>NC_141885.1:19279168-19904168 GCF_030686135.1 Camelina sativa
GTGTATTCATTCATACCTTCGCGAATTATAGTAAAAACAAATTCATATGACTAGCTAGCTATGCCATTTTTGCTATAAACAACTAAACAAGTCTCGTGTGATGGAAGAGTGTGTTTTGTTCACTTCTCTTAAGTCAAAAAGGTTGTCTACTTGTCTAGTTGTCTTCATGTCGGGTTTTAATTTGGTTATATGACTTATAACTATAAGTCTTATACTTTCTACGGAAGTAATTTGGAAACTCTACAAGTCTTGAGAAATTTCTCTGTCTATATGTATTTTTTACTAGCAGTATACCAAAAGAAGAATATGGATCAGTCAGTGAAACATATCTTTTTTTTCGTTTGCGTTTGACATGTAAATTTAAAATTATCAAAGATGTTCTGAATTTTTCCTTTAAGGATCTTCTATGTAATGAAAATGAACTATTGTAATTGTAAAGACACAATGCAACAAGAACATCTTTGACTTCATTGATTTTAGTTCCTCTCACTTGATCGATTAAAAGCGAAAGAAAAAACAATTACACCGAAGGAAAATTCACAAAAACAGCAAGTAGAAAACACAAATAAGAAAGTGCTAGAAAACTGCAAGTGATTGATTGATTTAGATTTGTACAGAAATTACAACTTCATTTTTTTATTATTATTGAGAATCTGGTTTTGGTGGGTTTTAGACGTTGGCAGCACTTCTGAAAGATCCGAGAGACTTAGAACCTGAAGCCCTCAGAACGAACTGGTGGTAGAATGCAGCAATTGCAGCTCCAATGAATGGTCCAACCCAAAATATCCACTGTTTGTATTCATCAAAAAAAAATGATTAAGATAATTAATTATTTCCCACATATGAATGTAATTATTTGAATATAATGGAGAAACGATGAGTCTTACGTGGTCATCCCATGGCTTGCTCTTGTTATAGATTACGGCAGCTCCGAAACTCCTTGCCGGGTTAATTCCGGTTCCAGTGATGGGAATGGTGGCCAAATGTACCATGAACACTGCGAATCCTATTGGAAGTGGCGCCAACACCTTTCATTTCATCAATTTAAATTTATTAGTAAGACTGAAATCGAATGACACTTAAATACCATTACGGTTTTGGACCTTTGGTTAGGTACGTATAATCAAATAGGCACTACATATATATAAGTGACTCACCGGAACGTGAGAGTCTCTGGCGCTACGTTTGGGGTCAGTGGCAGAGAAGACGGTGTAGACTAGAACGAATGTACCAATGATCTCTGCAGCAAGACCAGTCCCTGTGCTGTAGCCATCAGCGAGAGAGTTGGCTCCCCCACCGTAACGGGTGTAGTAGGAGCTTTGGAAGGCTTTGACAAATCCAACTCCACAGATCGCACCCAAACACTGAGCGATGATGTACAATACGGCCCTAGGTAACGACACTTTACGTGCCAAGAATAGCCCGAATGTCACCGCTGGGTTAATGTGACCACCTAAGGTAACAAATACAGAGTTCAAAATGTAATCAGTTGAGAATTTAAGGCACATCATGTAATTAATTAACCGGTTTCAGTTCTGGTTAATACCGGTTAGTCAATGGCTCAAAGATCAAAATAATAGCTTAGATTTGAGATGTATACTTATAGTTCGGATAAGCTCAACCGATCTAATCATGACCTTATTAAATGTTTTATTAGTAAACTCGTCTTTTGTCTTTGGAACCTAACATTTTGAACCGATTAAATAAATTGTGATGTCAACCAAACAATAGTTTTTGAACCGATTAAATAAATTGTGATTACAAAAGTAAAACTTATTCGGTTTAATTACAGGATAATCTAAAACTAAACCGGACCAAAACCAAGAGTGAAGAAGATTCATACCAGAGATACCGGCGGTGCAGTAGACGAGAATAAAGATCATACCACCAAAGGCCCAAGCGATACCGAGGATTCCAACGCCGCCGCAATCAACGCCGCCGGCCTTAACGTCGGACTGAATCTTGTAACCGATGACTGTCAAAACGGTGATGTACAAGAAGAGGAGAGTAGCTACGAACTCGGCTATGACTGCTCTGTAGAAAGACCACTTCTTTAGCTCCGCCCCATCAAAAAACGGAGCTGGCGGAGGATCTTGATAGTCTCTTGTCTGAAATCCTTCTCCGGGAACGGTTTCCACATCCTTCGCCATAGTTAACTTCTTCTTCTTCTTCTTTCAAACCAAATGGCTTCTTTTGCTTCTCTGTTGAGTGGTTAGTGAGAGGAACATGTGCTCTGTTTTTATAGTGAGAGCTCTCCTCTCTTTTTAATTACTTTATTTTTGTGTGTATTTTTTTTGTTGTTATATTTTAAAATGTATTTTTGCAAACGTTATATTATGGTTTTTTTTTTCTATGTCTAAGGTTTCTTTTGGAATGGGAGTTTGTTTTATTCTTTTAATAAGTTAAATGAATAAAAAAGTTATATTATTATGATTAATTATTGTGACGAAAGTAGCTTTGACAAAATGATTATAAGCTAGCTGTCCTGAAATACAATTCGAACCAATTCTAGTTAATGATTGCTTATCATACATTTAGACAAGAACCCTTTTTTTTTTTTAAGTGTTGACATAGTCAAATTAATTAGTAGATTTTTTTTTTTGAGTTTAATTAGTTATATTCGTTTTTAGTAGAGTTTTACGTAGTTCTTTGAACCAAGTCCATGACAACAAAATTTGATCCAAATCTACTGAACATGCGTCTGTAAATACATAACAATGATATGGGATTAGTTAGTTTATGATATCATAAGACAAGACTTTATATCCACTCGTATATATTAAACTATAGTTGTTTTTTATATATCTCCTAGAAATTGGAGGTATATCAATCAGTGATGAATGATGATGATGGTGGAGAGCTATCAGAACCACAACTTTGAAATATTTTATAAGTTTTGTGTCATTCAAAATTTTCTATTTTTTTTTTCGGGTAAATAATAATGGAGGTTTTATGGTTACTTTAACTTAGCCTCGCCGCCCCATCACCTAAATGTCATTTTCTTTAGGACCGACCCAATATACTATACTATCAATCAATATGGTGCTCTCTTCTTTTTGTCGTATAATACCGTAGCCTGTCATTTTTTTCACAATTTAAAAAGCCGCAACTTTTTGTTTCATTGCATTTTAAAATTATAATTTTACGTTCACTTTTAATCGAATCAGCACTTTCATTCTTCAAAACACATAACAAAACTCCAAAACTTTATTTTGCTATATACAACGAAGCATGGCTAAGTTCTTCATTCCAACTAAGCATGGTTAGTTATGCTATTGGTTCAGTATCATCAGAACAAAATTTGAGTGTAGTTACTGTACGTGTACAGAACAATTTTGTTGTCTCCACATTGTTTCCAAAACGATGGTCATTCTCTAATTACGTATAATATTCGTATAATATTTTCTAGTCTTAAGATCTAAGTGTTAGATATATGTCAGTGAATCCCTTTGTAGTTTCAATACAAAACTAGTTGATAATTTTACTAGGCTTAATATCTAACATGAACTAACCAAAGCCTAAACGAACCCGATCCATAATTGTCGTTGGTATATCACACTCTAAAACCAGGGTGTAAAGTTATGGTACCGTTTTGTGGGGGTGGGTCGAGATTCCCACTCAAGGTTTAAAATCTTACTAATGTGGCTGTGTTGGCAAAACGTGACACGTGAAAGGGTGGCTGGCGCGCGTGACTCTTCCCGACCCTATTGCCCCGACAAACGTATCATCACCGTCCATTCTGATGTATTCCAACTCAGCACAGCCGTTGTGTAAACTCAACCACTCTCAAAACGCCACGTTGCGAAGACCCTACCAATCATTTGCATTTTTCTTCTTTCAATCCTAATTCCAATTTCTTTGCGCAATTCGAACAATCGCTGACAAGTGACACAACAGACTGAAAACGAAAATTGAACAAAATAAATAAATAAACATATGTTGTTGACAAAACAACCAAATAAAAATGTGACGAACCAAAAAAAACAAAGACAGGAGATGAAGTTCCATGGTTAAAGTTTTGCCATGTGGCAAACCTTATCGTTTTGGCTACGTTGGTCGGCTACTATTAGACGAATATTCCACGTCAGCTGTCCATTTTTTTGTTAAAAAGTTTTCAATTTATAAATATATATGCTCAATAGGTTATTTCTGGAATAGGCTCATACAATTATCCGCTTTGGATCCAGTCCAATTACAACAAACCAAACCAGATAACAAAGACCAAAATTAATCCGGATATATCAAACTAAACCGGTAGCTAACCGGTATGAGCCAGAAACCCTAATCTGCAAAGGAGAACCCTAGTGCAGCCACCTTCCCACGAAGTTGCGGATACTCGTCGGCCCAGGACCACCGGCGAGCCAGGAAGACGGGAGTCAAACAGAGAAGGTGACACAGGACCATCACCATCCCGCCATCGTAGAGTTGTGAAGAGAAGGAAGAAGAAACCGATCCAATCTGGAAGCCATGGTTCAGTCTGATAGAGATAGAGCAGTAGGGAGTAGATCTAAACAGCCATCGACGGTGGCTTAGTCTTGCCTTTCCGGCGGTAGACCTCCCCCGTCAAACCACCGGCCGTGACAAAACCTCCTGCGTCTCCAACCGTTCAGATCTAACCGCCGTATCTTTCTCATTCTTCGCCGAGAACTACCTTCTTCTAACCGCAAAGCCACGCCGCCGGTAGAGCTCTTACCGGAATTGTCCTGCGGAAGCTTCTCCTCACCATAAACTCCCTTGATTTCGATATGGTGACTTCATCGGTAGGTGCAATGGACTACGGATGAAGCGCCATGGACCAGTAGTTCCTCTTCAACGCCGGAATCGCTGGAGGAACCTTCACTCGGTGCACGGAGTTGTGATCAGCTATCTATTTTTGTTTATATTTTTCTAAGATATAAACAATTATGAATTTTTTATCTAATTCGTTCTATTGTCAATTAGTTTTATATTGTCAATTGGTAAATTTACACTTTCTATTCACAGAAAAACTAGCATTAACCTTATCTTAATGTTCTATAGACAAATCGAGTTAAATATAATATGACGTTGTTTTGTTTTGCGTAGTTTTTGTCCACTAGTCATTCAAAAAGTCGAATTCGAAACAACACATTTCGATTTCTTTCTTTGAAATTAAAACTTTATTATACTTGCATACAATTCAATGATACTCACTTGGGATATATACGTACATCCAAATGTTATATCGTAACGTCGTCCGACTAAAATTTGTGTGTAAAAAATAATATAGTCATACAAACTCGTCGGTGATCATTGTAAACCACAAAATTATTAATTACTAGTATTGAACCCGACAGCGATTAAATTTGAAATTATAGTCCTAAATAAATTTACACCTTTTTACTGTATATTTTAGAGATATCATATATGAGATTTTATTTTTTTGTTTTAATAATGGTAGACTAGGTGTAACTACAAGAACATCGTAGATCCGATTTTTACCACAAGAACATGGGTCTAATTAATTTTTCGTGAAATAACAATATACTCTATATGGCTTCTCATGATATAGTCACTAACTCACTATGAAGTATACAGTTATTAATATTTCGTTACTAGTATTTTGTACTGTCACAAAGAATTTACACTCGTATCAATTTCTCAACGTTTATTTTGTTGATGGGTTCTCAAAGGTCCAATTTTGCGGCCAGTCCAGTACAATAATAATGTGCCGTTTTGGGGTACATTGACGTCTCACCTAGATTGTCTTTTGTTGAGTTACGTATTAGGGTTAGGGAAGCCACGTCTTAGAATACACATGCTATGAATTAAATACGTACCCTCTGTTATTAGAATGAAATAAAGTGCTATAATTATGTTACTAAGAACATATTAGTACCATTTTTTTGTTTTTTGCAAAAAAAAAAAATGTAAGAGAAAGTATAGTCATTTAGCCTAGCTCTCGCCATCACCATATGATCATTTAGAGTAATTTTCTTTCACTCCCTCTGTTTCATTTATACCCCTCACGGTGGCCTCGCCCGTTGGCAATATATATAAAACATTTATCAACTAGAAAATCTCAGTATCTCACTAAAATCACTAGTTCTTTTTTATCACCCATTGTTTTGTCGTTAAACATGACAGAAGATTTCGTTCCATTTTCACAATGTCTTATTCTATTTTAGGTTGGACCATTTCTAAATGCGATAACGAGTGGTTCCTAGTTTCCTAAACACTATGTGAATTTTTATTATTAGTTACTGTCACTGTTCTTATATAAGTCGAAAGGATATTGTTTCAAGTTAAACAAAAATAAATGGCTGTGATCAAGTTATCTTTTCTATAGCAACAAAAGATATATTCAAAATCAGTAAATTTGTATCTCCATAGTTTTATCGATAAATTATAAATGATGAAACAATCATAATTCTTCCTTGCCGTTCAACATTGTTGTCAGATTGGTAATCTAGGACTGACGTTTGTTCTGCATAGGCATATGGTAGAAGTTTGATGGTGCTTTGCTACGCTATGAGTACGAGTTCCATGTTTAGCCATAGAAAACCCAAAACATAAACTCCACCAAGGTGTGAAGGCGTTTGTACATATGGGTTTTATCGGATTGCTCTGTTTTCACTTGAACTTGAGCAATCAAACTTCTCAGATTTTTCTCGTTTGTAAATATGGGCTTTATCGGATTGCTATGTTTTCAGTTTTCTCCCATATACATTGCTTTAGACAATTGGTTTATACTGAAAGTGAGCAAATATTATTCAATCAACAGATTGTGACTACTGTCCAAAAACAAAAGGGCCAGATGCTGCTTTGCAATACAATTAGCAAGTATTCAAAGTTTAGGCAAAGGAAACCATAAAATCATGTTGGTTACGTGAGTTTACAGAAACACATTACATGTTGGTTACGTGAGTTTACAGAAACACATTGTTTTAGACTATTTGTTATACTGCAAGTGAGCATATTATTCATTCAACATAGCGGGGCTAATATATAGAATCTAAGATAAACAATCAAAAAGCTCGAGGGGGAAAAAAGTTGTATTATTCTACTACACTTGAATCTGATATTGTGAGGGCAGATGATTGGTGCAACAGTGAAAACAAACAAGTCTTTGTATAAACATCGCATATGTTTCATATTCTCTCAAAATATTACAAAACAGAGAAAGCTAAGTCATTTGGAAGAAAGATAAACTGTTTTTGTCAATAAGTATTGTTTTAGAATCATTCAGAAATCGAGCAAAAGACAATGCAATCAATTGACCATAATCCATCCCATGAGAAGAAAAACCACGCAAAATCCTTTACTATTAAACAGTCACTGGAAAATTGAAGTCAAAAGTAACATTGAACCCTATAGAATCTATAAGAAAAGAAGAGGGGCGAGTTATTCAAAATCAGGTTGAAGAGAGAGATTCAGACTAAGACAGAACAAGATGAAACCAATTCCTGTAGAACCTAGTTTTGGATAATATACGCAGTGAACACTAACATGCAGCGATTAAAAAAAAAACAGTCTTGAAATTGAATCAAACACCATGAAATTCTCATCTTATAACCATCAAAATGCTAATACCATATTCATCTACAACCACTAGCCAAGAAACAAGCACATTCCTTAGTCCATACAATATCAAGGTCCCAACTTTGAGCAAAACATACAACACCAAATGCAGTTTCAAATTCTAATCATCAACCAAAGACCCACCTTTGAGCTTAAAACAAAACACCTCAACAAAACGCAGAAATTAAATTGCGAATGATAGAAGAAGAGAAAAACCATTGGGGTTTTTGAAAGATAGAACAATAATAATTCAAAACTTGAGTCATTCTAATTGAAACATCATCATAGCAGCTAAGTTCCCAAACAAAAACAAAATAGGGTAAAAAAAAGGAGAGATAGAGAGAGATAACAACATCATTTCAAATTCCCATTAAAGAAAAAAAAAACACCATTGCTCCTTAATTCTCAGGAATATCGATCTCACCTTCTTGAATCTCCTGCTGAAGGTCCTTAGGGTCTTTCCCATCAACAGTGCATCCCACAGAGACGCACGTTCCAAGAATCTCCCTCACAGTCCCGCTCAGCTCCTTGGCGATAGATCTTGGCCTCATTATCCTAGCAATCTCAATCACATCATCGAATGAGATGTTACCATTGTGCTTAATGTTCTTCACCTTCTTCCTGTCTCTCTCCGGCTCCTTCAACGCCTTGATGACGAGAGCTGCAGCTGATGGGACGACAGTGACCTTAGCCTGACGGTTCTGAACAGTCAGCTTCACTGTGACACGGAGCCCTTTCCATTCCTTGGCCGTCTCCTTGGCGATGTCTTCTCCGATCTTCTTCGGTGCGAGACCGAGAGGACCGATCTTTGGAGCTAGAGAACTGGCGGCTCCGACTTCACCTCCGGTTACACGGACGTACACATCGACGATCTGGCTCGGGTCCAACTTCGGCGGCATGGTTCTGTGAAATGGAGAGTTTCGCTCTTCTTCTTCTCAGTGTGGCTAAAACGAAAAGAGAGGCTGCTGCGAAATGAGCTTTTTAGGGTTTTTTGAAGTAGAGGAACGTATTAAGTGGTCGAAACTAGGGTTTCTTTCGTTCCTATACTAAATTACCAACTTGCCCTTTCAATATGAAACGGCCCGGTCCAGTATTATATTGGGCTTTGTCTTTAATCTTTTCGACTGAGCCCGTTTATACTTTAATAATCTTTCGGTACAATCAAAATCTCGGTTCTATTTAGTCGGTTTAGTTGAACCGTATCAGCTTCCCAACTAACCCAGCAATAGAGTTATAGAGGTTACTGTTAGGAGTGACGACGAAGAAGTTGAATCTATCGAGAGGCAAAATCAAAATCCAAGCTTTTTTAGGGTTTGACGGATCTGCGATTATCACTGCTCCGGGTACTTCTTTCTTTGTCTAATTCGTCTCTGAGATTTGCCATTTTCACTAATTTCATATGTTGTTTGAGAGATTTATTAACAAGTTTGTTTTTTTACTTTCAGATAGTTGAAATGACGAGAAAAAAAGCCACCGTCGTCTTGCCGCAACCGATTCGTCGTTCAGCGAGGCTAATCTCTATGCAGAATCGAGGTAGTCAAGTGAAACCCAATAAAGATCTGGGCTTTTTCTCTGAGCCGCCGAAGAAAACTCGCCGGGAAGTTCTTCGAGAACTATCCAAGAGATTAGTGTACTCACTGGATAGTCCAATTGGAAATTCGAGTTCGAAAAAATATCCGGGGTTGAAGATTTCGACTGATGGGCTTCCTTCTCTGACACGGTCTCTTAGGCTTTCAAGTAAGGAATGTTCCGGTGACCAAAAAGAGAAGTCTGCATTGACCTCATCTTCTTCTCGCACGAAATCGTCGACCACTACTGTTTCGTCTTCTTGTGGTCTGAGACGGTCTCCTAGGTTTTTAAGTGGAGGAGGAGGAGGATCTGTGAATCAATCTTCTTCTTCTTCCACTCGGAGGAAATCAAGTAATAGTGTTTTGAGTAGATGTAGTACGAAATCTGTTTCGTCTGAGAAAGGTAAAGGTGGAGATGGTGTCAAATCTAAGGATAGAAGTAGAAGCCGTCTTCGTCCTCAGACTAAGCAGTTGTTTAAAGGTTGTGATGATAATGAAGAAGAAGAAGAAGAAGAAGAAGAAGTTAGTGTCTGTCTTCTTAGTCAGAGGAAAAGGATGAGAATTAAAAAGCCAAATGAGAACGAAAATGCTGTGCCAAAAGCTGATGAAGTGAAGAGAACGGCTACGCAGAAAGAAAAAGGATTGACGACAAAGAAAAAGCATGAGACAGGGAAAGGTGTTTTGAGTAGATGTAGTACGAAATCTGTTTCATCTGAGAAAGGGAAAGGTGGAGATGGTGTCAAATCTAAGGCTAGAAGGAGAACTCGTCTTCGTTCTCAGACTAAGCAGTTGTTTAAAGGTTGTGATGATAGTGAAGAAGAAGAAGAAGTTAGTGTCTGTCTTAGTCAGAGGAAAAGGAAGAGAATTGCAAAGCCGAATGAGGACGAAAATGCTGTGCCAAAAGCTGATGAAGTGAATAGGATGGGTAAGCAGGAAGAAGAAGGATCGAAGACAAAGAAGAAGCATGAGACAGGTGGATGGACAGAGGAGCTGGAGTTAGCTTTACAGGGAGCTTATTTGACAGTGAAGCCGAGTCCACATTTCTGGAAAAAAGTTGCTAAGATGGTACCTGGAAAATCTGCTCAGGAATGTTTTGATAGAGTGAACTCAGCTTTGATCACTCCTCGTCAACATCAGCCTCGAAGATCCAGGAAAGCAAACTTATCCACGATTCCGCAGTTTTCACTCTCTGCAAGCAAACTACTGAAACCCAATTCACCAAAGACTAAGGTACGACAGCGCAGAAACAATCTCTCAAAGAAGACGGTCAGGCATCTATTGGAGAAGCAAAATCATATGGATCAAGGTCTTGGATTTGATCTCTTCTCAGTTCTTGAGCCTAGCATCTCAGGGAACTTTCTCTCAACTCCAATAGAGAAAAGGCAAAGTCTTTCGAAAATCCGTGAAAGTCCAGTGCTTTGTTCAAGTAAAGACCAAACAGCTCTCGTCAGCCCTCCAGTACTGAAACAGGTTAAAAACAAGGCATTGCATGAGAGGTACATTGATCATCTGCATACCAGGGAAGCTAAAAGAAAAGCAGAGTCTACTCGATTTGCCGGGAAAGAGAACATAAGACCTGTTGAAATTCAGAAGAAGGATTCGGTTAGAGCAGCTAAAGATGCCCTTTTGTTTGATGTTCAAGAGGCAATCCAGAAGCTCAAGGGTCTGGAAGCTGAGAACTCATCTAGTTCTTCAGAGTTTTGCTATGACCATGGTGAAACTGACGAAGAAGATTAATCAGTCTAGTTTCTAAGTTTCTAACCAGATATGTTTGATTGTACTAGGGCACAGAGCGTAGAGATTAATTAGAGTAACGTATTACTGTGAATCTTTGTTTTGTAACCATGAGAGTGAAATTACTTGTTTTGTGTGAGTTTAGTTTAGTCAGATGTTGTATAAACAATAAAGTCGATTCTCTTTTCTATATGACGATCAAATTTTGGTTCCTTGGCATGAAAAGTTTTGCATGTATATTATAACTAAAGCCAAAAGGTGTTAAACTTCCTCAGGTTGAATTACAGAAAGAAAAAAAAGTGATTCTTAAGACACAAGAACACTTGAGAGTTAAAAGCCAAGTAGTAATTTACACAAAAGAATTTCATCCCCCAGTGGAAATTTTTAGTTTATCCTCCTAGTCAAAGATCTTCAAAATCTGTTTCCTTCTTAAGTAAGATACATCTTAAAATCATCCTGACATCAAGTATTGATAGTTATATGTTTAGATAAATCCTGATTAATATCAGTCTTCAGAAGAGTAGCCGATCCGCTCGATCTCCCAACAAAGCTTAGTTGCAACAATTTCATGGCAAGGCGAATATTCCTGCAAACAACAACACGGTCTTATATGCTTTCAATTTGATAATCTTTTGGATCAATTAAAGTGCCAATTGTCACTTACCTCTAGCTTCTTAACAAGATCCTTAGCGGTAGGTGCAGAAATTATAATCTGGCGTGCAGTTGGACTGATGAACCCTTCTTCAACGGCTTTATCAATGAAAGAGAGCAAAGAGTTGTAGTATCCATCAACATTGAGCAAACCCACCTGCAGGAAAGACAATGATAATTAGCTTTTAATGACTTTTTTGGGTTTAAAATTGTTCACTAAAGTCTGAATCTTTAGAATGATCGTAGTGATGGGTCTTTACCGGTTTGTTATGTATACCAAGCTGAGCCCATGTTATGACCTCCAAAAGCTCTTCAAGTGTTCCATATCCACCTGCAATTTTTTAAGCAGAAGACATTCTAATCCGTAAACATTATTATTATTCAACGGTCAATTCACCAAAATATGCTTCATCTGCAGAAATTGTCCTCTGACTCTATTTAGTATTTACATATGGACATGATTACAAAAAAAAAAAGCAGGGTCGATTGAAGAACAAGACTTCCTTAGATGGGCAAAACATGCTTTTTTCTGAAACTGTTTCAGGCTTTTGTCTTTTAACATGAAACAGGTAAGAAAAAATAAAACTTTGGTCACAGTTACACTATACACAAGCTAAATAGAGAAGTAGCTCCCAAGTAAAAGGCAAAGAGTAAAAAGGAAACAGAGATTGGTCTAATTTTCAGTGCGAGATGTGGATGGGTCAAGGCATCTGTGGTTATTGTATTCAATATTCTGTCCTTATTAAAACCCAAAAATCATTAATTAGAAAGCAAACGAATATACTTTTAAAATTTTAAACTTGAAACAGTTGCTTTCACACTACAGCTTGAGTTTGACCAAGAAACAAAACATGTTTTTACCAGTATTTTCTTCTTCCATCTTCTTTAGCAAAATCAGTCAAAAGAGTTAAACCCTTTTCGGTGCTATTTTTTAATCACTTTTGCTTAGATTTTCCACAGTTTTAGGATTTAAAAAGCCTAAATATGATGCTAATTAGATTCTTAAACAATGCTGTCACTAGACTTGACCAGTTTTTTTTATCTTACATAATCATTACTTGTTTAGAGAACTGAACTTGTTGTAAGAGAAACGTACATAGAGAGAAAACAAAAGTAGCAATAAAACAGATGGGACTTTGAACACAATTTCAAGACTAACAAAAAAGATTTTGAGAAATCAATACTACTAACCTGGTAAAGCAATAAAAGCATCAGAGTGTCTAGCCATCTCTGCTTTTCTTTGATGCATATCTGCAACTGCTCTTACTTCTCCTACTGTTTCACCGGTCAACTGCCAAAATAAAAAAGAGCATCCAAAATTAAACTAATAATCTTGAAACTTTAAACTTTAAACTAAATTAAAAGGAACACAAAAAAAAGCAGCTTTAGACTGTTCTATGACCAGAAGCAATGACGGCATTGTAAGCAAATTGGCTTATTTTAAAACTCACTTTAGTTAAGAAGCACTTCATCTTATTTTTTTCTTAACTGAAACTGTTTTTTTTTTTTTTTTGATTCAAAGCAAACTTAAAAAGTTCAAACTTTCTTCCTCAGGGGTTATAGCAAGCGTACCTCTTTAGGCATCAGTGTCTTTGGGATAACTCTGTGGTGAAATGACAAGAAAGATGAGCAAAAAGAGTCTTATTAGGATGTTTTGATCGATCTTAATTGTATATTATCCTGAAAAAAGTATCTGTTTAAGTGATTAGAAGAAGAATTTACCCAATAACATGACGACCACCATCATGAACAGCTTGTGAAACCAAACCCATCAGACCTATGCTTCCACCTCCATAGACTAGATCAATGTTCCTTAGAACCTGTAAAAGCAAAAAAAAACAGAGAAACTTAAAACCATTTTTCTCATTACAGATCATTTGAGACATAAGGAAGTAAAATCAAAAGATACTCTCTATTCGTATTATCAAACTTGGAGACAAAACATTCTCATGCGATATATATAAATGTGGGCTCCAAAATCATAAAAGATGAGATACGTTAAAAAAGAATCCTTTTTTGAGTTATCAAAGAAGCACAAATTCATCACCAATATACCTTTGAAGGTTTATCACATATTTAAGAACGTTTTCAAAGTAGAGAAAACAGAGGAAACACTCTGCATTTTTTCATAAAAAAAAAACACACACACACACACACACAAACATATTCACAAACATCTGGTGAACATAATAAACAGTAAAAACTCAAAGAACAGAGTAGAGAAGCACACAGAGAGAAATAACAACAAGATGTATGTAATCAACCAGTTCGTTGCCGAGATCAACAGCAGCATCTTGGTAACTACTCTTCTTGCCTTGGCTGCTTCCACAGAACACACAGATTCTTCCAAACTTTGACTTTTGTATGGTTTCAGTGTTGACCTCCATTGGTTACGATAATTAAGCTCAAACTTATTAAAAAACAAAAAAAATCGAAACTTTTTCTGCTCTAATGAAAGAAAAAATAAAACAGTTTTGGGGTTTGTTAATGAAATCTCTCGCTTGGGTTTTGCTTCCTTACAGAACATAAGCGACGACAGGTACAAATCGTACAAGTGTCAAAGAAGATGAAGAAGAAGGGAAACAACTCGAAACTTTAGAGAGTTGTGGTGTTATTATTTTTGTGCCTACTAAAGCTTTCAAGTTTTCAAGTTGTGGGATTGTTATTATACTACAACTACTACGAGTTATTAGAACAGATTGCGTTTTCTCGTCACGCTCTTCATTATTTTTATGGGGGTGTGAAAGAGTTTTTTGTTCTTTTATATTTGGGATTATTTTCACACATGAGAGATTGAAGCACGCGCGTCGCAGCCACCCGTTCATGTTGGCACGCGTGGACCACTTCTTTGTGTTTTCTTTTTGTTTTGGCCAAAGTTCACTTATTATCTATAAAGTACAAAGGAGGGATTTTCTGGAAAAAAAAAACAAATTCCATATCATGCCCCTAAGGACAAAAGCAAGAAAGAAGAAAGAAAAAAAAAATTAAGAACAAATAGGTAATGTGAAGTATAAAAGGACCCGGATCCCAACTGTTTATCTACTACTCTAGTCAGATCATGTACATATTGTAAGTGTATCCAAACAGCTTCTACATCAATGTGAGTAAAAGTACAATGAAAAATAAGAGATCATATGTTACAGACATTAACTATCTACCTAATTCATACTACCTACCATATCAACTCTCTTCGACATTTAAACCCCAAGATAAACAGAAATTTGGAAAATACTGTTTACATGATGAACTAATCAATCTAATAATGATTACAATAAAATCCCAAATCAAGAATATAAATAACGTGAAACTTACTCCATTCCAAAACTAACAAAATTATTCTCTATCATCTCCATAATTTCTTATTCACCATTTAAAACGTTTTAAAAAGATTGCAATGATATCCCTAAACATCCTCTATAATAACATATCAAACCGAAATAAAATCATTTTCTTTTCAAAGCAAAGAAAATCTTACCAAAACGAGAAAACATCAACTGAAAATCGAAACAGATTACATAGAATATTCTAGGATGTTTCAATTAACAACTAAGAAGATTGTGTTGTTTCTATCATCGCAACGAATCACCTCCATTACTACTATAAAAACCATCCAAAACGTCATACACGACCAAACACATCTTCCATGCTGTTTTGAAGGGCTTAATATCGGACAGAAGAGTGATTCCATCATTGGCGGCCATCTATACTATCAAGGTAAACTTTCAAAGCTATTATTAGGTTAAAATCGTCCACACGTCGAAGCAATATACAACTTACACTATAGAGACAATTGAGATGATATTACTGCGGTAAGTTTAACTATCTTCCTCTTATCGGTTTTGACTCTGACATTAATAGTGAAACTTTTTCCTGCTAGGGTTCTCTCATTCATGCCTATAGATATCAGCTCCATTCTTAAGGTAAGTTTGTAAGATATACCTGAGTTTACAAGAATTTTACAAGCATATCAGGGAAGATCTCCAAAAGTGAGGAAACTGCAAAACCAACAATCGACACATTCATTCAACGCTTCCCCGGTGGGGTAAAGTGGTAAGGATCTTTTTTTACTCTTTATGTAAGACATTTTAAATCATGTTTATATGTTTATAATAAATCTCTTTTTTAATTTTAGAACAGTAGATCTCATTGAAATTATTGAAAACTTTGATTCACTTATCTTAAACGTGAAGATTTTCATAACCGGCTGATACATCCAAACCAAGCTTCTCCATTTCGAGAAGCCATATATTGCAAAATTTGGAGAGAGCATAAACGATTTGAAAACATAATTGTAAGTATCAAACTTTTAAACTAATACTCAGATCTTAGTTTATACGTAGCAAAATTCTTATTCTAATTTGTGTGATTGGTTTGTAGGCTGAAAAACTATGATTCAGTGAAAATAACATGCACAGTTTTGAGAGATCTCATGGAGATTGGAAAGTTCTCGAGAAATTCATGCAAGTGAATAGATGAAGGCAACACCACAAGCCTACAAGATGAGCTTTCTGAACATGACTTCTATAACCCGATGTGCATCTATTGATCTATATTGAAAAAAGAATGCACTCAATAAATCTCTCATGAGAAGACTAAATATGAAAAGACTAACGAGTGGAGACCATACCATTTTAAAAACTCTCTTACGTGTGTATTTTATATTCTAACACAATCAAATATGATATCTTTATTGGTTTATCTTCCTGTTTTTATATTATCATTTTCATTAACAGAAAATAAGCAACTCTTATGTTTAATAAAACTGTTTTCTTTTCCAGTTCAACTAAAGGAACAAAGCTAAGCTATGATTATGGTTCTAAAGGAACAAAGCTAAGTTATGGTTCTCGGCATAATGAAGAATTCTTGGAGATGGTTTATGGTTATATACCTTATATATTTCATATAATCTATTACTATTTAGGCATTTAAATAATTTACTACTTACCTATATTATTTCTCAAATTTTCGAGAAAGTCATTTTCTCCTTCAATCCCTTGGATGTATTTATAGCCAAGTGTTTACTTCTTGAATCTGCAAAATGCAAGTTAATCAACACACAAAATATAAATTTCTTAATTTTAATAGCTTTAAAGATATTATAGGATAGAAAGAGAAAATAATAGCCATTTGATTAGTTTGTGTCAGCTTTCACCATCTGTTTAACCTCCAATTGTTATTAATCAGTATCCATAAGTGTTTACCATTCATTGCGAGATTGGCGATTGCACCAGCGGCGCCTCTTCAGACAGTTTCATCTTCGTAGCTTCTGAGAATCATTAACAACGTTGTAAGCCCACCTTAACTTTATTTGCCTCTGCTTATCGAATCAAAAGAAAAATAGGGGAACAATGAGAACTTATAGCAACAAAACATCTCAAGAGATGATCATATATGTATGTGAGTGAGAAAAAGTTACCTTTGGCCGCAAGATTCGCCAAACATTCAGGATAGAAAGTTTTAAGAACCACAAAAGCAGTTTTACACACACTGACTTAAACATTTTAGAAGAAATTGCTATTACCTTGCTCACATAGTGTAGCAAACAGTGCCTTCTGTCCGTTCACAGATTATCTTTTGCTTGGAAATGCCGTGAGGGTAGCAAACGTTTGGTCCCTTTGTACGAGCATTGTCTCATCTAGAAGAAGAAGACTCAACTGTGAGCTACCAAATTTATGAAACTCAAGGTCGGACCAAAATCACTACGAAGATACATTTGTTATCATGTGCAAAAAGCAGGTTATTAGGTGGTTGTAAAAATGTGACCTCTTCTTCAAGTTTCTTTTTCTGAATAGCCTCATCCAGTATACATTTCAAAAAATTCAGCCATCGGCCCAAATATTATATTTCGGTCAATATACTTCAACATTCATATACTAGATGGAATCTAATAAATCAATAAACAGAAATCGAAATCTATAATATTAAAATCGTCTCAGATCAATTAACTAGAATTTGAAGCATCGAAATAAAATCTGAAAACGAAACTAAAAATCTATTCTAAAACTTGATCCAAACATGAAAAAGTAACACATGTTAACAGAGATAACTTGAAGAATCTTACCCAATATCTATTGATCCATGAAAGTTTAATAAGAATAATAATCAAATCATACAACTGGGAATAAAAAAGTATAAGACACATACAAATTCTTACTCACCTCTTCAAACTATACGTTATTTGATCCGGTCTTAGCTTAAAATCGTAGATGGATTCGATGATGATCACATTTGATTGGAAGATTTTTGCTACAAATCGTCACTTTTGATCAATCGTCTCTGTAAAAGTAAAGTTTTTCATCTTCTGGAAAAGTATCGGTGTTATTGTTTTCCTCCCTCTTTTTCACATGGTCGAAACAAAAAAAAAAAAAAAAACTTAAAGAGGTCCGAAATATAATAGGAGGCCCATCAAAATGTGATTAAGCAAAATACGGGCCCAAAATACGTTGTTAGTTGTAAATATTATATCCCTAAATTTTACTTTTACCTTTTACATATTTCATTATTTTCCCACTCTTATTATATTATATTTTTTTCCACTGGTATTTTTCAATTAGGAATATGTGAGATCAAATATGTTTTGCCCTTTTTGTTATATTTTTTTACTTAACCTTATATTTTTTTGGTCAATTATAATTGTAGTAATTGAATTTGTTTATTTTATTTTAACAAACACATCTAATTTGATGGAACTATTATCGAGTTAATCATTGACTTTGGTGGTGCCGATTTCCTCCAGTGAACATACCAATTGTTTTTTGCTGTTTCATTTCTTTCTTTCTTTTGTTTTTTTTTTTCTTTTAATGAGAACTTCAACCAATACAAAGATGAGGCTTATATAATTTTCAACACAAGATCCATCTAAAAATATAATGGATTTCTATAATTATGGTCCCTAAAGACTTTGGGTTGAATTAAATTAGACAATTTTATATTTTTTCCGAATTTAATATTATAGGTCTCTCACTATTTTTAATAAAATACAAACAAGTATATATAAAAAAAACCTCTATAGGTTTAGTTTACAAAAATTAACACCAAATAATATAAATCTGCATGTGCCTAAAATAGTCTAAACCTAATTGCAAACTTAGTTTTTTTAAAAACTTAATTCCGTACGTGTACGTATGTGCGAGTCCAATCCCTAGTTATTAGTAAGTAGGCTCACCCCCCCCCCCCCCCCATTTTCTTTGGATATAGTATAGGGTATAAAAAAATGTACATCATCTACTTATTCACTCCAAAGACTTTGGAACCGAAGAAAGAAGAAGAATTAAAATGGGATGGATCGATGTTTTATTGACAGTTTATTGGGAATTAGCCAAATTTATACTACTATGTGCAGTGTAAGATTACATATGAGAGATATTTATGCAACCATATGAATTTACCAAAGTTGTCAAAGCTTTTTTTACTTTTGTATAGAAGAAAAAGCATTCGATCTTTTAGAGAGATTCATATTGAATTAAGCTCATTTTTGAAATCAAATTTATATGACAAATCATAATTCAAATATATACATCAAAATTTCAAAATTATAAGAAAATTGCATGGATACTTGAAAATGAAATATTCCTTACATGTTTTTCTATGTTTGTTTTAAAACGATTTAAAACTTGTCGTGCCGAAGATAATGGGAAGTGACAAAGAAAACATCTTTAGATTAAAGAAACTGATTTAGATATAAAGCTACCTCACTTTTTGATTCCCTTTTTCTAGAACAAAACAAAATTTTCATTTTTTCGACACAATGAAAAAATGAAAATAGAAATTTCATTGTCAACATATATCTGAACATGTAAGATGGGTCCAAATATAATTTACTTTCAACTCTCTAATATTTAAAATAAAGGTGTGATCAAAACTAGTGATGAGTAAAGGAAGTGATACACAAACATGTAGCATATATACTCCATAACATCATAATATGTATAACTAGAGGAGATGATGATGTCTGGGTTATGGAGGAATGTGCCATTGATGATTGAAATAAGAAATACAAAACGAGTTTTATATATGGCCTTTTTTTAATTATCAATGTAGTCTCGTTTACCCTCCCCTATGTAGACAATCTCCTCCTTCCATCTTGTTCTATGCATATCAAACATTTCTTTTTGAATACATTTAATTATATTCCACTTTTCTTGCTTTTTTTTTTGTTCTAATGATAATGGTTTCGTAGATATCAAAAGCTCTCTTGGCTTTACCCATATCCCCTGTACATTTGGATAATGGATATCTCTCTAATCCATGGCCATTTCTATTAATTTATTTAAATTATACCCGCATATGTTAGAATATGGCTTTATGTATAAATTATTCGTTATTCACCACAATGATATATTATTACAAGGATCTAATGTGCTAACAAACGATTTTATTTAATTTAGAAATCCCTAATAGAGAGGATGACGTTATTGGAAATAAATTCGAAAGAAAATATATAGGTTTACAAAAATACTATAAATATAATGTTGCCATGCTGGGTAGAGGTTATGATCGTGGAGCTTGGTTCAATGTAGTCAATGTATGTAAAAAATTGATTGTGCTTGGCTTCGAAGCAATGACTTATATATCAAAGTAGCAAGACACAGTGTAAGATAATATAGAGTATAATATGCAAGTTTGTTCAAATGATGAGGTATATAGAAAACATGAAACCTTCTTGACATCGTTTTCCACGCGTCACGTGAAAACAAAAACGAAAAAGAAGCAAATTAATATTAGGGTTTTTCATGTTTTTTTCTCCCAAAAAATATGGATTTAGTGAATATATTTGAACTGTTATTTTCGAAGAGTTGATGATGAAGTTGTACTAAAAGGCATAGTAGTATGGAACTCTGTTCTTAGGTTATTAAATGATTGATCTCAATGAATTAGTACTACAAGGCATAGTAGTATGGAACCACAGCTCATTGTTATAAACCACGGGCTATTAACTTGTTTTCTTCCACGGACATTAATGGACAGTACTAACCCCATACTCTCTCATACTTAATTGGACTACAGAGAATATAATTAATGTGCAAGAACAAAACTTTTTTTTTTAAAATGCAATCCCAAGAACTCAGTGCAAGCTAAGCTGCCCTATCAGATTTATATATTGTGCGCGCGGTTTAGAGATTATAAACAAATAATTACTTCTTGAAACCAATGTGTATTTGTATCTGCATGCTTGCATGCAGATTTAACTCTTTTGTTTTGTTTTCTTACTGCACTCTACATTCCTCTTGGGTTTATCATTGTCAAACCTAATTTTGTAATTCTATTATACTACTATAATCGAATATACTATATGATGGTAGACTGGTAGTATAGTGTAAAACGACATAATTAGTTAATTCTCGATATATTCAACATTCATTTGCTTTTGGTTTTGATTTCGTAACAAAAGTTTCTCTTTAGATATCAAGAGAATTGTACTACTCGGTTAATTTGATTCACCATAAGTTATCGACTATGATGGTATAATGTTTTAAACTCGAACTATTTTTTCATCAAAAAACAAAACAAAAAACTCGAAGTATAACATGGTTAAGTTATCTTAACAGCATAAAAATGTATTAAAAATCGAAAATAATAAAAAAGCATAATAAATATGGTCCATTTGATGGATGCATACATATAATGGATGTTTGTAGAAAAAGTGTGTGCTGGCGCCGAATACACAAGAAGCAGGAAGAGCAGTGAAAAGGCTCCTCGCTTTCTAGTTTCTATCAGACAATTTACTTTTTTCTTTGATTTCCAACAAAATTGTATTAAATTTGATGTTAATGAAAGAGCCTAATGACGACCATATGCACTGCAGCTGTACAAACAAAGGGCCCCCATTTGCAATTACGACCGCCCGAAATCTGCCATGAGAGTACACCAGTCATTATGGTGCATATATATATATATATATATATATGTGTGTTAATTTAGATAAATATGATTAAGTTTCCAGACATAATTAGTTACCTAACCTGACTGATCTCCCAAATAGTTGAACAGTGTACTACTTACCTATCATTCCACGTTGAAAAACTCTGTTTCTTTTGAAACCGAAACTGACATAGATGAGACTACCACTTTTACCTCATGATGAAATTATACTTAATGATGGATGTCATGGGAGTAAATAACTTAAACTAGTGTTAAACACACACACACACACAAAAAAAACCTAAATTACACCACTGATAGCACTTTTAAACCACAAAAATTAATGAAAAACAGAATATTCTTGAATGATACTTCGATATATTATTTAAGAGATGGTTGTACGTGGAGTGCAAGTACCCAACAAAATAAATAAAAGGTAGACTAGGAGGCATGCAATAAAGTTCTTTGTGAATTTTGAAAATGAAGTATAAACCTCTCATACATTTGGTATCATCAATTCACAGTTTTCAGTTTAAACTCTTTCATAATTCATAAATCATATCGCTAATCTTGAATATATAGAAAGTTGGTATCACAGAAATTGCTACACTCTTGACATGCATATATTATATGTTTATTAAATATACTCCACACACAAAAAAAAAAAAGAAAAAAAAAGAAAGAGAAGTTACAAATTGACAAATTGTTGTTAAATCCAATTAACAGACCGGCCACAAGAATAGATATTCACTTATTTCATATATAGGCCGATTTGTAAACCATTGTGTACAATATTAAATAAAATTTTAAAAAGAATTCTAAATTAAAGGCTAAAGAATATTCGTTTCTAACTACATGTTTCTTCTTAGTTACTACTACGGCTTAAAAGTCGGTCTAAAGGATTCACATATCCCCCTAATTACATTGTGTGTGATTTTCATAGGAGATATTCGATGATTAAAGGATCACAACACATAAAAGAATTCGACCAAAATACGAGTTTGATTAAGGGAAACATAGTTTTTAAATTATGTTTTTTTTTGTCTTCTTTCTTACGTAAAGATAATTTGTGTTATAGAGATCTGAACTAGTGTTGGACTTACACCTATAACATTACTCATCTTTAATAAAACACGTCGTCCCTATAACATACGTACGTACGTGTATGTTAGACATAAGCATTAATATAAGGTTGAAGTTGATATACGAAAGACAAAACGAAAAAGAAGGAAGAGAAAGGCCTAACTTGTAGGCAGGAAGAGTGGTGGAAGTATGATGTAGAAAGAGCAAAGTGACATAAATGTATTCGTTGTGTTCTTTATTTTTGAGACATAATCTTCCCCATTAATTCACTTCAATGTTCCTTCCTCTGCTTTCGGTCATTTTGCTATGCCCCATTTGTTTCTCAACTTTTCCGTGTTCAAGTTCAACCAATTCTTTTTTTCTTTTTCCTTGGTATTATTTTTTTGTTCCAAGTTCATGACGTCGAAGATACCTTCCTCACGATGACATCGGCACCGCACACTATATTCATAGACATTATTAATTTTGGTATATTACGTGTAAGGGAAATTAGTATTAGATTACTTGTAAGGCTGCCAATGGGCCGGGATTGAGTCAGACTAGGTAGTTATACAAGTGTATGTGTGGAGCACTCAAGAACTCTGCCTCTGAAGCCCTTTAACAATATATAGTATAGCCGCCTATCTGTATGTACTAGCGTTTAGGCCCACTAACACCTGATTTCATAAAAAAAGGAACGAATATGCACGGATCAAACCATTGGTTTCAAACCAGAGTACACAATTCAAGTAATTCTTCTTCTTCTTCTTCTTCCTATTGGTGGTATATGAGAATTCATTATATATACAACCTCAAAAGTCAAAAGCATTCCACAAAAATTTTCATTTTGAAATTTTTAAGAATTTAGATGAACTAGTATTTAGAACAGAAGATCAAAAACATTAAACAAAATAGACTGCTACAGTCACACTCTCATATTCCAAAAAAAGCCAAAGGTGTCAAAATACCAACAAAAAAAGGGAAGAAGAAAAATGCAAATCCAACTAAAATCATCCGCAGAATTCAGACAGACAAGAAAACAGGGGTCTCTGCTTTAACCTAATCGTTATCTTTCTCAAAAAAAGACCATTCCTTTTATGATCTTCATACATCTAAGGCGGAATAAAGCCTAGCGTGCAGCAGCAGTGAGTTTTAGTTACTGTCTGAAACCGCCATCTTCTCACTCTTAACCCCATATGCTTCAAAGAACCTGTTACAATTCAAGATTCAACTAATTTAGTCGTTTGTAGCCAGACAATCAGAAAGAAAATGCTCGAACATGGCTGAGAATTTGAGAGTCTTACCCTCCAGAATCTGCATTTTTTGAGAAGGTGAAGTGGGGTGGCCGCTCAAAACTGGCCTCTTGGTGGCCTAGCCTCAGCCTCTGAGACTCTTATTTGTCTTCCATCCAAATCCTACAGAGAAGTAGTAACAGATGTTTTATCTTACTGTAAGAAGTACTGATCGAGTATTATGCAAAAAGAGAAAGGAGATGATACTTACTGCACCATTCAAAGAATTGATGGCCTTTTGAACCTCCTGTGAAGAGCTGAGTGTCACAAACCCAAAACCCTTAGATCTACCACTGTCCCTATCGTAAATGACTCTGGCTTCAACAACCTTTCCTTGCTCATTAAACATGTTCTCAAGAGCCATGTCATCCACACCCCAAGAGAGGTTTCCTACATAAAGACGGTTTCCCGAACCTGAGCCTGAACCTGAGCCTGATCCAGAACCATAACTGGAACGTTGAGACCCTCCGTAACCCCCACCTCGTTCAGAACCGTAACCACCACCTCGTTGAGACCCGTAACCACCACCACGTTCAGAACCGTAACCCCCACCACGCTCAGAACCATAACCGCCACTCCTTGGTGCTCTGGAGAAGGATTCCTCCCTCTTAGGTGGAGGAGGGCCAGCGTTAACTCTCAAGGGTCTGCCTTCAAATTCCTGAAAATGTTCATTTCAAAGTAATTGATAAAAAAACAGCCACAACCACAATGCACAAGACGGTACAACTAAAACAAAAGGTTCAACAATTATCTCGGCAAATTTATCTCTAAACAACAACCACCTTATAGTTGAGACAGATTTCATCAAAGATGCATCTTATAGACGGAATACAGAAAAACATACTACAAAAAAAAATTCCGAATTTTATGATTTCAACCATGACGTCTAAACAGCACAATTTAACTATCTCTAAAACATAACAATCCACACAAGCAAAACTATAGCAAAGAACCAAAGTACATATGCTCTTACATAGCCATTGAATTGCTGAGCAGCTGCCTCAACTTCAGCTGCAGTGGACATTGTCACAAATCCGAAACCTCTGCTCCGTCCAGTCATTTTATCATAGATTACCTATAAAATATCAATCCATTATAAACAGAGGACACAACAAGATTCACTATAACGCTTACACAAACAGATTCGAACCCCATTTCACAAAGTTAATAAGCAAATCATTATATCCATCAACAACAATTCAAGAAGTGAAAATCCAAATCTGAAAAAAAAGGAGAACCCTAAAAAGGTAAATCTCACCTCAACCATCTCAACATTGCCAGCGCTCTCAAAGAGCTGAGCGAGCTGAGCGCTATCAACGTTAAAAGAAAGGTTACCAACAAAGAGCTTAAGGTCAGGAGAGAAGGAGCTACGCTCCACAGGTGCCGAATCGTCACCGTCGGCGAACATGTCATCTTCCTCCACTTCGAAATCAGAGGACACGGCAACGTTGCTGACGAACCGAGACTGGTACTCAGCAGCGGGGGAAGAGCATTTCAAGGAGGAGGAAGCGAAGAGAGAGACGAGGTGGTCGGAGTGAAGTTTGAAGGAGAGGGAAGGAGGCAAGACGGAGACGGAAGCGGCGGGCCTGGAAACGCAGAGGGGAAGGGATTTAGGTTTGAAAGCGGAGAGAGAAGAAGCAGAGGCAGACATGGTTGGCTATTTAGCTTTTGAGAATTTTGCTCTCTCGAAGCTAAAAAAAAAGCTCTGAAGAAGAAGATAAGGTTTTAGAAAAGAGTTCTGCTGCGAGAGAGAGAGAGAGAGAGAGAGAGAGAGGGTTTGTGAGAGTGCAGATAAGAAACTGTGAGAGCTTTTTGATATTTATCGCCAAAAAATCTTTTATCCTCTTGAAATATCTCTCCCACTTGGGATATTTTTATATTTTTTCCCTAAAAATTTGTATTTCTGTAAATTAAAAAAAAAAAAATCACTTTTTGAGGTAAAAAAAAAAAATCACACAAGCCAAAATTGTAGAAAATTGTTAATATGATATATACTATAATCTAATGGAATATATTAGTGACATTCTTGTTTAGTTTATTAGTATTGTGAAAGAAGAAAAAAACTAAAAAAACAAACTTTTGTTTTAGAGGAGAAATATTTAATACAAATTTTCACTGAAAGTGTTGAATTTTTTGAGGAATTTTTCAAAAATGAGTAGTCAATTTTTTTTTATTTTGTTTCGGTTACAATGAGGTAGCCTAGTGTTTTGAGTGAAGTTTATACGATCTGGTCCGTCCAATGAGGATGGACAGTGGAGATGAACAAGAGAGCGGGTCTGGTGAAAAGATAAGGTCATAACTAAATGCCAAAGGAAATATATGCAACTAGAGACTGATTACACTGAGGGTCCAGTAAGTATGGATCTTCAACTTGTTCATAAGTTTTACTTTTTTTTCCTTTGTTGTAAATGAAAATTATGAAATCAAAGATAAACACATATGAATGTAGTCATGAGTTACAGAGTTAGCCTAACATTAGGCTCGATATAAAAGATGTCATCTTCTCAAACCATATGAAAACCCTAGGCTCTCCATTACTGAGGTGTAGCACTGCTAGTTGCCGCTTAAAATAGAAGTGTCAATTTCCGGCTCGGTCGGGTATTACCCTAACCAGATTTAAACCCGTAAAATAACCATTCCGGTTCAGAATTTATAATAATAATTAGGGGTCCCATTGATAGCCACGTGTCACCAACGAAGACACAACAAGAGATTGAAACTGGCTAAGGAACATTGTCCGGCGGAGAATCGAAGAAGAACACAACAACAACAACACTCAGATTCTTTTCTTGTCCGAACCGAAATCGGAAAAATGGACATTTCAGTACGAATCTCCGGCTTAAATTCTCCCAACATCTGCCGGATCATCCCAAGATTCACATCCTCTTCTAGGTTCCGTTGCTCCAAAAACGAACCTCCCCGTAACGCAAACGAGTCCAACGGTGAGAGATTGTCGTAAATTATCTCGAATATTATATATAATTGGATCGGTTTGATTTGGTTCAATTGATTTGATGTCAGGTGGTGATAAATCGTCGACGGATTGGGACAAGGCGTGGAAGAGTTTCAAGAAACAGAGCAAGAAGACATTGTTCTCTCAATTCAACATGGACAAGTACGTGACCTGGAATCCTCCGAGATCGGATTATCCGGCGTCTGAAGAAATCGATCCCATTAAAAAAGCAGAGAGATCTAATCTAATGCTTTGGACTAGTCCGAGGTTCACACTTATTGGAGCCATCGTCATTGTCTCATTCCTCCTTCTCTACACCCTTCTTGCTCCTGTCAAGTGAACATTTATTTAATTTTCTTTCTCAAGCATATTTAGTTGATCAGCTTCTGAATGTGTTTTTTTTTTACTGTACAACTTTTATAAATAAGATCCTAGTCTCAACAGTTTCTAGTGTCTAAGCAAAACAGAGACCACAGTGTGGTAAATGGTTGATTAGTGAAACTTGTTCTGGTCGATCGACGATCATTGTCATAATTCTAATTCTCTACATAGACAGCGCTACGCTATCTATCCTTTTAATGTTTTGTGGATGCTTAAAACGAGTTTGAGCTTAGACTTTTTGGGGTTCTTGGAGAAAATAAGCTTAAACCCATTCTCCTAAATTATAAACTCAGAACAACTACTATCATCATTGCCAAATTTATTTAATACTGAAAAACAAAAAAATGTCAATTTAAAGTCTAAATATGTAAAACACGGTATACGGCGGAGCTATTTAAATTGTAGATTAACTATATTAACAACTGATATTTAATTTGTATTTTTTTAAATGTACAACCTTACAAATATATATATATATATATATATATTAGTTAGTGTAGAAAGTATTTTGTTTTAGGTTTATTGTTTTATATTATAGGAACTATAACATACAATTAATTTAATATTAATAAAATTAATTATAAATTAATACTTAATGTTAAAGGAAGTGGTTCTTATTGTTTTGGAAATTTTATTAGAATGAAAATCTTGTTTTCCAAAATCAAAACTTAATATTAATTACTTAAATGAAAAACAAATTAATCATTAATATCATTGGCATGCTAAATGTATGAACTTCATGATTTATTTGCTAAATGTATCCAAAAATGTATATATAGATAATGAAGTTTCTATTCACATATATTATTTTTTTGGAAATAGTAAGCAGTTGTTAAAATTGATTGGAAATGGAAACGACATTTTAGTACAGAGTAGTCTCTTTTGGGTTGTAACCAGTAAAATAATTGACTTGAAAACATACTTTTTCTAGGTTCAAGGTCATTCTAAGACGAGTTAATCAAGGAAGGTTACAATCTGCATGATACAGAGGGGGTTAAAACAATATAGAAGATAAGAGAGTCTACCATTCCAAAAGATAGCAAATAGCTTCTCCAGAGAAAACCAGTCGGTCATAAGATACAAAACCAAAATAAAGCCGCCATTTTTTTAAAATAGCAATTTCAAATTATTTGCAAAACTTAAAAATTCTTACTACTCTTTACTCTCTCTCGTTAGCATGAAATTTTCCATAATCTGGAACGAAAAATGCATGTAGGACACGTATTAATACCCATAATTTCAGAATCACAGTCTTTATTTTTTTTAAAGAATTTCAGTTTTTACTATCTTTAATAAACGAACGTGTTTATTTTATTAAATATGTATTTTTGTCTATTATATAAATGGATATTTTTACTGTTGTTGCTAATATTCCTTTCAATAATTAGCAAAAACAGTAAACAGCATCATTTAAATCAATCAGGCCTCGCACTACTGGCTGCCGCGACTACGTGAAACCTTGTAAACACTCAAATTTGCCTATCTTAGAAGTTAACCAACTTAATTATTTGTCGTCAGACAAACCTGAAATCGATTTTAAAAATGCTCGCGGTTTACTTCAATCGTGTTGATTCCCGAGAGAAAATATGAAAGTAAAGAGAAATAAATTGAATGCGTCAAAAATTGCCGAACGAAACTACGAGTAGGAAGAGAACATTTTTAATTATTATGAATTCAACTTCAATAAAATAAAAGGAGACAAACGGCAAAGGGAGAGGTTTTAATTAGCTGAGGGAGGGCTGTGTCATGCTGATTCGTTTATTAGTATTGTTTATTTTTGATTGTAACCAACTTTTTCTTTCAACATCTTAACATGTCATTGCTTTCATCCTCTTTCTTACTTTTACTGTTTTTATATGCAGATATATATTACTAAAAAGATGGAACATATGTTTTTATTTTTAGAGAAAAGAGAAAACGCAATTTTAAGTTCTTTAAAATATATAAATACATGATAAATGCCTCAAATAGAGGTAATATTTTTGTCATCTGTTATATAATATAAATATATAAAATTTAAAAAAAAATTCTATTTTTTCCCACCAAAACCCAAAATATGAAACATGGATCTTACATTATACATAAGTAAATTGAGGTAGAAAATCATGGGAAGATGTTGGCAAAACAACTTTCACAAGCCATACCAAAATATAACAAATAAAGCGGCTAAATCAATACAAAAAATAAGAGAATTATCTAAAAGATAGAAAAAAATTTATACCGAGAAAACCAGTCGGTCATAAATATATGAAACTAAAACACAGTCGCCAACTTTTTTAAATAGCAATTTCAAATTTTCTGCAAAACTTAAAAGTTCTTGCTACTCACTACTCTCTCGGAAGCGTGAAATTTTTCATCATACGGCGCAAAAAAAACATGTAGGACGCATATTGATGCCCATAATAAAAAATAAAAAATAATTTCTATAGAGAAAACTAGTCGGTCATAAATATAAATACCAAAACAAGGCTGCCATCTTTCTAAAATAGCAAATTCAATTTTTCTGCAAAATTTAAAAGTTCTTACTACTCTCTACTCTCTCGGGAGCGTGAATTTTCATAATTCGGCGCAAAAAATGTATGTAGGACACATATTGATGTCCATAATAGAAAATAATTTCTATAAAGAAAACTAGTCGGTCATAAATATACAAACCAAAACAAGGCCGCCGTCTTTTTAAAGTAGCAATTCCAATTTTTAAACAACTTTCAGAAGCCATACCAAAATATTACAAAAAAAAGCAGGCTAAAACAATACCAAAAATAAGGGAATCTAGCAATCTAAAAGATAGAAAATAACTTCTACTGAGAAAACCAGTAGGTCATAAATATACGAAACTAAAACACGGTCGCCATCTTTTAAAAATAGCAATTCCAAATAAATTTTCTGTAAAACTTGAAAGTTCTTACTATTCTCTACTCTTTATAAAGCGTGAAATTTTTCATAATCCAGCACGAAAAAGGCATGTAGGACACATATTGATGCCCATGATAAATTATAAAGAAAACTAGTAGCAAAACAAAACAAAACAGCTATCTTTTTAAAGTAGCAATTCCAATTTTTTTGCAAAACTTGAAAGTTCTTATTACTCTCTATTCTCTTGGAAGCGTGAAGTTTTCCATAATTCGGCACGAAAAAGGCATGTAGGACACATGTCGATGCCCATGATTTCGGAGCCACAATCTTTATTTTTTAGAGAATTTCAGTTTTCACTCTCTTTATTTTTATAGAATTTCTTTTACTGATTTTATATGCAGATATATATTACTAAGAGAATGGAACACATGTTTCTATTTTTTAGAGAGAACAAAATTTTGAGTCTTTAAAATATATACAACATGATAAATGCATCAAATAGAGGTAATATTTTTGTCATATGTTATAGAATACAAATAGATAGTAATTTTAAAACCTTTTATCCTATTTTTTATTTTCCCAACCAAAACCCAATATATGAAATTAGAATCATGAAACTCTCTTTTAGGGGAGTCTTACATGGATCTTACAATATACATGGATAAATTGAAATAGAAAATCATCGAAAGATGTTTACAAAACAACTTTGAGAATCCATACCAAAAGATAACAAATAAAGTGGCTAAAAAAATACCAAAGATAAGGGAGTCTACCAATCTAAAATAGAGAACAACTTCTACAGAGAAAACCAGTCGATCATAAAGATACTAAACCAAAACAAGGCCGCTATCTTTGTAAAATAACAATTCCAAATCTTTTGCAAAACTTGAAAGTTTTTACTATTCTCTACTGTCTCGAAAGCGTGAAATCTTCCATAATCCGGCGCGAAAAAGGCATGTAAGACACGTATTGATGCCCATTATTTTGGAGCCACAATTTTTATTTTTATTAGAGAATTCCAGTTTTGACTATCTTTAATGAACGGTGTTTATCTTATTATATATATATATATATTTTTGTCTATTATATAAATTGATATTTTTAAAACTTGTTATAATGTAATTAAATGATTTTATCATTTGTGATGAGTAAATATTTTGTTTCTGTAACATTTAGATACATAACCATACGTAATTATGTGATTTTGTTGTAAAATTGGTGGGATTCATGCTGCTTCTGTTGGTCGGAATGGTCCAATATAAAACCCATACGTAATTATGTGATATTTTTGAAAGGGAATCTAAAATTCTAAACTATGAAACATATAGACATCATAAATATAAAACTGAGATTTAATTCTCCACGATCTTACAGCTTTCAACGAGAACTCTGAGTATTGCAGTGATTACATAAATTAAAAAGTACTACAAGTAATCTAGAATAATCATATCTTCCTCTTCTAGAAATTGTCTGTTTCCAGTTGATAGCATGTGTTTTATTATTACTTTAGTATAACATACAAAATAAATGACCTGGAAACTCGGGAATTGATTCAAAAACTGAGAACAGAAGCTGATGTAGTCCCTTACATCATTGAAAACTGAAATGTGTCAATTTGAACGATCCAAAGATATATATATATATACATAAGTCAAAATGCAAATAACCTTATCTCTCATTTTAGACTTTCGAATTTCTAATCTCAAAGAGGTCAAACCCGTTAAGCCAACCCAAAATGGCTCATAATATGGTTGGAGCAGACGAGATTGAGTCGTTGAGAGTTGAGCTAGCAGAGATTGGAAGAAGCATCAGATCATCGTTCCGGAGACACACTTCTAGTTTCAGAAGCAACTCTTCAATATATGAACCTGATAATGATGGTGATGTTAATGGTGATCATCATGATGCAGATTATGCTCTGCAATGGGCTGAGATTGAGAGATTACCAACTGCAAAACGTATGAGATCGACTCTTATCGATGATGGCGATAAGTCCATCACCGAGAACGGAAAAAGAGTCGTTGATGTCTCAAAGCTTGGAGCCATGGAACGTCATGTCATGATTGAGAAACTTATCAAACACATTGAGAATGATAATCTCAAGTTGCTGAAGAAAATCAGAAGAAGAGTAGACAGGTAAACTAAAACAAAATCTCTAGAAAAAAAGCTTTACCCTTTTGTGATGTTCGGTTTCTTGAGAGTTTTGAGCTTGAAACTTTGTTGTGCAGAGTTGGGATGGAGTTACCGACCATAGAAGTGAGGTACAAGAGTTTAAAAGTGGCCGCCGAGTGCGAGATTGTTGAAGGCAAAGCACTTCCAACACTGTGGAACACTGCTAAGCGCGTAATCTCTGTGAGTAATCAAAAAAGTTCTGCAAAATCACAAAATTGTTAATGCCGACTCCTTCGTCAATAGATATAAGTTCTCCAAAAGATTCTAAAGTGAATTATCATGTGCTTATATTTCTCCAGGAACTGGTGAAGCTCACTGGTGCAAAATCACACGAAGCCAAGATAAGCATTCTAAATGATGTTAATGGCATTATAAAGCCCGGAAGGTTCGTAGTTGAAGGAGTTACATCATCTTATCACTAGTCTTGATCAATGTTTTAAGTGTGTTTATGCTTCTTGTTGTTGCAGGTTAACATTGTTGCTTGGTCCTCCTGGATGCGGTAAAACAACTTTGTTAAAGGCCTTGTCTGGAAATTTAGAAAACAATCTAAAGGTTCTAATGATGAAAGCAGTTATATAATTTTCTTTTGGAGATTTATTTTTGGTGCATATATGTGAAATGTTTACCTTTTCTTTTGTTTTCCTTTTTGTTTCCACAGTTTTCAGGTGAAATCTCTTACAATGGATACAGACTAGACGAGTTTGTTCCTCAGAAAACCTCGGCGTACATAAGTCAATATGACCTGCACATTGCAGAGATGACTGTTAGGGAGACAGTTGACTTCTCAGCTCGTTGTCAAGGCGTCGGTAGCCGAACAGGTAAATTTTTATCAACCAACCATTGTACTCACCAATGCATTAATGTATGAATTGTTGATTCTCTATTTTTCCTGCGGAAACAGATATTATGATGGAAGTTAGTAAAAGAGAAAAGGAAAAAGGAATCATTCCTGACACAGAAGTGGATGCTTACATGAAAGTACATTCCTCTGACACTCTCAAATCCCTGAAAGCGTATTCTGTTTAAATTCAGGTGGTTGATTAGAGACTTTTTGTTTTCCTATAGGCAATTTCTGTTGAAGGCCTGAAAAGAAGTCTGCAAACAGATTATATCTTGAAGGTAATAATAGTCTCTTTGATAGACCTGGCTGATAATCTGGCCTTTTTTCTTTGGTTCTTAGGTCTTCTGTTGCATTTGCAGATTCTCGGACTTGACATTTGTGCAGAAACATTGATTGGAGATGTGATGAGGAGAGGTATATCAGGGGGCCAAAAGAAGCGTCTTACCACAGGTTAGTTCATAGCTCGAATCCTTCAAAAATATAAATAGTTGCTGACATATTCTTTTCTAAAGCAAGTTCTTGAATCTCTGAATGTTTGCAGCTGAGATGATTGTTGGCCCGACAAAGGCTCTGTTTATGGATGAAATAACAAATGGCTTAGACAGCTCCACAGCTTTTCAGATTGTCAAATCTCTTCAGCAATTTGCTCACATATCAAGCGCTACTGTGCTTGTTTCGCTTCTTCAACCGGCCCCAGAATCATTTGACCTCTTTGATGACGTTATGCTGATGGCTAAAGGAAGAATCGTGTATCATGGTCCGCGGGGCGAAGTCCTGAAATTCTTTGAGGATTGTGGATTTGAATGCCCTGAGAGGAAAGGTGTTGCAGACTTTCTCCAGGAGGTAAAAACACTCATCCCTAAAATGAAACTTTTGTGCTTTTGAAGTCATGAGTTGTTGATCCTCTCATGTTCTGCCTTGAAGGTTATATCCAAAAAAGACCAAGCCCAATACTGGCGGCACGAAGATTTACCTTATAGTTTTGTCTCAGTAGAAATGTTGTCGAAGAAGTTCAAGGAGTTGAGTATTGGAAAAAAGATTGAGGAAACTCTTTCTAAGCCGTATGATAAATCCAAAAGCCATAAGGACGCTTTATCCTTCAGTGTGTATTCTCTTCCAAACAGGGAGCTGTTCATAGCATGCATATCAAGAGAGTATCTTCTCATGAAGAGAAACTATTTCGTCTATATTTTCAAGACATCTCAGGTACATTATGAAGTTTTCAATCCACAGATATCTCTCCTTGCCTCCTTTAGATGTTAATAGTATTCCTCAGCTTTCTAGCTTTATTATGTGTGCAGCTTGTTATGGCCGCATTCATCACTATGACTGTGTACATCCGAACACGGATGGGTATTGATATCATTCATGGAAATTCTTACATGAGTGCCCTCTTTTTCTCCCTCATTATACTTCTTGTTGACGGATTCCCAGAGTTGTCTATGACGGCTCAACGCTTAGCCGTGTTTTACAAGCAGAAGCAGTTGTGTTTCTATCCTGCATGGGCGTATGCAATCCCTGCAACAGTGTTAAAGGTCCCTCTATCGTTCTTCGAATCTTTAGTTTGGACCGGTCTCACATACTATGTCATTGGATACACCCCTGAAGCCTCCAGGTGAGCTTTCTCCCCTGTTCTTTGCCACTTAAACCCTAGGAAAAGGTTCACATTCAGGTCTGAAAGTGCTCAGAACACTGTAGAATGACGAAGTTCAATGTTCCAGGTTCTTCAAGCAGTTCATTCTACTGTTTGCTGTTCACTTCACCTCGATATCCATGTTCCGGTGTCTAGCTGCAATCTTCCAGACAGTAGTTGCTTCAATCACAGCTGGCAGTTTTGGTATATTAATCACATTTGTCTTTGCCGGTTTTGTCATTCCACCAAGTAAGATTTTGCCCCCATCAATGTACTATATCTGGCCTCAAAAGTTGTACCTCAGCATGACTCTAAGGTTCTGTGTTTGCTGCAGCGTCTATGCCAGCATGGCTCAAGTGGGGATTCTGGGTAAATCCTTTGAGTTACGGTGAGATTGGGCTATCGGTAAACGAGTTCCTCGCTCCAAGGTGGAATCAGGTGATATTCTCTTAGCCTCTTACCTTTTCTCTCTTAATCACTGAAGCTTCTTATTTTTGTTTGTATACTCTTCAACACTAATCAATATTTATCTGGCTAAACATGTAGATGCAACCCAATAATGTTACCTTAGGGCGAAGCATACTCCAAACCCGTGGACTGGACTACGAAGGTTACATGTACTGGGTATCATTATGTGCCTTGTTGGGTTTCACTGTGCTCTTTAACATCATTTTCACCCTGGCTCTGACTTTCTTGAAATGTAAGTTCATATTCTACTAGGTAAATGTAAATGCTTTCAAAACACAAACCGCCACATACTAAAAACGTTCTTTCAAAAATGACAGCACCCACATCATCTAAAGCCATGATTTCACAAGAAAAACTCTTTGAGCTGCAAGGAAAAGAAGATTCAACAGGTGACTCTCCAGTCAAGCACAAGACTACAGGTTCCCCTGTAAAGACCAATGAAGATGAGAATACAGGTGAAAACTTTATTCTCTATCTTCCCACTTCTCCCTAATTCACCATCTTATTCCTCTCACTAAAACTTTCTCTTTGACCACAGGCAAGATGGTCTTACCTTTCAAGCCCCTCACTGTAACATTCCAAGACTTGAACTATTTCGTTGACATGCCCGTGGTAAAACTATCATAACTCAAACCACAAACCATATCACTAGATTTTCCCCATGGCTCTCTAACTTATCGTTTGATGTTTTCAGGAGATGAGAGACCAAGGATATGATCAGAAGAAACTACAACTCCTATCAAATATCACCGGAGCTTTCCGTCCCGGAATCCTAACGGCATTAATGGGAGTGAGTGGAGCCGGTAAAACCACACTCCTCGACGTTCTAGCCGGAAGAAAAACAAGCGGATACATAGAAGGAGAGATCAGAATCAGTGGTTTCCCTAAAGTTCAAGAAACGTTCGCTAGAGTCTCAGGCTACTGTGAACAAACAGATATACACTCACCAAACATCACCGTCGAAGAATCCGTGGTTTACTCAGCTTGGCTTCGTCTTGCTCCTGAGATCGATTCCGCAACCAAAACCGTAAGCCTCCTTCTTCTTCCTCTTCTCCATCAAAATCGATTCAAAAGTAACGGAATCGTTTGAAATCTGAAATACAGCAATTCGTGAAGCAAGTGCTCGAGACGATCGAATTAGATGAGATCAAAGATGCATTGGTGGGAGTCGCCGGACTGAGCGGGTTATCGACGGAGCAGAGGAAGAGACTGACGATTGCGGTGGAGTTAGTGGCGAATCCGTCGATCATATTCATGGACGAGCCAACGACGGGGCTAGACGCGAGAGCAGCCGCCATTGTTATGAGAGCTGTCAAGAACGTCGCTGATACTGGACGTACCATCGTCTGTACTATTCATCAGCCTAGTATTGACATTTTTGAAGCTTTCGACGAGGTAATTTCAAAAATCGCCTCGGAAAAGTAAATTTTTTTATATTTTGACCCCAAAACTTTTAATCTTATCAAACCAAGTCAGAAATTAACAAAGTTTAAACTTGAATTTTTCAGTTGGTGCTTCTTAAAAGAGGTGGTCGCATGATCTACACAGGACCGTTAGGTTTACATTCTTATCATATCATCGAGTATTTTGAGGTAAGTTTTGCTTATGCAGTTTTCTAATCCATGATAAAAAAAAATTAAAAAAAAAATAAGAGTACAAAAACCTTATTTTGTTGTTGTTGGGTTAAATAAAATAAACAGAGTGTTCCTGAAATTCCAAAAATAAGAGACAACCACAATCCAGCGACATGGATGCTTGATGTTAGTTCACAATCTGTAGAAGTTGAACTTGGCGTCGATTTCGCAAACATCTACCATGACTCTGCTCTTTACAAGTGAGTATATCTTCAATACTACATATGCATAAGTGTTGTGTTATTGTTCTAAAAAAAATTGGTTTTAATGTAACATGTGTGATTGTTAATTACAGGAGAAACTCAGAGCTTGTGAAACAGTTGAGCCAACCAGATTCAGAATCAAGTGATATACATTTTAAGAGAACTTTCGCACAAAGTTGGTGGGGACAATTTAGATATATTCTATGGAAAATGAATTTGTCTTATTGGAGAAGCCCTTCTTATAACCTAATGCGTATGGTTCACACATTAATCTCTTCTTTGATCTTTGGTGCACTCTTCTGGAAACAAGGCCAAAAAAAGTAAGTTCAAATGACACATATCTTATATTTTAACACATCTTGTTAATATTTTGATGTGTTTTTTTTTGTAGAGATACTCAACAGAGTTTGTTCACTGTATTTGGAGCAATCTATGGTTTGGTACTCTTCTTAGGGATAAACAACTGTTCATCAGCTCTTCAGTATTTTGAAACCGAGAGAAATGTCATGTATCGCGAAAGATTCGCAGGGATGTACTCGGCGACTGCTTACGCATTGAGTCAAGTGGTGACTGAGATACCTTACATATTCATACAAGCTGCCGAGTTTGTGATCATAACATATCCAATGATCGGTTTCTATCCTTCGTCCTACAAAGTCTTTTGGTCACTCTACTCTATGTTTTGCTCACTTCTCACTTTCAACTACCTTGCCATGTTCCTCGTCTCCATCACGCCAAACTTCATGGTTGCCGCGATCCTTCAGTCGCTTTTCTATGTTAATTTCAATCTCTTCTCCGGGTTTTTGATCCCACAAACGGTACGTAAGAGATCCATGCATCTTGACAAGAACCTTTATTACAAAGAAGGAAATGTTATGTATAATGTGTTTCTTTCTTTTGGTGTGTTTGAAAAAATTGCAGCAAGTTCCAGGGTGGTGGATTTGGTTATATTATCTAACACCAACGTCATGGACACTAAACGGGTTCATCTCGTCTCAGTACGGTGATATACATGAAGAGATCAATGTCTTTGGAGAATCCACGACCGTTGCAGCATTCTTGAAAGACTATTTTGGATTTCATCATGACCGTTTGGCGGTTACGGCGGTTGTTCAAATCGCTTTTCCCATTGCGTTTGCGTCTATGTTTGCATTCTTCGTGGGCAAACTCAACTTCCAACGAAGATGATCATGCCAATTAGTAGTCTTCATCATCTTTTTTTGAATAATAAACAAATCATACTTCTTTTTCTTTTCTTTTTATGTATATAAACGTATAATTTTTTGTTTTTTTGTATGGATGTATATTGTATATGATTTTCAAGAAATTAAAACAAAGCACTGTTATAGGCATGACCACTGTTCGAAAAAGCGTTCTAGGCATCCGCCTCCGCCCCGTCTAGGCGTTAGGCACTATAGCACCGCTTAGACGACCGTTTTGACCGCCTAAAATTGTAGTATCATCATTTTAGTGTATTTTTAAAATTTTAATTGCACAAATTTAAGATTTATAAGGTTTATTTCTATAAACATAATTATAAATGTTTAATATGTTATTTAAAATGAATTGAAATAATGTTTTTATCTATTGTTTTTTTTATTTAATATTTTTATTATTCTTATACATATTTTGTATAATTATGTATATAATATCAGATATATAGTAGTTTAAGTGTAAACGCCTAAACCGCCTAAATTCCAATTATGCGTTCTAGGCGCTAGGCATTGGATCACCGCCTAGTTAACTAACGCCTAGCGCTTTCTTGAACATTGGGCATGACATATACATTAATGTGGTTTATTCAGTTGTTTTTAATATATTTTATACATTTATTAAAACTAATTAATCCTTATATTGACAAAATCTGAAATCTAACCGACCAAAAAAAAAAAAAATCTGAAATCTATATAGGATTTATTTTATATTTTTATGATATTCTAATTATTTTTTAATAGAAATCAGAAAACCAAAGCGGTCAATGCAAGAGGGTCGGTTTGTTATTTTCTTCCCGGTACGCTATTTCTCCAAGGCCATAACCAAGAAGACTCAACGAGATTCTGATTCAACAGTTGCGCGTGATTCAACGCATCCAACTAAGCTACACCTCCTCGTTCGATCAACCCACCCGTCGTTATAAACATTGATCGGATTTGATTCTAGCGATTCGATATAAGGAATCGCGAGATGTCAATCCGAATTCCACAACCAGCAGCTTCTTTGGATTTTCGCGGTTTCATCTGCTGTTTCTTCATCTTCGTCAGCTCGTTCCCTGGTAAACTAAATTTTAATCAGATTTCGTCCTTCTATTTCGAAATTTTCAAGTACTCAGATCAGCCTGGTTGTAATTAAAATTTGTTTGATGATCTTTTTTTACACACAGGAACAATACTAACACAAGAAGTTACATTAGATTCGATTCAGATTTTCCAAACTCACGATTGGTTCTCGGCTAAGCCTACAGTCTATTTCCAATGCAAAGGAGAGAACAAGACGGTGTTGCCTGATGTCAAGAGCACCAATGTCTCTTATTCTTTTAAAGGCGAAGAATCTTGGCAGGTTTGTCGAAATGTAGATCAATCGTGAGATTTGAGCTGGTTTCTTGATGATTTTTGGTTTTGATTAATGTTATTGAATCTTTTTTTTAGCAAGAACTCAGATATTGCTGGGTTTTGTTTGACCTGAAACCAAGACTATAGAGCTGTTTTTAGCCTAGTAGGGTCTTAGCTATTGACTGGTTTTTTGGGATTGGGGTGTTGACATTGTTTTGATTGCTGAGTATGCTTCAGTATTTGGATCATTACTGTCTTTTAAGCTCTATGTTCTATGTTTTGTTTTCGATATTTGTAGCCCTTAACCGAGCTTAAAGGAACTAAATGCAAGAGATGCGGAATCTATGAGGATGACACCCTTACGCATGATACATTTGACGAATGGGAGCTTTGTCCTTCTGATTTCACAGATGACGGTAGCTACAAGCGTATCAAGGAGAAAGAATTCAATGCTACTTTCCTCTGCCATGGATGCTCACAAGTCGGAGCTGGTGAGTTACCAAGCAACACCATCTTGAGCTTTAGTGTCATTCATTACATGAATACTGTTTCCATTAACTATAAACAAAATCTCTCACATGTGTCTCTGTTGGCTGTAGCTTCAGTTTGATTCGGTTTTCTGTGATGAGGAATATCATATGCATGCTTTTTCTTTTTGCAGGTTCGAATAAAGAATCAGGCAATGAGAAGGAAGACGATAAGGGCGGAATGCATCCTGCAATTGTGGTACTGATTGTAGTACTAGTGTTAGGTGTAGCTACGGTGGGACTCTTGGTAGGTTATAAGTATTGGAGGAAGAAGAAACGGCAACAAGAGCAGGCCCGGTTTCTCAAGCTGTTCGAAGATGGTGACGAGATTGAAGACGAACTTGGCCTTGAAAATACCCTATGAAATGAAGCTCACGTCATTGTGGCGTAGTAACTCAAAGTCACCTCTGTGTACATACATACAGAACTTCTTGATCGACCTCACAAACAGTATTTTGTTTTTGGGCAGAAATAGAGAGGAGAAAAACTGAAAAAGGATACAATGTAGCATTTGCTTCATCCAAAGTCAAATTGAATGTTGTTATCTCTTGTCATAAATGTTTGGCAATTAAAGACTACCATCGTTGACACTTGTATCTTCTCACAAAATATTTTGGCAAATTATAATCACTGTAACAAAAAAAACTGATTCAACGAGGACTTTATAAAGTTTTGTTCATTACCATTCAGAAAAGTAACAAAGCAGAGTTTGAGAGTTGTCTGGAAACAAACTAAAAGAGTCATAAAGAAAGCAGATCCAAGCATTGTCACACAACGGAAAGGAATGTATCAAGCAGAAAGAAAGGGAAATGAAACAACATCCATCGGTACAAAATGCTACATTTGGCTTTAAACCTGTGAGCCATCAAGGTGACTCACTGCCTTTGGGGGAAGGACGGTTAAGCTCAGCCTCATCATCAATGGGACTCCTGTCTTGACCATTAAGTCCAACAGGGCTTTCATCCCCTCCAACAATGGGACTCGCAGAGTTCCTGCCATTACCATTCTCTTTTGGGCTACCATCATAGTCTGATCCACGCTTGGGGCTCGCATCTATCACTCTTCTGTCAGGACTCATGCTTTGGTCCCTGCCTTTGGGAGATACAGATCGCTCCATTGCCTTAGGACTGCGTGATCTGTTCTCCACGCTTCTCTCTCTTCTCACTGGGGATCGCGATCGACTGATGAAAAGAGAAATACAGAGTCAACCAAAGGACATAAGCCAAAAAAATCGTGTAGAACTAGCATTATCAACATCAGAACGTCTAGCTTACTAATAGCCAACACAGTAAGAATCATTTCTATATTGCTATGGAATATAGTTGTCTAAGTGCATACTTTAAAAAAAGGTCAAACTAACACAATTCCAGAAAAAGCTCAGAATCGTTTTCTGGGCAATTTTTTGGCTTCCCTCTTGTATTCAGTATTTGCATTTATCATGCAATTTTACAGAAGTCCAAATTTACCACTAACCTGTAGCTGCGACCTCGACTGTAACTACGGCTACGACTTGGGCTCCTTCTGCGACGAGGAGAACGGGATTTTACTGGTGACCTGGAGTAGCTTCCACCCTGCCTGGAGTATTATATAATCCAAAAGAGATATGAGAAGAAGCTTAATGGATAGAAGTAACTGTGTAAAAAACAAGGATTCAAATATTTAGGTACCTGGCCTTCTTTGGACTAGGACTGTTTTTGCAGTTTCTCTCAATGTGTCCTCTTTCTCCACAGCGGTAGCATTTATTCTTCCAGTCACCTGCTGTGCAGTCTCGGGCCCAGTGACCATCAACACCACAATTAAAACAGCGACCAGAACCAGGAGGTGGGCCTCTGCTACCATTGTCCCGAGATCCACGAGGCGCCTAACAAAAGTTCAAGAGGTTGACAATATATTAGTAATTATTGATCCAAAATCATCAAACCAATGGAGGAATCAGTAGTATAGAGAGACACAAAACAACTAACCCCTCTTGAAGCCTCCACAGTGATGCGACTTCCATCAAAATCACGTCCATCCAAGGAATATCTTGCGTCATCAGCATCACGAGGATCACTAAATTCCTGTTCTCAATGTTAGGGGAAATGATAGATGCATTGCATAGTATATAAATATTTGTGTGCATATCTAACTTGAGAAATTTAACGATTAGCTTAAAAAAAAAAAAAAAGATATTAACAAAACTTACAACGAAGGCATAATCACGCTTCATATCCACATCTCGTACTCTGCGGAAATTGTTGCCAGAAAATCAAGGCCATCATTACTTAAGGTACTCCCAAACACCATTTTTGAGATTTTTTTGAGGCCAAATCCATTAAAAACATGCAAAAAATCAACAAACAAAATCGCCGATGCACCCTCTATACACCAGACGAGAATTTCCACCAATTACACCAAGTCCACCCATTCATCAAACATCTCCAGGTTTAGGCAAACCCCAGAAAACCTTCAACAAGATCATTGAAGTTAAGAAAAAAAAGGAACACTAAACCTAGATCCAGAGTTTTCCCGCATTGGATGAAAGTACCAATGCAAAGTAAAATAAACCCCTCTAATTCTAATCCCCCCTGCACAATATCAATGCGCAACCATTCCAGATTCACACCAAAAAACAATTCACAAACACTTTTTCTCCCAAAGACACAAAAACCAAAATAGGCCAATCAAGACAAACAAACACGATTCTATTTACCTTCCGTATCTGCTAAAAAGACGTTCAAGATCCCTGGTACGAGTTCTAGATGATAAGCGGCCAACATAGAGACGAGTGTTTCCATAGCGGTCATCATAGCGAGGCATTGTCAAGCTGCAAAAGTTTCCCACCATAATTATAACAAACGCATATACATATCAACACAAATCACAACAAGAATCACACTAGCTTTCTTAAAAGCATATAAGCGAGCAGCAATACCACTAACTCAGACCAATTACAAGAAGCCCCATGTGAAAAAATCAAGTTTTTATCATCAAAACAATGAATCCCGAAAGATTAACATATTCAGAAGCGAAAAGAAGAACAATTCGTGAGAAAATAATACTGAATCCCTAATCAGATTACGCCAAAGAAATCTAAAGGGAAGAAGAAGCACGAAACCAATTGAAATCCCAATCTACAGATCGAATCACAATAAATCAGAACCCAAAAATATCCGATTACACAAATATTTCATACCTGGAGACGGAGACGAAGAAGAGTGCAAATCGAAGTAACCCTAATAATTTCGAAACCAAGGAAGTGAACCGCAGGATATATAAGTCTTCTTCTTCAACCCGACAACCCCCTTATCTTATAACTTGGAAACCGACGAGATTCAACGGTGCAGATTCGTTGTTAGCTGTCTCAATCAACGGTTTAGATTTAACATCGAGATAAACGTCGATGTTACCGATATAGAAATTTGCACGCGTCACTGAGAGATGTTTCGTATATTTTATTGGGCCTTAATATTTTCCCAAGCCCATTAAAGTTTTGTATTAATAATCAAACAACATAATAAGAACAGCATAATAATCATTGGTTAGTTACTCTAATTTTTTTTTTTTAAGTGTTATAAGTAAATCAGCGGCGCTTGTTCTTGCTTCCGATCAAGAGTGTGAAGTAGAAGAGAACTCTGAAGACGAATCCCAAAGCTACAGTAATCCACAAGCAACTCCATTTGCTGATCTCTGTGATTCCTTGCTGTTTCAGTATGTCTATTCCCGCTGTAACACACGTCTCCGCCGTCACGTTAATCCCTAAAACGCCGCTCATGCTCTTGAGTAAGGTGATTTTCGCGGCGGCCGGAAATTGTCCCAGCGGCGAATTGTCGAACATCTGTATCCCGCGTACGAAGCATGTCGTCGGATCTTCAAATTCGTTCTGGAGAACACCTTCGTAAGGGTATGTCACTAAAGAGAGGTAGTGGAACCAGATCCAGTAAGGAGGGATACGATCTCTGGAGATGAAGAATCCGGAGAAGAGGAGGAAGTAAGCGAGGATCGCTACAACCACCGTGAATCCGATCATCACGTGCGAGACTACGCCGGATAAGAACGTGACGAAGGAGCTTCCTGCCCAAAACGCTGTGAGGATTGTGAAGAAGAAGAAGAAGAATCCCTCGGAGCCTCCCGCGAGACCTACGGCCCAGAACGTTGTGGCGGCGAAGGCGGCTGATAAGATTATCAGAGCAGGGATTGAGATGATTGTGTGAGCGAGGACGTATGATGATCTTCTGTAAGCGTTGTAAGCTGTTTCTCTCATGAATATGTAACGTTCTTGTAGGAAGACTGGGATTGCTTCTGCACAGGTATAGAATGTTGTAGACATTGCGAATGCAAAGAACCCTAAACGTTCTTGTATACCTCTTGGTGAATTGTCTAGTTTCCAGAATATTGTGGCTAGGATGATTCCTGTTACTAGAACAGCTCCTAGGCGGATTCCGAATAGCTCTGGTTGTCTGCTTGAGTTTAGTATTGATCGTTTGCCAATTACGAGCATTTCTGTCCAGAACGGGTTTGCAAAGGTTTGGAATGAGGATTTTAGGTTTGTTGCTCCGGAGACAAGTTTGCCTCTAGAGATACTTGAGGTGATTGCATCTCTGAGAGATACATTAGTGTTTCTTCTGCTCTGGCTTGAGGTTTGCTTTGCTCGCCATTGCTTGTGGAACTCTACTAAGGTTTTTGTTCCTTCTGGTGAATCTTCAAGCTCGCGGATAAGATCAAGTGCGAATTCTGGCTTGTTCTCGTTTTCAGGAATTGGGTGACCGAACTCGGAGAAGAACCGAGGGAGATGTGTTGGAGAGCCGCTGTATACTGTGTTTCCCCTAGATAGGAAGATTAATTTATCGAGCAAGCCCAAGATTCTGTAACTCGGCTGATGGATCGACATGATAACTATGCTACCGCTTTGTGCGATTCTCTGAAGCACTTTGACAACCATGTAGGCGCTTGTAGAGTCGAGACCAGAGGTTGGCTCATCGAGAAAGAGGATTATCGGATCATGGATTATATCGGTTCCAATTGAGACTCGTCTTCTTTCTCCTCCAGACACACCTCTGTGTCCCTCATCACCGATCACAGTTCTCGCAGCGTTCCTCAGTCCGAGCTGGTCAATCAGAGCTTGAACCCTTGCCTTCTTCTTCTTCTTAGAAAGCGAACTTGGAAGCCTGAACTCTGCAGAAAACATCAAAGTTTCTTCTACAGTGAGCATGGGAAAGAGAAGATCGTCTTGCATCACATAAGCCGATATAACTTTGTGCAGGCTGGATTCAAGAACTTCCCCGTTTAAAGTAATAGCACCTCGTAGGCTCTCTTTTGCGATCCGGTTGGCTAATGCATCGATAAGCGTCGATTTTCCTGACCCGCTTGCTCCAAGAACGGCCATCATCTCTCCTTCTCTGGCTTCACCAGAAATACCATTCAGCAACACCTTAGTATTCATCTCCATATCATTACCATCAAATGGTGAATTCCCACAACAAGGAAAGGGCGACTTAAACTTCTTCTGGATCTTAACGCTGTAAGACAAGTCTTTGAAGGAAAGAACAAACGGAGAAGAAGAAGGCACACAAGAAGACGGATTCGAGGCCCAGAAATTGGAGGCAACCGCAACATCCAAAGCCTGACTGTGTTCATCCCCCTCATCTTCCACACTCATGAGAAGTTCTGCAAGCGTGACAGACACTCGCGCCGTGTCTCTCTGACATCTCTGAAGCTCCACTGACCTGTGGATATTGTAAAACAGAGGGAGGCCATCGCCATTGACCTGTCTAACCGGAGATAGTTTGCCTAGCAAACCAGACATCTTGTGGATTATTGTCTGGTTAATGTTTTTTTTTTTTTGGCCTCAGGTAATGTGTCTAAAGCTCTAAACCCACAGAATAATTTTGATCGACTTTATAGGAATATTTGGATGGGAGAATGAGGGAGAAATTTGTCAATTAGTTTGGTGATCTCTAAGTATCTAACTTTGAGTTGTTTTGGGTTTTGTAGCTTTTGCTTTATATATACATACGTAGTGTATATAGATTAAAAAGAAATTGAAGTTAAGAGTAGGTGAGGAGTTGGGCGAATCTATTCGCAGTTTTACATGTATGAATTTTTCTTGTGGCGTAAATGGTTTTGCATTCAAAGTGGAAGATTTTTTTACTCCAAGAAATTGCGTATTTATACTTCTGTTTCATCTGCATTTTAGGGAGTTTATGGAATTGCAATAAGAACAAAGGGGGTAAAAAGAGTATAGCATATGTGACATGTCAGGAATATAATTTCTTCTTGTAATTATCGATATTTGTCGTGAAATTTCTTAATCTTTTTTGTTTATTATAGTCACGAGTTTTCTATATTCACTCACAGGCTCTCTTTTAAGAGTTGTTTTTAACAAGTTGTAAGACTTGTTCTTCGGTGTGTGGACTTATCTATTTGACTGGCGGTTGGATTTTTTTAGCTTTTTGAATCAGTGTCTTCGTAAGGTATACCTAAGAAAGGCGTTGTGTATTAGGATTTTGGCTTGTTACTAGAAAGGCATTGCCTCTATGAAACTTGCGTATTTGATTTATGTTTAATCATGAACACACTCCTATTTGAATAAAAATATGTAATGGGTGCGATAAAAGAAAAAATACAACTTAGACAAAAACAAAAAAGTCATGGATATTTAAGGATTGGTATTAAAAAGGAACTGAATGTGGAAATTATGGCATCAAAAACGTGGAAAAGTTAGTCTAATATGTTCATGTACACACGAAAACCAAAGAAAAATTGTCATTAGGAATATGTAATACAAAGCTTTAACGTGCCATGTTAGATTTAGGCATGCGAGAGTTTGGTGTGGCTGTTATATCTGTTCACTTGATTATTTTACTTTCCTTAGCCAAGCTTACTAGAAATCTCAAAAGTTAATAGAAAACTCATGTGTGATTTACATGAGGCATGTCCGTCTCTATCAAATTGAAGGAATATAAGACATAAATTATGGAATTTTCACTTAACTAGAGTTTTACATTAAAAAAATGAGTTGAAAATGCTCTGGTTCAAAATAAAGCTGTTTAGGTTAGTAAGACTTTCCTGAAAAGTTTGTTTTGGAATTTTGTGGTTGATACTTGATAGAAGATATTTTGCAAAATTTCTAATATTGAACATCAAATTTTTGAATAGTGAATCACTTCCCTTGTACTTATATATAATAGATTTGTCAGGGAGGACTAGAATTAAGGAATCGATTCCCTCAAATTTGACATTTTGATATTCTGTTCTTCACATATTTATCAAAAATTTTTTTGACATTTTGTTACATTCTAAGATTTGTACATCATACGAGAAAAATATTAGTTTATAGAATTGTTTGGCTGCATACATATCTAGATATCTATAATACCTTGTTAAGGTATCACTATCTTAATCTATATAATAATAACAAACCGAATAAATGCGACCAACAGTTGTGTTTTTTCAATCGTACATTCTGGATATTTTCTGAAAAGTCGTGATGGATATTTAAAACGGTTATTTATGAAAAGTTACAACTGTTCACTGTAAAGTTGTGTTGATGGGAACATTCATATCTTTTGAAAACTATATATATTTGTCTTCTTGAACTGTTTTCATTTTTTTTTGCCATGACAAGAAATCAACTAAAAATTCAATCTCAACGGTTTATTCATTTTTCTAAATTATTTTATAGCATACATTCTTTTAAAAATAAATAAAAAAATCCTCTAATTATTGATTTAACAAAAGATTTTTGGAATGATGAATCTATCTCAAATAAATGCCACCAAAAATTGTGTTTTTTCAATTGTACTTTTTGGATAATTTTCCAAAAAAATCTGTAAAAAAAATAAATTGTGTGTTTTACACAAAGTTGCGATTGTTCATTGTAACGGTTTTTTGTAAAGTTGCAACTGTTCATTGTAGAGTTGTGTCTATTCGAATATTCATATCTTATAAAATCTATATATATTTATATGTTTGAACTGTTTTTATTTTTTTTGCCATGACACAAAATAATATAAAATTTCAATCTCAACAGTTTATACAGCTCTCTAAATTATTCTCTAGCAGTAAAGAGATATAAAAGTAAAGAGATTCCTCTAATTCTTGATTTAACAAAAGATTTTTGGAATGATGAATCTAATTTACAACTTTTAGTTAGTTTTATATATAAAGTCTTTTTCCAAGAGTTAGATGGATTATATAATGAGCTTTTGGATTTGACTTTTGAATATGGTAATAAAGATGTCTTCTATTTAAAAGCAGTTTATATGAGTTTGTAGGTATAATCATGTGCAGACACAACAATTGCGATTTTTCTTAGTACCTTTTTCGTAAAGAAATGTTTTTTTCTTTTTAAATTCAAATGGTTGTATATGTTCATTGTAGAGTTGTGTCTTTTCACTATATTTTATTTATATTTTTTCATCATAACTTTTTCGTTCTTATAGGTGTGTCTATTTAAATAGTCATGCTTTTTGAACTCCATTTATTTTTGTCTCTTCATCACTAACTAACAAGTTCGTTGAAATAAATTTTCTATTTTATGTTGGATCTAGATAATTGAATATATTCTATAATCTAACTAAAATTTTAGAAATGATTATAGCAATAGAGAAATTTTATACAACTTAATATTGAATTTACAATTGTGTCTATTTATCTTAACTTTCCGTTAAAAAAAATTTAATATTTAAAAATTATAATAATAATCTGAATTTAAAAATTATAATAACAATCTAAATAAATGAGAACAACAGTTGCGACTTTTCGTAGTACTTTTTTTGTAAAAAAATTGGTTTTATTTGTTCTTTTTAAAAAATTCAAACAGTTGTATTTGTTCATTGTAAAGTTGTATCTTTTCACTATATTTTATTCATGTTTTTTCATCACAACTTTTTGTTCTAATAGGTGTGTATATTAAAAAAGTTATATCTTTTGAACTCTATATATATTTGTCTATTCATCAATAACTAACAAATCATTGTTCGTTGAAACAAAATTTTTATTTTATGTTAAATCTAATTAATTTGAATATTATTTTTTATATCTAATATTCAATGTTATTCTATCATCTAACTAAAATTTTAGTAATGATTATAGTAATATAGAAATTTAATAAAACTTAATATAGAATTTACAGTTGCGTCTATTTATCGTAACTTTTTGTTAAAAACTATTATAATATTTAAAATTAATTTTATTTTGTTCTTAAGAGTTATGTATTTTAATTTTAATTTTTCGTTGATACTGTTTCACTCATTATTAAATATATTTTTAATTATAGTTATTTAATAGAAAATTACATTACTCATTATAATCATTAATTCAATATTTTCAGTAAGGATCACTTTGTCATAATGATTTTTTTAATTGTACCTCTTTACCATAATTCTTCATAAAAATATCTTATATTTATAATACTTTAAACAATATGTTTAGCAAATGTGCGTCTATTCTACATAATATTTTTTGTTATAAGTTTTCATTTTGAGGATTGTGTTTTTATTAACAGTTTATGTATTCAAACTATTATATTATATTCAAATAATTTCATAATGTATAATTTTCAATTTTAAATTTAAATTACTTTTTTCTAAAATACTTCCCCCGCGATATCGCGGGGGGGGGGGGTCTGAGTCCTAGTACTATTAAAATAGAAGTACAAATAAAAAATGTCCAAAATTTCTAAATTAATTACTCAAATTGCCATTCAATTAGTTGTATTGGAGACACTTGATTGAAATTAGATAGGGTATAATTGTATTTCCAAAAAGTCATAAAAAAAAACTCAACAGGATACTAAGATCCGCATGTTTATTTAAGTGGATCAGATCTTTAACCAAATTTTGTTTCATGGATGAATGGTGAAAAGGTAATCGGATTATCATAATCCATTTGTCTCATTAATTGATTTGTGAGCCATAAATGCTAAATTAAACTCTGTTAATTCAAACAAATACCTAAATACGCTCTACTAACAATTAGCCATCTTCAAGACTTCAACATATTTCTTCATAATACTAGCAGGTACTTTTTTTTCCGAACAACTACCAGCGGGTTAAGTCAATTGGTACACTAAAAAATGCTAACTTTTTTCTTTTAATTTAGATTATTAACAAAACAAAAATTAATATATACAATATATATGTTCGTAAATTGAATATATTTTTAATAACAAATTTTTTGACCTATTATTAATTTGGAACAATTTTTTTAGTAAGATTTACATAATTAAACCATTTGCCATTTAAATAAATATCAAAATTTGAATTTATTTTTTGTAATAGAATCATATTTTAAATTAGTATCCAAAAAAACATATTTTAATTCAAAAATAAATTAGTATCTATAATTTAAATATTTCTAGATACTTTTAACTAGCTAAAAGATTTAAAATTTATGCGTATTAGGTTGTGGAGCGGGTTAGAGTTTACATAAATATCATTATATAATTTTTTATGGGTTCGTCCGCAAAAATTACAAAATAATTTAGTTTTATATCAACCGAGTTAATAAGAGATGTTAAGCTAATCCTAACCGGTACCAAACACACAAAAAAATCTATCTAAAATTATATAATCTAAATATTAATCAAAACATATTTAAACAATATAAAAATATAACATACATTTTTTATAACATAATTAAAAAAATGTCTCGTGGTATACCGCGGGTTAAAATCTAGTGAGTTGATATGAGACTATATATGACACTGTTTTATCGTGGAAGATGCACTGCAGTTTAACAGAGGCTAAATTTTCGACTTCATGCTGACAATTCAAATGGAAACGTTCTTCGATTTCTTGGTGTTTTGATCCGGAAAAGGTTTGTTGACTTAGTTTCGTATATGCTCTAAGGTATAACTTGAACATGTTTTCCAAATGGACTTATGAAATCTGTTTGAGGAGATGGGTAGTTATAACTTATCAGGTGATAAACAATATCAATCAAGGACGAAATTACCACACCCAATATTGGATGAAAAATGTTACTCACCGATTGATTAACAGTTAAACACACCTTTACATGGATGTTATGAGGATGTCATGAGTATTATAAACTCCAATGTGAAGACTGTAATATTTCTTCAGTATCGACAGCGTTATGTTTTATGATATTGTAGTAGGCTAGTGTAGCCTAGTAGCATGAGAGCTTATCATCTCTGTGAGACCGTGTGAAATTAACTCTAATGGGCCTTTATTGAGCCTCTCTATACAGAGTTGTATTTACAAATTTTGCTTTTAAAGTTTTGGTCCTTTTGGTATATGTTTCATCACTAAAAAATCCCCTAATCACGTTAATGATCTCTTCACAACAATATCTGAAATTCTGAATAATGTTTTTGAAATTAATTAGTTAGATAATCACATTTGATGACGACAAAAAGAAATTAAAGAAAGAAAGAAAAAAAAAAAAGAAGAAGATAAAAAAGAGAGCGAAATATTTCGCCGTGTAACTACTTTCGCATCATCATCACATTCATTCACAATCGATCTTTTATACGGTTTGAATCTGTCCAGATCCAAAGCTTCTCCACCTGAGATCTCATTTTCACCGGCGGAACTCTCTAATCGGAGAACAGAACACCATGAAGCAGCTTCACAAGCAAATGAGCTCGAAGCGTGACGAAGAAACGATTCCCATGAGCCAATCAAGTCCTTACTCTCCCAAGGCCTTAAAGCATCCCAGATCTCTTCCCAGATCTCTTCACTACCTCTTCCGCGAACAACGACTTCTCTTCATCCTCGTCGGGATCTTGATCGGATCCACTTTCTTCATCCTCCAGCCTTCTCTTTCCCGTTTGGGCGCCGCTGAGTCCACCTCGCTTATCACCAGATCTGTTTCCTACGCCGTCACCGATTCCCCGCCTTCCAGGACCACATTTAATTCCGGCGGCGGTGGGGTTAGAACCGGTCGTGTTCCCGTCGGTATCGGACGTAAGAGACTGAGGATCGTCGTCACCGGTGGAGCTGGATTCGTCGGTAGCCATCTCGTTGATAAGCTTATCGGGAGAGGGGATGAAGTCATCGTCATTGATAACTTCTTCACTGGTAGGAAGGAGAATTTGGTTCATCTATTCTCCAATCCTAGGTTTGAGCTTATTCGACACGATGTGGTTGAGCCTATCCTCCTTGAGGTCGATCAGATTTACCATTTGGCTTGCCCTGCTTCGCCTGTTCATTACAAGTATAATCCAGTGAAGACTATCATATCCTTTTTTCATTACTTTTATGCTCTGCTGCTGCTGATCGTAATTTGCCAGTTCTGATTCCAAATCCACTGTTTCAATTTTAGGCAACATTAGCTTTTCTGATCAATCGTTATAAGAAATTAGATTATCTTACAACTATTGCGATGATTCGTGATGAAATGCTTCTACTGGGAATTTGTGTGGTGATCCTTAATTGACTGTTTTACAAGACAAATGTAATGGGCACTCTCAATATGTTGGGTCTTGCAAAGAGAGTTGGAGCAAGGTTTTTGCTCACCAGCACAAGTGAAGTCTATGGAGATCCCCTTGAGCATCCACAGAAAGAGACTTATTGGGGAAACGTGAACCCAATCGGTGAGCTGGAAATTTCTGTATATTCTCCTCAGATCATGAGATATGTAAAGGAGAGGTTGATCACTAATTGCTGATATTTTTTAAAAAGGTGAGAGGAGTTGCTATGATGAAGGAAAGCGTACTGCAGAAACCTTGGCCATGGATTATCACAGAGGGGCTGGTGTTGAGGTAAATTCTTATAATCATCCAAATGGATTGTATATTATTGCAAGCTCTTAGCTCAGTTGATGAAGAACTTACATAATTTGCAACTCATTCATAGCCATTCTTGGAATTTTCTACCCATTAGTTTCCAAATCTTCCTCTTGCTGTGTATCAAGACGTTTACATTTGATGATGTTGTTTCTCCTTTTGTTTTGAATGTTGGAATGTTTAGAACTGATGAGTGGATATTGATGATTATTTATCCAAATCACGGATATATGACTGGTGTCTAATTAATTTTGCAATTTTCAGGTTAGGATTGCTCGTATTTTTAACACGTATGGACCCAGAATGTGCCTTGATGATGGGCGTGTTGTTAGTAACTTCGTTGCCCAGGTTTAGCTCTTTCATCAGAGCATAAATACTACAACTCTTTTCCTATGAAGGCTTTTAACAGTCTGACAGAACTATGGTTTATAACTATGCAGACCATCCGCAAACACCCAATGACTGTTTATGGCGATGGAAAACAAACTCGAAGCTTTCAATATGTTTCAGACTTAGTACGTAACGACCTCTGTTTCAATCCATTCTGCTGTATGATTGACTTCCCAAGCAGTGATAAATATCTATTGCCTTAAAATTTAACTGAAATCTCTCTTTGTAGGTGGAGGGACTTGTAGCTTTAATGGAAAACGATCATGTAGGACCTTTCAATCTTGGTAACCCAGGAGAATTCACAATGCTCGAGCTTGCAGAGGTCTGAATTACGTTTGCTATCTTCTGTTTTCTTGTCTGCATTGCTTGCTATCTTCTTTATCATCCATGCAAAAAGTAACTCAGTTTGTTTTGGGATCTTACTATCATATATAACAAGAAACACTCATATGAAATGGGATTTTGCGTGCAGGTGGTTAAGGAGGTGATCGACCCAAGTGCGACCATAGAGTTCAAACCGAACACAGCGGATGATCCACACAAGAGGAAACCAGACATAAGCAAAGCAAAGGAATTGTTAAACTGGGAACCAAAGATCCCACTGCGAGAGGGTCTGCCACGCATGGTCAGTGACTTCCGTAACCGAATCTTGAACGAAGACGAAGGCAAAGGTCTTTAAAGTGACACAGTGATTCTTCTTCTGCAATGATTTGGTATATGTATAGTCTCTTTTACAAAGAGCTCTGATAAGTCTTTTTGTTTACTCTGTTTTTTTGTTCTTTCTCCACGACACACACTATGACTCCTACTTATTAGCTAATATTTTTTGTCTTAAAAGGATTTTGCTGTTGGGCCAATCACCAGTGGGCGCAATTATTAGTGGAAGATATTGATATACTATTTCTCACGGTTCATACACAGATGATTAGCCTTTTTACTTTTCACATTAATACCTCTCTGTCTATACATAAAACATGCATTAGTTTAGTATTCTCTCTCGGTTTATACAAAACTTAGCTTTTTGGGGACATTTTGAAAAAGAAACATGATGGACCCTCATCTTACAGACGACATCTGATGGACCCTTCTTTGTGCTAAATATGTCTCAGCTGTTTGTTTGCGTTTGTATCTATCGTTGATTTGCTTCTACTGTTTCCAAAATTTTGTAGCATCTTAAACGTAAAAATACCTTTATAATATTGTTTGTCGTTTGCAATTTCAATTTTACAAAAACATTTTACTAAAACTTTCAAAAATACAGTATAAATTTTTGCATTTATTAGGTTTTTGAATGAATCGAGGCATTTATGCAAAATGGCAGCTGACAAATTAGGTGTGGGCAATTCTGTTTCCGCTTCTGGTTTTGTTGGATAGAGCGATTCAGTCTGTTAGAACTTGAGATATAAGGAAGCATTAATCTCTTCTTCTACCTAGTTAAAATTCAAAACGTGTAATTAAAGTCTTTCCAGTTTCCTGTACTCATCATTCTATCAATGCCACTTTCTGAAACCGAAACTGATCGGTCGAATTCAATTAATACGCAACATTTGAATATATCCAAGAGAATAAAATGTAATGTAGTGCATAAATATCCAATAGTGACATCTCAACTTCTAATACGTTTTATGTGGACAATACAAGAGCGTTTTCTACTCAACTCTCTGTTACTCTGTGACCTTACCACAACACTAACACACTCATGTGACACACTGACGCATATTATCAATTACACATCATCATGTATATATATATATATATAGATGTGTAACGTATATATGTTTGTATTATTGTATATATATTAATGAGCTTTTTGTTTTTTGCCATAATAACAGGAAAGCCAATATGTTTTACTGTGCCTCGCAAGCATCCACCGCTACGGAGGAACGGACCATCACGGCTCGAGCCATCGACCGTCATAACCCGATAATCAAAGATGGCAGGAGATCTTTCACGGCACCGTGTTCCTCCGGAGACGACTACGTTTCTCCGTACCGTCAGCTTTCGAAAATTACGAGGATACCCTCCTCCTCCTCCTCCGGGGACGGGAAGGGTGTTCAGGTGGATAAAGGAAGGAGGAGCAATCCAGGGTCGTTGTTGAACGTTAGCTTAACGAGGAAGAGTTTTGGCTGTGTTGTTGCTGGGACACCCAAGACTCCTCCTGGTTCTACTAGGTATCTTCTAGGATCCGACCCGGTTTCTTTAGCCGGCTCTACGGTTCAGGATACGGTTGTAACGGAGGAAGGTGAAGCTTCAGGGCCAAAAAGAGGCTCTCCTGGTACTGTAGAAGAGAAGAAGAAGTCTCCTGGTTCAGGTTCAGACCAGGTAAGTAAAAAAGTTGTCGTTTTACCGTACATGAAGTGGCATGAAATGTAAATAAAGACGAGATTGGAGGGTGATTCATCTACTGTTATTTGGGACTGCAGGTAGTTGTTCTTAGAGTCTCTCTTCACTGTCACTGCAGAGGCTGTCAAGGCAAAGTGAAGAAACATCTATCCAGAATGCAAGGTGAATCCTCTGTTTTCACTATTTCACCCTTTATTGTTACAGTATTCATATTTTACTTAGGGTAGTACACTAGTACAGTATTCATATTTTACTTAGGATATTCTTCAATGTAAGTCTTATACTATAAGAGATCAAATATTACCAAACTACATATAAGCTAGTTTTGTTGCAAAAACATTTTTGGTTCTAAGATTTTTTTGGTATTAATAGAGGATTAATGCTGGACACGAGTGGGTACGGGACCTTGTAAGTTGTAAGCCAAATGAGTACTAATGCATTGTCACTATCCGAACTCCACCCAACCATTTTGGGGTAGACATGTATCTTATCTGATTTTTTTTTTTTTTTTTTGGTCAAATTGTAAAGTGATTTCTTTATATTCAAAATATCATATGATTATTTATTACATTTGTGAAAGTTTCTATAAATATCATTGAAAATTTATTATTATAGTACCTTATCTTTGAACATATTTATTATATATGCGATATATGTTTAATGTACTATAGAAAAAGGATATTTTGAGTTTGATTCACTCAAGTTAAAAAACACTACTTTTGATTTTATTTAGCTCCACCTTGAAATAGCAAATTTGTTTACCACCAAAAATTGATTGAGGAATAGCGAAATTTTTATCCTTTTAGAACCAGATAGTCATGTTATGTATCATTGTAAATGGATTTAATGAGCTCATTATAATGGTTTTGGCAACAAATAGGTGTAACATCCTTCAGCATAGATTTTGCTTCAAAGAAGGTAACTGTGACCGGAGACATCACTCCCTTGGAAGTATTGGGTTGCCTCTCAAAGGTCAAAAATGCCCAATTCTGGACTCCACCTCAATCATCACTCCCAACACCAAATCCGGAAATCTAAAAGAACACATTTGTTGTGTGTATTTGTTGTACTCTCTTCCTCTCATTTGCTTGAATCAGATCAGATGGTAAATTGCAAAGACTTTCCTACTTTAATGATGATGAAACTGTCATTACAGGGACACATGCTTCTTTATGATGAAAATTGTCATTACATATTACATTATCCTCTTTTTAATTTTTTACTTCAACTATGTAATAGAGATACTATTTAACTTTCTAGAAGATTGCACCTACCACAAGCTCTGTTATGAGTTCATCTGTCAGCATTTCCTCAATCTCTCTACCTATGATTTCAATGTCATCTTCTAAGCTCAGCCACTGCAACTCCTTCTCCACCACATCATATTTCTCGTCTTTTCTTGTGACTAAATCGCGCAGAGTCTCTTGTATCCTGTTTCTATCCCATTTTCTGTAGATCCTTGTGGATTTAACCCAAGGGTGTGGATCCGTAAACTGCTTCAGTATCTGCATAAGCTCTCTGCTGATCTGGTCAAACAGGAACTTCCTTTCTAATCTGGTTGAGGTATTCCCGCTGGAGTACTTCTTCTCTAGATCCTGAAACAAGGATGGATCGACATGTGTTTTCATGACAGTGTTCTCGTCTAACTCACTGAACCTGGAGTTAGCTAGGAGATCAACCAAGTATAATGACTTCCAGTCTTCTTCTCCGAGCTCGTGAGTGATCATAGTCTCATCAGTTATTGTGGATGACTCCTCTTGATCCGTGTCTTCATCACTTGAAACGAGCATGCCACCTTCTTTGTAAGTAGCTGACTCTAGTTTGAGGAGCTGAAGTTGCATCCTAAGTCCTGGAACATAGAGATAACAGCAGTTAACGCGTCAAAACCATTTATAGTTACACCACGGATCTTTGATCTACCCAAAGCAAAAGTTAGACTAGCACCAATTGATGGTTATACAAATATTCTAATGTACGCAAAAATCAATGAACTAGCAAGTACTGATTGACTACCTTGGAGATCGGCACTAACACTCTCAAAGCATTCAGAACCTGATGAAACATCATCGTCGAAAGACGCTTCTAGAACTGAAACCGGACTTGGTTGTTCTCCTTCCTTTGAGCTTTCACGAGACTGTGCTTCAGGAACCGAAGATTGATTCACATTCTCAGTTGTCCTCCTTGAGATATCCTAGAGCATTAATAAACAGTAAGATAAATGTCATTAGAACAACTTGTGTAAACTAGTTTAAGGATTGAAATATAAACCGTAGTTCTATTGCACAGACCCATACTCTTGAAACATAATGCTCACTTACAGGGTCAGTTACCGAGGTGACAGTTGACAAATCTCGAGCAGCTTCAGACATTGCTGTCTTGTTATCATCAGAAGCTGAACTATCCTCAGTGTCTGAATCTGCATCTACTGAGAAACTGCTACATGCTTTATAAGGAGAGAGCTTCTCTGTTGAAACCCCATCGTTCATATAAAGGACTTTGCTTAAACTTGGACTGATGTTGACCTCTGGCGAACTATTGTATGATGAGTGAGATTTGTTACTGCCAGGTCTAGATTTGCATGACAAGAAAGACTCCCCATGATGAGAAGAATTCCCTTTCACTAATCCATCTCGATTGATCAACGCCTTAGGCAAAACTATAGTGTAACTACTAGTGCTTTCCTGGTTCATGATGGTTTTGGATTTTGCAAAACTTCTTGAGCAGGATCCTTTCCAACCATCCCTACTGCTGATTCCAACCGGTTCTGGTGATTCAGACCACTGAATGTTGTTCTCAAATCTTTTACTTATCCCATCTTCGAAACTGAGTCCACTAAAACTTGCTGGCCTTGCCTCCCTATCTGAGGTTGCAAGCATCTCAGCTAATGTGCCGCTTCTACTAATTTCTATCTCGTGCTCAAACTTGTGTGTCAGCTTCCATCTCTCTGACAATCTCCTCTTGGCTTCCCTACTCACAGATGATGTTGTTGACTTGGAAGGCAAAGATCGATGGTAGTTGTTCCTACGGTTAAAGGCGGTTCTCTTTCCTGAAGTTACTGGCACTAGCTCTGTATCACTTGCGGAGTCACTCCCTGATGAGCTTTCATCGCCTGCATATCCTTTAAATCCTGAATTCTCAAAACTCATGGCATTACCATTGCCACAGCTGGCCTTCCTTTGCCTAGACATTATTTTGGCCATTTCTCCAGAATCCCTTGAATTCTGTCTTGAGAGCCGGACATCTTCATTACTTTTCTGCCTGCCATGGTTGGTGGTGCATGGAAGCCTACGATCTGCTCTAAACTCATCGGAAGAAGAGCTTGGCGATGCAAAAGTTCTACCAACATAACGTGGCTCCCCGAGGTTAGGTTTCAGAACAACAATCTTGGTTGGCTGCAACTCACTTCTCTTTCCCAGCTCCTCATTTGGCAAGTCAATCATGTCATAAGAAACATGCCTGGTATGAGAACGGCTGGCACAACCACCACTACCACCATGTCGATGAGGCGAACGATGACTCTTCCTCAACAAGTCCCTATCATCTTTCTGGCTGTTTGGCGACTTCAAGGATGATGCTTGACTGTACTGTGGCTTGTGAAGATCATGCAGATGTTTAGTGAATAATGAATCTGGGTGCTGAAGAAACTTGAGTAAGAGGTCCTTGTTAGAATCTAGAGCCTCAAGCGCATCATTAAACTCTTTAGAATGACGAAGCTTATCATCAGTTGATAGCCGCTTAGCCTCCATGAACTTCTGCCGTATGAATGCCATCTCTGCCTGAGTTAGATTAGCATTGACACTCCCCTGATGATATAAGTTTCTATTGCTCTCTGCCATCTTTGCATCCAAAACTTCGAAGACATCTTTAAACTTTTGCTCAGCCTTTGAGCTCCTTCTAAGAGATTTATTATAACCATCACCATAAGAAGTGCCTCCTCCACCACCACTCCTGCCTTGCTGATGATTCTCTACACACTTGTGTTGTCTATGAGAAGAACTCTGAGCAGGCAAAACATCGAGACCCATCAATCTCGCAATAATGCTTGGTGATCTCTTTTTAGTTTCTTTTTGCTTAGACATTTCTTGTGCCAACAAACTTTTCATGGGTACACCACTAGTAGCAAAATCTTGCTGCAACAAACAAATATGAGCAACAACAAGTCACTTTCAAACAACAACTAGAAACCAAACATTCCGTCTCAGAAGATATCATCTACTATATTATTTATAAAGAGTAAAAACATACCTTGTTTTCACTCAAAGAAGAAGAAGACCTTGGAGATTTGAGTTTGTGACTCTGTTTCTTTCCTGAAAGAATGAATGACTTTTTTTAGGATTCTCAATTGATAAAGCAATCAACTTTACAACGGAAGAAACTTTAATTAAAAGGAAAAATGGAAACTTGGGAGACAAAAAGAGAAATTTGTAGCACAAAAAGTGGGAAGAAGAAGAGAGAAACATAATAATAAAGCAAGGAGGTTAAGCAAAAGCACTCATAACATGTGAAATTAAAATCATTAACTCTGTTGACAAAAAATGAAAAGATTTTTAACAAACAAAACCAAACCAAATCATGACACTACCAAACAAAAACACTGCTGCCCTGAGATTTTTTTTTTTGTTTTTAATTTCTTTACTTTATCATAAAAAATAAAAGAAAAGGTGTAGCAATCTCTCATCTTCATCTTTCTACCCACAGCTTTAACTGTAGTTTTCCACAAGAAACGAAGTAACCTATCTTTTGTTTTTTTTATCTATCTCCATACACAATTCTTTAAATCTCGACCTCGCCACTACGAGAATCTCGAACAACCCGAAGAACGAACACTATCAGGAACAAATCTCAGAAGCTTTTATTCACTAACGTAATTATAAAATTGACCAACAAAACAAAAACAAAAACCAATTTTTTTTTTTTTTTTTTTTTTTTTTTTTTGTGGTTTAATCTCCGAATTTACCAAGACAAACTCGAACATTCAAAGCTGCGTTTTTTTTCTTTTCTTTGCCTGTCATTTTCATGTAAACCAAACAGAAACGGAAACAAAAAAAAAAGGGGAAAAAGAGTAAACAACCTTGAAGAGGAGAAGAAGTGAGAACTGCTGAAGAAGAAGCTAATCGATCTCGAGAACTGAGGTCGCCGAGTCGAAATCTGTTCATTTTTTTTTGTGTTTCACTCACTAGAAATCGGAAGCAAATGTCTCCGGGGAAAACATTTCACGGAGCTAGCTTTTAGGTTGGAAGAGATGAGTCTAGATCGGTGTGAAAATTTACTGGGTGGGGATTCAGAGCCAAGAAAAAAAAAATGCAGAGGATTCTCTGAGATTACTTTTTACAGGGAGAGATCTAAATCTAAGACAAGAGTAAAGAGAACCCTAGAAGAAGAAATGGAACGGTTAACAGAAAGAAATTGGGAGAGAGAAGAGCGAACCAGAGGAGGAGGACGACGACTGAGAAAAGAGCAAAGGAGGTTTCGTCAGTGTTTTTATTTTGAAAGTTCAAAATTTAGAAAGAAAGAAAATAAAAAAAAAAAATAAAAAAAAAAAATAATAAAATAAAAATAAAAAAGAGAAGGGGGTGAAAATGAGAATGGGATTGGGGCGTGTTTGGTACTATTTTAACATACAGAGTTGTGTGCATCCGTGAATTGCTGCCACTTGTCTCTCCTCCTCGCATTTTTTTTCTTTCTTTCTTTTGTCGTACCTTCGCTTTTTAATTTTTAAAAAAAAAAGAAAAATCAACATATGCTCCATATTTTATCATAAATTAAAAAAAAAATAATTCTTAATTATGGCAGATATTCATTTTTATTAGTAATCGTGTACAATATTTGTTGCTGTTTAAGTATGTTATTTTCTATTTATATAATTTACTTAAATTCATGTTTGTTAAGTTTTTGAATCATAGTTGCATTTAAATCTTACACCTTTTGATTCAGAATTTCACTTTCTTTTTGCTTTTTCTTCGACATGTATATTTAAATTTTCGTATTCATAATTTTTGTTTTTTTCACTTTTGTTTTGTTATAAAAACAATCAAAATTATGTATTAGTATAAAACCTCCATTAATAATTTGATTTAATACTTGAATCAAGTATATATCTTCAATTTTACACCAAAAAAAAAGTATATATATATATATATATATGCAGTATCTTCAATATTACAAGTGTTACATTTTCCTTTAACCGAGAAGTCTCTTGTCTATTATAAGTCTTCCTCCATAAGATTAGGTTAATTAGGCACACTTTTGAAATCTATTCAACTATATATATTTTCTACTTTTGCCCATGTATAGCCAGAAACATAGAATTCCCATTATACTTATATGCTCATGAAAGAAAAAGTAATGTATTAACAGTGACATATGACCCTAAAGATAATTAATCTTTTAATTAAAGTCCCTAAATAAAGGATTAGTAGTTCGTGAGCTCACCAAATATGACCCCCTATTTCCTATAGAAAACGACACAAATTCTTACGGCCTTCGCTTTCAAGATAATTAATCTGACACCATTTGCTCAATAACTCTGGTTTTTAATTGACTACTAGGAAACCTTTCTCCGTTACGAACCGTTTAACTCACTTTGCATTAAATACTACTGTTTCATTACGAATATAACTACACTAGAGCTAGTATGGGTGTTTAAATGCTTGATGTTTTTACTAATTTATTATATACTATACCTGCATTTACTAATGCCTCTATCATTCATTAACCCTATATTGTAATTCTTTCTGTTGATCCCTTAGAAAATAACATAAAGATAAAGATCATATTGTCTTATCTTATGTGATGTACTTATGAAAAATATAATATATAAATCGCCGCAACAAAAAAAAAATCGAACCGAAAAGAACAAAAAATTAAAAGCAAAATGAATCTTTTAACTTTGAATTTTTCATGTCTTCCTTGATTTATGGGGTTTTTTTTAGACGTTGTGATGCGTCCATAGATTATATAGACCACCTATATGCCTACAGACATATCATTTCTATTATGATTGTTATTTTTTACAATCAGTGAAACTGACGATATGATGTTCGAAATGAATTCATGTTGTTTTTTTTTTCTATAACTACTTCTACAAAAAAAATTCATGTAGAGATGGAATGTTTCGAAAACTACATCTAGAATAAAAAATGATTGTCTTCTCAAATTTGGAAGACATGGTATTATCTCTATCAATTGAACAGTATAAAATGGTATTCTAATTTGTGCCTGAGGATTCTATATAGTTATAGAGAACAAATACTAGTAGTAATTTACTTCGATAAGCAGCTTTACATCTGATTATTTAATGAATGATACAATGTTTTAAGGAAAATGTTGTTTGACAAAAACCAATGTTTAGAGTTAAGTACAGCTGCATGGACAAGCTAAGATTCGTGTTCGTAACTAGTAGCAACTCTTAAGTCAATAAAGTATCAATAAATAACCATATTTATATCTAAAAATAAGAATAAATAAACATGTAAGTTGAAATATTTAATTGAGGAAAAGTTTTCAGGCGTAGAAAAAAGATACAAAAAACAGTAACAAAAGACAAAAAAAACAAGATAAAAAAACTAAAGCAGATTCCTTGACCTATGTAGTTCATCCATGCTCACAAATACTATTATAACGGTTACGCACTTATGCGTTAGATTCATTATGGCTAATAAGTTTAATTACTGTATTAATTGTTCAAGAAACAAATCTATAACTTTTTGAAGAAAAATCAAAACACAAGAACAAAGAAAAAGAATAGACAGAATTTGAGTATTGAATGATATTCTTAAAAATTTCTTCGTATTTTATAGATAAAAAAAAAATTCTATAGTAATTTTTATATTAAAAAAACCAGGTAAAGATTTGTACCACCATAAAATTAGTTTAATATATGTATATTAAAAATTATTATACTACTTGTTTTGTCTTTCCATGTTCACAATCACAGATTTTGTCTTTGGCTTATTGATATGTCAAACGTCCTTCTCCATGAAATAACAGGAAGACTATAATCTAAAATATTTTCAAACACTCACAATCTTGTTAGATTTTGTTGTGTGTGTATCATGTCATCAGTGTATCTACATGACTACATGTTATGCAAACATTTTCCACACATGTTAACATCAACGCATGGGACTAAATTAGCTATTTAAGCGATATTGTTAAAACACTTTAAACATACATAAGTGATAAGTGTGACTAGTATGTGTATATATTAAAAGAAATTCAAATTTAACACAAAAATATTACCAATCATGATTTGAATGATGTCTTTAAACAATCAAAATGACTAAAAGTAATCGAAAACGTGTTGGATCCAATTGTTTGTATGAATGGATAGAAGATACGCCATGTAGATCAGTAGATCAAAACATGGATCAGATATTCAGATGAAATCAAGTTCTGCTAAATTCGATGTTGTTCTTTGTTGTTGGTCATTATAAATGACTTATACATCCAAAATATCCGGTTTTCTATAGGTTTTAGGGGTTAGTATAGATTCGATTCATGATATATATATATATATATATATATATATCCTAATTACTCAATTTTTTATTATTATTATTAAAAGAACTGTGTTGGTGGTAAATTGCCATTAATCTAATGGTCGCTTAGATATGAAGGCTTCTTTCATATATTAGGTTAGGTAATGGTTAGAAATCCAGAGAATGTATAGTTTATAATGGATAAAGTAGTTTACAGAGAGCTCAATATGCATATAAGTTTAGTCATTCGCTGCAGTCTCACCTACAAGTAAGAATGTATATATTATCTCGTGAATAGATTATTATCGACCGTAAAAAGTCGTCTTTTGTAAGATGTTTTATAATAACATATCGAGTAGCTGACAAAAAAAAGTTAGTGCGATTTATCCATCTTGTTAAGATAATACTGTAGTTTAGGAACTGAGATGCATCCCATAATTATATCTACTAAAAGAAAATTTGTCGGTTTATATAGTGAAGATTAAGCTATATTAATATAGTTTTGACAGTGGAACTGAACCAAACCTTTGTGAAAAAAGTTAATTAGAAGAAAAAGTGGAGAAGAAGAAGACGACAATGTGATTAATTACTTGTTCAACTTGAACACTAGTTTAACACCCACCTCATCACTAACCTTCACTAATTAGTCCATTTTCTAACAATTCAATTTTATTCTCTCTTACTCGTTTTTTCCTTTAAATATTTACTTTTAGCCATTCTTTTACATATTACAATGGCTTTTTAAGTTCCATTTTCTAAAATATCTCTATTTGTTTATATTTTTGTACAACTGTCACTTTTACAATTTTGTGATCATAAAGTTTTTACCTAATTGAGAAATACTTCACGATAGCTTGTAGTATCCTTTATAGCTTGTTGTAGCAATTTTCACCAAGAGAATTTAATGCCATAATTCTTACCATTAGTACTCTGCTATTTAATTATGTTTGTGTATCATGTAAACCAGGATCTATATTACTTTCAAATATAGAACATGGTCCACGGCTATATATAAATTAACCGGCCTTTAATGTAAGTAAACTAACTAACGACTTAGTCATTTGAAGTTTGCATAATATAAGGAATCAACGAGGAGAGGAATCGATCGGAGTGTACCACCCACCCACAACAACGAAGAGTAGGTCAAGTACACATTTATAACCTACGATCAAATATTACGCATTTTGTTTGCCTTCTAGGTGACAACGACCCTATTACATACAATTTACTTTTTCTATATTTTTTGGCTGTCAATTATTTAAGTGTTTATTCAAATGATATACCTATTTAATATTTAACCTATAAATTACGTGCCAACAATGTCTTACTTTACTCATAAGATTAGTCATTTCAGAACAAACAACACAAACTCTGAGTATGAAGAAAATACATAATCTCTCATTTTATTTGATAAATACAGTACAAAGTTTGAATGTTTGCTATAAAGTAAAAAGCCACTAATGATTTATACAACTTTACATATATTAGGTGTCCCTTTACATCAACAAGAATCTGAGCATTAATGAAGAAGATGTTTTAAACAAGAGAATCTGAGCATGAATAGAATTTGTCTTCTTCTTTTTCTTTTTAGGGTAAATTTAGACAGCTTATCCTATTTGTATTTACATTTTTTTTACTACAACATTTTTTTTTTTCAATTTCGTAGTTGTCATGATTTACTAATTAATAAAAAATATTAAAAATGATATGGAAATATGAGACTACATGAAGTCACTTATGATGCAAAATAACCACAAATTTGTTTGGTTTAGTTTCGGTTTGACCAATCTTATATCAATTAAACAAATTTCAAAATAAATCAAAATTGCTCCAAAACCGAAACCTAATTTTTGTTATATTTGATTTCATACATCTTCTCGGAAATTGAGTTGCACACGGTAGTACAATAATGCTAAAGATTGAGTGTTAGGTGCGTTAATTGATATAAAGCTGTAGATATGAAAGACCAAAGTGACAGAGATAGATTCTACTTGCATCAGACCGACACGTAAGCAAAACTTGTTTCAAGCAAACACCGAACCAAAGAATGTGTTCGAGATCACATCGAGAGACAGAGAGATGAGGATTATTGCAATCAGCTTCTTCCAAATCTATTGCGGTTGGGACCATGAAAGACAATCATTTCATATTTTTCATTCCCTAAAGAATCTACTGGTCTGTTTGGTTTTTCATTAACCGGACATTACAATCTTTTGGTTTAGAGAGAACCGAGTTAAGCAGTCATGTCCGTCCCTATCGATTTGATGGAAATGTGGGGGCCTAACCAAAAGTCAGAATCAAGCAAGAAAATGGGGTAATTGAGCATAGCATTTATAAACTTCACCTACAGAAGCTGAAGAAGAAGATCAATGTTTGTGATTGTCAAATAGTGTGGTCCAATTAAAAACGGCATGACAACTTCATGGAAGAATGAAGGGATCTCTATCATACTTATGACTCCTCCTCTCAACTTGGCTATTGGAAGTCCATTTCCGGATTATCCACAACCTGTAGATGCCAGCAACATAAAAAGCATTTGTTTGTACGTCGGGCATATTGACTTGATTACTTTGATAAGCAGAGATTATAACTGTGTTTAACTAGTGAGTAGCCTTCACTCCTTAAGTACCTGCATAACCTGATTCATTTATGGCAACTTGTATATGAGTGTGCGGTGTGTGATACGATATTACACTCCATGTCAAACCTCAGATTGGAATATCAATCAAAACTCAACATGAAATGCTTTTGATAAGGAAATCAAAGAACCAGCAAAAAGTTCATGGACACACCGTTGATAGCGTACTCTACAATCTTTAGTTCACCAAACAGATGATATGATCTATTGGACTCTCACAAGAGATGGCGGGAATACCAAAAAGAGTTGTAGCCCATAACAACATTCAGAGCAACAAGCAAGCAAGTGTTAAGTTGCCTGAATGATATAGCGAAACTATTAGGCTTCACTGTTCTTTTGGAACCAAGGAACAAGATGTACATAATAAGCATCTAGACTATGATTCAAATCCATCATTAAATCAAACCAAGTATTCAACTTATGAACTTTATATAAACCAACTAAAGAGACACAACTTAAGATGATCAAGAAAAGCATGCTACAGAACATCCATCAAAATCACATTTTCCAATTCTTATGATCCCCGTAAAAACATTGCAATTATTCCCATCAACTAGTTGATCCAGCCATCTCCTCAGCCATCTCACGCTGCGCCTTCTCCGAAAAAAGCTTTGTTGCTATCATATTATCCATAAAATACTCTCTGTAAGGATGATTCTTGGGAACAAGTTTCCGAAACTTATCAAACTGTTCTTCTGCCTTGTCTTTCTTCTTCAGCAATGTGTATATCATTCCCTGACACAGATACGGCCTGAAATCTCTTGGTTCCTCCTTCTCAAGCTCTTGATAAAGCTCCAATGCTTCGCTATGCTTTCCTTCAATGACCCGAATCTGCGCCACGAGTAGCTTAAAATCCCTAAAATCGTTATCATTACCCTCTTTTTTGCACTTCAACATTGCTTCCTCAATTCTATTCTCAACATCTTTCAAATCAAGACCTGCGTCGGAATACGCCATAAGCAAACCGTGATAAGCTTCAACATGAAGCGGGTCTTTAGCCAGAATCTCTTCAAAACCAGTTTTAGCCAAGTCAAGATCTCCACTGTAGGTAAAGATGTTAGCTTTCAAAACTGGCCATTCCTTTTCATCAGGTTCCAATTTTATCAAACGATCAATCACTTCTACGGCTTCTGTAAGCTTTCGAGATCTGATCTTTACCTCCATCAAAGAACGAAGAGCGTCGACATCAGAAGGGTGAGTTATCAAATGCTCATCAAGCGCTCTCTCTTCTTCTTCCAAGGTAACGTTTTCTTTGCTCTCAACTGTCGGCGGAGGCGCGACTGGAGCTGCAATCGCCGGCGATTTGAGAATGAGATTCGCCATAAGCAGAGCCGCGGCGGTTGTTAGAGTGATGCATGTTGATTTGAAGAGACGGAAAGGTGTGGACTTTGGGAGAGGGGTTACAGAGTTTTGAAATTTGGAGGAAGACGAAGCTTTGATTGAAGCGCATTTGGAAGATGGAATTGGTCGGATTGAGGCTCTGAAGGAGTTCTTCGGGAGCGATGAAGAAGAGGTGTGGTGGGTGAAGGAAAGATGAAACGGTTGGTGATGGAGCTGTAGCTTCCCTAGAGACTCCATGATTGTGAAAAGAGATAGGTAAACCCTAAAACCCTCTGAACGGTAAAAGAGATTAGGTGAAGAAGATGAAGATCAGGCCTTTCGAGTCCGGTCGAATATTCTCTCCACGCTTCTGCTTCATACGATGTCGTTTTGGTCTTTGATGGGCCTCACATTGCACTTTGACGGTTTGACCTATCAAAAGTAAATAATGTTTCAGATTGATACCACATTCGAACACACTTTGTGGTGTAAACTGTGAAGTAACTGTAATAACTCTTACAACCGCCATGGAGTAGTAACAGTTGTGGCCGGAAAACGATTCCAAAGAAACCAAAACAACAACAGACAAGGAAAAACAAGGCACAAGCCTTTCTCCCTTTCTTTCATTTTCTATACATGAAAATATATGATAAAAAGGCTACAAAAACCCAGGAAAGTGAAGGATACACAGAAACTGCAGATTTATCCAAACATCAATCTGCTGTTTCTTCTTCTTTCTCAGTTCTTGTGATTATATAAAAATGGGTGGGGGTTTGGGTTAAAGGGTATACTTTGTTCCCGGATTCTTGTGAAGAAGGGGTGGTTCAGTGCTTCTCTTGCCTTGAACCTCTCTGATGGATCATATCGAAGCAGCCCTTGTATTAGATCTATCAAATCACCAGCTGAGTGATCCACATGCTGCATTATCAGATTCTGCATAATGCCAAAAACAGAGGTGTCCCGATTTCAATATTGCACATTAGCGAATGTCAAGTGTCAAAGTTACTTAATTGATTTCACTGAGATATTATTTACCGGTAACCGGGGAAGCTTCCATACTGCTTTTAAGCTGTCTCTTGATGTCGCACCTTCAGGCCAATCTAACTTTGCACCTCGCCTGAAGTATTTCTCAGAGCGCCGGCTGCAAGAACCGTTTTGAGTTTGATATAAGAAATTACAGTTCAATTTATTTGCCGCTGCTGCAAATACGAAGGTCTTGTTGTTCTTACTCAGCTCTGAGCACCATATGAGTCGGTAATGGTCCTAAGACCCTTTCCATCATGGCCAAATGCTCCAAGTTTTCATGCGTTTGGAAAAGTGCTTCTCCCTGCAAGTTTCATCAAGGAGAAATGTTTATGAAGAGTTGGTGAGATGTGGTGTACCGAATAACACGAAAACAGAGAGTTACTCACCGAACAAAGTTCAACAAGTATGCAACCAATACTCCACAGATCACATGGATAGTTCCATCCAACCCCTGTGATAACATTCCAGAATTTCAAATACCGATAGCTAAAAAAAATCATGTGTCAAAGTCATATAAGTCTACCTAAGATAACTTCTGGCGCGCGGTAATGCCTTGTGGATACAATGTAGTTATGGTCTTGATGATCAAACGTTGTACTTCCGAAATCAATGAGCTTGATGGCACTTGACTTGGGCAGGTTTTTGAAGTACGACCCATCTTTGGTGGGTCGTGATAGAAACTAAAGTTTCATGACCACAAAGGAAAAATTACTTGAGTTGTACAAGTTCTTCATGAATGGATATCATAATTTATAAAAGCCCTGAACCTGAATGAGTCCAGATTGGGGATGATTGATTACTCACCTTATAATCAGGTATTTTGATATACTCAGACGACACAAGAAGAATGTTCTCCGGCTTCAAATCCGTGTGAATCAGCCGTAGGTCGTGCATGTCTGTCAGAATAGAATGAACCACGAGTGAGTACACTAATAAACAAAAAGTCTCCAGAAATAATAACTGTTTGAGCAATATGCAGTAATCTAATGAGAAACATTAAGTAATAACTATTAACACCTAAGTCTTATATCAAAAGTTCCAGAAAGTAAAATTTGTGGCACTAATGGGACAACTATATAGAAGAATGGATCAAGAATAGTCCACACACATGCTACAGACTCCAAAAGTTGTCTGCCAAGCTCCCGAACAAGGTCAATGGGAAATGAACGGTAGCTGTTTTTGCGGAGAAAATCATATAAGCTTGGTCCAAGCTTCTCAAATACCTGTTGAAACCATTTAAACCCATCCGCAAGTTCTTATAACTCACATAATATTCGGGCATGAAGGAAATTGTATTTTCCCCTCAAACTTATCAAGTAAAAGTAACAGTACTTACAATACAAATATGATTACGATAGTCAAACCAATTCCGAATTTGCACACAACTGCAAGGAATCGAAAAGCTTATACCAAATGCAATAAATTTGACACTAAAAAAAAAATTAGTTAAGAGGAAGAGAAATATTCTTACCGAGAACCACCAACATCATGCCTTGTAAGCCTTTGCAACACGTCAATTTCTATCATGGCAGCTTCACGATACTTGTTTATGGAACGTATAACTTTGATTGCAACGACTTCTTTGTTTTTATTATCAAAACATTCCAGTACTTGTCCAAATGTACCTGCCAAAATACAATCCAAACGAATTATGAAACTACATACTTTGATATTAGGAAACCCTACTTTTGACTTAAAGCAAGAGGATACCAACCTTCACCCATTTTGCTGAGAATTTGATCTGCACGCACAATAGAAGAGGCATGTCAGAGTAACGAACTTAACCTCCATGATAAACTGTGTGAAACAGATAAAGATGTGGAAAGACTCTGTAACATTAAGACTCACATCGTGGAGTCAAAGTATCTCCAACAACAAAGACATAATGGCCGTCTTTATCATCTGGTCTCCAGGGAGGAGAGCCCTGACGAGGAAGACCATTATAGAACATGTTTGGATAAACCAAATTGGGAACTACTCCACTCGCAAACTCTGGAGCATAGTACAACGGTGGTTGAAATACCTGAAAAAAAAAAAGATAAAAAAAAAAACACACCAGCTGAAACTTAGCTCAAGCACACACAAAAAAAGTCTTAATTTTTAGGTAGTCAAAACACAGACAACGAGTAAAATCCAATTTTTTTTAACAAAGGACCCTGAGATATGGATAACAACAAAACAAAAGAACAGCTCTTTGAAACCAATACAAATAGAAAAAGACAAACAGTATCTGGACAATTGAATTACCGAGAGGGGAGGAGGAGGAGGAGGAGGAAGAAGAGGAGCAACATCCCAAGCCAATCGAGGCCGTTTCCTGGGACGCTTATCAGCGATCCTATGAGGGAATTCAACATTCCTCTGAGTTTCCAAGATCATCGCGATCGAGCTTGCTTTATCACGATGCACACTGCTTTGCATAAATGCTTATACAAAAAAAAACGCAAATCCAGAGCTGAAATTAAAAAAAAAAAAAAAAATCCAGATATGAACAAAGAGAGAACTGTAATTCTGATAAAATTCGAATCGAATTAAGGGAGATGAGATTCCGAAATTTAAAAACCCTAATAATCTTCGATTTGGGGAAGATCTATCTCACCAAAAAAAAAAAAAAGATAACTAAAAAAGGTGGGAAAAGTAACAGAAAATATATATAAAATAAAAAAAAGCATAAGTAATGTAGCTTAAAAAAATCTAACCGCAAATCTCTCTCTCACAGATTGAATTTAAACACTGCCGTAAATTTTGATCATCGGAATTCAGATCGGGAGATACAAAAAACGCTTACTCAATTTGGAATTGCAGGAAAAAAAAAGCTCAGGAGGACAAATAATATTTTAACAGCGAAAGAGACTGATTAGAACAGAGAGATAGAGAGAGAGAGAGAGAGAGCGAACCTGAAGAAGAAAGAGAACGGCGGAGGAAAGAAAGAGAGAGGCTCTTAATGGGCTTTTTTAGTAAGGCCTTCAATTAAATAAATATATCCGTTGACTGAAAGAACCACGTGCTGTTGTTGTTCAGGGGTAAAAATGACTCGGAGTTCAGCTGTTGAATATTTGAAAAAGCACGATGTTTTCACCCCAATAATGGGCTTTATTTATTCAGGCCTTTTTCATTAAATACCCATCGACTAAAGAACGACATGTTGTTTAGGAGAAAGAACAACATGGAGTTCCGTTTTCAAGCATTAGAACAGCGCGATGTTTTGTTCAGAGTATTTTTTTTAATATTGAGCAGAGTCGTTGAAGGGAGGAAAAAAATCTGAAAGCAGCAATGGAGATAGCCGCCGTAAGTAGCACTGTCTCCGTCGCGCCGCAATCGCGTCAACTGTTGAATGCGTTCTCCAGGAATCTAGGATCCGTCTCTTCTCTTTCGTTCGGTTTCTTCGAGAAAGAGTATTGCTTTAAGAGCTCTAGGCTTCGCGTGTCTGCTTCAGCCTCCATGGATGCCCTCACTGCCGAGAAAATCTCTCCGGCGGCGAGTTTTCTCGACAAGAGAGAAAACGGAGTTGTTCATTTCGTGAAGTACCATGGCCTCGGCAATGACTTCATTTTGGTACTTTTTTTGTTCTCTGTTGAACTCTCAATATGTAAATTTGACCCGACATGTCTCGGACGTTTTTCAAGTTTTGTCTTTTTTGGGAATTGGGTTTTGTAGGTTGATAACAGAGACTCATCGGAACCTAAGATTACTCAAGAGCAGGCGGCGAAGCTGTGCGATCGAAACTTCGGTGTTGGTGCTGATGGAGTGATATTTGCAATGCCGGGAGTCAATGGTACTGATTACACAATGAGGATATTCAATTCAGATGGTAGTGAACCAGAGGTGGGCTTTTCTATGATAAAGTCTGTTGATTTTGGAGTTGATATGTTTGTGTGAGTTGTTATAGCGCTTGAAGTCATTGGCTTTTGATTTTCTTATTGTAGATGTGTGGCAATGGAGTTCGATGCTTTGCTAGGTTCATTGCTGAGCTTGAAAATCTTCAAGGAAAACATAGGTATATCTATATATATATATATATATATGTTTAAGAGAAATCTGTTGAGTGTTCTGAATTTAGTAATGCTTGAATAATCTCTGAAGTCTTCTTTATCTGTTTGGATAGTTTTACAATACATACAGGTGCTGGCTTGATTGTTCCAGAAATTCAAGATGATGGACAGGTAAATCATTTGGATTGATGTCTCGTTTAAGGTTTATTTGAGTTCATGATGATGGATACAGTTATGAATTATTTATCGTTTCTTTTTTTCTTGTTGTTGACTGCGTTGTGATTGATATATGTGTACAGGTTAAGGTTGACATGGGGACACCAATTCTTAAAGCACAAGATGTGCCCACGAAGTTGCCAGGGAACAAAGGTGAAGCTGTTGTTCAGGCAGAGCTAGTTGTTGATGGAGTAAGCTGGAATGTGACGTGTGTTAGTATGGGCAATCCTCACTGTATCACATTTGGTAAAAAGGGTGGACCGGTGCGTGTTTGCTTTCTAAACTTCTAGTTATGTTATTTGTCTACACATGGAATTTCTTATCATTTGTAGTTTTCCTTTGTGTGTCAACCAGAGTCTTAAAGTTGATGAATTGAACTTACCAGAGATTGGTCCAAAGTTCGAGCATCATGAAATGTTCCCAGCTCGAACTAACACAGGTTAGTGGAAATTCATGTGCAGATTAATCCAGATTTCCATGGATAGATACATTAAGACTTCTCTGTATTTGTATTTATACTCCTCAAGTTGTCTTACTGTTCTTTGGGTTTACCTGCAGAATTTGTTGAGGTCTTATCACGTTCTCATTTGAAAATGCGTGTGTGGGAGCGCGGAGCAGGTCAGCTAATTCCCCCAAATCTTCAGATAATTTTCTTAGTTGATTATCAACAGTCTCTGTATCCCTATATGCTTAATGCTTAAGCATACTTAAAACTGCAGGAGCAACTCTGGCCTGTGGAACTGGAGCTTGTGCTCTGGTTGTTGCAGCAGTCCTTGAAGGTCGAGCCAACAGGGTAAGTTTGGAATTTCAGAACTAAAAAACTAGATAACAGTTTGCAAAATGGTACATTTTCAGATTATACAATGGTATGCAGCTCCTAGTCCTCCATATATACACATAAATTATGATAGTTGAGGGAAAAAGATGTGTGTAGATAAACAGAAGAGTGGATTAGCGTTTTTAAGCTTTTCTTTAGAAACCTGACTTTTGCAATGAATGGTTAGATGATTTGATTGGTAGGCGATTGATGAGATTATGATCTTACTAAGTAGTTTTCATTTCTTGTATATTCATTTGCGGTTAAATAGTTTTCATGTCTTGTGGGAGAATCTTGTATTCCTTTTTTGGGGTTCTTCACTCTCAATTACTACTATTGAGTTTATACCTCGATAGAGATGTGACAGACACAAATGTTATTAGCTGCATGAGGTTATACATATACATGTTGACCTGAAAAGCTCCTCTTATATTTTGTGTATTGGTTTATGGTGGAACAGAAATGCACGGTGGATCTACCAGGCGGACCATTGGAAATAGAGTGGAAACAAGAAGACAACCATATCTACATGACGGGTCCTGCGGAAGCTGTTTTCTACGGATCAGCGCTGCTCTAATGACTTGTCCTCTCACTGTTGTTGTTCTTCTGGGGTCTGTTATCTAATCCAAACGTGTGCTAAGCTCTTACATGTCCTGCCTAGATTGTGTTTCATGGATTTGTTTATGCACTTCTACTGTTTTCAGAGTAAAAAATTCCAAACCTTTTGAATTGTTGCATTTATGTTCATAATTTTTTTTCTTTTTCTCGGAATATAACTCTCTACACTGATGGTTAAACTTGAATCTCAAGCAGACAGAAACTGTCCAACGCCGTGGTTGTACATAAATACATGGATTTAGTATATAACATCTAAAGAGAATAAAAAAACACATGAATCGGGAAATTTGATCTCTGGTTAGAATCAGGACAACAGAAGTGGTTTCATAAAATCTCCTTAATATAATGATACAACTCTCATTAGTCTGAAGTTAGCCCCTATCTCACACAAAGTTCTGTCAACGAGGTTTTACTGCGTGGAAAAATCCACTGTCCAAGTCACTACCAGGAAGTAAAGACAATGGCGAGGGTACAGAAGAAGATGACGACGATGTCTTGGTGCAGATCAATTTCGTTGTCTCTGAAAACATATCTGGTTCTTGCACAGATTGGCAAATACCTTCAAGTTCCTTCACCACTTTTGACATTGGTGGTCTCGTCTCTGGTCTATCCTCACAACACCATAACGCCAATTCTGCCAACTTCTTCACTTTTTCGGGCGAACATTGTCCCATCCGACGATCCGCCACTGACAGAACCGTTCCACATTCATATGCCATTCTCACCTATTTCACATAAACCTCAGATATTTAGCTAGCTCCATTATCAGGTTTGAGTGGGAACTCAGTCAAGAAAAGTACCTCGCGGATAATATGTGTACCCTCAAAGAATGGGTGCATTCCAGTCAAAAGCTCAAGCAACACTACTCCGAAGCTGTACACATCGCTCTTCACCGTCAATTGCTGAGTCATGAAGTACTCTGGATCCAGATATCCCTGTGCATAATATAATTCTCAAAACTGTCATATCTGAGAGTAAAACATGTTCTGTTTTGTCAAAAGCCACATGTTATAAGTGACTAAAATATAGATTAGTATGCTATTTTGGAACTCGCCGGTGTTCCTCTCACTACTGTCGATACATGAGCGGGCTCACCATCTCCCTCCCCAAAAGCAGGAGCCAACCGTGACAGTCCAAAATCAGCAACTTTAGCACGAAGCTGACAGTCCAAGAGTATGTTGCTGGTTTTGATATCTCGATGAATAACAGGCGGATTTGCTTCAGTGTGAAGGTAAAGAATCCCTTTAGCTGAACCCAAAGCCACATGTGACCTCATGCTAAAGCTCAATATCTCTGTAGCAGTAGCTGCATGATAATGTAAAAACAACTGATATGCTAGTTTTCTAAATCTTGATAGTATATAAGAAGAACCTGGAGGAAGATATTCTTACCTGAAAGCCAATCACGCACATTACCATTAGGCATATACTCATAAACCAGCATCTGTGCATGAACCAAAACAGAACACCTATGTGGATTAGTCATAAATATAAAGCTAAGTAACAACTGCATATGAAAAAGGACGTACCTGTTCCCCAATGTCACTACTGTAGCCAAGCAGCGACACAAGATTCCGGTGATGTAACCTCGAAAGTAAATCGATCTCATTCAGAAACTCTTTCTCGCTCTGCAGAGACGTTTCTTCTCCTCGTTTGATGGCAACTTCGGTTTTATTTGGCAAAATGCCTTTGTAAACCTTTCCATAGCTACCTCTACCAATCATTGTGTAGCTATCAAAGCCATTAGTTGCATCCGACAGTTCTACAAAACTGAACTTCTTCACCCCTTGGATTTCCCGAGATATCGCCCTGACTGGAAGACATAAGAAACAGTCTTCAGTTTGGTAATAGGACCAAACAAAGACAAAAATCTTGAAATAAAGAGCCATTTCCGAGTTGCTTACAAACACGTTTTTTGGTGAATGTATGCGTTCTCTCACCACATTTCCTAACATATAGAAGTGTTGCACTCACAGATAACACAGTGGCAGCGACGATAGAGCCTGCTACTATCATCATCCATACAACCACACTAAATCCACTCGTTTGAGCTAACGAATAATCTGCATCCAAAAATTGAAGTATAAATATCATTAAGTATCCATTTTGATAAAAGATTAGGTCCAAAAACTGTACCATACGGTCCTTGAAGAGGAAAGTCCAGCAGCTCATAGAGTCCAAAAAAGTCAGTTTTATTAAAACTCCATGACAGAAACCTATCTCTGATACGTATGACTTCATCCTTGTTGAATGTCATTTTGCCTTTTGGAACTAGCTTTAAGTACATCCTTAGACGCAGCCTGTTTTCATAATCAAGTCTATCGATTGCTAGTTGATGAGTTTCCAACTGGAGCGACGTGGTTATATACTCAATGAATTGGTGTTTAATATATGGAGTGAAGAAAAAGAAGCTAGGGCTCTTTAGCCTATAATCAATCGAAAGAGGTGCTGTACACAAACAGATTCCTGAGGAGACTTGCACATTCTCAAAGGGACATGACACATTACTACTGCAGGTTGTATTTGAGTTTGTAGATGTTTGCTTTTTCTCGCCGCAGATGTATTGGAAGAATTGTTTAACAATGGGAATGCTTGTACTCTTGCATATTGGGTTGCCACGAAGACTTTGACACAAAGGATAAAGAAAGAGCTTTAGTAGATAACCAAGACAGAACTAAATTAAATTAGACAACTGTAGTGTCAAGACAAGAGGATGCAGTTTGGTCCAAATTTTTGACATGCTTTAACTTGCTACCAAATAGGAACAAAGAAACTCACTATAGGGTAACATTGTCCGGTGTTCTCAGGTTTCCTGTGGCATCAGAGAAGTTATTGTTCCTGAGATCACTGTGCATGCATCCAAAAGAAATTTTTAGCCTCCGAGAATGAAGTATAATCTAGGAAAGTATTAAGTATTACATAAAAAGAAAAACAAAGACTTAAGTTCATACACTTGCAGCTTCTGTTCTCGAAAGACTTGTCCTGCTGCCAAAGTTCTGTTGCGACAGAACCAGATTAACTGTTGTTCTCAAGTGAACTGTGATAGATTAAACAGAATATCTTACAAAGTACTTATAGATGACTGAAGAGTGCAAAAAATAAGATGACTTGGAAAAATTCATCTCAATGATCAATCAACGTTTACATACAGTAATTGAAGGGAGCCCAACTCCGAGAAACTTGGTGGTATAGAACCATTAAGGTTGTTATAAGAAAGTTCACTGCAGCAAAACTCAGCTATTGTAAGTTAAATAAACTGTTAAAAGGAGAAAATTTTGGAGAAAAATGCATACATTGTTGTCATTTTGTGAGAAAGCTTGGATTCTGGTATAGTGCCTGTGAGGTTGTTCCAACTTAGATCTCTGCAAATAAAGTGAAGATTAAATAAAAGTGCACTCGTATTGTTCCCTATAAACTAGGTTCAAGAACTCAAGGACCAGTAAAAAGAATCACACAATGACATAATTTTACACAAATACCAGACATAGATACTTACAAATAGCTAAGATTTTGTATCCTGCTTAAATCAGGAATTGATCCTTGCAGTCCACAGTTCCTTAAGCTTCTGCCAAGTTGAAAAGATGAAGGTAGAAAGAATAATTCATCTCACTGTTGAAACTACTAATTAAAGAACCACAAACCCATTTGAAACTTATTGCAAAAACGTTCATAAAGTCTTACAGTTTTACTAATCTAGAAAAGTTTCCATAAGCCATTGGAATCTCAGAACCTTCGAAGTTGTTGTTGTCTAGCTGACTGAATAAGTAGATTACTATTTCAGCAACTTTGCAAAAAATATCAAAAGGTAAGCAAAAATATGGGAGAAGGCACATACAGTATGGTCAATGATGGTAGTCCAGCTAACTCTAGCGGCAATGTCCCAGTCAAGTTATTGTTGTCGAGTATCCTACAAGATTTCTTCCATCAATATTAACACTTCAAAGACAGTATCCAAATGTGAAATCAAGAAAGCAAACAAAACTCACAGGTGTGCAAGGTTTGTCAGTTTGGACAGCTCAACCGGAATTTCTCCGGTTATCGTGTTATTGTTGAAGTGACTGAGACCCAAAAGCTACTCGTGAGTAAAGGATGAACCACAAATGACTGCTGATTTTGCTATGAAGATGATAATAGTTAAAGAGAAACTTACAGATGTTTAACACTTTTTAAATTTCCAAATGAAGATGGAACTGAACCTGTTATGTTGTTCTCATCTACTTGAAGCCTGTTTAGGTTTTGAAGATTACCTAGTTCAGGAGGTAAACTACCCGTAAACTTGTTCCCATTCAACAGTCTGTCCAAATAATATAGCAAAATTTTTATTGAAGTGGCAAGCTATGTTTTCTTCAGTCCAAATCCTTCTTTATAAAAAAAAACAGAACAAGAAGGCAAAAGAAAATAAAGATACATAATGTGATCCAACTTACAGGAGTTTCAAGGAAGAGATTTTTCCTATCTCCAAAGGAACATGGCCAGTCAGGTTGTTCCACATCACATTACTTCAACGTTGGTAACACAAGAGAGAATAGATTATTCAGTATGCAAAAAAACCAAATGAAACAATTCGTTAGACTCCCTATCTTACAGAATTTCGAGAAACGATAACCGGCCAACTTCAGGAGCCAGCTCTCCAGATAAATTCAGCCTCATCAATCGGCTACAACAAAATATGTAAATAACATGAGTTGCAGTATAATCCTTGCAAGAATGACACCAGGACTCTGCATTAGTGATGCCTAAACCTATCTACCTTGGCAGAAAAGACCAAAATTAAAATAAGAAAAGAATGTGACAAATGGTAAAACAGGAGAGACATACAGCTCCTGGACGTGAAAGTGTCCATCATCATGTGAGCTCTCGAAGCATAATATTCCAGTCCAGTTTGACTTGCACGGGTCTCCCTTTCCCCAGTTACTTAAATTTCTCATACGATCAATTAGACTCCTTTTGATCTCCCTCAAAGCAGTTACTGAAAAATGGATATAGAATATTACCAAAATTCTGAAAATCAGTCTCCACTTTGTAGAATGAGATATATGAGATGTGAAATATTGGGGAAAAAATGATCACCTTCTGAAGGATCTGTTTTTGAATCAGCTGCCTGAAGCAGAAGGCAACAACAAAATGTAACCAGAAATACTGAACCATATGTTCTTGAACTCATCACGATACCTAGAAAAGGAAGACAGATCATGCTTTCTCCTGTTCTAGCACACAGAAATATACATGGGGGTGATCAAAGCTTAGATGAACTCACATTTCATAAGAAAAATTCTGGGTCAAGGCCAATAAAGTTATGTTCAAGTTACCAGAAGAATGAATAATCAAGAAACAATGTTTGGCTGAAGATTAAAGAATTCATAAAAGATTAATTCCCGGAAACTTCTTTGAAACCAAGGAAAAGTACAAGTCTTAGTGGTCATTAGACATAGTTGTGTCCATAAAGACACTGCTGGAAACAGAAACCTCATAATGACAGTGATCTAATGAGTTAACAAAACAAACCAGAAAGAGACTACATAAGAAAAGGTCAACAAGGTAAACTTTCTCATTAAGATTGGACTTTCCTTGATGAACCTATATCTCCTGCAGTTCCCCTGTATAGATCATTGAAGCGGCTATGAAAAACATTGAACATCAATTATAAAAAGTTGTCAATTTTTATAATCCTTTAAATTCAGTTGCAGACTGGTTGTCCACTTAGGCTGACCTTGTCATAAAAGTTATGACCCTTATTGTTAACCTTAACCTACATTGATCCGGTTTACAATATTCCAAGAGCAAGCCAACACAATAGTAAATAAGTTAGAAAACTTCGATCTAGGGCTGGGCATTTGGGTAACCCGTTCGGGTTTGGGTATTATCCGTTTGGGTTCGGGTAAACGGGTTTAGAAAAATAGAACCATTGGGTATTTTTAGATATATGGGTTCGGTTCGGTTTGGGTACTACCGGGTTCGGGTCGGTTTGGGTTATAAATTTTAGAACCCGATTAGTACTCGAACTACCGGGTATCCGAAAAAATATAATTAAAATTAATTAAATTTCAATAAATTTAGTTAAATTTTGACTTATGTGACAAAAATTTTAGATATTTTGATTATTTTTGATATTTAGGTATAAAACTAAATGAAATATTCAAAATTATAATCATATTTTGGGATAATTGCATTATATTAATGATAAATATTATAAATATGTTTATGCTTTCGGATTTAATGGGTACTCAAACGGGTACCGGGTATTACCCGACCCTAATCCGAACCCACGGGTATTAGAAAATAGAACCCAATAGAGTTTTATAGGCAAACTCGTACCCAAACCGAACCCAATTTTTCAGATCGAGTTCCAGGTTGGGTATTCGGGTACGATTTTTATGCCCAACCCTACTTCGATCAAACATAGAACAAGATTGACTGAATAATTGGTGGGTTGAGCCAGGCCCGTGCAGTAGTGCAACGCATGGGCGACTCGTGAAAGACCAGGTAGCAAGCTACCTTAATAGGCTTTCTCCCTTAAAAGATAGAGTTAATATCGTGTGAGCCGATGGCCCACATATCAGATATTAAACTGATAAGAACAGATACTACACTTGATCTTAGCCAAAAGGCCGAGAAAGGTATGATTTGTAAGTTGTGCTCGGCTTCTTATTTATACTACCAAGGCTATGACCAACGCTCTGTAACTTATCGATGTGGGACTTTAGAAAATTAGATTCTTTACGCATCTATGAACAAACCGCCTTTTTTTTAAAGACAATCAATTGCTCACGCTGCATCCAGAATGTTCAACGAACCAACACATGCTAAGCCTAGACTTCCCAAAGTTAGTTATTATACCACGACATGTTTTTTGATGTCATATTGACCATGTCTCTGTACCTAAATTCTTACTGTGCACTATAACTGCAGACTGCAGTTTATACAGCAAAAGTGCCCGGTACAATGGACGTCTGTGAACTGAGCAGCATATATCTCTCATCTTACAGTAATACTTCAAGAGAAGATAAAAGCAGGTAACAAATTTCTAGATATATACTCTGTCTTTGAATTAGCTGCCAAAAAAAAGAACAAAACATAAAGAAATTTACATACAGCACTTAAACATGTATAATACCAGAGTTTGGTAAGTTTCAGAATTGATTTCCCTAAACTCTCGTTAAATCTGATGAATACAGATAAAAATCAAGAACAAACCAAATAACAAAGCCAAAAGTAGCCCTGTGAATGAGTTCTAGAGCCTCCCCTACTCTTCCATGCCAAATCAAACCCACTATACCTTATAAACCCCATCAGTTTCTTTCTCAACTATATATAAACCAGTTGAATAGCTATGCAGGCAGTCATTTTACACAAGACTCGAGCTATAAAAAGGAAAAGAAAGATACCATCTCGCTGTGATTCACAGTTATGTCCTTAATGTCTTAACAATATCACGCCAATCCATTTTAAAATGCATTGAACACAACAGCCCACTTACTTAAGATTGAACATAGAATAAAATTGACTGAATAATTGGTGGGTTGAGCCAGGCCCGTGCAGTAGTGCAACGCATGGGCGACTCCCGAAAGCTCAGATAGCAAGCTATCCTGGCGAGCTTTCACCCTTAAAAAATAGAGTTAATATCGTGCAAGTCGATGACGAGCATATCAGATATTAAACTGATAAGAACAGATACTACACTTGATCTTAGCCAAAAGGCCGAGAAAGGTATGATTTGAAAGTAATGCTCGGCTTTTTATTTATACTACCAAGGTTATGACCAACTATCTTTAACTTGTCGATGTGGGACTTTAGATAATAAGATTCTTTACACAATCTATGTGCAAAGTAAACCGCCTATTTTAAAGACAATATCTATTTGCTCAAGCTGCATCAACGCTCTTTAAACAAAACATAAAGAAACAGCAGCTTCTAAACACGCATAAAACCAGAGTTTGATAAGCTTCAGAATTGATTTCCCTTTTAACAAACGAAATAACAAAACCAAACGTAGCCCTGTGAATGAGTTGTAGAGCCTTCTCTACTCTCCCATGCCAAACCAATCCCAGGATATCGTATAATCCCCCATATATCAGTTTCTTTCTGAACTATATAAGCCAGTTGAATAGCTGTGTAGGCAGCCATTTTACACATGACTCGAAAAAAAAGATAAAGCCATCTTGTTGATTCACAGGTATGCCCTTATCACGTCTTATCAATATCATGCCAATCCATATACATATTTTTTAATTGCATTAATCACCACAGCCCACTTACTTTAAGTTCCTTATGTAATACTATAAGATCTCGTGTGTTGTGTTCATAGAAAAGGACTTACCTTTGTTGATGCAAAACCATATCACAATTTAAATATAAAGAGCCTCACCAAGGCAATAGACCTGAGAAGTAACTCACTAAGACCACAGAACTGATCATAAGACAAACAAAACATTCATTTTTTCCAAAATTTAAGGACCAAACATAAATACATCAGATTGTAGTCATACGCACGCTGTTTACTAAAACAGCTTTGGATCAACCCAACCCAACACAACGTTGTCGTTTGTACTTTGTCCAAAAGAAAAAGACTAAAACCACAATCCAAATCCGGATTAGTCGCCGTCACGATTCCATCATTGATGACGTCTAAATGTAATCACACATCTGTAGATAAGGGATACATCCCAATAGCGTCTAGGTTTAGAGCAGTTTCCAGATTTTGACTTTCAAGAATGCAATCATTTTGACTGTTACTTTGACTTTCTTTTTGGTTCATATGTATTTAGTCCATTCTTTCTAATACTATTCTCCACGTGCTCATTTACGTTCCAAAAGTCAATAAAAAATCACGAAGCCACCAATGAAAAAATTATGTGCAACTAAAGATTTTTAAAACATTTTATAACTGGAATACATTTGGCAGACCAAAGAGAATTATTAGTTTTATTTAACAAAAATGTGACTTGTCGGTTACCAAACCAAAGAAAATGCGACTGTTAGTAGTCTAGTCTATAATATCTTAACATGTTGTTGTCCTTGTCAAACCAGCAATGCTGCTTAGATTTATTTGAATAGAAAGTTTTTAAACGACTTACCTTTTTTTGGGTCAAATAAAAAAAAGTCAACTACTCTGAAACCTTCTTTATTTTTGCTTATAAATACATTACTCCATGAATACGTTACAAAAGATCTTACTCTCCTTCTCACATTTTCTAGGTGAACCAACAAACCAACCAAAACCTAAAAAAAATCTCTACTTCGCTCTGTCGTGTTCTTTTCTCTTCTCGACATACAACAATCAGAATAAGAAACATGAAGAGAGACCGGTACGATTACGAAGAATCCGTGAAGCATATAGACATTGTGAAAAGTCTAATGATGTTATCTCAGAGTTTTGTTGTCAAACAAATCGATGTAAAGCAATCTACCGGAAGCAAAACCAATCATAACAACCACTTCGAATGCAAAACGTGTAACCGGAAGTTTGATTCGTTCCAAGCTCTCGGAGGTCATAGAGCTAGCCACAAGAAACCTAAGATGAGCGTTGACCAAGAACAGGTGAAGCATCGTAACAATGAGAATGATATGCACAAGTGTTCAATCTGCGATCAAATTTTTGGTACCGGTCAAGCTCTAGGCGGTCATATGAGAAAGCATAGAGCGAGCATGATGACCGAACAATCGGTTATCCCTTCTCCTCTTGTTTATTCCAGACCGGTTTTGAATCGATGCAGTAGCAGCAAGAAGATCTTGGACTTGAATCTAACTCCATTGGAGAATGATCTTGTGTTTATCTTTGGGAAGAATTTGGTTCCGCAAATTGATTTGAAGTTTGTGAATTAGTAGGCTTTTTCATTTATTTAATTTTTGTAATTTTTCTCTCTTGCCAAACATTATTTCATTCTTTATGTCATGTATGTAAAACACAATCTGTTTGAATAAATTATTTGAATTCTTTCAATGAGTGATAAAATATTAATTGTTCAATCAGGACTATTTTCGAACCTACACCAAACACACCCATTCACAATAAAACAGATTTCAATTTAAGGCTTCGGTAAACACTTAACTCCTAACATACGAGACCAGGCTCCCTCACTAAAACCTTTTAACATGGATGGTATAAAAGTCGTACCAGTTTCAGAGTATAATTCAATAAGAAGAAGATCATTGGTGTGCTACTGATAAACTGATATATTAGATGTCAGAGAATCCATCCCGGAAAATATGGAATTTGAATTGTGTCCTTCAGGACACTATACCATTAGGGGGAAAGAGAGAAATTCAAAGAATACGTAGAAACACCAACATCTCATAAAAGCAAAAGAAGATTGATTTCTTTTCCTTTTTTTTTGTTCTTTCCAAAGGTAAAAAAAAATACCATACGTCTCTTTTCACTAGCTGGATTCTTGATGGCCACTAGCCGCAACATGCTGATTTCTGAGTAGCTTGCGATGTTCCTGCACCTTGGTCCGATTGGTTGATTTTGATTGTTTGTGGCTACAAAATGATAAGAACAATCCGGCCATGTTAAAATCGTTGATACACACCGTAATTGTGATTTTACTCAATACTTCAGGGATTTATCTTGGGATACTAAAGCTCTAAACTTGTTACTCTATAGATCCTAATTGCAATGTATGATGATGATGAGGGTGATAATAAAATCTAAAGCTCAAACGTACCTCAGCCTTTGCATCAGTATCTGCAAGTCTTTGCTTAATGTCTTTAGCAATTGAGAAGAAAACTTCTTCAACGTTTAAGTTAGTCTTGGCACTCTGCAAGAGAAAACTCATCGAGGTTAACCAAAACAAAATCATACGATTAGTAGGAGAAAAAATCAAATCGAGAACCACAACGTTCAGTCTCGAAAAACTTGATTCCGTATTCATCTGCAAGAGCTTGGCCCTTAGATGTTGGCACAGCCTGGAGAAACAAAACAAATCGGTGTATCAGCCAAAGAAAAAAGAAAAAACATAAAATAGACTAGTACGAAGATACAAGGGAAGGGTGAAAGAGAGACTGACTCTTTTGCTTTCATCCATATCAGCTTTGTTCCCAACTAAAATCTTGTTGACATTATCAGAAGCGTGCTGCTCAATGTTACGGATCCAATTCCTGATGTCTGGAGTTGAAGAAAAACAAAGGATTGAAAGGATCGAAGAGAAGAGATTAGTTGAATAGATATAAAAAAAAACAGACTGGGAAAATATGAACTTTAGAACTAATTGCAAAGTACAAGGGCCTAGAACAGAACTAATCAGACTGCAATGTAAAAGCTAAGAAAGTCAGTACTGTTGAAAGATGATTCATCAGTGACATCATACACAAGCAAAATGCCCATGGCTCCACGGTAGTAAGCTGCAATAAGAACAAACCAATTAGGTGAATAATTCAGAAACGATGCATAAACAAGTAAACAACAGTTACGAGAAACTGAAAAGCAAAGGGGCATATCCTAAAGCAAAATCGAAGACACACCAGTTGTGATAGTGCGGAACCGCTCCTGTCCTGCAGTATCCCAGATCTGCAACTTAATTCTCTTCCCATCGAGCTCTATAGTCCTTATCTTGAAATCAATACTGTCAAATACAAAACACAACTTAAGTGGGGGGGAACAGACAACCACATAGGGAACGTGTTAACAGACAATGACATACCCAATAGTTGTAATGAAACTGGTTGTAAACGAGCCATCAGAGAAACGTAAGAGGAGGCAACTCTTACCCACACCTGGTACAAGAGATATACAAAGAAGAGACTTTTGAATAAACCATTGGAACATCATGAAAACAGTTACAGCTATCAATAAAAAGGAAACAATCAATAAATTTGTCTCAAGGGGGTACATACAATGTTAAGACCTAGTCTAAACCATTTGCGACAAATTCTGAATCAACATACATTCTAAGCTGATGAAATTCAAATAAGTGTAATATGTGTTACTAAATCACATTATGGACTAATCGTAAATGGACGATCCAAAATCTCAAAGCGTATCAACAAGGGAATCATGAGAAAGGTAAAGAAACGGACTGAATGAAAAATGCAAGGAACAAAGGCAAAAGATGACGATCTGAATGATGAAGGAAACATACCGCTGTCTCCGATCAACAGAAGTTTAATGAGGTAATCGTAATCAGCACGAGCTCTAGCAGGAGGAGCAGCCATCTCTTACACAAAATCAAAGTTCTAGCTGGATAAACAAATCAACACTGGTACGTAAGCCATAGGGAGAGACAAATTCAAATCGAGAATCATGAACGTATAAAACACTGAAAAAAAAATCGAAAGGGAGAAGAAGTACCAGATCTAACTCAGGGAAGACGAATCGTCGGAACGGAGCAAGACAGTCACCGGACGGGCGTTGAATTGTTTTTTTATTCTTCTCCCGATCGGATTTTTTCGGAGATTCAGAAGAGTTTTTTTTTTTTTTTTTTTTGGTTTGAGAGAAGAAGGAGAAGGAGAGGGAATAGATCTGGACCGTTAGATCTTGTTCGTGATGGAGATCTGTGTTTTAGCCGGGCGCGTGGTCTTCGGTTACGGTTTTGATAAAACACTTAATACGTTGCCGTTTTGATATATATTTTTGAATAACGGGCCTTGGGCTACTTTTGTGTGCGACAAATCTATGATTTTAGCACCCAACCCAACAGAAATTATCCAAATCGGAATACGCGACTCAACTTGTGCGATACGAGATATTGATGGCTTCTTTTTTTTTAACTTAGCGTGTGCGTCAAAGGATCCAAACAAAAAGTTGAAAGCATGCATCTTACTTAACCCGTACTGGTTAAGAGGGAAATGTGCGTAATTTTCAGTTGAAAACAATATTACGAGCTAATGGTTTAGTTAACCCTGTTGTGTTGTTTGACGGGGTGGTTCCGATCCAAAACTTTTGTGGCATATTATTTCGTTGACTTTCAATAGTTCTTTTCATAGTTTAAGCAACTAAAAGGTTTTTAAAAGTTGATTGCATCCCTTCATTTGTAAATCAACGTATAAACTTGAACTGGCATAATCCTCCAACAAACTCACAACGTGACGCAAAGGTGAAAGGTTAGGCAAAAAGAGAGAGTTGATCGATTGACAAATTGGTAAAGATGATTGAAAATATGAAAAATAATGTCGTCGGTGTCAAGCAAAATAGTCAGGCCAAGAATAAAGCGTTGGATAGGGATATTCTTACAATGATCCTACGTAGCATCTACTGTATTGCATGAGCATCCGTTACTCAACCCCATCCAACGATCATCCTCTGCGTACAGGTCCACAGGTTCACTTTCGGACCAACCAATAAGTGAATGACACGACGTAAGCCTTTTCTAAATTACGCGATCTAGTTTCCTTTTTCCGTATGGATACGATACGAAGAGTGTTTTCCATCGACATTAAAGGAAACTTTAACCATTAAGTGAAATCATATATTTTCCAGATTTGTTTTGAATGTAAATTTCCAATTACTGTAAAACCTTTATAAATTAATACTTTATAAATTAATAATCACTATAAATTAATAAATTTTGCTGGTCCCAAGTCGGGTTATTGTCAATAATGCTTTATAAATATTACAAGTTCAATTCCTAAACCATAAAATTTATAACATCCGAAAGTTTAATCTTATGTTGCTATAATTGTTCCAATTCATAATTTAAAAAAAAAATAAACAATTAAAAATATATCTATAAATTAATAATTATTAATTTACACTATAAAATAATAATTATTAATTTATAGATAAATTAATATTATTATAAATTAATAAAACGTTTTGGTCCCAACATTATTAATTTATAGAGGTTTTACTGTAGTACGTCGAGTGTGATCGTTTTGTTTAATGTTTTATCCAAAGTCAGAAACATGATATCCAATATATATATTATCCAACACCGTTGTATTTAAGGAAATCTAAATTTACGCAATTAATTAGGATACTGTTTATCCAAATTTATCCAGTTTTTGTGGATAATCATATCTACATTATCCAAATTTTTAACAATAAAAAAATACATTATCCAAATTCTTGCCAAAATAAATAAGTCAGAAACATATTATTATCCAACACCGTACATTCGAACTTATTGGCTGCAAATGGTATTTATTTGGGAACACACACGTGTATATTAGTAGGACAAACATAATTACAGTATATTGTTTTTTATTTACAAAAAAAATCATAAACGGTGCTTAGTTGCTTGTAATAATGTCAAAAACGAAATATTCATGAGTTGTAAACGAGAAACAGAATAAAATAACAATTTGAATATAACCAAAATCACTAGTGATTTTCTTTTCCAAAGATTATTGTTACCAGAATAATTATAAGTAACTAATTTATTTTTTTGTGACATCATTGTTATAAAAAAACTATTTTATTATATATTGACATCCTATACGTATATATTTTTCGTTTGAATTAGAGAAAGAAAAAAGAAAACGAATATTCACTTGACAGATTACATATGCTTTTCTTTTAATTGCAGTTTGTAATCCACCGACAGATAAAAATCAAGATGTTGTCGTCATAAATCTGAACACGAATATTTCCAGTGCACTCGCTAGCACCTGATCTCAGCTCTATCTCTTAAGCATATTCCCTATTTAACTGTAGCTAACGGAGACTTAACGTGGACTCCTCGCAATCCGAGTCACGTAGCCAGACCTTACGTTGACCCCACCGCCGTTAGGAATTCCGTCTATATCTCTTTCTCTATCATCCAATAATATTTCGACATGTTTACACAAGTCGGATCAGGACATATTCCAAAAGTAAAGAGATTTTATTTTTATTTGGTAATGCATTTTATTTATTAATTATTTTTCCTTCCAAAATATTAATATTCATGGAGCCTTCAAATAGCACAGAAACAGAGAGAGAGAACAGAGCGGGAACGCGTCTAGTTCTATACAGCTTTCTAATCTCCTTTAGCTTTCCTCTCTCTCTCTCTCTCTCTCTCTCTCTCTCTTTACATCGGTGTGTGCTTCTTCTCGGTTTCACTCTTCTTGAGATCTGTGCCTTTGTTTCTTTTTCATTCAAACGCTTTTGCTCTCGGTAGATTTGTTCACTTCGCTCAGGTACGGATTTCGAAATGCTCTTCAATCAGATTTGTTCTTTCTTTCATCACCAGGTTTCTAGTGTTTGTGTTGGTTGTCTTAATCTGCTTAGATAAACAATGAGAGATAGCTTATAGGGGGGCTTTGTAATCTGTAGATCTGAGTTGGGTTCGAAAAAGATTCACACTTTTTGATTTCTAGATACTCAAAACTTCATAAATGGGAAAAATGTTTGCTAGTTTCTCTCAAAAGCGCATTGCTGATTATCTGAAGATGATTCTAGAGAGTGCCCTGTTTTTTTATGTATATATGAAAGAAAAAAATCGATCTTTTTGCGTGACTTTATATACACATGTCGGAACGGTTTTTGTCGGTGATTACATTTAAGGATTGATGAACTGCTGCAAAACCTCTGAAAAAAAAGACAAAAAAACTGCTGCAAAACCAAATATGCGTTTATTGGACGTTTCTGTAACTTTCCTTTTTTTTATTTAGATTTTGTATCTTGTGTCTATGTGTCCACCATTGCGTTGTGGTGTATTCAATTGTTTGCTTAATCAAAAACTTCCTCAGGTGCTAAAGATAAATGTCGGTTCCGGGATTCGTTATTGTTGAGATGTAGATCTAAGGGGAATCATAACATTTGTAAAAGATCTAGGGCCATAATTTTGTCTTCTTTCAGAGATTTATGTATTGCAATGTGCATTGTTTTTTGCAGCAAAATGGCGCCACCGATTGAGATTGCTGCCAAAAGCTATGTTGAGAAACATGTTGCACTTCCTACCCTTAATGAGAGGATACTTTCTTCCATGAGCCACAGATCAGTTGCTGCACACCCATGGCATGATCTTGAGATTGGTAAGTTACACGTAAAGGTTTCTTCTTTCTTTTCTTTTCTTTTTATTTTTTTTGGTTCTAAGATAATTACATTGTTTCATAATATTGAGTTATTGACTCTATACATTTTACTTTTCATTTCTTTTGTTTTCTAGGACCTGAAGCCCCAATTATCTTCAACTGTGTAAGTATTTTGCTTATTATGTTCTTGATACTTGGCAAGCAAAAGATCTGAATATATTTTCTTAGATCTGTATGCGTATTGGGAGATGCTTCACTTGTGTACTATTTCCACAGCATTTACGTACTTGTATCATTCACTCAAAGAAAAATTCAAATGCTGTATTTTTTGGGACCAGATCGAGCCTGGTGTAGGATATGAATGATGTCCATTGCCTGATTAGGAAACCAATTTAATCATTGAGATATTTATCTCGGAATTATTATTGTAGGTGGTTGAGATAGGAAAAGGGAGCAAGGTGAAGTATGAACTCGACAAAACTACGGGTCTCATTAAGGTAACTTAAATGCAGCAACTTTCTTCACTGTCCTTTTGCACTATTAAAGAAGGCACTATTGTTTATACAGTACATCTATTGTCAGGTCGATCGTATTCTTTACTCATCTGTCGTTTACCCACACAACTATGGGTTCATTCCGCGTACTCTTTGTGAGGACAGTGACCCTATTGATGTTCTCGTCATCATGCAGGTAACCTCTTTTTCATACAATTTTGAGAACCTTTATAATTCATTACATAATGTTTCTTGTTCCGTTTTGATTTGTGCGTCTGATAAGCTTTGAAGAAGTTCAACTCATAGCTATAGACTCTACTGTATAACTGTGAATCCTAAGGATGAATGTAGCAGATCAGAAATGTTGTGTGTCGATTAGAGAGCAACTAGTGAGGAATAGGCTTGTAAAGGTGTCTTAGCATATTCTTTAGAGTGTGGATTTCTAGTGTTAAGTTTGGAATTTCAATTCTCTTACAAATCAAGCTTCTCTGGTTTGGTGAAATTGAATAACAGAAGCAGTTTCACAGCTTCTGTTCTTATTAGCATCACCCTGTTTCTCAGTCTGTCTTATTTGACCGGTAGAAAACACATCCATGTGAATCATGTTGATTTTTGTCCTACAGGAACCAGTGATCCCAGGATGCTTTCTTCGGGCCAAAGCTATTGGTCTTATGCCAATGATTGATCAGGTTAAAAAACTAACATCCTTCAATGTCTATATCATCATTATGTCACCATGAAAGTAACAGAGAATAAACTAGATGCTCTTTCTGCTTTAAAAGGGTGAGAAAGACGACAAGATTATTGCCGTCTGCGCTGACGATCCAGAGTATCGTCATTACAACGACATCAGTGAGCTTCCTCCTCATCGTATGGCTGAGATCCGTCGTTTCTTTGAAGACTGTGAGTGTTCTTTCTTCACCTTCTTTGAAACTTTTGTATGGTTAAAGACTTAAAGTTGAGATGAGATTAATCCGATTTGAAAATGTTTAAACCGAAACGAAGCCAAAACATACACTTCAGCCTATATGAGACTCATATTCTTGGATTGTTGTTGCAGATAAGAAAAACGAGAACAAGGAAGTAGCCGTTAACGACTTCCTTCCCGCAACAGCAGCTTACGACGCAGTTCAGCATTCCATGTAAGAGCAGCCTTCATAACACAGACTGTTACAAAATTCATATTCATACACTATTGACATTTTTAACTGATAACTCTTATGTACACATGTAGGGATCTCTATGCGGACTACGTCGTGGAGAACCTGAGACGTTGATTGACCAATCCAAGCAATGGAATGAGAGCTTACAACTCCATTATTCACATTTGTTTTCTTGACAGATGTGAAAGGTGTAAACACAACTATAAATATACATATAAAAATGTTAGGGGTTCTCAAAGGATATATAGTTGTGTATATCCGCTGATGAATCCGGTCCGGTAGATGATGCCGATAATTCGAAGACTAGAAAAGGGCTTTTACCCAATTCTGTTCTATCACTTTCTTTTTTTTTTTTTTTTTTTTTTTTTTTTTTTAATTTTGGAGTCATTTCCTATATCTTGATTAAATTTTTTCTTTTCTTTTGAGTTCTTCTTATATTAAATCTTTTATACATCCATAATAGTAGTCATAGACAAAAGAAAAGAATTACTTCGATATGTCATCCATAATGAAACCTTATTTTCATTAGTTCACAAAGTATTCACTATTTAAACGAGGATTCTACTTTAAAAAGCTTATGAAACATGCATATTTAGGCTTACCAATGGTTGTGTACTAAAGTAGGATTAGTCTGCTATAAATTCACAATACCATTCATCATTACGGACTAAATAAATATGCATTATTGCGGCCTAAAAATATCTCCGTAATAATACGTACTTGAACAAAAAATTCTTATCATCGTAATTTCATAGTACCAATGTTATAGTGCATATACTATAGTTAGAGGCATTGCTTACCAAAACATTGTTACGCATGCTCTGATCCGGAAGGTATGATCCAACCATTCAAAGTCATTAGCAAATTCCAAGTTGCTTCAATCTTTGTTTAGCCAACAAAAATCAATTCCATTCACAAAAAATCAAATAGGATGCGTGTAATAGAATATTACCAATTTAGCCTCCACTTTTTCTGATATTTGCCGGCTTACCCACGTTTACCTTTTCTATGAACCGTCATCGTAAACCAAAAACCCTTTCCTATCCCTAAAACCCGAGAGGCCGAGACCGAGCGAGAGTATCTTTTTTTCTCTTCTTTAGGGTAAAAGAAGGACGAATTTGAAGAAGAAGAAGAAGAGGATCGATTCGTTTGATTCAACGATGAGCTCTTTCAATGGAAACAGCAACATCGACAACCTCCTACTCCAAACCCTACTTGGACGTCTCCAAATTCGTCCCCCCAACTCCCATTTCCTCTCTCAATCCCTAGATGACCTACTCTTCAAATCCGACGACAGCGACGGCGATGATGACGGAGAAGGACAGACCAGTCTCGACAGAGAAGAAGCTAGGCTCGAGAAAGAGCTAATCCGAGTCATCGTCTCCGGTCGAAGCGATTCTCTTAAGCCGAATTCAGGACAAGCCGTGACAGTCAACGAACACCACATCTGCGTTGGGTTTCACGAGGATGAGGAATCTGATTACCGTGTTTGGGAGTGGCATGGTCATATCATGTTGTTCGATGAAGAGAATGGGTACACGCCTGAGTATATCTACGGGAATTACTTCGAGAGGTTGCCTGTGAAGCTTCCTAACCGCCGTGTAGACAAGGAGAAGAAGGAAGTGAAAGAAGAGGAGGTTGAGAATTTGGGGCTTAGAGAGTTGATCGATGTTGGAGACGACGCTGCTCGTGGTAGGATTCTTCATAGGAACAACATCAACATCGGTTCCTCAAGGTTGCTTTCTTATATTAACTCCTTTCTTATAACTTTTTATCATTCTGTGTTATGTCAGTTCCTGTGAATTCTGTTTCAAGTAAGTCTTAGGATAGTATGATGATTCCATAAGTTAACTTTAAGACTACAAGTTTAGTGAGTAATGTAACAGTGGCTATTGGTTTTGGGATTATTTAGTTGTTTATTGATGATCTAATGTTGGCTAATCAAAGTCTTGGGTCATGTATAGAGTATGTATGCAGTGAGAAATATAACAATGGCTCACATGTTTTTTTTGTTGTTAGCGACCTGCCCTTAAATTCTGTTTTGATCAATACCATAAGAGAACTTCAGCACATGTTGTTTTCTAGAATGAAGTTACAGGTTGGGCCAATGTTTAGTTGTGTAGTTTGCAGATAGTTGTTTCCCATAATTTGATAAAACTGCATCGTTCTTACAAAGAATGCTTTCTGTAAACTGTTGTACCCTTGCTTGCTTGGCCTTCAGTGCTGTCCATTGATCTTCAGATATCCATTTTTACATTACCTATTGAGAGTTCTAAGACGATCAAGCAATACTATTACTAGTGCTTGGATCTTATTCTTGCTTCTTCATATTCCATTCGCATACCCTTCCTCTTCCAAGTCTCTGTTAGATTTCCCTATTGTCTCACTTTAGATCCCAACTGTAACTTGATTATTTTGCGTTTCCATAATCAAAATGTTTGAATCGATCGCTGAATTTATGTGGGTTCATGTGATATTGGCAGGGTCTAAGTTCCTAAGAGCGTCGTGGCAGTGAGAGGTCACATTGTTCGGGAAGATTTCAGATGTGTGAAACAACTCGCGACAACAAAACATAAAGTGCTGGTGGATTTACGGGTTCTGCTCAGTTCTATTTATACCTGGAAATCCATTTGGTGAAGCTGTTCTTTTTGAGAAGTTTTATCTGAAGTTGTTTCTGAACCAAATTTACAGTACCTGCTAATGAACAGAGAAAAGATTACAGAATCATGGTCATCGAACTCCGAAGCTTTTAACGTTTCCCATGTTTGTCTATTTTACGTTCTTTGCTTAAATCATATATTTTGCTCATATTCCTCCAATTCTGCTTGTGTTTCTAATTATTCCTGAAATGAACTCTAACACCTTGGGACGTCAAACATCTTCAGCCTCACACACCAAATCGAGAAAGCGATGTTGATTAAGCTTTAAAGCCACAGATGAACGTTCAAAGCATAGATATGTTTTAAGACAAAGCACGTTTATGCGCAAACATAACTCAATAACATGAGTCGTTAACCACTAAATTCAATGAAAGTATGCAATTTTGATCCACACACCACCCTTTGCTTAAATTAAATTGTCACTTTTTAAAAAAAAAAATGTCAAAACTGAATCATGAATCTGAGAACAACATCATTAACACTCTTTAGAATCTTAATCAAAAATTAAATTGTGTAAAATATACAATGTACATGTATCCAGGGCAACAACATTATGAGGTTCACTTGCCCGTGATGAATGGGTGAGCTAATGCTTGTGACACTGTAAGTCTCTTTTGAGGATCAAGTGTGAAAATTTTGTCGAGAAGATTCCTGAAATTAACCAACACCTTGGGATCTTCATCCTCATAACGACGTCTAATTACTGAACCTAAATCTTTTGGTTAATGTTTACCATCATTCTCCTTACTGTCTTTCCAGTAACACCATCCTCCTCTGTACCATAGAAGCATAGGTCCTGATCAAAGTGCTGATCGATAAATGCTCCTTTGCGAAGCATCTTTTTAGGGAAGGGGCCTTTGAGTTCCATATGAAGGCGTAACATATCATTGTTAATGGAGCCAGGGAACATAATTTTCCCGCTATAAAGTTCATACAGACAGCAACCAACTGACCACATATCTAACGGATGGTCGTAGGCTAAGCCAAGAATGATTTCTGGAGCTCTGTAGAAGCGACTAGCAAGATATGGTGTAAGTTCGTTTTCACCAGCAAACATTGCACTACCAAAGTCACAAAGCTTTAACATGTTCCTTCCCTCGTTCACCAGTATGTTGTCAGGCTTTATATCGCAGTGAAGAACCCCACAGTTCTTGAGATGTTTAAGTGATATGAATAACTGCTCAGCATACAATCTAACATCAGATAGTTGTAGACCAACGTTGACACCAATCTTCCTTCACAACTTTACGGAGATTCAAATGAAGAGACTCAAACACCAAGCAAAGGTGGTTCCTATACTTGAAAGTCGAAAGAAGACGAACGCAGTGGTGCTTATTCTCTGGGTCAGAACCAGCTAGCTTGTTCAATATCCGTATCTCAGCCTGGCCGGCCTTATGCATTGTCTCATTGTTCCGGATAATTTTTATAGCCACTTCCTCAGGTTCAGATTCTTCAGCTTTTGTGTCTTTTGCCCGCACCACGGTAGAGAAGACACCTTTCCCATGAGTAGCCATGATTTCATATCTGTTATCAAGTAGTTCACCAAGTTGATAACTGTAATAACCTTCTGAATCATCCCAATTATCATTGAGTCCACTCCTTACAAAAGGAAGAAGGCCATTATTACCTTTACGAGTACCAGCAGCTGGAGACTCACCAAAGATATCATCAATGAACATATCACTCTTTGGGCTGTCTTCCCCAAGCCCTACGGAAGCTAGTGTCCTATCTGATGAGTCTGATATTACAAGCCGCGCAGGTGATTCACAAACTGCCGATGATAGCTTGGCGACTTCATTATCTACAACATCAATACCCACCTCAGCTTTAGATTTTTTAACTGTAGAAGCAACATGCCCTAGAGTACCACCACTTCCAAGAGCATCTGCCACAATAGAGGACTGCTCCAACTCTTTCTTACGTTTCTCCAATATCTCTTGCGTTTTCCTCCTGCTTTGCTCAATTCTTTTCAAGTCTTCAGCTTCTTGATCAAAAAACCAAACAAGATCTTTACCGTTATCATCATTGCCATCAGTTTTGGACCTTTCTCCGTTAGTATCATGGCCCTCCTTTAGATCAGAACTTGAGCTTCTTATCTCTAAGTCATCCTCTGCATCATGTCTTGAGTGTTTTTGCCTCACTTCACCATATCCATCAGTTTTGGACCTTTCTCCGTTAGTATCATGGCCCTCCTTTAGTGAAATTGAGCTTATTATCTCTAAGTCATCCTCTGCACCATGTCTTGATGAGTGTTTTTGCCTCACTTCACCATATCCATCATCAACACTTCTATGCTTCTCCCGATCACTCCAACTCTCTCCTTCCTCTATCCCTATCTTTCTCCCTCCGTCTCTCTCTTTCATTCTCCCTCCCCGTATCCCTGGCTTTATCTCTACTCCTCCCGCCTCTGTCGTTGTCTCTATCCCTCTCTCCTCTGCTGCTATCTCTATGATCACTGCTTCTTCCCCTCTCTAATCTCTTGTTCGAAATCTCCCCTTCCTCCATCTCAAGTTCACCACCGTTCCCAACTCCGGAAGGATCCGGACAGCCCCGTCTTAAACAAATATGGGACCTCTGTCAAATTTTTAAAATACCTAAAAACCTTTAATAAATTTTTTTTTTTGAAAAAATTGGACCTTTTTGCTTAAAATTTTTTTTTAATATTTGGGATGGACCCATGGTATTTGCCTACTCTGCCATGGGGTAGAGACGGCCCTGGATCCGGAGAAACATACTCTTCATCTACGTATTGAACTTTATCATCATCACGATGGTGACTGTGTTGATGCTTGTGATGATGATGGTGCTTGTACCGCTTCGAAGATTTAACGACTTCATCAGGCGAAGAAGACGACCGATGGTGCTTGCGGTGGTTTGATTCCACATGCTTATCGCTCCCCATCAGATCGTCCGAAAAGTGTTAAACAATCGCAAAGTTAGGGTTTAGGTTCTCAGATTTTGTCGCGGGCTCTCAATTTGTGTATAACAACAACAAGACTTCCATAAATCGTCACCTATTTATAGAAAAAAAGTTACACACAAGGCAAATTAAAATCGGGACCGTCTATTTTAAAACCCATAATGACACGAAAGAAAGGGCCCAGGCCCATCAAGAATAATGATTATAAAGAAATCACGTCCGTTCATTCAAAACCGTACCGATGTATGACACGTAATCAATCCGCGTGAAACTTAAGTAACCAATGAAAAGCCAGCACAACCCTCTATATAAATAAATCGCTGCTCTCATTCATCTCTTCATTGATTAGTCTTTGATTTCATTTTACTCTTCAACAAAAATTTCTCAATTTTGTTAGTTTCTCTCTTAAGTCATCATCAATGGCACCAAAGGCGGCGGAGAAGAAACCGGCAGAGAAGAAGCCGGCAGGAGAGAAAGCACCGACGGAGAAGCGACCAAAGGCGGAGAAGAAGATAACGAACGAAGGAGGAAGCGAGAAGAAATCGAAGAAGAAATCGAAGAAGAGCATAGAGACTTACAAGATCTACATCTTCAAGGTCCTGAAGCAAGTTCATCCCGACGTCGGGATCTCAGGGAAAGCGATGGGGATCATGAACAGTTTCATCAACGACATATTCGAGAAACTCGCCCAGGAATCGTCTAAGCTCGCGAGGTACAACAAGAAGCCGACGATCACTTCTCGGGAAATCCAGACGGCGGTTAGGCTCGTGTTGCCCGGAGAGCTCGCGAAACACGCCGTTTCTGAAGGGACTAAGGCGGTTACCAAATTCACTAGCTCTTAGAGAGAGGGTTTTTGGAATTGATATTTGATTAGTGATATTGTTTTTATATGGATTAGGCTTCTTTGTTAATTTGTGTGGTGGCTTTTGAAACAGTTTCAATTTACGCTAAATAAAAAAAGCTTTTGATTTGTCAAATTTCTCTGAATCGTCTGCAGATGATTGATGTTAAGGTTTTTCAACTGGGCCTATTTGAGACCCATTATCGTAAAAAAAAATAACAAGGCCCATGAATAAAGAAGAGTATTAAGTACGTTACCCATGTGGAAAGTTATGATTCGCCCCAAGTTAGGTGGCCACGTCTCTGTCTCCTCATCTTGACCTTTCTATCTTTAATATAAAAAGCTCTCTGGCTTCGATCTCATTTATCTAAATCCCGTTTCGTCTCAGATTCGCTTATTTCCTTTTGTCGTGATTTCGATTTTTCGGATAATGGGTCGTTCTCTCTGATTCCAATGATCCGAGTTTAGTTTTGTCTCCTTAGATCTCTCTGCATATTTGTTTGATTGGATTTACAAAAGGGTTGTGTTTGATTTGAATTATCTTGGGGGGGGGGGGATTATAAGGGGTTTCGAAGAGCATAAGTTTACAAAAATGCGGGTGTCCTCTGAGATACTCCTCCTTTCTTTGGTTCCCGCGTTGACCTTTTATCATTCTGGTTTGAGTTCTAATCGTTTGAAACCTCTTCAGAAGAGTGATTGGCGTGGTAATCTTAGTTAAAGTTTCGCCCTTTTTTCCCTAATTTGTCTCCTTTTTTTTTTGTTTCTTAGATCTTCGTCGTCCTCGTCTACACCATTTTCCTAGCTCGGATTAAGCTAATCGTGTACAAGATCTCTTTCTTTCGGATAATTTTTAGCCACTGGTTCGATCTTTCGGTGTTTTCTTTTTGACGTTTCGTGTGCCAAGATTTGCGACGCAAGAGGTACATATATGAAGTTCTTGTTCATTTGATTAAACTATTCTGTCGCTGATGGTAGTTTGAATTATTTGTTTGTTGCAGTTGATTTTTTTGGATATGAGCTCTGTTTTTGATTTCAAAGATGCAGAGTCTCACCTTGAGAGCAGCTCTGCTTCCAGTTCCAATAAATATTCTAATGGCTCAAAGCATGTCTCTTGTCTTGGAGGATCTGATGATGCCCAAGAGTCTGATGGTGATGATAGTAGTGGTTTTATACACCAAAATGTGATTGATGAATCTAAAAAAGACAAGGCGATCATCACCGAACCCATTCCTGAGTCTTTACCTCTCGATTCTTTGGATGATGAAACTGAAGACAAGAACCTTGCGACCGCATTACAAGACATGTTCTCTGAGAGTGTAAGCGACCCTATCTTTTTAGTTGTTGTTGTTGTTGTTTCTGTTCTATTGCCTTTGTCTTGTTTTGCGTACGATGTGTTGTTGTGCGAGATTAAAAGTATCTTTATACTGTTATACAGTATATCGCTGACGTGCAAGTTTCTGTGAGTAATCATAGATATGCTTCCTATTAGCCTTGTGACCGTGGCTGTTTCCATCATATGTTGGTTGTTGCTTACAACATCTAGAACCAACCCTTTAGTCAATAGTGGTAGATGTACAAAGGAGTTGCGTTACAAAGCATCTCTAGCCAAATCAAGGACATAGATGATGGAGTACAATTCCTCAATGGTTGTAGCTTATCAATGTCTTTTTCTGTTTCTGATGTAATTAGTAGAGAAACGCTATTTATGTTGGCTGCTTCTGATTTTTGTTTCTTGTCATATTCTTCAACAGATGACTGAGGTTACTCTGATTCCTGCCATTAAAGGTGCTCGAGAAAAGCATGGCAAGTCACTCCAGAAACTGCATGTGTCATGGGCTGAAGATGTGTATGATCCTCCGCCCTCCATTGTCTCTCACACAAGAAGCAAGAAACAGCAACCCCAGAAATCAAAGAGCAAAGACAACCTGAAGAAGAACGGAAAGAAAGGACAAAAGGGAAGCAGCAACTCCCGTGGCAGCAAAGACAAGAAGCAGACTTCTTCTCGCAGCAGCAAATACAATCGTGATGATAAGTTTGATTGGGCGACACAAGTGTCTATCATAGCTGCATCTTCTTGAATCTGTGTGACATGGCCAAGGCACTTGCGTCTTCCTTACTCTCTCCTTCTCCCTCGCCCTCTCTTCTCTTGTTTATAAATAAAAATATTTTGGTGTGAAAGACTTTTTTTTGAGCTTCAGGAACGTCTTTTGTTATTCGTACGGATGTTTTGATTTTACACGAATTATCACTATTATTGTGAAGCTTTTTCCTCTCCACTTTTTTACCAAATCAAATATTTCAAAACTTTTGTAAAATCTGACAGATCTTGTATTTCCAAAAAACTTCCATCAATACTTGTTGCATTAATGCAAGCGTTCGTAACTTTTAGCCATCAGTTGCTAATTTAGTTGACCAGACAGTGCAATGGAAGTGTAGGAAGGAACAACATAGTATCATATGCTTTGACTTTTAACTTTATTATATTTGCTTCTTCTTTTTAATTCTTTCCTTTACAAAATATCTCACTAGGTCTGAAACCTATCCTGTGTCAACCCTAAGTTCTAATATGCTTCTCTGTTAAGAGCTTGTACAAAAAAAATAACAGAGGTACACAAGAAATGACCCTTCTGCAAAAAGAAAACAAGCGTGGGGTTTTTAAAGGGCCGAGAAAGCAAAAAAAGGAAAGATCCCAAATACCAAAATCCAAGATGAAGCTTCAAAAAAAATCTTCCATGAAAGATGATGATATCAGATGGGTGAAGTTGTTTCTGAAAAATTCGGAACTTTCTTCTCGAGCATTGATGTTCCCTTGAAGACTGTAAGTTGCACTTCTCTCTGGTACTTCTCTAACTGCAAACACAAACACACACCATTGTTAATCCTCTTTTAACCATTTTTGTAACCAGACTGCGCAACCATTAAAGATCCAGGAAAAATTTCCCGGGCCAAACTTAACGTACTTGATGTTCAGTCATCTTTGTGAAGCCAAATTTCTTTATCCAGATAGACTCGGCTTCTTCAGCTGCTGGGAGAAGCAAGTTCTCAACATTCAGAGAGGAAAGAAGATTCTCAACGCAAGCAAACAGGCCTTGAAAGTAGCCCTATAGAACCATTAACCAAATTGGTTTTGTTACGAGTTATAAAAACAAGCGAATCTGACACAGTAAATAAACATGGGATGTACAAAAGCTTACCCTTCCCTGATACTCTTGGCTTGTAGCTACCATCGGAAGTTCTGCAACTTTCTGACCAAATATCCTAAGCAGTGCGGCAGAAACAACAAGGGAACTAAAAATGCAGCCAAAAAAAAAACAATTAGGAAGATCTAGAGATGGTGAAAGAAGCACAGAGAAAGAAAGATAAAATGCATCAAGAACACAAGCATACTTCACCATCAGGACCAAGCAATACATTCCTCCAAACTCCTGGCCTGATATATTTCTCCTGCAAACATGTTGCAAGAGTTACCGGGATGATCAATTACTATAAACATATGAATGAACGAGGAACTTAAATCTGAGTTTATCACAGTACCGCTTACCCATAGACCATGACAGGAATGAGATCACGACCAGACGTTGCCACAATGGGATCAAAACACTCCTGAAAAGTAAACTCGTTCGCTAATCAGTTAATAAAATAAATTTACAAGCCAGACAATACACTAACTAATTTGAGCACATTTTTAAGTCTAAGGCTCTAAGCATACCCTGAAGATAGCAGCTGCTCGTGAAAGTAAGGGTAGATGCTCTGGGTATCGACTTTTTCCTCTAAGCATCCTCCATTCCACAATATCTCCGTTGTCAATATATATTCCTTTTTCTCTGTATTTTCTGCTTATTGTGTCTAACAAAAGCGAGGGAATTGTTTGTGGCCCACATGAAGCAGAGCTTTGAAGAACTGTGTGAATCCTGCTGCAGTCACTACAGCAGAACCATTTATCTTGGGGGATTCCCTACAGCATTCAGGAAAGAAGTTGAGAGAGGTTCAATGAACTCGTGAACACAGACCACCAACATTACATGACTTACTTTCAAATCACAAAGCTCATTTTCCCTGAGACAACCGACATGGTACTCTTTCTCACACTTCAAAGAAAACATGAAAAATGACCATTAGACAAGATAGACGTGGTTAAAGAAAATCTTGGATAAGAAACTTAACAACAATACCTACCTGGTCACAGAGAATAACTGTCCTATCATCAAATTTCCCAATGCTAAAATCATGTGACCTATCAGAAATGGCGAGAACGAATAAACAGAGTGGAGAACACGTATCTGCACACTAAAACTAAAAGTATGTAATGTATCCAACCAACCTGCAGAACACGCAACCACCAATTTCGTTTCCTGGTGCCTTGACAACTCTTGTTAGTCTTATAACTATGGGTTTTAAATTAGGATTAGCAGAAGTGGCTGTTTTAAAAGAGATAGGTCCATCATTGCAGCTTGAACAGTACCAAGTACCTTCAGGCATTGATTGAAATTTCAAGCATACTGCATATGAAAAGGGCCACAAAGTATTAGAACCAGTGAACAACCCTAGAGCTGATAACAAAGCAATGCTGATTTTGCAAATCATCTTTAAGAAATTATTTTAGAACTGAAGGCATTTATCATATTTCATTATGCTTGAGAGAAATTTCTTAAAATATGTGCTTAAAGATTAAGTTGTACATTCGCAGTAGAATGAACAAGCAAGTCTACTCTCCTTTAACAGTAACGAATACCCACCTGTATGAAATGCTTGAGGACATCCAGCACAGAGTAGCAAATCTCCACCATAGCCACAAATAGAACACATGTCATCGCTCTCACCAGTTGTAATGACATGTTCCCCACCCGCCAATGACTCGGCTATATCATGCAATGACAATCCCGAAGATACGAGGATATGACGATAACTGCAACAGAATTAGAAACTTCAGATATGTCTTACAACATTAGTGCAAAAACACATCGTTAGTAGATAACTCACGGTTGTCGTCTACCAGCCATTCCAGCATGTGCTTCGAATTGTGAAGGACTAATCTGTTGTTCAGAAAGATGATAAATATCTGTCATTATACTTGAAGAAAGAATGAGCCTAAGGGCCAATTTACATAGTCACTGCATCCAGCATGTTACCTCTGTATCGCAGCAGCTACATACTATGCCACTTCCTTGCTTGTAACCCTGCAGAAGTTTCTGCGAGAAAAACAAGTGTCAGCAAAACCATTCAGACTTAAATTTGCAAAAAGAATAAATAGAGTTATTCAATTAAGCCCACGATTACAGACCTTTGATTTCCAATAGTAAGCCAATTCAGTCCCATCGGGTAGCCCATTTGGCAAAAACAGCAACCGGTGTAAATCAAAGTCCCTACAAAGATATGATTGCAATTTTTATTCATCACCCGTGGGATCGCATTTAGAGAATAAATGTGAACAAGAATAGCCAAATAATGAGGTTCAAAAAAGCAATACAAACCTCTTCGATTTACCGCGTCCAGAAACTTTCTTATGGCAGCCAATACCAAACATATGAGAGGTATGCCTACAGTATTAACAACCAAGTAAATTTTCTATGTTATGGCAAACGAATTGTCAATAGGTAATACTCAGAGTAATCAATATCTAAGCAAGAAAATTTGAGGACCGTACTTCTTTTCTTTTGGCTTATGTTCGTGTCGTGTGTCCTTTATACAGATTTTCTCTCTAAAATAATTGTTCTCTGGAAAACATGGAGTAGTGCTTTGACTCTCATCAAGAGACCAATCAGAACCAGGATAACTGCAACTTTCACAATGGTAACTTAGGCCATGTTAACCTTCTTATAAAAATAAACAATAGATAACAAAGGATCCAAGTGTCGCTGAATGTCATCTTCAAATACAAATCTTTGGAAATTTCAGATCAAGTAATAACACAAGTAGGGGGGGTCAAAGTACCTGACAAGGGATTGAAACGAATGATCCACGATATAATTGCTAACATCTTCAGCCATGTTATTATCCTGCTGGAAACTTTCTGAAGATCAGAATAGCAAGTCAGCTATGTCCAATCAGAAAGTAGCAGAATACACAGGAGAATCCAGGGAAACCACTTTCAAAATACTGAAATATTTCCAAGCAAACTAAATCCACCAGGCAACTTAGATACCTTTCAAAACCTGAAAGCTATCCTCGTTCAGAGCAGAACCAGCCAAATTCCTTATCACATCCTCGACAACATCAAACGGTGCAATCTTCAGCTCTTGAACTAAGTTATAAACCGACCTTCCATTCTCCAAATATATGTGCTTATTAGGGTGTTTCTTTTTCACACCAGCATGCCTCTCGAACTGATTAGCACTTAGAACCTTCCCACAAAACGAAATATGACATAGTTAAAAGACTGTGAAATTGCACCTAGCATCCTAATACAACCACACAAGAAATTTATGAAGAACAAACTTACTTTGGAGAAATCGCATGCAGTACAGCCACACAAATACCCACCCGAGTAGATTATCCCTTGAAGCTCTCTCTAAAGACCATTAAAAGTGATATAAGAACATATATATATAACACCTCTACAAATTATCATAACAAATCCAACCCCAAAAACGTGAACTTTACCGGAGGTGAGGTTGAAAAGTACTTCACCCGAGCACCATCGAGAATACCCGTCAACAATAGGTTCTTCACATTAGATGCGAAGTTGGTAAAGACAATCCTCTTCGAGGGTTTCACACCTAAAGTCGAAGAAGCTACATTCGAAGGAGAACCCTCCCAAGTATACTCAATCATGGGCAAACCACAGAAACCCTCATTTCGTTTACTGAGCTTAAACGTGATTTTAGTAATCCCGGTTGTGCTAAGATGCTTTGGAATCTCCCTTACGAAACAAGACGGCACATCATCACTCGACTGCGAGCTATCTGCTAACGATGCTGCGCCATATTCACTCTGTTTCTCGTCGTTGTCGTCGCTGCTTAGAGTGTCATCGGAAACAGAGCAAGACCCAACGCGGTCACCTGAACTCGATTTAGCAGGATTGCTAGTGATATCGCGAAAACTAGAGGCAATATCAACGGGAGACAGGACTGGGTTTGATATTTCAGACCTGATGTCATCGTTTGAAGCTTCCTTGGCTTGTCTCTTGTTAGAATAAAGCTCTCCTTGTTGTTGTTCTTGTACACTATCTTCTTCTTCAAAACACACACGGTCTCTCTTTAATCCTTTCTTCAGTTCTGAACTCTCTTCCACCATATCTCCTTCCATTGTAAAATTGCTCAAGTTTCACACAATGGCGTTTCAATCCGTAAAACATGTAGTGCCTGGGGTCTCAATCCCAAATCGGAGAAAAGATGCGATTTTTTTTTTTTTTTTTAAATATAAAAATCAACTGGGAGAAACGTATGGATTTGTTGAGTAAGACATAGTCACATATGTATATATGAATCAAATGAAAATATTCATAGCGATACTCGTAAGAAGAACAAAACGGGGTGGATTGGATTGGGAACCCTAAGCTCGACCATAATCGACGGTTGGGGAAGATGAAAATTGTGGATCTAAGATTTGCAAGAAAACGATTAGAAAAATCGATTTTGGAGACAAAATCCAAAGGTAGGAGAAGACGAATTAGGGTTAGGGTTTTTGGGAAGTGATATAAAGAAGAGGAGGGAAAAGAGCGAGAGAGAGGACGTGTTACGCGGCAACGAACCAGAACGAAAAGCTCTCTCTATTAGCGGTCCCTTCTTTTTTTTTTTTTTTTTTCTTTTTTTCAACTTTTAAATGAGAGAGAGAGAGAGAGAAGAGAGATGAAGAAGAAGACAAAAGCAAGATTAAAACGATGATGCATTTTATAGGTTTCCAAATAAGAAAACTTATCCGATTAAAAAATATATATATATACCTTATCCTAATACTCAAAATATTTTAAATAACATCACACAATGTAATGGTCGATAAATATGTAGAATCAATAGATTTTAACAGCTTTTTAAGATATTTTATTGGTGGAAATTTTTTTTAAAAAAATTATACATATGGTGGAATAATTGAAATTTTTTATTTAGCGGGACAACTGGAATTTTTTTATTTTCTAGTGTTGAGTTGAGGTGAGTTCGATCCTCTCCAGTCTCCATCACATCCTTTAAAAATTACTTAAGAGTAAATTTGCGATTCGTATTGGTTATTGTACATAGTACTATGTTTTCATAGAGAAAGAGGTCTATCTAGGCACTTGATCTAATGTTACTGCTAAATTTCAACTACTGATTAAAGAAGCTAAAAACAAAGGAGAAAAAGGTGTTCAAATCTCCAACTATTCATATTTTGTCATGGATTATTTTTTTCATTCTAAAAAAAAAATGAAACGACTAGGACTTCGGATTTGCATTGTTTGTGTATTCAAAGTTTAACTAATTTCATTTAGTTATAAGCACAATTCAAAATAATGTTTATGAATACGATAAAATACTTAGTTTGTGGGGGAATTGACCGTTTTTCCCCATTATAGAGTGACATTTATTCTCTCTAGCTGGAAATTAGTAGATTGATTCAGCAAATTAGAGAGAGAGGTAAAAGGAAAGATAACAAAAATATATCAATGAAAAAAATTACACTACAATTACACACACATAGTGGTACAACCACTTAGGAGGTTTTTAGGATCAATGCTAAGTGTTTAGGAAATATTTGGAAAAAGATTATGTAAGTATATAAGAAAGATCTTTATACAAGGGGATAAACTTTATTATTGAAACACTCAAAAGGTTACAAGAACTCTTAAGACTCTTACTCAAACTCACTCACTTAAGCTTGAATGACACTCTTCACCAAGCCTCAGTATTTATATTACAAGTCTTAGGAAATATTACATAGAATATTCCTTAAGATATTTTTATGCTTTATTTTACAACCCTCCATTTATTCAACTCTCTACTTTATTTTACAACCCTCCATTTATTCAACTCTCTCATAACCATATACTTCACTATCATATATCACACACTTATTATTTATTCCCCCTGTCTCCAAAAGAGAGGCGACGTTTATCTTATTTGTTGTTGTCTTCTTCACTGTCTGAGGCGACTTCTGTGACGTAGATCTTTTGGCCTGGAATGTATCGCTTATCTTGTATTTTTTCCCTTCAACTTTGTAGACCGGATGATCTGGATTTGATTGTGGCCATGCGTACTGATCATGAAAGCCTGCTAACACTTGTCGTATTTCTTTAGCGAATCCTAGCGGGTAGACGTGTCTGTTGTGCCAGTGTGCTGTGTGAGGACAAAGAAGATTAGGGTCAACTTCAGATTCATTAAATCCATTCAATAATGCAATTTGCTTTGCGCGTTGATGGAAGTTTCCCGAGGCAAAAGCATCATTATTGTAGATTGTCTCAACGTTCGCATCATATTTCTTTAGGATAATGATTTCCCCGTCTTGTTCTTCTTGGATTGTAGTGATCCTGAACGTGACAAGTATATCCAACTCAGGCTGTGCACGAACATGTTCTTGTCACCAGGTAACATCATGGAATAATATGAGCCACTTGTATAGTAATTTGTAATGCGCCTTTCGTCTAGTCAGTATGCATTTCGCCAAGTACTGGAGCAGTTGACTTTTGTGAATGAGGACTGCAATAGTGTAAAGATCTGCCATGTACCAAAGTAGGAGGTATGCTTCTATAGGAAACCGGCCATAATGAGCAGGGTTCATATGGATGGTGGTAAGGAAGGGATAGGCCGGGTGGTAAGGGAGGCCAAGAAGTGGACCCTGATCAAGACCATACCGGTGTATATAAAGCTTTAGGAAACCATGTAGTATCTCAATCCCTCTGTAGATCAATACATTGTCGAGTAACGATTGTCTTATTCCATGCGGCATATCGGCAATCTTTTTCCGCAGGTTATTTTCTGTTGGATCGTCTGGACTGAGGGTGTATATCATGGGTACTATTGTCGAGATTTGACGCTGAGTTCTTGAAAGAAAATCTAGGAGGAAGTTATTTTTTCCTTTGATGTGTTTAACATCGAATTTCCACTGGGAAAACCAACTTGCCCACCTGAGTAACTGAGCTTGTGGTAGTACCTTCTGCTTGAACTGAATCATTTTTGGAAAGGATGACATGTCCATCTCGATGAGGAAATGTTGGCCCACCATCAAGGAAATGGTTGAGTGGTTGATAGTTGACGTAGAATGCTTCGCATGCCCAAGGTGAAGTGGTCTTCTCAATGAGGTCTTCTTTCTGGAGTTGGTCAATCTCTTCAAGTGCAAGATTGTAGTGATCTGGGTTCATTCCTGGGTGACTTGCTTTAGTTGGGTTGATATCTTCATTCTTCTTGAAGGGTAAGGATATGAAGAAATCTAGATTCTTCCATAAAGGAGATGAGCATTTTGTGAGAAACTCCGAATGAGATGTGGCGCAAGACGTCTTTGCAATTTCTTCTTTTATTGGATTAAGCATCTCCATAGGGTATAGATGAGACACCGTTGTCCAAGGTAGCAACTGATTTTTGTGTTTGAGACCTTTCGGGTGCCACGAAACTCTCCGAAGACTATGAAGGATGTCAAATCCAAGTATAAAGTCCTTTCCAGGGAGTTCAGAACCATATACTTTTGATTTAATCATGTATCCGGGGAAAAGTTGGATGTAAATTGGCTTGCTGATAAGAGAGATATGAAATATCCGGCCGTTGGCTGCTTTGAAAGCGACTGAACATGAATTCCAATGTGAGGCTGGGAGGAGGTCTGGTTTGATGATGGATGAAGCAGCTCCAGTGTCAAAATAGGCAATGACCGGTATTGGTTTATCATACTTGTTTGGGAAGATGTAGATCTTGGCATTTGGAGATGGTTGGGTTAGATACACCAATTCTTCTTGATGTGATTGCTCTACTTTGCAGAAATCGAATGTGTAGAGGTCAAACAACATGAACTGGTCGTCTCTATCGCTTTCATCTCCAGTATCCTCTTCTGAAGATTCATCTTCTAATTCCATACCCATTGCAAGAACTGTATCATCAGTTGGTTCATCATCAAGGGAAAAGATGGATTCAATATCTGAGTCGTCAATATCTTCAACTTGTGCCAAGTAGCCAAGGAGGTTGTCTCTCTTCTTCTTGTTAGGACACTGTTTCGCATAATGTCCTTTCTTCTTGCAGATGTAACATCTATCTGATTTTTTGAAACCTCTTTGAGTTTTCTTCCTGAAGAATTTCCATTTCTTTCTAGAAGATAGCTTTGGATGATTCTTTTGCCACTTGCTTCTGTAGCTCTTTTCTTTTCCATGACTTGTAGAACAATGGCATCTCTTGTCTCTGCATTTGATATTGAGTTCTGGCCGATCACATGCTTTTCCTAGAAGCTTTCCTTGTTCTTGAAGCTGTTTGAAAAACTTCTGGTGGTTGCATAGCTTTTCAAGGGCTGCCAGAGAAATTTGATATATTTCTCCAAGTGAAGCTTGGTTGAGAGGCATATTCTTGAGAGACAATATCCTTGACGTTTCATTTCCAAGTGGTTCTGGAAGTGAATTCAGGTACGCCTGCTTGAGGTTGACGTCATCTATCCCATTCAGGGCATAGAATCTCTTTGACATTCGCTCATAATGTCTTTCAAGATCCTTCCTCTTGAAGGAGCAGCATCTTATGCTAAGGTACTCTTCTCTGGCTTGGATAGTATAATGATCCCATGTGCCGAGAAATTCATTGTGGATGTGTCCCACCAAGGCATCGATTGTTGGAGATTGTCGGATTTGTAATTGTCGATATTGGCCTAAGCTTATCCACCATTGCCTGAGACGTCCTTGTAATTTAGAAACCAGTTTATCAATCGATGTAGGCAAAATGGCTCCTGGGTTGAGTTGTTGTTCTGTTAGCCATGCATGCATCTCATATACTTTGTCGCGCCATTTTGAAGGGGGAATATCATCAAAAGAAAAACCCTTATGTGGTTCTGTATTAAACCGCAGATTTCCTTCTGTCTTATTTCGTCCAGTTTCTTGAGTTTCTTCATATACGTTTCCACCTTCACTTTCTACGTCTTCTTCAACCACAGCCGGTGAGGCCATCGTAAAAGGTGGGATTATGACCTCATCATTTTCATCTTTTATTGGCGTCTTTTTCATCATAGTTTTTTGAGAATTTTTTTTTTCTTGTTTTGCAACCTTCTCAAGAAAGACAGTGATTGGATTAGCACGCTCCACCATGAATTGCGCTTTGCTGGTTTCGGGTTGATCTTGAGATTTTGATGTCTCGGACAAAGGTTTGGGTGGTTCAAGTATGACTTCCTTCCCTGTTCTTTTTTCTATTGGCTTTTTCTTTTTGGTAGACTGTTGTTCATAAACAACTTTTGTTGGTAAGAAGGAGGATGCTCCGAAAATACTTGGGTCTTGAGAAAAAGATAAAGGTTGTGTTTGGGATGTGTAAGGTGGTGTGTAGATGGGGTATGGTGTGAAAAGATCATATGGCATTGGAGGTTGGGTTTTGGGTTGGTTTTGTAAGGAGTTTAGCTGAGCTTTTAGGGACTTTAGCCCAGACTCTTTTTGGGACATGAGGGGAGAGTTTATGGAGACAGTAGTTGCAAGGTGGAGAAGTTCTTGGTGGAGAGAGGTTATCTTTTTGGTGAGTTCTTTTATGGAAATGTCCATGATGGTTACCTTTTTGTCAATCTGGCTTAGGAGATAGTTTTGGGTTGTGGCGTTCTCCGACTGCCAGTTCAAAGTTGCTTCTGTGGCGATGATCTGCTTTACTGAGCCATCTGGGTTCTTAACATTTGGATTCCGGATTTTCCATGAGTGTTTTATATTGTTTTCTTCAAACTCTTTGGATGGAAATGGTGAATCCTACTGTGATGGAGGTCCGAACATGTAACTCAGTTGTACCTCTTCTTTGTCAGGTGTTGTGGGAGTTGAGCCACCTGAATACAATACATAGTATTCAAAATTCTTACCACTTGGTTCTCCGAGAAGGCCAACTTGTGTGTCTCCAGACTCAAATCGTTCTTTGAGGGTTTGTTGTGTAGTTTTCTTTTTTCTCCTTCGCCTTGGGGTGTCATCATCATCAGAACTATTCATCTGGCAGTGTTGGCAATCACAAACATCAAAGAATTTGTGGCCCTTTTCATCTTGAAAAGAGTAAATGGGATCTCCCAGCGAATCAAAAGATGAGATTGGAACACCATCTAAACGTGGATGGTTTTCCAAAGTTTGAGCTTCTTCAAAAGGAGTAATTATATTGATTTCTGTGCAGAAAGCCGTTGGTCTTGACTTTTCTTCTTGTTGCTTAAAAGCAATCTCTACAGCTCCATCTTTTCTCCTATGAATAGAAGAGTCCACCGATTGTATTGGGGTGCTACGGTCATGGAGCTTTTCGTAATTGGTAACCCATGATTCTAGAAGCAACTTGACAAGCTCATCTCTAGGAATCTGTCTAGGAATATGGATGCACGACGGGCTATGCTGGGATTCTAATTGTATGAGTAGCGCATCTTCAGTGTCTCTAGGGAGACTTAAGTCCATTGCATGATTTTGGACTCTATACGCCATTTGATGGTGAAGCGTTGCTGCATACGTGTTTCCAATTTGTGGAGCTCCTGTGATTTGCAGCTGGATTTGCATGTTCTGATATATTTGAGGGTCTTCCAATGCCACGTTGAAATTTGGGAAAAGGGTGACGAAAACAGTGCCAGCGTTTAGTGTTGTCTGGATAGTTGCAATACAAGCATGTTGGTATTCCTTGTATCGGGTGTCGAGGAGAGCTACCCGTGCTACAACTGGTAAGCCTTTTCTGCCATGGAGTGTTAGCGCCAAACATATCGCTCCATAATGAAGATGGGTATATCCTTGAGTTCGCCAATGATGTATCATGCCTTCGTTGATTCTGAGAGAAATCATTTGTTCTGTTTTTGTCGCTGGAATGAGATGATGTTCTAACGGAGATGCTAGAACGAGCTCCTTTGCATTATGTTTGGTAGGGACAAACACTTAACGGATGACTTTTGGAAAAGTGGAATTTGGTTCTTATTCATGTTTTTTTTTTTTTTTTAACGAAAAACTTATTCATGTTTTTTAAGTTTCAATAATTGCATATGGGAGAAGGAGTTGATCTAGTATAGCTCTGAATACCAAAGGTACAAGTACTACTACTATTGTAGACGAATGTCTTTACAAGGTTTGTATTTCTTTCTTCAATGCAAATAATTTGGAGGTTATTTGTACCCGTTCTCACCTTTTATTACAGATATGTGTGTGATACGTTTTGGACAAAAGAAGAAGAAAATGTAAAAGCTAGAGATGACAAATAAAGGTGAATCCCTTACAATTAAGCTAAGGCGAATAGAGATAAGGCTTAAGATAATGAGAAATATCATCAATTATGTTACAAGATGTAACAAAAGAGATTAGACCTAAGAGAAAGAGGCTTATTATAAGCCACCGAATAGAGAAATCCATATCAAGCAAGCTTAAGCTTAGCTTTAAATACATAGATGATAACAGTGCTAATAATATATCAACGCTTACAGTTATAACAATAATGAGAATGGTCCCTAGATGGTGTTCCACAATTGTAGCAAAAAGCCAATCCACACCTGCATCATCGAGGAGTTAACAAAGAGAAACACTTTTCTTTAAACACAGACAAGAAGAAGAAGAAGATACATTACCTGCACTTCATGTACAAGCAGCCTTGAGACTTTTCAATGTAGAATTTGCAGGAAGGACACCTTCTCCATTTCTTCTTCTTCGCCATATTCGCGAGCAAAAGATCATCTGTACCTCTTTCGTTCTCGGCCATCTTCTGAAACTCCTCGCAAGTAATCTCCGGATGCCACGTAGTCCCACACTCCACACACAACATCCTATGGCAATGAGGACACTCCGCATCCTTCATGTTCTTTTCCCTCTCGTCCAAGAATAGCAAAGCAGAGCAGTCTTTGTACGGACAGTAGATTCTCTTCGAACGCATCACCACTGCCTCACACAGAGCATCACCCCACCGATCAAAAACCTCTCTCGGCAAGATTCCACGACACTGATCCGGCTCCAGCCGACCGGAGCAGCCAGAGGCAGGACACTCGATCGAGAGAAGGTTGTCTTGTAATTTCGCTGCTATGTATCTCGAGACACAGTCGCTGCAGTAGAAGTGAGAGCATCCACTGATCCAAAACGACTCAAGTACGGATTTTGATTCGACACATATCTCGCAGTCGAAGGTCGCCGTCTTTTTTGACGCCGAAGACTGTCCCTTTTCGAATTTGGTAAAGGTTGGTGGTGGGAAACAGAGGATTCTGACATCATCGTCATCATCATCGTCGTCGTCGTACTGATCAAGATCTATGTAAATTGGAGATTCTGATCTGACTGGGGTGTGAGGAGAGCATACCAAGAGACGTTGAAGTTTCCGATCACGGTCGTAACTCTCAACGGAGATAGCGTCACGCTTAGTGGAACCACGAGTCGAGAGAGGTTTGGAGAAGATGAAACAATCGGAATTGTCGCCGTCATCGTTTACATCTCCGGGAAGATCAACGAACACTGCATTAACTGACTGTGTCGCCATTTCAAAAAACGACGATTCCAATTCGCGTTCGTCTAAGAAATCAAAATTAGGGTTTACAGATCACTTCTACTTTTTTTTTTTTGCTTTGCATTTTGGGCTCAGTCTCTTCATCAATCACATCAACCTAAAAATCGAATTTTAATAATTTATCCGGTTAACGTACGAACCCGGTTCGACCGTCGGTTATTAAAAAATCCAAATCCTTAAACCCCTTGCTTCATCTTCAGTCTCATCATCTTCTCTGGGAACTATGGCTTTCTCTTCCTGTCTCAAATTCTATCCATTTTCAATCTCTCAAGCTGTAACCCTAACTCATCAATCCTTCTCTCTCAAGTTAACTCCTCCTTCTTCAACCATCTCCTTCGCTTCTCCTCACTCCGCAGCTCTCTCGTCTTCTGATGTCAAGCTTCTCGACTCACTCCGTAGCCAGCCAGATGACTCCGCAGCGCTTCGTCTCTTTAATTTGGCCTCTAAGCAGCCCGATTTCTCACCTGAACCTGTTTTATACGAGGAGATTCTCCTCCGGTTAGGTCGGTCTGGTTCGTTTGACGACATGAGGAAACTTCTCGACGATATGAAGAGGTCGGGATGCGAAATGGGTACTTCTCCTTTCTTGGTTTTAATCGAGAGTTACGCTCAATTCGATTTGTACGATGAGATTTTAGGTGTTGTTCATTGGATGATTGAAGGATTCGGGTTGAAACCCGATACCCATTTTTATAACCGGATGCTGAATCTTCTCGTTGATGGGAATAATCTGAAGCTTGTTGAGGTTGCTCACACGGAGATGAGTGTTTGGGGGATTAAACCAGATGTATCTACGTTTAATGTTTTGATTAAAGCTTTGTGTAGAGCTCATCAGCTTAGACCTGCGATTTTGATGTTGGAGGATATGCCTAGTTACGGTCTTGTGCCTGATGAGAAGACGTTTACAACGATTATGCAAGGGTACATTGAAGAAGGAGACTTGGATGGAGCTTCGAGAATTAGGGAACAGATGGTTGAGTTTGGTTGTTCATGGTCTAATGTCAGTGTTAATGTTATTGTTCATGGTTTCTGCAAGGAAGGGAGAGTTGAAGACGCTCTCAATTTTATTCAGGAGATGTCTAATCAAGGCGGGTTTTTCCCGGATCAGTATACGTTCAACACTTTGGTTAACGGTTTGTGTAAAGCAGGGCATGTGAAGCATGCTATTGAGATTATGGATGTGATGCTTCAAGAAGGGTATGATCCAGATGTGTATACTTATAACTCGGTGATTTCGGGTTTGTGTAAACTTGGAGAGGTGAAAGAAGCAGTTGAGGTTCTTGATCAGATGATCACTAGAGATTGTTCACCAAACACGGTCACGTACAACACTTTGATCAGCACATTATGCAAGGAGAATCAGGTCGAGGAAGCTACGGAGCTTGCCCGCGTTCTCACCAGCAAAGGGATTCTTCCTGATGTTTGTACATTTAACTCGCTGATCCAAGGTTTGTGTTTGACTAGGAATCACCGGGTTGCGATGGAATTGTTTGAAGAGATGAGGAGCAAAGGATGTGAGCCTGACGAGTTCACTTACAATATGCTGATTGATAGTTTATGTTCTAAAGGGAAGCTAGATGAAGCTTTAAACATGCTTAAACAGATGGAATCGAGTGGCTGTGCACGTAGCGTGATAACTTACAACACTTTGATTGATGGGTTTTGTAAAGCCAACAAGATAAGAGAAGCCGAGGAGATATTCGATGAGATGGAAGTACATGGGGTTTCAAGAAACTCTGTTACATACAACACACTCATAGATGGGCTTTGTAAAAGCAGGCGAGTAGAAGACGCGGCTCAGCTCATGGATCAAATGATAATGGAAGGACAGAAACCTGACAAGTTCACATACAACTCGCTTCTAACACATTTCTGCAGAGGAGGTGACATAAAGAAGGCTGCTGATATCGTGCAGACCATGACCTCAAACGGGTGCGAACCAGACATTGTGACCTATGGAACCTTGATAAGCGGTTTGTGTAAAGCAGGTAGAGTTGAAGTTGCAAGTAAGCTTTTGAGGTCAATTCAGATGAAAGGGATTGCTTTGACTCCACACGCTTATAACCCGGTGATTCAAGGGTTATTTAGAAAGAGGAAAACAACTGAAGCTCTAAATTTGTTTAGAGAAATGCTTGAGCAGAATGCAGCTGCACCTGATGCAGTCTCTTACAGAATCGTTTTCCGTGGGCTATGTAATGGAGGTGGACCGATCCGTGAAGCGGTGGACTTTCTTGTTGAGCTGTTAGAGAAAGGCTTTGTGCCTGAGTTTTCTTCTTTGTACATGTTGGCTGAAGGTCTTCTAACTTTGTCAATGGAGGAAACACTGGTGAAGTTAGTTAACATGGTGATGCAGAAAGCAAGATTTTCGGAGGAAGAAGTTTCAATGGTGAAAGGTTTGCTTAAAATCAGGAAATATCAGGATGCTTTGGCCACTCTTGGTGGCGTCTTGGACAGTCGCCAGCCAAGGAGAACTTACCGGTCAAGATGATACCTTTGAAAAAGTTCACTATTCGTAGACGATATCGTACGTTGTTCAGAATATGATTTCCTGTAGAATTTTGGAGTAATTTGTTTGCTGGTCAGTCCACTATATTTTGCTCAATAACCATCCTGGGTCGTAATTTCAACCACAAGCGTCGTGTACTCAACAACCATATATATGTTTAATTGTTGGGTCTGTGGGATACAAATAAAAAAGCATCTGGATTCTCCACTAAAACAAGTGCATACTTGTTCAATCAAGTAGGTGTCAATCCACATATGTATCAGTAGAGAACGGCTTCGTCACTAGTGGATAGATTCTCACTGCCACTTGTATTACTACTTCCACATCCAATAGTGGATTTTGTTATGGATCGAACCAAACATTCTTTTAACCTGCTAAATCATTTTACCCTTTATAGAAAAATGCCAAAACAGCATTAACTTATGCGTTTAGAAAAACCACATTATCACGCTACCAATAAGGCAATTTTGAGAAAAAGAATGTTCAGTTGTGATTACAGTTGAAGATAAATCTAAATTGTGAAAGACTACAACCAAAAAATCTTTAGCGAGCAGTCGGCTATGGATCTTGTACAAATACGTTACTCATTAACACATGAAGAAAAAGATATCAAGATACTGCCAACTTTTGAAGAAAAACAGACCTGTGGGGAAAGGATGAAAATGGTTTTAAGATGAAGTTCAATCTTATCTTATATTCAGACCACGACGGCCCCAGCCTTAATTAATTATACACTGTCGCCAGCATTTTGAATCACCTATCCAAAAATAGAATAAATATAGCGTTACTGGTGAATCACCTATCCAAAGATGAAATGAAAATAGCGTTTTCTGCTATTATTTAACTTTTAAAGATATGACCTTAAAGCTTGCTTACCCTTAGAGGAAACCTCCACCAGTCCAAGCGGTGTCTGATTTCCCGTTGTGACCAACAGATTTCTGATCGCCTGCACTTTGGTAATGACCATCGAACCCATCATCTTTGGCATCATGATCATCCCAACCAGTCCAGCCATCATCATCATTAGAAGCTGATGACCCCTTTGGAGCTGCTGCTTCTGTCTTCTTATTCTCATTCTCTCCCCAACTATCCCAAGAATTTGACTTCTGTGAATTGTTGTACTGACCGCTTGATGATGATTGTGACCTTCCTCCTCCAACAGATGGATTCGCTGCTTTGTTCCCATTTCCAAAGTTTTGGTAGTAACCATTGCTCTCACTCTCACTCTGCTGATTCCAGCTTGTTGTTCCTTCTTTAGTGTACTCTCCTACCTTCTGTGTCGCCATTGCCATTACTCCTTTCATAATTCCCCATGTCCTATGTCCTATCTCTGTTGTCTTATTCGCTACTACGTTTACAGTTTCACTCACCTTGTGATCATACCCACCTTCCTTCACCTGCAATAAAATGGTTTCTTATCTGAATTTGACACTCAACTATTCCAAAACTCTATTGCCAGCAGTATTATGGTAAACTAGAAATGAAGAGTGAGTATCCAAGAATTCTGCTTTCTCCAAAGTTATAAAAGAATCTCACTAGAGGTGTCGTAGAGGAGGCATTATTAAGATTCGAAAAAATCAGCCTCAAGAATCAAGTTTTTGCAAATAAGAAACACAGTGAAGCTAGAAAGAACACTAAATTTTGTCGGCGAGCACATGAGGAGTTATTAAGCAAGCGCAGGAACTAGAAATTTCACAACCTCTATGGAAAGCAAATCAAGCAGAGACTAGTTACCTTGGATGTGAACTCCTTGGTTCCTGTTTGAACAACACTTGCAGCTGACTGAGCTGCAGATGCAGCAACCAGAGACAGTCTTCCAAAACCCTACCATTTTGAAGAAGGAATCAACACGCGAATAAAAGTAATTCACTACCCCCCATTCGAAAAGTAAACTGAAAAGCATCATAATTCACCTGAGAAACAACGGAGAAAACATCATCCTGTTGATTATTTCTCGGTGGTGGAGCCGAGCTTGATCCGAATCCAACATACTTGCCACCTTGCGAAGGAGGAAGACCTTCAGGCTTAGACTCATTCTCCGCCATTCTCCTCGCGAAGAAACTCTCTTTCCCCGCGGCAGAAGCCTCCAGCTGGGATCGAGTGTATATATCCTCAGATGACTTTGACTTCACATGTGCACCTCCTCCTCCTCCTCCTCTAGTTCCCGATGCCCTAAAATCATTCGCCGATTGATTCCGTCTCATATCAGTTGAAGAAGATTTGTAGGATTCATCGTTATCCCAACTATCCCATCCTCCTCCACCTCCCTGCGCCAACGGAGGCTTCTTCTTATTCATCACCGCACCTCCTCCTCCTACCGCTTCCTTAACAACAGGCGGATCCTTCCAAGGCCTACCTTCAGCTAAAGCTTGGATCCGGTCACGATACACAGAAGCTGCGTTTGAATTGTATTTGGAGATGATATCTGTCTCCTTAGCGATTCCGTATTGCGCGAAGAACTTGTTGAGCCGTTCGTTGCCTCCACCAGCTTCCATCTTCTTGATCTGGATCTCAGACCATGAATCCATGGTGACGGATCTGACGAAGGAGATGTGAACGCCTAAGCCTCGGTGCTTCCCGGAGCATTCCAAGCACATGAAGATCCCGTAAGAAACCGAAGCCCATTGAGGATTCTTCTGAGCGCAGTCGACACATACCTTGTTTTCAGGCTGAGATTGGAGACTGCGTAATTGTCTCGCCGCCGCCATGTTTCCCGGAGCTCCGATCACCAAACCTGAAGCAGATCTGATCCAAACCTCACAGTCACAGACTTGTGTAAGTGCTGCTTGCTAAGATTGATCCGTTTCTTCTCTTCGGTTTTATTTTGGTACGTGTTTCTGGCACGTGTGAGAGTTATGATAATTAATTTTTTTAAAATATATTAGTACTACATAATTAATTTAAAATCACTATTTGAGAACCTTTTCTAATGTGGATCTTGGGTCTTAATCGGTGGCCCATCGGAGTGTTTCAGGTTTCAGACTTATTGGTTTCAGGTTTCCATTTTTTTCGGATAAAATATGTCGGAAGTTTTTTTGACGAAAAAAAATTGTTTTTCATTTTATTGATTAAAATATTTTTATATAAAGATAAAATAATTATTAAAAATAAATGAAGACAAAAATAAAAATGGCCCAAAAAAATATTTTGAAAAAGTATATATCAAAAATGATATTTTTAACAAATTCTTCTAAATAAAATTATTATAAAATTTTCAAAATTAAAAATAACAAATAGAAATTAGCTCTCGCATTTAAAAGTTTGCCTTCTTTTATTGATAAAAGACATTTTTTTCCTTCTCTTTAGTCTAGTTTTTTATTCATAAATATTTTACTGAAATAGAATTCCACAGTCATAATTATCTTAAATATGATGTGTACATTTCTATACAAAAAATGACAACAATAAACTTTTTTAAAGAAATGTATGAATTTGACTGATCGCATATGGTGATCAAAATTTTATGCGACATATGTAAGATACATTACTATCATCTACATGCATATGGTAGTTTACTTCTCAGCAAGATGCCCAATCATGGTTGTTTATATGCAAACGCTATATATTTCTACAATTTTTACTCAATATAGATATTGTAGATAAAATCTTTAACTAAACAAGTTAACCATGCATTAAACCAAAGTTTAAGTACTGCATCAATTTATTTATTGTTATTATACAATATTTGTGTCTCCGTTTATACTTAGAGAAGACTCATTAACAATTTTGGAAACTGTAATCTCCTCTACATGAGCTTTGTTATGTTGTTGAACCACAAGGATTGATGAGATTATGTGATTGATGGAAGAGGCGAGCAAATCTCCGATAGGACCTAACTCAGGATGTTCGGCCTGACGCTCAGCTAATGTCGCCACCTCTGCGGACGGTAACCTTCCTCTTCCAACCACTATAAGATCAAAGTCTTCACTTTGTCCTATTGACAATATGTCTTCGATTATGTTGTTTGGTTCCTTTTCTCTGTACTCCACTAATTCTTTCCATTTGCTCTTGAAGTCTTCCAACGACCCTTCGTCTAATTCCTAGACCAATTAAGAAAACAAAAACAAGTATTATATTTGTCCTAAATGATATATAAATATAGGGGAAACGAGATTTTAATTACCTTTTCTTTTTCCGGATCCACGTTGGTTGTCAAAAAGGCATAGTTCTTCTCCTTACATTTAGACGGTGCCGGTCGTAAGGTGACGGCATTAGTCTTCAACGTTTCTCTCACCAAGAACCTAATAACAGTAACTTTAACGGCCGGATGCTCAGCCATCCTTTCGCCGAGCTCTAAAGCCTCACGATCATCAGGTCCACCAAAGAAAATTACACAAACCCTTTCAACCACATTCGACCCATCGAGGCTCGAAGTTTGGGCCTCAATGGACCCAAGTCCACGGTCCACAAGAACCGCCACCGAACACGGCGCGTTCTTCAAAACCCTCTGGTTAATTAACCGCCAACCATGACCAACGTTTTCCGGTACGTTTCCATCTCCTCCGTCTTGGTGATGGTCAACGTTCCATCGTTTGTGGAAAGGTAAAAGGATCATCGTGACCCTCTTGGTCTCTGCCATGTGGCAAATGTCTTCGTGCATTGTTTGTAATGGAGAGACTGCGGTGATGGGGCGGACCGCGACTCGACCTAGTTGACGATAGGCTTGGAAGCCTCCTATGACGCTGCTGTGACACTCGCCGTGACGGTAACGGTGGACGAACGGAAACCCGTTTTTACGGGCTCTTTGCACCATTATGATTGACGACGACCGTTCCGTTAGTTCCATCAGATGCATCACGAACAGCTTTAGTTGTAGTATCTGTGCCAAAATAATTACGCTTTTAAATTAGTAACCAAGACTAATTACCCCCAAGAAAACAGTTTAATTAGCTGGATTGTAACGCATACAGCGATATTAAGAAAGGTAACCTTGGTGGTTCGGATGGACTCGATGAGAGAGATGAGGGAGGAAACATTGGCTGGGCCGTGGAGGCAGGCTAGGATGCGAAGCTCTTCCTTGGCGGAGTCTTCGCTCGTCGACAAGTCCTTTAGTTTCCGGTGGGTGTCACGTGCTGGCTTGAAAATGGCCATTACACTCGGTGTCGTTATGAACGTTGTGAAGAGTGCCATTAGAACTAGTATTGCAAACGTCTCGTCGTTTAGCACCTATAGTTAAAGTCAAACCCGCGTACGCACATTTTAATTAATAACCACATACTACACAATTAATGATTAGTGGGAAATCATTATTTGACTTTATTGTTACAATAAGAGATCATCTAATTTTGTTGTGCCGCATTTGCAAGTAGATCAGCGCGTGGCCATTAAAGTAGACATTGGCCGATTCGAAAAGGCATTTTTATAAAGTTTTCATGCATGCATGATTATTCCTTAATTGATAATTTTTCTTTACTATCCCAAAACAATTAGGAAACGAAACAACCAATAATATTTTTATGAACAAATAACATTACTCAGCTATGATACTCGTGGATTTTCTCACCCTGTTAATTCAAAAAGGTCAGACTAGTGGAATTCAAAAGAAAAAATGTTGAAATTTATCTTCCCAACAAATACTTATTATAAATACTGGTTATATTACTAAATATTTATATGATAAATTATGGAAAATGTTGTAAAATAGTATATTTTTAAAACTTAATTAGTAACTTCTTAATACATTCAATTTTTATAATTTATAAAATAATCAACTTTGACTATTATTTATATTGTTTTGTAATCCTTACAAACATCATTTTATTTACAAGTATATGATTAAAATTAATATTTTTATTATTTTTTACACTACCTTTTCAATTTAATAACTTAAATACTAATCAATATAATTTTTTTTTTAAAACTTTTTTTAGATATATAAAATTCTATATTTTTGCATCTATTATTTAATATCTATTTTGCTTGACAATTTGTTTTATTATATAAAATAAATTCATAAATTTTAATATGTGTAACTCATAATTGTATAAATGTAATTCGTACAATTTATTAAATGTACAAATAAATAGTAATATATACATTTTAAGTTGTCCAGCTCATTTTGTATATGTATATACATATTTTCATCCATACAGCTAATATAAAATAAATTAAATATGAAAAATAAAATAGAATTATTTTTGTATTTATATATACTAAATAAATTGTATAGATGGAACTACTGCACTCTACCCTATTTTTTTATCTATCTTACCACATATTTATTATACAAATAGTAAAATTCAACTATTTCTCTAATTATAAAAAAAGAAATGTACTAAAAAATTAATTAACGTTTGAAAATATATGATTTTGAAAAAAAAAACCCGTAAATTATTTGATCATCATTATATGTTGGTCCACCAACGGATACTATTAGAGTAAATAAGTTTTTTTTTAATAATTATCGAAAGTCTAAACACTCTATAACAAAGATGTAGAGGATATTAGATTAATATAATAATCGTAGTTTGTTTTATATGCTTTTTCCAGTTAAAATAAAAAAATCAAATAACTATAGTGTTAAAAGGTATTTTTTATTCTTATGATATTTAGTAGATAATTGATACAAAAGTAAAAACAAATCTTGTCATATTCTTATGATATTTTGTTGGAAACTAAATTATATATTAGTTAGATTTTACAGATGAGACAGTTAGAGTTTAGATTTATAATTAAAACAAAATTATATGTTTGTTTGGTTTGTAAAATTTTTTTTATGTTTTTAGTTTTAGAATGATGTATACAAATTTTATTTATATAAAGAGATGACTAAAAATATTCATTTATGTTCTTTTTATAAAGTTTTCATATATGTATGATTTTTCCTTAATTGATAGTTTTTTTAATTATCCCAAAACAGTAGGAAACGAAGCAGCCACCAATAATATTACTCCGCTGTGATTGCGTGGATTTGTCGCCCTTTTAATTCAAGGTCAGACTAGTAGAATTCAAATGAAAATGTTGAAAGGTATCTTCCCAACAAAATGTTAAATACTGATTATACTACTAAATATATATATGATAAATTATCTGATCATCACCAACTGAAAACTATTAGAGTAAATAAGTTTTTTTTTTTTTTATAATAATGATCTAAAATCTAAACACCCCATAACAAAGATACAGATGCCATTAAACAAATATAATATACTATATGCTTTTCCTCGTAAAAAATAATCAAATAACTATAGTGTTACCATGTTTTCTATTCTTACGATATTCAGTAGATACAAACTCGTATAAAAACAAAAACAAACCTTAAATAATCCAGCAAAAGGGAAGACAAAACTAACCTTTTTCTCCTTGCCTATGTTGAGTACAATGAGCTCCACTAAACCTTTAGTATTCATCAAGAAACCAAGTGTCAAAGCCTCTCTCGCCGGAATTTTAACCATCACCGCCACAGCAAAAGTCCCGACGATCTTTCCTGCGCAAGCAGTAACCACAACAAGACCCAACATCCCCCACGACTCAGCTCCTCTGATCTTTGCCACGTCAGTCTTCAACCCACTCGTCGCGAAATAAAGCGGTAAGAGTAAACCGGAGACAAAATCCTCAATCCGTTCAATCAATCGCTGACCGAACTCTCCATCTTTCGGTATACACAAACCGAAAACAAACGCCCCGAAAATCGAATGGATCCCAATCAAATCCGTCGCGAAACCGGAAACCATAACCCCGGCTAACGTCAAACACACGTAAGACTCACGAACGGCGTCGTTCTCAGGGGATCCACGTTTCGCGACCCATTTCATTCCGGGTCGGATCACAACCAACATAAAAACCACAAACCCAAAACCCGATAACAAAACCCACAACGACACCAACGGACTCTTCTTCTCCCCACCGCCTTCACCGCCATTACCCGCTAACGCAACCGCTAACGCCAACAAAATCCACGCGGCTACATCGTTGAAAGCGGCCGCAGCCATCGCGGTTTCTCCGATCTGAGTCGTCAAAAGCTTCAGCTCTGCTAAAATACGCGCGAGTACTGGAAACGCCGTGATCGAGAGCGCGACTCCCATGAAAACGAGAAACTCGGCGTATCCAGGTCTATCAGCGGCAGTGTAGAGAGTGTTGCGGATCACGAACGCGACACCGACGCCGCCGAGAAACGGTAGCGTGATTCCAGCGACCGCGATCCCGAAAGCGCGTTTGCCGCTTCGTTTGATCGATGATAGATCGAGCTCGAGACCGACGAGGAAGAGGAAGAAGAGAAGCCCTATGCTCGCGACGGACTCGAGTATCGGCATGCTCCATTTCGGGAATACACGGTCCATGTACGCCGTGTTTCTACCTAACGCCGACGGTCCTAGCAATATACCTCCCTGAGAAGTAGAAGAAGTTAACGATGGCACAAATAGTAATAATTAAGATGATGATTAATTATGGCAAATATTGTAAATAGTTTATGTCTATGTGAGGGTGAGAGTGTAATTATTTTTGTACGTACGACGATCTCGGCGATGACTTTGGGTTGACGGAGAGGTTTAAATAAGACGGCGAGGGAGCGACTGACGGCGATGATTAACGCCGTTTGGACGATGAGTAACGGGAAGGCGAAGTTTAAGGGGTTGTCGCCTTGCCATACTCCGTTAGATGAAGTTTTCACGGCGGTTATGTTGAAGGGCATTTTGGGGATTTCGATGACTCTTATAATGCCGACAGAAGGAAAAAAGAAGAGGGGCTCTTTTCTTCGTTTTGCTAAATTTGGAACATGAGATATAAGCTCAAGTAAAGAAGAAGATGTTTTGTGCAGAAATTTATAGGCAAAAGATTCTTCAAAGAAGAAGAAAAAAAAAAAAAGTTTCGTTTGAAGAAGATTCAAAAAAGTAGAAGTAGTGTTGTTTCATGTTTGCTTGTAACTTGGGTGCGCCTATCTGCATCTCACGTGTGACTTGACCTTTGAGTGGAAGTAACTAGTTTTCAAAATAGGTTTTATTTTGTTTTCCTTTCGAAAATTTTAATCAATACATGCATTAGCAAACTAGTGTTACTAAAATACTAGGAAATTCAGGGGTTTTTTAATAAGTTTAAGTACAATTTTTTTGGAAAGAATTACACTTTGGTTTTTATGGAAAATGTCAAATCCAAAAATCACTAGGTCTTTTAAAATGGTTCAAAGTCTGAAAAGTATATAAAAAAAAAAATTCAAGAAACAATTTGTGGTTGCTATACAACCAAAAAAAAAGACAAGATTAAAAATATTACATAATAGAGGGGAAAAAAAGTAAAGTACAACAATACTTCATGTTACTCAATCTCACAGCTGAAAGCCTGAAACTAATAACTGGATTATGAACGAAGTAGGAATCATGTGAGTCGCACGTGGGACGCGAGAGATCGGCGTTGACAAATGCTGCGTCGTTGTGGATGGGTATATTGCAAGTGCAACCAAGTGACACGTATCTATGACTTCTCTGCATATGTTTTCCATCCAAATCTTTTTCGATATATAGTTTTGGCATTATTTTCATTAAATAGAGCTGTTGATTTTTCCAAGAAGTGGTATCCTTTATTCAGCTTCGTATCTAATAAGTCTTTCCTAACTTTTATTATCTTAGTTAAATTGTTAGTCAGGTTTGAAAAATAAGCTGTGATTATAGTTACTTTACAAGCAAATGTAGCGTCTTACGACGAGTTACATATTAGAAACTGTAGAGAGAAATGATCTTACACTAAAAAAGTAGTGGACTGCCTCAAAGATGCTATAAATTTTGTAATCACACTTTATTTCAACCCATTTCATCGTTAGCTTATATGTACGTTTGTCGTTGAGTAGAGTTTTGTTTAAAACAAAATTCCCACTCACACACCGCCCTTTATTTCGGATATTCATAAATTAATTGATGTAACAATTTTATACGCAAAGAAAATGATTACAAAAACAACAAAAAAAAAACAACAAAATGATTAAAGTTTGATTGATTATATAATTTTAGATTATTGTGTAATTGTCTTTATAAAACTAGTTTATAATGCTAATAAAAACAAAAAATTTATGGTTGTTTCCATTGTTTCGATAAAATAAAGTTTGGGTTATGCTTCATGCATGCCTTTATTGTTTTACGAACTTACAAAATTTACAATTTTCTACACTTTTTTTGTTTTGTTTTGTACATGCATGCAACACTATATAAGAATTCAATATTAATTGTTTGTCCACAGTATTGGATGTTTGCTTCATGCATTAATTTTTGGAAGTCGATTGCTAGAAGCGTATATAAACATGCACTGCATATTAACAAGACCATTAGAGTAAACTCATCGGTCATACTAGGGAGATGTCTTCAATTAAAAAAACAATAAAAGTTAATAAAAATAATTTATTTATTTGATATACAGCTGTGACTCGTGTCTCTGGGCAGAGACAATTTTAGATCTCTTAAGACACCTTATGTGTCACAATCTAATTGGTGGGTGCTAATTATTTTTTTCTTTTTACAAAAAACCAGGTTTTTCTTTCCATTCATCACAAAACTCTCTATCATCAATCCATATTTAAAGACACCCCTTTAAAGATCACCAATGAGAGGAAAAAAATTAATATAAAGTAATGAAGATCTGTAAATTAAAATAGTATTAGTTTTGTAATAATTTATAACTAAGACATTTTGATGAGGGTCACCAATGTGGATGCCCTTATAAGATTTACATGGAATACCGGTGTAATGTTTTAAGATGACTTTCTTACGCACCATTAGTAACATAACGCAACTAGCTAGTAGAGCTTCGTGAGATATATAGATACAGATGATTTCATCTTTGTTTAAAAGCTATTATTACATTAATGTTTGTTATATATATGGAAATTTATATATTACTTTTGTATGATATATTCTTTTATAGGATGTTAATATTTTATACTGATTTTTTGAACATTTAATTTAGAGTGATTTTAATTATATAAAACTTTTTTTTTTGTTTTTTGTTTTTCCGGTTTCATACCAAATCTCTATAGATAATGGGGAAGTGAACTACTTATGGATCTTTCGTAAGAGCATCAAGGCTAAGTTTGGCGGGACTAGCGTCTATAGTATATACGCCATCAAAACAAAGAGATGAACGAAAATATAATGATGGAAGTTTTTATACCGTCTCAAATATGTTATATCTGATGACATGTAGTTTTCTGCTATATTGTATACATTCATACATTTAGACATATAGATCATCAATTGCTATATATGCATATGTCATTTTAAACACTTCTTGGATGTACGTATCTATGCAATTTGACTGGTGGATCCTATCCAATGGAGAGAAAACAATTTTATCTTGTGTGTATTATTTTTGGGAAAACGTCAATCATATCACTTTTATAAAGTTTCAATAATTTTATAATAGTGGGAGAATTCACGAGAATACTGATAACAAAAGAACAACAATAAAACGAAACTGAAATATCACGAGGCGATCGTTTTACCACTTCCCTTTCTATGAAACAGATTTAGACTTTTCATGAAGGCAACTCAAAAGTGCCAAACAAGTGGTCCTCCAAATTTTGAGGAACAGTTCGTTCAATACTTAACAAGTTTGGTCTAACAATCTTTTAAAATTACAGCTTATCCCAAAAAAGCAATAGAGAAGATTCATGACTCTGATCTATTAGTGGTCGCTCGTTTCAGTCTTTCAGAATTTGTAATTGAAGCTCAAAGTCAGATAGTTTTACGTTGATTGTTTTTAATCTTAAAATAATTTGTTTTTTTTCATAAGATTTTTGTTTCTTTTTCTAAAATATATAGTTTTTTGTCAATAATAATCGGGTTTGAACATAAACAATGACCCAAATATAGAGAATATTAACCTAAAATCACTAAGCTACAACTCATCAAATTATTATCTTTATGATATATAATTATAAAACAATTACCAAAATAATTATTCAAACTCATCATATATTCATATATATGTATTGATATGTATTAAGATTATTTTGAGTTGGTGGTGATTTAAATAGTATAAATATATGCAGTGGCGCGGATCTAGAAAAAATATTAGCATGACGCACCGTTCATGTAGTTAGTAAATATTTTAAAAATAATTTGTGTAAAGTTACTAAAAATTGCATGAATTTTATAATAAAAATGACTTCCATTGATTTTTATATTTATATATATACATATATTAGTTACATATATATCACAGAAAATATATATAGATTGTAAATTATTACATAACTTTGACCAAAAATATGTTACCTAAAAAATGATTTTAATTAAATTTGCTCAAAATTGAAAGAAACTTACGTGTAAACATTAGAAAACAAATTATATAATAGAGATAGAGCAAATCAAAATAAAAGTAATAATGCGAAGAGATGTCAACCAAACGAAAATAGGAGAAGGGAGACTCCAACTCATCATTGTATATCTATATACTGCACAAATAATCAATTGATCTAATAAATAAGTATACAGTACACTATTTTTTTTTTTTTTGTAAATCAGCATGGGGCACGTGTCCCACCTTCTTCCTATGTGCATTCGCCCCTGCTCCAACTCATTATTGTATATCTATATACTGCACAAATAATCAATTGATCTAACAAATAAGTATATAATACACTATTGTTATTTTTTTTGCAAATCAGCATGGGGCATGTGCCCCACCTTTTTCCTATGTGCATCCGCCCCTGAATATATGTATTTGCATGAAAACATTTAGTGTTTATGTTTGCATTTAATAAGTTTTCCCTTTATATTAATTTATTTGCATTTTTGTTGGGTATGTGTGTTAGTCTATTCTTAACATGTGTATATAGTATTTGCGTCCGAGTTCGTATTCACGTTTTCGTTTTCCTTTTTTGTTCGTGTTTGTATTTTTGTTCACATATCCATAGCGTTTGTATTTATCTTTGCATAGCGTTCGTGATTCTAGCGTTTGCATTCATGCTTGTTATTTACCATTTGCATTCTCATTCGCGTTTACACGTCTAAAGTTTGTGTTTTCAATTGCTTAACATAGTGACAAATGCATATTTTTCTTACCAAATGATATTTTATATATAATTGTAGATTTTCACCTTCTATATAGATAATTTTTTCACTGCATGATCGCTGAAGATAAAAGAGTTATGTCAAACAAAGCATGAATAAAAATAATTTAAGTAGAATGATTTTTATAAAGACACTCTGCCTTTGACATTGACGAGTCACACGCCCAAACCAGGTCGGCAGAGTGAAATTGTCTCTGATTCATTATGTTTTTTTTTTTTTTTCATTTAATTAGGAACTTGTAGAATCTAGCAACAATAATGAAACGAAACATTAATGCTTCACTGCTTTTGTATTTCTTTAAGAAGAAAAAAAAAATCGAAAGTAAATGTTTATTATTCTTGCTCGAGAAAAATCAGAAAATGGGTCGATTTATGGAAAAACCGAAAAGTAATGTACAATGGCTACAGTGAACTGTCCTTGGTTAGAGACTTAGAGGGTCCATATCGTCCATATGATAACTCATCATAAAACTTGACTTCAGTAACCATTGATTAAGAATATGTTAATGTACACTAATCTAATTAATAGTGACGTACTGACATATCGACATTGATGTAAACTATATGCTTTTTTTTTTTTGTACAGTTTTAGACTTTTAGTAATAAGGTAAAGAAAAGTATGTATTTTCGCAGTTGCTACTTCCTATTCAATAATAATATTCACTTTACCTAATCATTATGTATTGCTGTTGTAATACGAAACAAAAACATTTGATTTTGAGTCTTCGACAATGTAAAACTATTGGGCCACTAAATTTTTAGCCCAAAAGGCTTTACTGTAAACTACAGTATTACAAGCCCAAACGAGGCATTTTGCCAAAAACAGTTGAATTAAAACGTCAAAGTGGCGTTATAAAGATTCGAACCGGTGACTTCAGATTAATTAAAATGATGACGTAATAATAAATAAACCAAAGGATTTAATAAATCAACGTTTACGATTAATGATTGAACTCAATTCGATTAATTTTTTCAATACATTCAACAATTAATTAAACTAAAGAAATCGCAAATCTGAAATCCCTAGAAACTGAAGATTTTACAAAATGCGAATCGAACAACATTTGACAATTTTTAGCCGCCGAATCCGTACAGAGTCCGACCTTGTCTCTTGAGAGCGTAAACGACGTCCATCGCCGTAACTGTTTTCCGGCGAGCGTGCTCCGTGTAAGTAACGGCGTCACGAATCACGTTCTCGAGAAAGATCTTGAGTACGCCGCGAGTCTCTTCGTAGATCAGACCACTGATACGCTTCACGCCTCCTCTTCTCGCGAGACGACGAATCGCAGGTTTCGTAATCCCTTGGATGTTGTCTCGTAGAACTTTACGATGCCTCTTGGCTCCTCCTTTACCCAATCCTTTTCCTCCTTTTCCTCGGCCTGACATTTTCACCGGAAAATTAAAATTCGAACTGAGAAAATAATTGATTCTTTGATTTTGTTTTTGGTGCGATGTATTCGATTTTATCAGATTTGTTTTGATTTCATTGAGAAGAAATGAGGTTTTTATATAGATGAGATGAGATGAGACGAGACGAGACGAGAAGTGCTCATGTGTGTGTTTTCAAAGTTTTTGGGAGGTTTTGAGTCGTCAGATCTAGTTTTTATCGACGGTTGGTATCATCGATCCGCGTGAGTGTAATCTAATGAGTTATGAACCGTTAGATGTATTGCTATCCGCGTCATATTGAATTATTAGATCTGAGCCGTTGAGAAGACGAGGGAGACGAGCGGGGAATTTTAACGCTTAATTAAGCGCGCTCAAGGAAAATTTTGCAATTGGGTTTAGCTGTGTGTGTAGCGACGAATCTCTTAAAAAAGAAATAGGACTAGTTAACTTTTTCTTGGAATCAAAATTTTCGTAGTCAAGGATTGAAGTTGTATTGAGTGAGAGCTGGGACTACGTATTTAGGGTATAATGTGAGAGAAGCTTTGTTATTATGTTGGGTTAACATAATCCATCAATTGATGTTTCTATAGTTTCAAAACAATTATAACAAAATTGATTGGTCGAAATTTTAATACGATTGGCGAGATTGCCAAATGTGGCTAAGAATAACACAAGGCAACCTATGTTTTTTTAGTTCTTCAAAAGATGAGTAAGAAGAAACGTAATTGATCAAAAGAAGCAACTAGTTAAAACGCACAATCACTGGTCTTGATCTTGGGTGAAAAACTCTCTTCAAATCCAAAATTCTAACAAAACATAAAACGATAAGCTGAAGAATCATATTATGATATTGCAATAAGAAGCCAAAATTCCACAGACTTGATGATGATGCTCACTTCTTCTTCTCACTTACACCACCACCAGCAGACCTGCGTGTAAGCAAACACAGTCCCAATTTCAGTACTTACAATAAAAGTGTGTTTTTGGGGATCAGATTTTGTCGATTCAAGGATTGACTTCTCACTTATCAACTCAAAAACCCTAAGCATTTAAAGCTTTTGACTAAGTTAAGCTTTACTTCCTCGACAGCTGAGAAATGAGAGAGGAAATGCACAGCACTAATATTACAGCTGAAAATAACAGTAACCATGAAAACTTGTGGTGTTTACTAGTGGATTACCTCGACTTGCGGAGAACACTAGACATCTCCTCTCTCTTCCTCTTGGCTCTCTTGTGGGTTCCCAACTTCCTCTTAGCAACCTTAAGAGCACGTTTGTCTTTACCAACCTTCAAAAGCTCAGTGATTCTCTTCTCATAAGGAGCAAAACCAGCAACTTCCCTTATCAATGACCTGATAAAGAGTGTCCTCTTGCTTGTTTTCTGATGCAAATCATGAAACAACAAAATAGAATTAGATTCATAACAAAACAAGAATGCCACAAAAAAAAAATCATAACAAATAAGCAAAAGATAAAGCTCTACCAAATCTCTATACTTTACAAAGTAAAAACATCTTATGAGCCGAAAAAAGAGTGTATCATTATTGCGAGAAACAAAAAATGGTTTTACAAAGTCTAATGAACTAAAAACGTTCACAAAGGTGAAGAATCATAGCAATGCAGCATGTGTCACGCATACCATATGAAATGATGAATCCAGAGAAGAATCAAATAAGGCGTAATAAGAGAGAGAGAGGGATTCATCACAGTATCTGAACCAACTATTACAAATCTAACATAAGTCTAGAAACTACTACTAAAAAATGATCCAAAAAGCAATAATGCTAATGAAAAGGGGAAAAGAGAGAGAGAAACATACTCCTTTGCGAGAACGAGGACGAGGAGCTAATTCGCGTCTGGTGACAACATGTCCTTTGTTCAACCCAACGAACAAACCGGTTTTAACTGGCGGAGTTGTCATCTTCTCTCAAATTTTCACAGACAACAAACAAAAAAATGAGCTTCCCATATGATGTAACTCTTACAAGAGACGAATTTGGGAGGATTGAATCAAAAGGGTTGATTAGTTAGATTACCTTGTCTTAAGGATCTCGTCGAGCTCCTCCGGGCTGGTTCAGACGAAAAGGAGGAGGACGACGACTGAAAATTGCATTTTATACCTCCTCCCATAGACACAGAGAGAGAGGCTAAAGCAAAAAACAAAAACCCTAACCCTTTCGCAAACAACTTGGGCCTTAGCGTTGGGCTCTGTTTTTTTTAAATTAAAGTTGTTGTTGCCACAGTAGTTGCTTTTTATTTTTTGGACAAGGTTAAAAAAAACCAAACAACCAAGGTAAAAAAAAAGTTGTAAAAAAGTAGAGGGTAAAAACGTAATTTAGGAAAGGAATTGAATCGGAAAACGAGGTGAGCCGGATTCGAAGCCTTTGGACCCGTTTTTAATATTTTTTTACTTTAACCATTCGTTTTGTTTGGTTCTTCCCTAATTTTGATTTTATTGTTACTTTTGATTTCATCTCCTTCTTCCTTTTCTCGTAGAACCCATAATTTTTGTTTCAGTCGTGATTCCTCCTGCAGCAGCGAGAACCCGACTTTAATCTTTTCTTGTTTTTTTTTCTCCCGGTAATTATTTTTTTGACCCGCATTTCGTTAGTTTGATTGACAATTGTCAGTTTTCATAATCTCTTCTGTAAAGTTTTGATTTTTATTTTTTGGTTTTCGATCTGTGATTTCGTCGTCATTGCATCTCCCTGCTGCTTATATGAGTGTTGATCTTGTTTAAATATCATTTGCTTCTTCTTTTATAGATCTTTAGCTGCTGTAATATTAAATAATATTATTGAATTTGATAACGTGATTGTTGGATCTGGAATATTATTTTTGTTACATTCATTCTTTTTTTCTTTTTTCTTTTAAGGATTTGATTTTGTCACATTCTCTTAGGGAATATTATTAATATTCTTGACAATGAATCTTCTTATTATACAAATGTGTCGGATCATATATTCCTAAAACGAAGCATTGGCTGATTTGAGTTTTTAATTATTCTTGTATATTAGCCAAATTGGTCACTGGTTTTTGTTTTGTTTGCAGAAAGTAGAAAATGGCTGATGGTGAAGACATTCAACCCCTTGTCTGTGACAATGGAACTGGAATGGTTAAGGTATATTTTTCTTTATACTCATGATAAAAATTGAATCTTTTACTCATTTTTTAGATGGATGAGGGCATTGTTAGAATTTTCAATCTTGTTTATCCTGTGGACGATGTATCTCTAAGGTGGTTATTGTATATGTTCTGTGTTTTGGCTTAGGCTGGTTTTGCTGGGGATGATGCACCTAGGGCTGTGTTTCCAAGTATTGTGGGTCGTCCTCGCCACACTGGAGTGATGGTTGGAATGGGACAGAAGGATGCATATGTTGGCGACGAAGCTCAATCCAAGCGTGGTATTCTAACCCTCAAATACCCAATTGAGCATGGTATTGTCAACAATTGGGATGACATGGAAAAAATCTGGCATCATACTTTCTACAATGAGCTCCGTGTTGCTCCCGAGGAGCATCCCATTCTACTCACTGAGGCACCTCTTAACCCTAAGGCTAATCGTGAGAAGATGACTCAGATCATGTTTGAAACCTTTAATGCTCCTGCTATGTATGTCGCCATTCAAGCTGTCTTGTCTCTTTATGCTAGTGGCCGTACTACTGGTAACTTCTAGAACACTTGATAGGCCGCCTTTATAATCTTCAGATTCAGGATCATGTCTTGTTAAACTGTTGAGTTATGTTGTAGGTATTGTGCTCGACTCTGGAGATGGTGTGAGTCATACGGTCCCTATCTATGAGGGTTACGCTCTGCCACATGCCATCCTACGTCTTGATCTTGCAGGTCGTGACCTCACAGATGCTCTGATGAAGATCCTCACTGAGCGTGGTTACTCTTTCACCACAACAGCTGAGCGTGAAATTGTAAGAGACATCAAGGAGAAGCTTTGCTACATTGCTCTTGACTATGAGCAGGAGCTTGAGACGGCTAAAACAAGCTCTGCTGTAGAGAAGAACTACGAGCTACCTGATGGGCAAGTGATCACCATTGGATCTGAGCGGTTCCGTTGCCCAGAGGTTCTTTACCAGCCGTCTATGATTGGTATGGAGAATGCTGGTATCCATGAAACCACCTACAACTCCATAATGAAATGTGATGTTGACATCAGAAAGGACTTGTATGGGAACATTGTGCTTAGTGGTGGAACAACTATGTTCCCTGGAATTGCTGACAGAATGAGCAAAGAGATCACTGCTTTGGCACCGAGCAGCATGAAGATCAAAGTTGTTGCACCGCCTGAGAGGAAATACTCGGTCTGGATCGGAGGATCCATCTTGGCTTCCCTCAGTACCTTCCAGCAGGTAACTAAATCCAATCAGTTTCCTTTCCCTAATAAAACCATCTTATTCTAGTCTACAGCTCGACTGATCAGTCATCCATTCCTAAATTTTGTAGATGTGGATTGCAAAAGCAGAATATGATGAGTCAGGCCCGTCGATTGTTCACCGGAAATGCTTTTGAGTTTGAAGTTAAAGTCTGCTTCCGGAGAAGCCCTATGGGTTTTATCTTCGTTCTCTGTTTTTGTTCTTCAGTATTTTTTCAGATTCTGGCCTAAGACATGTTGAAGAACTTACATTTTCTGTTTGTAGTTGTGGTTAAAAATGTTGTCTTGGTCCTTTTTTTTATTTCTGTTGGATAACACGACTGTGTTTGAGTGAATAAGAACACCTAATTTTCCGAAGTTTAGTGGGAGTGTGGGACTATTGGATAATCTTCTTAATTTTTATATATTAGTATTAATTAAAATTAGTTATTTATGTTTGTTTTTGTAAATATCTTTTTGCGTAAAAACTAAAACCAAAATATGTAAAGTTCTATTCCAAATACTAATAGGATCCTACGTACCTTCTTATATTTTATATCTTCTTTACCATTCCTGAAAGAGAGAGACTCGTTCTGTTTTTTTATTCTTCATCAGATTCTTCCTCCAAAGAAGCTATGGGCGAACCATGTAGTAATGATGTTTCAGAGGCCATGATAGACAAAGCATTCAAGCAGGTACTTTCTACTACACAGACCCTAAAAACAAATTCATGAATATTCTCTGTAGCTTTATTATTACACACCTACTCTGTTTCATATCACGCAATTGTTTTGATGTTCTGTTTCAGATTAGGAACGAAATCGAAGAATGTATTTGGAAGAACATGAGTTTTGAAGAAACGGTGAAACATCTCTATGAAGATCACAATATTGCTCATTATGTCACCAAATCATGTAATGTGTAATATCTATTTCAGTTTGGTTACTACGTGTTTCTTTCTTAAATTTTTTTAATTCTTGTTTTCTCTATATGATTAGTTTGGGAGCAGTTTCATAAAGAAAGTCCGGAGTTTTTCGAACGCTACAACTTAAATCTGGAAGTAGCGCGTCAGATAAAGCTTTGCAACAGTTTGCTTCGGACGCAAGCAAGTATGATGGTGCTTGAGGGAATCTTTGATATTGGTGATGCACCACGTACGTATAAAAAACAAGACCACACTCTACTTTTGGATTGTTTTACCCACTCGATTTTGTTGAAGATTCGCTTATTCTTTTGTCTTTGTGCAGCTGCAATCATGGATTTTCTTCTTCACGATCCTGCAGGAATTCGTCTCATGGAGAATCTAGCTAATACACCTTGTAAACCTCTCTTCTAATGATGCATCCAAAGTACACCGCTTTTTGAATAATTTGGGTTTGTTTTTTGTTTTGTTTAATGTCTCTTGCATTCCATTGCGCAGCAGCTGATAGGTCGTCTGAGGTGAGTCCTTCAAGCTTTGCAATGTTGGCATTGGGTGATACAAATGGTCCAACAGGTAAAAGTCACAATATAAATTAATACTCGAAAGCACTTCTGACGTCTAAGAATTCCTTGTGTTTCTCTGTTTTTTAGTAAACCAGTTGCGGATTCCTAATGGTCAGCGAGAACAATTTCATCACTATCAATACTCTAATACACCTAATGATTATGCTTGTAAAGAAGAAACTCAATCTTTCTCTCTCATTGTTTTAACACTTCTACTCATACATTCTTATGAATGATGATTATCCTTTTCTTTTTCTAATAGGTAACTATCTTGGAGCTCCAACCTTTGCACCACCAACTAATGATCAATGGTTTACATCCAGTGATATTACCGGTAAAGAAAATAATCAACCTTTCTCTCTTTTCTTCAATGTTTGGTTTGGTTTGTTTTGTTTTGTTTGATATTTCTTACATAGTTACATCCAATGATATATACTGACTGTTAACATCCAAAAATTACTTGTGTTTTGTAGTAAACCAGTTGGAAACTCCTAATGGTCAGCGAAATAATCAGCTTCATCAAAATCAATGGTCTACACCTTATGATCTTCCTTGTATGTACAGAATAGACTCAATCTTTCTCTCTTTATCTATTATTTGTCTTAACACTTCAGCTTAAAGCAGTTTTATGAATCACTCTCCTTTTTTTTTCCCCATAGGTAATAATCTTGGAGCTCACCCCATTGCACCAGCAGCTTCAAATCAATGGCGTATATCTAATGCTCTTTCCGGTAAAGAAAATACTCAATCTTTTTCTCTTTGTTTCGCATGGTTTAAACTCTTTTACGCTTAAACATTTCTATGAAACACTCTTCTTCCTTTTTTCTCCATAGATCACTATCCTGCATTTTCAACAGTTGCAGCAAACGTTCCATCCGTTGCACAAGCACCTACTGTCCTATATGGCCTGTCTACGTTTGATTTTGGAGACAATATTGAATATGGCGGCCCATCTTTCAAGCTCGTGGATCCTTCATTAGCAGAACGACTTACACAACCCGAGTACCCGCTACAAGACCCATATGGACAACACCAGCCGCCATATCAGCAGAACTTCTCGCTAGAAGAGTTGCTGCAATATGGAGGAAATAAGAACGAGCTGCAATATGGAGGAAACGACAACGAGTTGCAAGCAGTAATACCCCAGCAGCAGCAGCAGCATCAGCATCATCATCAGGAACAAGAGACAAACAAGGAAAAAGCAGAACAACAGAATCCAATACCTGAGTCTAAAGCTTCAAACAGTTCAAATACTGGTATGTAGCAAAACTCTTTTTCAACACCACAATCTACAAAATCTGGTTTCTACTATATCTATATTCTTATGTCATCTCGTATCTTGCTTGTTTCTTTGTTGCTTTTCTCTTTTCACTAAGGTGATAGCACAGTAACAAGGGCTCAAAACCAGCATGATCCTTCAAAGGCAACAGCAAAGATGAGGAATTTAAAAGAGAAGAGCAACATCAAAGTGAGATGACTATAGTAGTGGATTTATATTCTTATCAGTCAATTTACTTGTCTCCCCTAGGCCCTAGCTTAGCTCTCTTGTTTTTTCTTTTATAAGCCCACAAGTTTTTTTGAAAGTTTCATATTCGAGAATCAGTACTGAATCTTATCAAAGACTTAACAGAGCTACTCAATCTTCCTATTTTGTTTCCCTTGCCTTATGTTTAAACCTTGCAATTAATTGTGCTTAGTTTTTCAAAACTAAGCACACGATGCAAACCTAAACTAAGCACACGATGCAAACCTGCAAACCTCCGGTTGAACATATGTCTGATTTTATGGAAAAAAATGTAAAAAATGATAGTCCAATCGGAATCGGCTTATTGGGTCATAGTAGGCTCGGAAGGCAATGGCTCGTAATCCTTCCACTGTCAAGAGCGGGAGGTGCACGCTGCTCTGTGAAACCAGCCTCACGCGGTCTCCCCCACTCTAGAAGACATGTGACCCGAGCCTTCGCTCAAACCGCATGCCTCAACTCCCAACTTGGAATGGGCGAGCCAGAATATAGCCCACTCAGAACCCGGCCCACTGAGATCGATCCAACGTCCAATCACCTTATGGTCTCCACTTGGATCACAAGCCCGCGTTACTAAGCTCGACGTACAATACTTGATAATTTCACTATTATATACAACAACATAAAGTTTTGTTTCTCCGATGTGGGACAAAATATCACCTAAGCAGTTCGTTTCGAATGAGGAAATTGTCATCCATCCTCATTAGATCGTTGGAGCTTGTTCGTATGAAAAGGCCAAAAAACGTCATCAAGCTGCTTATCATATTGTTAAATGATTAGAGAAACCACACCTACAGTGTTCTCTACATAATTTACAGAGTATAAAGCACGAATGAAAACATAGCTCGCAGTTTTTGTTCTTGGAACTAAAGTGGCAACACAGATTCTTACAAAGGAAAGGCGTGTGAGCAAAAAACCCTGTCCCGTATATATATGTATATTCCATTGGCGGCGTCATGTGATCATGAATCGAGGATCAGAACAATCTTATCTTCCCGTGTCATAGTTGTTGCAAAACCTGCCCAGGTCTGAAAAAGCTTCGAAATGAGATTCTCTCACCAGGACTGTCAGGCATTTATAATGGAAGAGCTGGGCGTTGGCGGACAACATTCAACACGCCCCTTGCAGTTGCCTGTTGCCAGGAAAGAGTCAATTGATAAGCTCCCAGGCAGAAAAACTAAAATCTTTTTGGTTGAAAACATTACCTCGTAAAAGGAATTGAAATTTAGGCGTAAAAGAAAACGTCTCAAGAATGGGGCTCTCTGGCTACCGGCAAGCTTGCTGCTTCTCAGTATGGTATACAAGGAATTCGACTTCTTGTTGAATTCCTTAAGACCACAAGAAAGAAAATTGTAAGAGACAATTTATTTTCACCTTTGTATGAGTGTTACAGAGAAAAATAAAGCACCTCGGCTATGTTTTCAAGTTCCGTAGTGTTTGGATTGCTTTCTTGATTCTCAATGTTCCAGCAGAACTGGAGACAGAGTTTCATGATGCTGTCGAGTATCCTTGAGACGGAACCAATGTCGAGGAAAGATTGAGATATAAGAGCCGAGAGATACCTGCATTTGTACAGCACATTAGGTAAGTTAGTAGGGGGAGGCATATAAAACCAAACCAAACCTAAAAAATAGTGAAGAAGATTCTGGTTCAGCCTTGCTTCACATAATACGAATCAAGAACCAAAATGAAAAATGAAGAGGCTAGACCAAGTAAGTAACATGAAGACTGGAAGCGCACAACGAGCACTGCATATACTTACTCTTGATGGAAGCCAACGAGTTCAGTGAAGTCTTGAGAACCGTGAATGTGAGTTTGCAACACCTTCCATTGAGATTCTATCACGTCAACCTTAAGAGAAAGAGAAAATTAAACCTTAGACGTTTTTGTTTCTAGAACTGACTTGTGACCAACTTTGAAATTCTTATGAAACGTCATAGGTTTCTTTACCTGAATATAAAACTGAAGATTCCTTATCAAAAACGCCATGTGCTCTCTAACACGCCACATGGGTCTTATTCCTTGTCGTCTTTGTTGAGATGTTGATCCGTTTGTACCATCTTTTCGATGTTGAGCAGATTCTATATGATCTTGATGCATTACAGAAGCCCATGATTTCTCTAATTCCATCTGAGTTCTCTTTAGGCGTATCAAATATTGGAACACCTTCAGATACCTAAACACAAGTCTATAACTCTCAGACAAAGCATCAAAATCGCCTAAATAGTTCATAGTAAAATTGATGCAAGAACTTTGAGAGTGAGAGAAGTTAGAAGAAAAAGAGGATATAAGCAATGCCCAAGGATTATTACTTCGAAAGCACTTCTTGAGTGAAAAACAGTTGCATGGGCCAATCAACAGAATACTCCAAAGCAATAGCGTCCCAGCCATCCACAGAAGTGTCTGATGTAAGACTTGCCTTCCCGGAAAGAGATACTTTAGATCTCGCCAGCTCAGCTTGAGAAGATCTGACTGTGACTCCAAACGAAGGCATCCTGGTGAGAGTAGCAGTTAAAACAGCCAAATTGAAGACCAGTTGGGAAAAATAAGTATTAATGTGTCCTTCCACTTAGCTCAAATGCTGGAAATTAAATCCATCTAATACGAGTCGTAAAAAAGAGTTTGAGTGTTACTGACCGTAGGGATACCCTATAAAAGTACTTATCTTCTTCTGCAATGGTTTTTGTTGCAGCCTGTGTGTTCCCAAAAGAGAGAGCGTTACAAAAAAAATTTGACCTGAGAAGAGCTTTTTATCATAAGAATTTTTTAAGTTGTATCCACATACCAACTGGAATGGTACCATAAGATCAGACTCTCCAGTTGATTGGCGAGGCGGCAAACGCATCAACGGACGACTCTCCTCCAGAAAGCACTGAAATCAGAAATTCTATGAGATGTGAAATTACATGTCCACAGGTCTTTCACTGAGTAATGCAAGGAAACAAGGACATAAGCAAGTGGGAGTTACATTAATCACCCTTATATTTCATGTAAGAAACTCAACCGATACTTTCTGTGGTTTACCTGAAAGAAATCTCCTTTTTCTAAGAGAAAATAGTCTTTAAGAGCTTTAAGATGACCATTGAGATCAGCACGCACAACGACAAGCTGTACCAAGGAAGGTAATGTGACCAAAACAAATAAAGTAAAATATTAGAGAAATAAAAGTTGTCAAGTCAAAACCTGCCAAAGATGACTGGCTGCTATTGCTCGAACAGAATCAACAGTGCACTCGAATGATCTCTTGTGAAACTCAGATGACTCCTGCACGTAGACGTATAAATGTAAAGCGTACAATCTGAGCACTAACGTGATCCAAGGAGAAAGACATATACTATTTCTGTGCATGAACAAATAGATCACGTTTTGCGTGACCGAAATCAACTCATTTATGAAGATTGTTACACTCTTTTTACCAATTATAATGTGCAGTGAGTAAGGCTCCCAACCAATACCTTTAATTCTTTCAGCATTGCTTCGATCTTGTCTGCCTCAGACTGTGGTAGTAACTCTCCCCCTGTATGGTCTGTATCTATTTCAGTTTCCCTTTCAGGGAAATCACTATGCATAAATCCTCGAATCCTCTGGGAGCCACGCATTTGTTGCTGAAAACTCTTGTCTTTCTGGAACTGGAAAGCAGGACTGGGATTTCGCAAAACCCTTATGGCTTTCCCTGCAAAAAGAATGGATTCACCAAGCCTCATAGAAATATAATCAGGCAACATATCCTGCAATATAACCACAGAAGCATCAAGAATATAGTAATGGTACCAAATCAAAATTGAAAGTGGCATGGAGTATACCAAAGAGATGTGAAATCCAGAGTGCCAATCAGTTAAAGATGTCTCATGAACTGAGGTACGAGCCAACTTTTCAGATATTTCTTCCTGAGATGAGCGATGATCTAAATCCCCATCTTCCTGCCTGCAAGCAAATCAGAAATGAGTTTTTCATTCATGGGAGAAGAACAAACAGAAATCAAAGTCCAGCCACAGGCGACACCAAGCGATAATGTATCAGCGCAAGTTTACAGCAGCTACCTAACCGGTATAATAGTAGACTTCATGAGGAACACTAGTGACAACATTAAGCAAAACGAGATGGCACTCAACAAATCTCAAAAGTAAAATGAGAAAACAACGTAGATTTAGAATTACCTCTTGATGAAAAACTCTCCATGAGGATCCTGGAGGATCCCGTAGACCATCCAAGCCGCTAGTTGATTATACATGACCTGATGTCCATGCCAAAGAAGCCTACACATGGATACAAAAACATTTAACAAGCGGTGAAGCTGGACTAAAAATGGTTTACGATTTACTGTAGATTGAGCCAGTGAATACCTTTGGAGACACGTCCTTAGTTCAGGCACACCACAATGACACCTTTTATTCAACACATTAAGAAGCTGCCCTCCACGAATATCATCACGCTCAATCTCAAGGATAACCTCGTACAGGGGAGGGAAAAGAACGAAGAACTAGGGAAAGAAAAAAAAACAAAGACAGATAAAAATAGCATTACATATCAACAATGTACACATTCTCAAATGGTATTCCTAAAGCTCAATCATCAAGTGATCAATATGTTGGTATTGGGAATGGACCTTATTGAGCCCCTGCGTAACCGTAGCAAGAATAGGCGTAGTCTCCGCCAATAGATTCTGCTCTATTTGAAGAACCGCAGATCTATAGACGGAAAGAATCTCCCCAATTCCATTAGCAATGGCTCTACGGTACACGCTAGGCTTCTTCTCTCTACTCTGCTTGGACAATTCATCAGCCCGTTCCAACGGATGCACAGTGGTTACCACAGAGCTAATCCAGCTCAAATTGCGAGACTTCTTCGCAAACCGGTCGAGCTCTCGATAGTAGAACCCTAGCTTGATCAACCTCTCGATCAAGTCCCTGCAAGGAAGCGCATCAGAATCACTCACTAGAAATCAAAATCGGCGCGGAATCACCAGATCAGCGCGAGCAGAGAGAGAGTATACCTTTCGCTGGGTTCGATGAAGGAGATGTCAGGAGCGAGTTTGAAGGTGCATTCATCAGAGAGAGGTGAATCGGAGTTGAAAGCGAGGCCTAGGGTTTTCCGTTGCTCTCGCTCGTCGACGATGAGATCGCCGGTGAAGCCTAAGAGAGCTAGAAGAAGCTCGTGCAACATGACCGAAACTGCTTTAACTTTTTGGGGAGGGAAATTGAAAATCAAAATCAAAACGCCGGGTCACAGTCGCCGGACTCGTTGGTCGTTTATCGGTGTAGTTCAGTGGCAAATAATGTAATTTCATGCGAAAACAAAGGTCTTTTTGATCAATTCCGGTAGTCTCTTTGGTTTGGAGGTTTGGTCTTTCCAAATTTCCCAATCAACACCAATTCAATCTGGTTTAACAAAAGTATAATCTATTTCTCTAATCGAGTAAATTATGAAATAAATCCGATCTGTTACACTACTTGATCATAATTTCACATTGGATGGTCAAAGGTAGATACTAAAAATATATGGATTTTTGGTATAATGGTTCTCAAATTGAGCTTAAAAAATCAAGATATTTTAATTTGGCTTGTAAGTGTTTTTTTTTTTTTTTTTTGGAAGCAAAAAAGAACAGTCGAACATATTTGGAAAACACATGCATGAATATTAGAACAATACTTAGGGGTGAACCTCTCCTTTCACTCTCTTTGTAAAATAAAAAATAAAATCTGTATACATTATTGTAAAATAAAAAATTTAAACCACATTTTTATAAACCCAAACCGACATATAATTTCATTTTAATTGTAAAATCTAAACCCTAACCATCTCATTTGTAAACCCAAACCGACATATAATTTCGTTCTAATTATAAAATCTAAACCTTAACCATCTCATTTGTAAACCCAAACCGACATATAATTTCGTTCTAATTGTAAAATCTAAACCCTAACCATCTCATTTGTAAACCCAAACCGACATATAATTTCGTTCTAATTAGAAAATCTAAACTCTAACCACCTCATTTGTAAATTCAAACCGACATATAATTTTGTTTTAATTATATAATCTAAACCCTACAAAAATTATTTGTAAACCTAAACCGACATAATTTCGTTTTGATTGTAAAATCTAAACCCTAACCAATTTATTTGTAAACCCAAACCGACACATAATTTTGTTCTAGTTGTAAAATCTAAACCAAGCCAATATTTAAATTTCCTAAATTAAAAGTATACAGAATTTGTTTCCTTAATTGGTTTTGCTTTTTAATTTTATTTTAATTTATTTTAAAAATGAGATAAAGTATAGAAGATTTTGATTGGTTGAAAAGAAAGAAGTGAATGGAGAGGTTCACCTGTAGGGGTGAACCTAATTATTTTTCTGAATATTATTAGATGGAGGAGTTAAATAATGGAGAAACCAACATCAATATTGGTGAGACGTGGAAGAAGTGATTGGTGGAGATGAATCTAAGAATTTAAGATCTATGTTACATAAAAAATGTTAGGACTACCATAAAACCAAAAGAAAATTATTTGAAAATTTGTAATGGCACTTACCTTCCCCTCAACTTGGTCAAGTACTCTCTTTTTTTTTTTTGGCTCCAGTGTCATGCCTAGGGATATAGAGGCCTAAGGCAAATATTGAAGATTGTGAGCTTTTTTTTTGGTGTAAGAAAAAAAACAGGGAAAAAAACTTATCAAAAGAAACTTGGAATAGCTTAAATTTTGAAAAACAAACATTTAAAAGCACTGAAAATAGAAAAAGCCTCTAATAAGTGAATAATTATTTGACCAAAAAAAAAAGAGCAAGTATTAGTATTGGTAGAACAGCCATTAAGCTAATTTCTTTAAAATGTGGCCAGTAAGTTTGTTATATTTAGTGTGGCCTAAGGCACTTGCCTTTTTTCTATAAGGAGTAGGCACGCCTCTGTTTGGATGCTCCACTTGGTCAAGTATGAAGTATTGGTTTGAGCCAAACATATATGTTGCTGTTAAAATATTATTCGAAGAAAAGCTGGTTTTTCGATTGGCCCTTCAAATAATTTGACCGTTTATAAATCTATAAACTTGATTTTAAAATTAGCACGAACGCTTAATTGAACCCTTAAAAAGTGAAGCATGACTAGGTCATTCTCCTGCCTCCTGGTTGTAATTTATTCGATGTTTTAAACTGACTTTCTCTGATCGAGCAAGGGACTACTACTACTTCTCTTACATTCCACATCAAAATCCTTTCTATTTTTGTTTTCTTTTGAACAGACCTTGTCAATATCTAGTTTTATTTATTTATTTATTTCTCAACGTCTAATCAACATTACGAAGTCAAGAATTAGTTTTACAACAAGAAAATTATTATTAATAACAATTTCCCTTAATAAAATATGTATATAAAGCCATAACTTCCCACATATATCTTCGACCCACAGTTCAAGATCGTCCATAAATTAGTTATACAAAAAATCCTCTTACACTTAATTTTCCATAGAAAATTTGAGAGAATTAATGTCTCAATCACTTTTCAATCTCAAAAGCTTCTCTCGATCTATCAACACAATTATAATGTAAGTCTAGCCATTTATATTATTTTTCTTCATCTAATTATATTATTGATTAAGGAAGGTTGTGGAGATGACAACTAGCTACCACAATAGTTACACCATGTAATGATCCAAAAAATGGTAATAGATAGAGGCATAGAGCCAACAAGACCATAAAAGTTAGTCAGTAGTAGGCAAAAGACTCTTACTGACAAGCAAAATGTGTAATTGTGTAGCCATCTAAGGTGTCCTACCGCCACATATGATTGTAGATGAGAGTCTTTAATCATATTTTGAGCAGTTTGGGAAGCTCCTTTTGTTTCCCGAGGGTCTTTCATATTTCACTGTCCAATCCTTAAAAAATTTCCAGAAGGGCAATTTTTTTGTAGCTTGGTCGTCTATCCATTTTGTATAAACCTCTAGTTTAAGAAAGTGTGTTGATTAATTCTTGTGAATATATGGTGTTTCATACTAAATGACAGTTTTTCTTTTTTGGATTAATTAATAATCGTATAGGAGGAGATACATTGTGATCACAAAAGCCTCTCAAAGGAGATCTACTACTGGAAGTAGCCAGGAGAAGCCATCGTGGACATCAGACCCTGATACCGGATACTTCAGACCTGAGAGGACCGGTGCAAAAGAGTTTAATCCATGCATTACAAAAACTTCTCAAATTCAAGGTAAAATGATGAGAGGAGAAGAGCTATGGTGGATGCCTGACCCTCACAGCGGATACTATAGACCCGATAATTTTGCCAAAGAGCTTGACTCAGCTGAGCTACGGTCTTTGCACTTCAATAAGAATCACAAGACGTTGTAAGCCACATGATCTCTTACATGCACGTGTGGTATTTTCTTCTTGTTTTTTCTAATTCGTTTTGAAGTGTGAACTAATAAATAATTAAGAAGTATTTGCAAATTATTGTTTGCCTCAGTACTTATTTTCCAATGCGAGACGATCATTTGTTAAGTCGTATTGGCTTTTTTATTTTGTTTAGACGAACATGATGTGTTCAAGATTGCTTCTAAATATACTGGGTTTGTATCTAGTTGATCTTTTACAAAACAAGTTGTCACGTATTACTTTTAATTAGCACCTATACCAAATTTCTGTTATATATGGCAAATGGAAGATCTCCATGCCAAACTTCCATTTTCAGAATCTAATTTGGAAAAATTGACTTGTAGGGGGGAGGGGTATTAGACCATCTCCAATGGTTTTCCCTATTTTTTCTTCTATAGAATCTTTATAATAGAAAAGAGTTTTGCTCCAATAGTTTTATCTATTTTTTCCTCTAAAAAGAATATTCCAAATAGATTCTTTTTTATTTTACAATTAAAACCTTTTATTTATAAAATTGCAAACTAACCCATTTTACTTTAAATTTGTAACACTTTCATAAAATTATTATTTTTAATTAAATTTAATATTTATTATTATATTTAAACAAAGACAACAACAGTTGGAGATTCAAAGTAAAAATTATGCTTTGAAAGAGCTAAAAGAAGAATACAAAATTTTATTTTGTGACTTGGATACTCTACATCCAAATGTTCGTGGATATTTTGAGGCTGAATAAGCACGGATTATACAAAAGCGGAATAATCAACAACATAACCAACAAGCTCCTCCTCCATCTACATCATTTGGTTCGTTTGAACAATATTTTAGCGATATTGGTGGATCCCAAAGTAATTCACCGGATTATTAAGTTATTAGTTTTTGTTGTATTAAAATAATTATTATGGATTGAATGAAAAATAAATTTTATAATTTATATAAATTATCTTTTCCAAATGGTAGTCTCGATATTTTAGACTAAATATTTATACTTAAATTTATATTATTAGTTTTTAAAAATACTTATTTTATTAAATTTGTATTATTAGTGCTTAAAAATATTTATTTTATTTATTTTGGTCATAAATAAAAGAAGTTAAAGATTAAGAGGACTACTTTATAAATAAAATAGTTCACCTCTATTTATAGAGGAAAAAATAAAGTTCCTCTAAAAATAGAGAAAAAAATAGCAATTTCTATCATAGAAGTGAAAATAGAGATCTATTAAAGTAAAACTTTACAGCTGAAAATAAAGGACATTAGAGATGTTCTTATGATCTAAAGTAATCGTACGTAGTTGAATGTAAATTGACCTTTGTAACAAATTAAAACAAGATATATTTTATATATATGCATGGAACACTAGATAACAAAGCCGTCTTAGCTCAGTGGTAGAGCGCGTGGCTTTTAACCACGTGGCCGTGGGTTCGATCCCCACAGACGGCGACTTCTTTTTTTTTTTAAAATTTTGTAACTTGGTCTAAAGACTGTGTTTTTATAACCAGAACAAAATTTTCTTGCGAAGTCTCTTCCAATATATTGAAGCACGGTTACTTGAAAATTTACCAGAGAACTCAAGAAAATACTGTACTTATTTATTCAACAAGGAGGCTCCTATAAAAATATACACAATAAAGCAGGAAAAAAATGAGAAGGAGAAGAAGATACAGAGTGTAGACACGAGTGTGTTTGTATATATTCTAAAAAATCAGTAAGTAAAAATCAACGGCAAAGCTGAACACAAGCTATTAATCCGTGAATCCGGGGGATTTGCCAAAATGTAAGATGCTGATTTCCCATTTCTCAAACAAGTCATGCTGAATTGGTTACCTAATTGAGTCGTCTGCAGCAAACAAAAATAAGAAGAAGATATATGTGATCAGGAGACATTGAAAAAAAGATTCGATCCGAGGTTGTAGAAACTGAGATACGAAAGGATTTATACCGTGCAAGAGGCTGGTTCTCGGTTACAGCTCCATTTAGAAGTTGGAACACATGAAAGGTAATGACACCATGAGCAATGTTCGTTTCCATCGACATTGTTGAAGAGCGAGATCAATCCAGCAATGAACCTGTGACAAGAAAAGAAGCTTGGTTTAGTGTCGTGTCAATCTAAAAGACAAGATCATCATTGATACAATATGCAGTCCTTTATGAACTATGAGTATATGAAAAACAAACAAACTGATTTATAGCTATGAACGTGGAGGGTGAATAACAGAGGAATGTAACACTTACCCAGCGACCAAGAGGAGAAGAGAGATGGTCCAAAATATGCCCTGATACATCTTGTACCTGTGGGGTTTAGCTCCAGGAGCGTCTCTTTGGTTGATCCATCCATAATGGGGACGGATTAAGAGCACAAATCCAAGTAGAAACCCGGTAGCAAACCCTCCAATATGAGCAAAGTTATCTACTCCAGGGAGCACACCAAGTCCCAAGTTCACCGCCACAATTATCACAAGAGTTATAATCGTCACAACCTAGACCAAGCATTGGCAAAAACAACATAAATTCTAAAGTTCCAATCTTGAAAATCATAAACAAGAAAAGGCTTCTGAACTCTGAAGGTATCGTATTCGTTACCTTGTTAGAATAGATTGTCCAGTTGATAAAGATCTCAGAGAGCATTCCTCCAAGTAAACCAAACACAGCACCAGATGCTCCAACAGAGATGTTTGAGCGTAGGAAAAGAGCTGACAATATACTTCCTCCAAACCCTGAAATCAAGTAAAGCAATCCAATCCGAACTGCAAACAAAAATTGAAACAAAGGTTATATATACACACACTTCATAAAAGATATGGTCTTCACAAGAACAAAGTAATCAAGAGAGGCAGAGAGAGCAGTTACTTACTAAAACCAAATTCACGTTCCATACGTATACCAATGAATAAAAGAGTCAACATGTTCACGAGTAAGTGAACAACTCCTCCATGTAACCAGTTGCAAGATAGTAGACGCCATCCTTCATCTTGTTTAACAACTTTCTTTACATCTAATCCACCCATTGTTTGTAACCTGTTCCAAGCCAAGGAAGTGTGGATTATAGAAACACTGACTCATTACTAACTTGCATATTCTCTAATAGCAATTAGCTACTTCTTATCGAATCAAAATCGTAAAAATATGGAATTTTTTGCTCAATTTCATAAGAAAGTTCGGAAATTTCATAGTTTCATTCATATTTCACTTGAACTCAGTAAAGGTCAGACCTTTGTTTGAAACAGAGTAGAAAAAAGAACCCTAGAAAATTAGAAGCTTACATACGTTAGAGAGGAAGGACCGAGAAGAGGATTCTCTCTTGTGTTCTGAAACGAGAAGCGACCCAAGAAATCAGCAAAACAATCTCCAGATTTCTTGGGACAATTGTTGACATACATGGTGATCGCGAACACGACAACGTTAGCGGCAACGAAACAGGGTATGAGCCAAGGGAACCAGCTTCTAAACTCTTTAACTCCTCTTCCTCGTTGTTCATAAGAACTTCGACTACGATTCAGAGATCGATGTTGTTGCCCAGATAGAGAAGCAGATTCAACATCCATTGGGTGTTGTTGTGTGTTGTTGCTCTCTCTCTGCCGAGTTTTTCCCCAAATCGGAGCTGTTTCTGAATCTTTCTCACCCATTGAAGGAAAGCAATTAAATCAATTCGAGCTTTGTTTGTGTAGTAGAGAGGAATTAGGTTTTTGTGTGTTTGCTGTTTGTGGGGTTTTTTTATAAAATCTGGTTTGGACTTTGGCAGCTTGAGAGCAAGTTCCTATCTATACAAATAGGAAACTTTCGTTGGGGTTTGTGTCTGAAAACAAGAAAAGGTAAGAGTTTAAGTCAACGGTATTCACCTAATCATGAATCATCACACGGTTCCTAATCCTACCAGTAAAAAACTAAAAACAATCTGCTTCCATAAGGAAAAAAATTATTTGACTCAAACTCCAAATTCCAAATTCCAAAGGTTATTTGATATTTTACTATTTCGTATATGTTCCCGAGTTTGCTAACGCAATGATTTAAAGGATATTGACATCGGATGAAACGGATTACACAAAACAAACCGTGTACTACAAAAAGAAAGAAAGAAGCTAACTTTACAAATAGTTACAATTTTCTGAACTTTTTCCAATTAAAATCATTGATGACCAGTTGAAAACAAAAATAAACCGCAATGTATTTGAACTTTTTTTTTTTTTGGAACACCCATATAAACTACATTTGTCTCTAGATACATCTCAAGTTCAAATGCATCTCAAGTATGGGCAATTAAGTTCAAATGCATCTCAAGTTCAAATGCATCCAAAGGTCCTCCTTTTATATAAACTACATTTGTCTAATGGGTAACAAACTGGGACAAGATATATAATGTTATCATAAATATTTGTAATTGTAATTAAATATTTTTAATTGTAATAACATTACGAAGATAAACCTGATGGGTTACTGGCACTTGTTAAGACTTCGTTGGCCTTGTCGATCATGTTCTCGTATTGGCGTTGTTTTTCTTTAAAGCTGTTTATGGTAGTTTGAAGTCTTTTCTTAGAATTATCCATCAACTGATATTTACCCTGTCCAAAGATCTTGAGGAACCACTGAAACATCTGCGACATATATAAAAATGATTTCTGTTAAACTTCACTCCCAGTTAGACAAGAATGAGAAAGCCTCAAAAGGATGAACGGTGCAAATGTGGTTCGAAACAAATTGAACCGCAATGCATTTGGACTTCTTTTATTTTGGAACACTCATATAAACTACGTTTGTCTGATGGGTAAAAAACCTAGGACAAACAGATCAGGACTAATTCAGCACAGTCCGTTCAATTATGTTATCGTAAAAATTTTGATAACCAATAATTTTTATAAAAATATGAAATTTAGTGATAGAAAAATATATCTATTACCCTAAATACAAGTTGTTCTAAACAGAATAGAAAAAAAAATCTAAAATAATATATAGTCTTTTGCTTAGTGTATTCATCTTTGGAACCACGAGTGATTAGTGGTTCAACTGCTCCAACCCGTTGTAATTGACTGGTCTACTTGTTCCATTGGTACGTAATCATCAAACTTTGACTTCGACGCTTTTAGTCGTGCTTTTTATCGATGATATATAGACATATCTTTATATAGACTTTTTCTCTCTATCTATTGTTTATGTACCTATATACAATTTGGAATCCGGCTTGGTTATTAAAAAGAATCGCAGCCCATAATTATCAATCGTCTGATTTGATGATTTTCTTTCATTATCAACTATTATAATGGGCGTCAAAGTTACAAAGTTAGAAAATTGGTGGTTCTTTAATACTGTATCAATCAAGTTAATATAAACAATTTATGAAAGTGCTTAAGTTGAAGCTTTCTAAAGAGTGATTAATTTAAGGATTCTATATTTCTATGGTTGACTTCCTTGCTTGCATTCGAAATCGTTGACCATTGCCGCTAACAACTAACAAGACTGGTTCTTCTCAATCTTTTCGACTTTGTAGGAGTAACAAAATATATATGAGGAAGTCGCTCACATTTAAAACAAAGGGAAGAGAGACACAAACAAAAAACCCCTAAAACCAACGTTGTTCAACGATTGATGATTCATGATTATTAATAAAACAATATTTTCTCTTCACAATATGTAAACTGTATTTGTCCAAACAGATCTATATAATTTTTAACTCTTTATCATTTCGTGTGAATTGGTTCAGATGATTTTATACTTTTCAAAGGTTAATTCCAAAGGACTAACTTGCATGTTGTGGATTGAAACTAAATACTAGTGAATGAGGAGATCTATCCAACAAAAATGGAAACCACAGAGTTTTCCTCTACAACAAGAAAATATTAGTGAATGAGAAGAGATTTATCCAATTAAAATGGAGAGTCATCCACGTGTCAAAACCAGGATTGATGTTAAGAAGTAATGGGAAGAACGGAAGAACTGGTCCAAAGTGTTCGGGGGAGGGTTTTAGGGCTAAAGCTAAAAAAACCGTTGGTTAGTTTTCAACCCCACAAAAAAAATAAACACGTCTTTAGAGAAAACATTTTTAATTTACTGATATTTTCAGACTATTCAGATGTTGACAGGTGTTGTTAAAATTGAGTTCGAAATTTTCTGAAAACATTGGAGTTTTTTTGTGTAAAGACTTTTTGTGGTTTCATATGGGGTTTTTGTTCAGACACAAACCCAACTTTAAAGGCGGATGTTTTACGGCTCACATCATTCTATATATTTTCTTTTCCCTCAAACAAATTCTAACATAAATTTTACCAATAAAATTCTAACATAAATCTCACATTTCTTTCTCACACAAAATCAAATTTCGTTTTAAAGAGAAACGACAAACGATCATAAGGTTTGTGTATTTTCAGTTATCAAAAAAAAAAAAAAGGTTTGTGTATTTTCAAGTGATTTGATTTGTAAACAATGTTTGTGTAGTTTATCCTCATCAATTATTTGTGTTCTAGGATCTGATTATTGGATATAACAAATAAAAAATCGTGTAGGTTGGGGATTAACCTAAGAAATTTGCAGTTGTGTGTGTTGCAAGGAACATGATGGAATGTGGTGTCGATGCCTACCAACTTCCTGTGGTTCCTAGGGCGAATAGATCACCCAGAGTGCGCATATTACATTCGAACAAGATTACTTCCTCCAAGAGTTTCAAACATTTGGCTCACTGGATTGCATCTTTTTCTCCAGGGACGCAGGCTAAAACCTATCAGAAAACAGAGATCCGATATCGAGGTTTTAGCCCAAGTGGGTGGACAACTCTCAGGCGAGTGCAAGAATCGAGTTGCTATCGGCTCGTTGGCCCACGAAACAAATGAGACAAAGGATGATTTCGTCGTCAATAACTTATTGGAGACAATGGAAGTTGAGGTTAAGCCTCAACCTGATCTGGAGAAACCTTCTAATAATGTGTTATTGTCTAAGGACTGGTTAGCTCTAGGTCCTTCCATGTCTAGCTCTCAAATTACACAAGAAGAAAACTTCGATTCAAGTTCCAAGATCGGTAACATCAAGTCACTCGCTAACTTTACTTGTCTATATATAAGACTATAACGATATTTTAATTTTTTACATACAAATTGATATTTTTGGTCTTTCTTTGGATTTTTATATGTAGACGGTAAAAGAAAGATGTGTAACATGAAGGAGAGAGGTTTGTGTAGTAGCCAAGAATCGCAGGATATGTACCCTTTGAAGAAAAGAAAGTTGTTTTACCAAAATCATCGATCTGACACACATGAAGCTCCGTGTACCGGTATGCATATATCTATTTGAGATCAGAACTATATAATATATAAAAACAATTGCTATTAATATAACATTCTCTCGTATCATGTTTTCAGTTAAATTTGGTATTAAATCGTTGAAAATCTCGGAGCTATTGGTGGACGTTCCCGAATCAGCCACGGTTGGGTCACTGAAACTAGCGGTATTGGAGGCGGTAACACGGATTCTTAAGGATGATTTAGACATTGGAGTGCTTCTTCGAGGTAAAACCATCGATGATGACTCCAAAACGCTTCGTCAGATTGGGATCCCTCAGGATGCTGACGACAACCTCAGTTCTTTGGGATTCATGGTAGAACCGCATAAATCAGAAACAACATCAGTAACAACGTTAACCACTGTTTCCCCGGAAACACGACGGCTTAGGTACACAATCAAAACCATATATTATAATTTTTGTGTAAAAATACTCTTTCCCTATTAGCCATTTCGTATTCTTATTAAACTGCGGTCACAAAATAGGGTTCGAGGATCCGTCGATAGCACCGAGAGTGGCAGCTAAACCTGTGCGCATGAAGCCGGCCTCGCAGCCAGAGATGGTTCAACGGAGAATCAGACGGCCATTCACTGTCTCAGAAGTAGAAGCTTTGGTTCAGGCCGTAGAGAGGCTCGGCACCGGAAGGTTTTTTTTTTTTTTTGCTTACATATTGGGTGATTAATTTTTCATTTAAACTGTAATACTCTTCTTTGTTACATTATCGAATTGTCTTCATTCTACAATTGATTCTTATCAGGTGGCGCGACATTAAGAATCATGCATTTGACCATGCAAATCATCGAACTTACGTTGACCTCAAGGTATCTTTTACTATATATCAAATATTTATTGTAAACAAATAAGCAGACTTAATAATATGGGTAACCTAAAACAGGATAAATGGAAAACGTTGGTTCATACGGCAAAGATATCAGCAAGGCAAAGGAGAGGCGAACCTGTGCCTCAAGACCTTCTTGATAGAGTTTTAGCTGCTCATGCTTTCTGGTCTTATCAGACCGGATGAAATTAATTAGATTCGATTTAGAATTATTTAAGTTTAGGATTTTGATTAAATAACACAGAATAGATTGTCCTTTTCAGTACTTAAAGCAGGTAGATAATGTAGGATATATATTTTTTTTTTGGTGAAAGTAAACTGTTAGGGTAAACTTTTTATAGTGACTAGCCCAACCGCAAAGCGGCCCCATATCCAGGAAAAACCCCACCTCCGACTTGGACCTACGGGTTAGTATACACCGCTTGCCCCTACTTGTATGGAGGAGTTTTTATTTGGAGAGACTAAGTACCACCGTGGTGGTAGAGAGACTTGAACTCAAGACCTCTGACATTCATATGTGAGAAGGAAGTACCACTGGGATACAATCACTTCTCGTAAACTGTTACGATAAACTTTTTATAGTGACTAGCCCCACCGCAAAGCGACTCCATATCCAGGAAAAACTCCACCTCCGGCTTGGACCTACGGGTTAGTATACACCGCTTGCCCCTACTCGTATAGAGGAGTTTTTATTTGGAGAGGCTAAGTACCACCGTGGTGGCAGAGAGACTTGAACTCAAGACTTCTGACATTTATCTGTGAAAAAGAAGTACCACTGGTACAATCACTTCTCAAAAACTGGTGAGAACATTTAAACCCTGGATCGGATGATGTAGTTACTAAGTTGTATTGTTATTCAACACTTTTTGTTTTTTTTTTTCTTTTTAAAGTTATTCAACAACACTTGGTTACATTTCTATTCAATGTTTTTGAGTTCTCTGTGTCTATTGAATTTTTGAGATTTTGGTTTCCCAATATATGTAGACTTTGTACATAACTGCGGATAAAAAAACCAAAAAAAATACTCCTCTGATTAATCTAACTACTAGTTTTGGAGTATACATTTTGATGATTGGTTTTAAACGTTCGCTAGTCCATCGGCTCTCGTACAATCTACTATTAAAGCTCGTATCCATATTTTTGGGCCACACCTTATGCGATCCAATACATGTAATGTAAGACGTCGTTGGTTTGATCTCCACGTGGTCCCTCTCACTCGTTCTCCTTAACCGATAAACTGACTAGTGCAACTTGGCCACGTGTTTTTGTCTATTCCATACTTTACGGGGCCCACAAAAATATCTCCTCTGTTCCTGTAATAAAACGATTTTGCGTTTCGTTTCTGCTTTTCATTTTCTTTCAAGAAGCGTAAATGGCGAACAATGGACCTAACTGGGACGGATTGCTTAATTGGAGCCTCTCCCATTCCGATGGATCTTCCTCTTCTCGCCCCATAAGGTCCTTTGATCTGTATTATCATTTTTTCTTGATCGTATGTTACATTATCCCTTTCTCTTGTTTCAAGCTTGTTATTATCTTTGATCAACCCTTTCGTTTCGTGCTAGTTTGCTGATAATAGGTTGTTTAATTATTGGAATATAATCTTTATTCTGAGATGATGAACTTTTTTCCGAATTTTGATTTGAGAAATGTGTTATGGTTAGTGAGCAAGATCGACAATGGTTTATGGAAGCTATGCAAGCACATACAATCGATTCAATCTCTCGTATGAAAGTTATATCTCAAATCATGAAAACGCCTGAACAAGTCTTGGAGGCTCAAGGCGTTACGCCTGATGATCTTGAAGGTTCTTTACTTTCAGTGGCGATTCTATTCGTTTAATATATAAAAGGACTGGTCTTATTGATACTTTTCTTTGGACAGGAATGTTGGATGAGCTGCAGGAACACGTTGAGTCGATCGATTTGGCCAATGGTTTAATTTCACATAATTTGTTTTTTTGGTTTTTGCTATGTTTTGTGAATGGTAAATTTTTTTACGTTTCAGATCTTCACTCCATTGGAGGTTTGGTCCCTCTCCTTAGTTATCTCAAGAACTCTAATGCTAAGATTCGAGCAAAGTCGGCCGATGTTTTGACCACTGTTGTCCAAAACAATCCAAGAAGCCAGCAACTTGTTATGGAAGCAAATGGGTTAGAGCCATTATTAACAAACTTTGTTGCTGATCCCGACATAAGAGTTCGAACCAAGGCGCTCGGTGCTATATCTTGTAAGAGTTACTCTTCCTAGCAAAGTTTTCTTTGAGAACCCCAAATGTTTGACAGTGTTTTCTTGCTTTCTATCTACATCGCAGCTCTTATCCGTAACAACCAACCCGGGATTACAGCATTCCGCCTGGCAAATGGTTACGCTGGCTTGCGAGACGCTTTGGTTTCTGATACCGTTAGATTCCAAAGGTAAACAATGTCTCAAGCATATGCATTAGATAGATGCATGTTTGATCCAAGTTTTCAGTTCATCTATATTGAGTAACCCATGTACTCTTTCCGTTTCAGAAAAGCCTTGAACTTGATCCACTATCTTCTTCAAGAAAGCAACTCAGACTGTAAAATCGCTAGAGATCTTGTATTCCCTCGCATTATGATCCACCTAGCATCCAACGAAGACTTAGAAGTCCGGGAATTTGCCCTTCGTGGTCTCCTAGAGCTTGCCCGTGAAGTATCTGAGAGAAACCTTGACAGAGCGGATGTGAATCTAAGACAGCTTCTTGAGGAGAGAACAAGAAGAATCATTGTGATGTCGGACGAAGATCTTTGTGCAGCTAGAGAAGAAAGACAGCTAGTGGATAGCCTTTGGACCATATGTTATGATGAACCGTCCCATCTAAGAGAGAGAGGGCTGGTATACCTCCCGTCTGATGATGAGCTGGCTCCTGATGTGGTTAGGGACCGCTTTGAACCTCCTCTTAGGACTTGGGCTGCAAGAAGACATGATGAGACGAGTGAACAACCGGTTCCACTTCTTCTTGGTCCTGCACCGTGATCTCGTTGCTATGGCATATAAAAAGAACCAATCTATTGGATTTTGCATATATCAACAATACATCATCGGTTTAGAAATTTGAGTAACAAGCACATAGACATTCTAAGGTCTACGTCATGCCAATATTATAATGTTCCGTTATTGTGTAAGTCATGAATCAGACTTGTGGGATTGTCCTTGAAAGTGACTCAAATATCGCAATCATAATCTTATAACAAAAACTCAATTTATATATTGTATCTCCATACAAAGGCAAAAATGTATGTACATGATTCGCATTAGTAAACCTTTTTTACAAAAAGCTACAACATTAAAACGTTGCTAGAGTTGGGAGCATCAATCATCACCTCCCACCAGAGAGTTGAGAGTCAGCGATGGAAGATCCGCCGGTAAACCCTTTAAACACTGAGGAAAAATCCGTCATCGCAATACCGCTAAAACCGTCTCGGCCTCCCAAATTCATCATGCTCCCAGCCGACAAATCCAAGGGAGTTAATTCCGGCAAAGCCATGTCTCCTCTTAGATACTGTAACACTTGCCTCATACTCGGTCTAGCCCGAGGATCTGAATGCGAACACAACAGTCCGAGTTTCAAAACCATTTCAACCTCTTCAAGATCATTACTAGAAGACCCGAGTTTCGGATCTTTCGCTTCCATTATGTTTCCTCTCAACCACAAACTGAAAACCCATTCCACAAGCAAGAACGTGTCATCGTCGCTTTGGCTATGGAACTCAATGGGTCGTCTACCTGAAACAACTTCTAGAAGAAACGCACCAAACGCATATACATCAGTCGCGGTCGTGGCACGTCCAGTCCTGGAATGTTCAGGTGCTAAGTAACCCAACGTTCCAACAACGTGAGTCGTCTGAGGATCTGACCCGTGATCATACAACCGTGCCAACCCGAAATCGCCTAGTCTACCGTTGAAATCAGCATCTAACAAAACATTGCTAGCTTTCACGTCACGATGAATCACAACTTGTTCCCATTCCTCATGGAGGTAAAACAATCCTGAAGCAACTCCTTTGATAATCTTAGATCTTTGTTTCCAATCTAACGTTACCTCAGGATTGTTGTAAAGGTACTTGTCTAAGCTCCCATTAGGCATGTAATCGTAAACCAGAAGAAGCTCTCCTCTCCGGCGACAATAACCCAAAAGAGGAACTAAATTCCGATGACTCATCCGACCAATACTCACAATCTCCGCAACAAACTCTTTCATACCTTGTTTTGAATCATGTGAGACTCTCTTCACAGCGACTTCAAGCTTCGTCGTAGGCAAAATCCCTCTGTAAACTCTCCCAAATCCACCGGATCCGAGAAGATCCTTCTCCTTAAACCCTTTCGTCGCGTGATACAGCTCCTTGAATCTAAATCGGTTCTTCCCAAACTCTGTTTCCCAATCATCAAGCTCTTCCTCGTACTTCTTCCTCCTCCTCACGATGTAGAACGCGAGGAAGATGATGGAGAAGATCAGAGAGAGTGAAATCAATGGCATACCGATTTTGTAAAACTCTGAGATTCGTTTCGGCTCGAATCGAGGAAGCTTCGGGAGTTTTGAAAGCGAAAGCATCGGAGCTTCTCCGTTTAACGAGAAACTCCATCCGAGTACGAAATGCTCGGAGAGAACTGAACCAGTCGCTGATGAGAAACCTACATACATCTCTTCCAGAAGAATCGAAGAGAGATCTCTCACATACGAAACAAGAGGTCTCTTAGGTTTATCCGAATCGAACGGAGCCATGGTGACATCGATTCGATGAGTAAGATGATCGTAATCGATCCAAACCTGGATCCGTTTGCGACTAATCAAACTCAGATTCCGAAACTCGTCGTGACCATCCCAGTACCCAGCCGTAGAGTAATTCGCCGATCGCAAACCGTTGATATCGATCCCGACGTGGTTATCGTTTGGATCTCCGAACTCGTTGCTCTGGATAGTATCGAACTCGACGGCGAAGATGTGATTCGTGTCGTTGCCATTGTTGGAGATGTTGAATAGACCGATGTATTGACTAGGAAGTGCGGAAGGTAGACCTAGCGTCGGAGCTACGACGAAGGCGATCCCATGGCCGCTGAGCGTTGGGATCTGAGAGTGTATAGCGAAGACGAAGGTTGTGGAGAAGGACGACGAAACGTTGCCGTTTTGAGAATCTTTGCACCGGATCTTTTCGGTATAGAAGGCGTGACCGGTTTTTTGAACCGATGTGTTGGTTAGCTTCAAGAGACCGTTGGGTGTGACAGTGGCGAGACCTTGGAGTGAGATGTCTGTTAATGGAGGGTGAAAGCCATTGTAGGTGAAGTTTTGAGAAGAAGATCTCAGAATCTGACAGAGAAGGAAGAAGAAGAAGAAGAAGAAGAAGAGCTTGAGCTTAATGAACATGGCTGATTCCGGTTTGGTTACAAAAAGATTTGAAGAGAACAAAAATGAAGTTTATTTAAAGAGATGCGAAGAGAGAGAGGAGGATAAGAGAAAAGTCGTGGTCGTGTAATATTTCTTTGAGGGCACGGCTTTGTGTTGTGTGTGTGATACTCTTTGAGTATTTTATTAATTAATGTCATAGTGGTTTGGTGAAGTATTGATCAAGGATTGATTATTAAGCTTTTTGAATTTAAATACATTCTATGTATGGCTAATTGTGTTTTTTTAATACTATGGAACATTTGATTTAGACTGATGTATTAATCCAGTTTGTCTGCATGTTAGGACTACAATTATTATGTGTAGTAGTGGTCAACGGTCAATGAGTAAGATGTTGAATTGAATCACTTTTGTTTTGTTAAATTAAAATTTAGTGGAATTCAATCTTTGGGTCATATGGTTAAAAGACCACTAAATTCGCGTCTGTGGACTGTGATCTTGTGATTTTTATAAGGATAATATTTTTTTTGTTTAGTTGCTTAGATAGTTAAGTTTTTTTTTTTTTGGCAAACAGATAGTTAAGTTAATTAACTGATTTTTGTGTTTTTGGATAGTTAAGTACTTAAGTTTACGGATTCAAACTCTTTTTTTTTATTTTTGGAAAACCTAACTAAAACCGTTAGTACCATAAATAAACAAGCATCCCAAACAATGGTACAACTTAACATAAATCTAATATAATATTCAATGAAATAATATGCTACTACAAAAATACTTGAAGTTGTATATAACTCGCCGTAAGAATATGCTAAAATTGAAGTGGTATTTACTAACCGATTAATTTTGTAGGAAAATGCTTTACAAAAATCGTTCTTACAATAATCCAATTTAACAATGAATTTTCATGCAGAAGGATCGAATCAGATACTTTTATCATTTCTAGAAACACTCAAACACATACAAACCTTTTGAATGATCGATGAGTAATGTGAATGGTGAAAAAGAAACAAGAGAACGAAGTTCTAGAAACGTGTTTCACCGAAGTACTATAGGTAATTTTTCAGCTTTGTTTGATTGTAATTCCAGAATTTCGAACCATTATAAAGTTTTTTTTTTGGGGGGGAGAGGGGGGGGGGGGAGGGGATCGACAATTTAGTATGCTTAAATTTAACTTGTACGAAAACTATCATATTCCTCTAGTTGAATTAATCAAAACGTTTTGGATGGCGACAAAAGTATTATTCTTTCAACATTTCCAAAAAACTAATGTTGTACATGTGTGTGACCATTGAAAAAAGATATAAGGAAAGATGTGTACCACCAATCAAATGAATCAGAGGAATTAAGGTAGAACAAAAATTATAATATTACGAACAAGCTGTGGCTTGAAACTTGAAAAGGCTGAGATTGTCGACAAGAAAAAAAAGCAGAGGCTGCGATTTTTACTCCCTATGTGTTTGATCTAATTATTAGTAGTTATGTAACTAATTACTATGTTCAACATCAGCAAGAAACAGTACTGCTGACCGACATATAAAATATTCCTCTGCATATTATCTTATTAAAATATATTTATTAACTTATAAAGAAATTAGAAATAGATTAATACTTTGAAATTGTTTTGTGGGTTTGTCAGATTACAACTTGAAATTGGTATGCAATTATTTTACTCATTTTCAAAATTAAAATATAATAATTTTGTGATGCAATAACAGAAGATTCTTTTGACAATACGTACTGTGATAGTATGATTTCATGACATTTATGAAAAACGTGGACTTATAATTATCCATACACCACACACGTACTCCAACCAAATTGTTAGATTGTAAAATGAAATTATCCGTAACTGTTATGGTGACGTGAAACCTTGTTGAGTGTAGGAAAACGTGAATAGATGTATCCTGGATTCGTGAGAACAAAAAACAACTAAAAAGTAAGTGACGGAGGGAGAGAACAAAGACTTTGAGGAGTGATTGATAGTGATAGGGTGCTCATGTGTCAAGTGGACAAACTGGTCAAAACTTGTCCACTTTGTATTTCTTAGGGAACCTTCTCATTTTTTGACCTTTTGATTTTCTTGGTGTCAGTCAGCTTATTACATGACGATCAGACGATGGGTCTATCTTATGGTCTTCTTTGATTTTTCTTGCACTTCAGTTCTATGCCATCCGGACTCTTGGTATTTATGTGATTTAATATTTTATAGTCGGATTCGGAAGCGATGCATCGACTGAGAGTAGAGACACACCCAAAATAATTCTATATAATTTCATTTTATGTTTGTATTACATTTTCAGAATATAATTCCGATCTCATTCTCTATAAAAATTTGAAATAACAAATATTATTGGCTAAGTTAACAAAATACAAGCAAAAGGAATGGAATATATATATATATATATATATATATTCTACAAAGAAATTTCTGAATGTTTTTGTTTCTTTCTTTTGGTTGATGAATATATTATTAATTTCAGAAGACTAAAAGGGGAAAAGATACAGTTAGAGCTAAGCCCAGGCCTAGGCCCAGAAGTGTTCACCTAATAATATCTAAGCCTCAGTATTTATAATTATATACATATAAACCTAATTAAGAGGATTCCAATTGAGCCAATGATAACTAACTTACATACTAATTATAGAAATTAAACCAGTAAACCGACCGATAAATTTCTGAAAATACAAAGTTTCGTAAAACGGTCTGTAGAGCTTTTATTTTCCCCGTACTGTATCGGTGAAATATTCATTACTAACGTTTCTCTCCCAGTAAACTAATTAATTCACTATTCTGAAATAATAAGTTTCGTATAGTATTGATCATATATTCATATTAATATCTGCCGTAAACGAGTATCGGTGACATACTCATACAGAACTTCTTTATTATATCTCAACGTTACAAAAAGGAGGAAAAAGCCTCAGTATATAACCCTTCTTTTTTTTTTTTGGTATTGGTCATCATAAATAATACCTTGGAAAGTATAATCATAGTGTCTATATAATTTTATATATATATAAGGAGGTCTAACAATCATATTCGATATTCTTGAGTATTAATGTGAAATTAGTATATATGTTTGAATGGGGGGAAAGAAAGATACCATGTGAAACTCCAACACTGAAAAGTTAGTAAAAGAAATGTTCAAATTAGAGTTGTTATTAGAAGCCATAACCCTTGACATGTTCGTATAGGTTAAAATAGGCTTATGGATTTTATAATCTTTGTCCGTATCAGTTAATTGTAGGATAAGTCCAAGAGACTAATGTGGAACTGTTCTATAGTTGTTTTATTAAGGAAACTAAACAACGATTATCTATAATACCTTCCCTTGTTAACCACTTAACAAGTTATATATGAATGTTCACGTTAACAAGTTAACTAAGCAAGACCCGTCATCATTTATATACTGACCAGTTAAACGTGTATGTAATTTGCTTCCTGCCACTATTAGATGTTGGCATGTTGCCATCCGCGAAAATATTTTTTTCTTAAGTTTTTGTTTGTTTGTTGTTCGGATAGTTTAGTCAATTATCTTTTAAAAGTGTACATATATGATATATGTAAACTGTGAAATCATGTAGCTCTGTTGGATTTTCTTTCGTGTCTTAGTTGTTTCCGCAAATCTAGCAATAAGGAGACTTGTTCTCTATAGTTTACTTGGTCAAGTTTGTGTTTCCGTAAAACTAGTTAGTAGTTGAGTTAGTGGAGTCATGCTTTGCTTCAGTTATTTGTTTCAGCTTTTGTAAGTCTATAAAAGGCATTGAACGAGGATGAATAAGATCAGATCATTTAGTGTATATTGTGTTTTCATTGAGCTAAATCTTACATTTGGTATCAGAGCAAAACACATTTTCAAAAGTGATCTGAGAGAGGAAAAGAAAGAGAGATGAGTGAAGACAAAACACTTACGAAGATTCCACATTTCGATGGTCACTACGATCATTGGAGTGAGTTAATGGAAAATCTCTTGAGATCCAAGAGATTATGGAGCTTGATAGAAGAGGGTGTCGTCGAGCCAACAGCCGGTGTTGAGATAACCGCAGCGCAGCAGAAGAGTTTCAACGATCTGAAGACGAAGGATCACCAAGTCAAGCATTACCTATTCCAGGCGATTGATTGGGTAGTGTTTGAGCAGATCTTGGATCGCAGCATATCCAAGATTGTTTGGGAATCCATGAAGAGAAAGTTTGGGGGAAATGAGAGAGTGAAGCGATCCCTCCTCCAAACTTTAAGGAGAGAATTTGAGGTACTCGTCATGAAGAATGATGAGAGTATTGACGACTACTTCAAGAGAGTGATGAGTGTCTCCAACCAGATGAGGAGCAACGGTGAAGAAATGCCAGATTCGAAGATTGTTGAGAAGATTCTTTGAACCCTGACCGAGAAATTCACCTATGTAGTGGTGTCCATCGAAGAGTCTAAAGACACAGGAAGCATGGCGATCGATGAGCTGCAGAGTTCATTGTCTGTTCATGAGAAGAAGTTCAAGAAAACCACCTATGAAGAAGAAGTGCATGCTCTAAACGTCGGAGGAAGAGGACGGGAGCCTACAAAGGTCGAGGAAGAGGCAGGGGTCGTTCTTTCAACAAAGCCACCATCGAATGCTACACCTGCCACAAGCTTGGACATTTCTCTTATGAATGTCCAAATGCGAACCATGGAGCTCAGTTTGCAGAAATTGGTGAGAAAGATGAAGTCCTCCTCATGGCGTATGCAGAACTGCAAGGAACCAAAAGAGGAGACGTCTGGTTCGTGGATTCTGGATGCTCGAATCATATGTGTGGAGAGGGCAAGATGTTTTCAAGTTTGGACAGTGCTTTCAAACACAATGTCAAACTCGGAAATAATCACAAGCTGGTGGTTAGTGGGAAATGAGTTGTGAAGATAACGCTTAATGGAGTAAGCTATGTTATCAATGATGTGTACTATGTTTCGGAGCTGAAAAATAATTTGTTGAGTGTTGGACAACTTCAAGAGAAGGGTCTCGATGTTCTGTTCAAAGGAGGAGAAAAGAACACATGCAGCATTTTTCATCCCACAAGAGGAAAAATTGCAGAGTCAGTCATGAGTGCTAATCGAATGTTTATCCTGGTGGGAGAAACAAATGAGAAGACAAAGGAGGAGAGGTGTTCGCAGGTCAATATTGCAGACCAAGAAGAGCTATGACACCATCGGTATGGACATATTATTTACAAAGGTCTCTCAACCCTGCGTAACAAAGAGATGGTCATGGGGTTACCAAGCTTTGGAGGAACAAAGGTGACCTGCGAATCATGTGTCAAAGGCAAACACCATCAAACTTCCTTTCCAAAGCAGAGCAAGGGGAGAGCCACAGAAAAGCTGCAATTTGTCCACTCTGATCTATGCGGTCCAATAACTCCATCATCGAACAGCCAGAAGAGATACCTGATAAGCTTCATCGACGACTTCTCAAGGAAGACATGGATCTACTTTGTTCTTGAAAAATCAGAAGCTTTTCACCAATTCAAACTATTCAAGGCGTATGTGGAGAAACAGACACGAAGCTTCATCAAATGTCTGAGGACAGACAGACGAGGAAAGTACAACTCCATTGAGTTCAAAGAGTTCTATAAGGAACAAGGAATCAAACGCCAATTAACCACCGCGTACACTCCACAGCAGAACGGCGTTGCTGAGCGTAAGAACAGAACTCTCATGAATATGGTGAGGGCTGTGCTAATAGAGAAGGAAGTACCAAAAAGTTTCTGGCCAGATGCAGTTCAATGGGCAAATCATGTCCTAAATCGATCTCCTACCGTGATCGTGAAGGATATGACTCCAAAGGAAGCATGGAGTGGGAACAAGCCATCAGTGGAGCATTTCCGTATCTTTGGCTGCATTGGTTATGTACACATTCCAGATGTGAAAAGAACCAAGTTAGATGACAAGAGCGTGAAGTGCGTCATGATTGGGTACAATAGCGAGTCAAAAGCGTTCAAGATGTATGATCCGATAGAAAGGAAGACTCATATCAGTCGTGATGTGATATTCGAAGAAGATAAAAAATGGAGTTGGGATTCAAGTCTTTCTGCAGAACAGAACATAAAGCTCGAGTGGGAAGATGAGCATGAGTTCGATGAAATTGAAGAAGAAGAGGAAGAAGTGGAGGAAACAGGAGACAATAGTGATGGAGACCTTCACCCTCACCCTCCTCTACAAACTCATGCTCAGCCAAAAGATGCAACAGTGAGCAGAATAAGAAGACCACCGGTTTGGCACGCTGATTACACATTGGGGGAAGAGTTATCAGACACTGAAGAAGAGGCAAACATGGTGGAAGCAGGATCTGAGAAGGAGGAGATTGTAGCACTTATGGTGATCTCAGATCCGACTTCCTTCTAGAAAGCTGTCAAACACTCGAAGTGGAAAACCGCAATGGATGCAGAAATATGTTCGATTGAGAAGAATCTGACATGGTCTTTGGTGGAGCTTCCAGCTGCAGTCAAAGCGATTGGCGTAAAGTGGATCTACAAGACCAAACTTAATGAGCAAGGAGAGGTTGACAAATTCAAGGCTCGACTCGTGGTGAAGGGTTATGCACAAGAATATGGGGTTGACTACACGGAAGTCTTCGCACCTGTGGCTAGAATGGATACAGTGAGGATGATCATTGCTTTAGCTGCTCATCGAGGGTGGGAAATTCATCAGTTAGATGTCAAGTCTGCATTTTTACACGGAGAGTTGCAGGAAGACGTTTATGTGCAGCAACCTCAAGGCTATGAGCTCCATAAGGCTTTATACGGACTAAAACAAGCACCACGAGCTTGGTTTAGTCGTATAGAAGCTTATTTCATCAAAGCAGGCTTTGAGAGCAGCATCAACGAGCAAACTTTGTTCATCAAGCGCAAAGGAGGTAAAATACTCATTGTCAGTATTTATGTTGATGATTTGCTCTTTACGGGTGATGATGAAGAGTTGCTAGCTGAGTTTAAACAGTCTATGAAAAGGGAATCCGACATGACTGATTTAGGGAGAATGAGGTATTTTCTTGGCATAGAAGTAGTGCAACAGGATGATGGTATTTTTATTTGTCAAAAAGAAAGTATGCAGCGGAGGTCATCGAACGATTTGGAATGCAGAACTTCAATTCTGTGTGCAATCCAATTGTTCCTGGTCAGAGACTTTGCCGAGATGAAAGAGGTGTGAAGGTCGATTCAACACTCTACAAACAAATGGTGGGAAGCTTGATGTACTTAATGGCAACACGTCCTGATCTCATGTTTGTGGTGTGTCTCGTCAGTCGTTTCATGGCCAATCCCACACAGTTACACTTTGCTGCAGTAAAACGGATCATGCGATATCTGAAAGGCACCATGGAGTTTGGAATCTGGTACAAAAAGAAGGGTAGAACAGGGCTTGTTGGTTACACAGACAGTGATTATGCGGGAGACATAGATGATAGCAAGAGCACATCAGGGTATGTGTTCTTAATGGGAGGAGGAGCTGTAGCATGGTAGTCACGTAAGCAGCCTATCGTGACACTCTCCACTACCGAGGCAGAGTATGTTGCAGCATCAACTTCTGCTTGTCAAGCTGTGTGGATGGGAAGAATTCTGAAAGAGATTGGTTACGATCAAGAAGGAGAAATGGTGTTGTTGTGTGATAACACTTCAACCATCAAGTTGTCCAAGAATGCTGTGTTACACGGTAAATCGAAGCACATCAGGGTTCACTATCACTTTCTAAGGGATTTGGTTAAAGAAGGAGTCATTAAACTGAAATACTGCAGAACTGAGGAGCAGCTCGCTGATATCATGACTAAGCCTATGAGGATGGCAATGTTTCAGAGGATCAGAGAAGCGTTTGGAATGCGTGTTTTGAACTGACTCTTTGAGAAGGTTCAGTTAAAAGGAGAGTTTGTTGGATTGTCTTTCGTGTCTTAGTTGTTTCCACAAATCTAGCAATAAGGAGACTTGTTCTCTATAGTTTACTTGGTCAAGTTTGTGTTTCCGTAAAACTAGTTACTAGTTGAGTTAGTGGAGTCATGCTTTGCTTCAGTTATTTGTTTCAGCTTTTGTAAGACATTGAACGAGGATGAATAAGATCAGATCATTCAATCCATATTGTGTTTTCATTGAGCTAAATCTTACAAGCTCACCCTAAAATCTAACACGGCTTAATGTCTTCATATATAGATTTAATATTAAACCCTAAATTCATAAAGAAAGAATTGTTAACTACATTCTTAGTTTATATTCTTACATCAGAAATTAAGAATGAACATAATCTAAGATTCTAATAAAATACTGATTAACATTTGACATTAGTAAAAGCAGTTAAATATAGCGTATACGAGATCGATGATGCCGACGCACAGATATATACATACATATCTCTAACTGGATGAAAAATCTAACGCTCAAGTCAATAAACATATAGTTTGTGTAATGACTTTCATAAGTGTTTTTTTAATGACATTGATTAAAGAAAATTGTAAAACATATATATATATATATATATGTCATCGATCGACCGCTCTTTATACGTGTGTATCTGGATGTGTTTTGGGATACATTGTCTATTAAGACATCGCTCCATCTGTTTACATTCGTATATTTTGGATGTATTCTAATATTTACAGTGTGTTTTATTTTGATTAATAAACTCATAAATTTTAGTGTTTTTTATAAGGAAAATTTGCGTATATATCTACACTGTCGGCTATATATATATATATATATTAGTATTCCATAAAAGTTAAAATGTAAACGCCAAAATGAATTTAAAACATATAAGAACCAATCATCGCGAGACAATAACCACATAGCTTATCTTTACACATTTTGTCGGCTAGAAAAAGTCGGCTTTGACTTTAAATTTTAGAAAGACCAATTATCACGTTGTATATCAGTATATTTAACCTTTCTCATGATATCTTGTGATGGTTTTATCAAATTTGCATCTCTTCGCAGATCGAAATTACACTCCCTCGTTTATATTTCTCTCGATATATATCGTATACAAATGAATAGAAAATACTTGGATCGTCGATCATACTCATGGTCCGGATCACAAGCAAGACCATACATATGCGATTTTTGCGAGAGAGGTTTCTCCAACGCACAAGCTTTAGGAGGGCACATGAACATCCACAGAAAAGACAGGGCAAAACTTCGACAAGCGAACCTGAAAGAAGAAGATACTGAAGAAGCCACCACTTCGACAATTCAGTTAGAGCAAGAGCTTATTGAGTTACCGTTCTTCGTTGATACGGTCCGTCGACCAACAACAAAAGAAGAAGATGATAAAAGCGATAACTGTGTAGGAGATGAAGAAAGGAACAAAACGAGGATACTTGAAACGGCTTTATCTCAAAGTGCAGAAGTGATAGATCTTGAGCTCCGGCTAGGATTAGATCCTTATAAGAAATCAACAAGTACGTAAATGTTTGAATAATTTAATCACCTAGTATGTAATTATGTGAATAATTTCGTTTGATTAGCTAGGTATTGATTTGTTAATATTACACAAAAACTAACATTTATTATGTAAATATATGTTGGTTACTGATTGCGATGAGTTTATAATCATTTATTGGTGACCATCATTGTTTATTTACCACATACGCCTAACTGGTATAATTAGGGTTCAATCATATTTTATTGTGAATTTTATGAAACATGAAACAAACAAACAAAAAACTATGCGCCCTATAGTGATTTTAATTAGAAAATAAAAATAAAAAATAGAAAGAACTAAAGGTTATCAAAGAAAAACGACGGAAATATAAAAATTATAGTTGCCATATTGATTGGTTACCATAATTAATAACTAAAAATAGAGATTTTTTTTTTTTTAAGGTTCTACTAGATAAAATTAAGGGGGAGGTATTGGTTTAGGATTTAGAAAGAATTTGAATGAATTTATGTTTTTGCTGATTGTTAGAATCATAGAAAATTGAAAGTTAAAAATGAAGGATTCCAAGAGATTGTTTAGGAAGTTTTTTAAAATCTTGATGATTTTTTTTTCTAATCTTGTAAAATCTTTCTATTTGATGAAAAAGTTTTCATGACTTTTGTTATGAAGAAAATGATATAAAATCCTAAACCAATAACATAAAATTTGAATTCATTAACAATCCAAGATTCTTTTGTTTTACTTGAATAACATAAAACTTTTAATGACTTTATAAAACTCTTAATCCAATAACACTAGATTTATCAAGATTTTAGATAACTTTTTACAAATCCACAACCAATAACACCAAATTTTTAAAGAGTTTTTAAAAGTCTTGATTGAATAACAACATATTTTACCTAACTTTTAAAGTCATTAAAATTCTTTCTAAATCCTAAACCAATACCTCCCCCTAACCCATTGATTTTATCTAGTTCCCACCCATCTCCTCTTTTTTTTTTTCGGTGTTGAATCTCTCTATCCAATCCCATCCTCCCGCCTCACATTGATTTGAAATCACAAATCAAACTTTAACGACGAAAAAACACAGAGACATTATATGTATATGAGAACATAGGGATAGCATGAGTATACATTTTTTTTTTTTTTTTTTTGCATTAGCATGAGTATACATATATGAGAGCTATACTTATGTGATGATTTCATCGTTTAGCTAGCTGTTTCAAATGATCTTGTAATTATTATGAACGTAACCGATAATAGACAAAAAGAAGAAAAAAAAAGCCATGATGATGTACAATTATATTGTGTTTGAACTGTGAGTATGCGAAGTGCGGTTAAATTATACTATTTGAGTAAAGTAATTGGTAAAAAATGCATGAAAATTTCGTTATTGCTTTGGAAACAAGCTACAGTCCATTTCAAGATAACTAAGGTAACAAAAAAAAAAAAAGTCCACGAGAAAACAAATATTTAAGTTGAGATATGCATGGACATGGTCCTTGCATTTGAATAACATCTATCTCTACCTTAGGTTTGTATTTGATCGCACTATTACGTACAAAAATAATAAAGAGGTCAATATACGGCACACAAATCTTTTTTTTTTAAAAACTAAGTTTGTTTTCATAAGTCCACACACTTCACATTAAGAAAGCTTCCAAATAATAATTGGTCAGTTGGGATGTCTTCCTCATATTTCTTATGCAAATTTGGTTTAATATACGCTTAATGTCTTTATAAACCAAGGTTTCGTAGTCAAATTATATATTGAACTCCAATCTCTTTTTAAAAAAGAAACTAATGAAATTTGTAACCACGCGTCCATTAGTGGAGAAAAAGGCTGCTTCAAAATTTGAGGATGTTCTTTTTTTGCTTCCAGAAACTTCTCCACATTTTTCGTATTAAAAAAAAATAATAATACACGCGGTCACGATTATGCCACGTGGTATTAACATGACGTGGCATCCGAGGTGGCACAACCTAAGAACCCGTAATTGATTCTCCCCACACCTTCATTATTTCTGTTTCTAGTGAGTCAACTCGTTCTCTCTTGTTTCTCCGTTTCATAGACTCTCTCTGTTACTTTACTCCTCATTTTGCCAAACGCGATTTATTCGTGAAAGTGAAACGCAGATCACTAGATTTTGTCGCTAAAAGGTTTTGTTTTTGGATTTGGGTGCGTGTGTTTTATATGGTGGTGATTGTGGATTTGGAAGAATCTGTGCAATGAATGGAAACAGTAGAGGAAATGTTCAGATTGGGGAATGTAAGGAGACTGTAGTCTACATGTCCGGTTACTTACCAGGAGCTTCTCCCGAGAAATCCCCTATTCTCTCTCCTGTTCCCGTGCGTTTACCTGCTGCTGTTCACGGTGGAGATTCGTGGAAAGATGTTTGTGGCGGCGGTTGTGGATTCGCTATGGCTATTTCAGGTTTTGATTTACTGATTTCTGAATTCGATCTATCCGAAACTTAATTCGTGTCCAGCAAAAAGATCATAGCTTTTGGGTTTTTTTTTTTGGGATTTTTACTGGTTTTGTATGTTTGGTGGGTTTTATTAGAGAAGGGGAAGCTTATAACTTGGGGTTCTACTGATGATGAAGGACAGAGCTATGTCGCTTCTGGAAAGCATGGGGTAAAGCTCTTTTTTTTCTCAAAATTATGGAACCTTATCATCTCTTCATCTTTTCTTTTTGTTACGAAATTGATTTCGATTTTTGTCTTTTCTTGGTTACGATTGGTTAAGGAAACTCCAGAGCCGTTTCCTCTTCCCACGGAGGCTCCAGTCGTTCAGGCTTCTTCAGGATGGGCACATTGTGCGGTTGTTACAGGTAATTTGACTAGCCTTTACTTCTCTACTTTGACTTCTTTAAGCTATAATATTTAGGGATGGTTAACTTAAACATGAAATGGAGTAATGACACTGGTAACTCTTTTCCTATTTTACTGATGACCTGTGTGTTGGTGGTGTGTACAGAGGCTGGTGAAGCATTTACTTGGGGTTGGAAGGAATGCATTCCATCAAAGGATCCTGTTAGAAAGCAGCAGAGTGGCTCGAATGAGCAAGGTGAGATCGGTTGGGATATCTTTGGTTTTCAGTTGTGTTATTTGTTTACTGTTGATGGATATGGTATGTTTTCGAATTTTCATAGTGAGTCCATCATCACAAGGTTCAAATGCAGCAAGTGGTATGACACTGCAGAATGAGAATCGGAAGGGAGGGGAGGAGTTAGTGAAGCGGAGGCGGGTTTCAACTGCCAAAGATGAAGCCGAATGCCTTTCACTTGGAGAGGACTTCTTTGCTATCACACCTTCACTTGTGAGTGTTGGCCTTGGAGTGAGGATCACCAGTGTTGCTACTGGTGGTCGGCATACTCTTGCGTTGTCAGGTGAAGTTGAATAATACAAATCCGAGATGAAGCTGCTACCTTGTAGTTTGAAGATTCATTTGAGGATGATCATGTTTTTGCGGAAGTTTCAGATATAGGACAGATTTGGGGTTGGGGATATGGAGGCGAAGGGCAATTAGGATTGGGTTCCCGGATTAAAATGGTCTCCTCTCCTCATCTAATACCTTGCTTTGAATCACCCGGATCTGGAAAAGAAAGATCTTTCATATTGCATCAAGGAATAACAACCACGTCTACTCAAGTTACAAGAGAACCTGGTCGGCACATAAAGGCTATTTCTTGTGGAGGTCGTCATAGCGTGGCAATTACAGGTCCATTTTCTTTTCTGAGTGTTTCCTCTGTACATTACTGATCAAACTCATGTGCAATGAAAGAATAGGAGGTTACGTTGCAGTATGTATTTCTAAAGTTGGAAAACTTTGTGATAGTGTGATATTGATTGCTCGTCCTTCCTAGTTGCAGATACTGGAGGGTTAATAACTTTTGGATGGGGACTCTATGGACAGGTGAATGTTATACAGCGTAGCAATATTTGTCTCATTATCTAGTTGACTAAGCTTTTGACTTTAACTGCATTCGGTATAGCCTCTCCATGTGCTCATGCTAACCCAACAATTTTTTGCATTTAGTGTGGCCATGGAAACACAAATGATCAGTTAAGGCCCATGGCTGTTTCATCAGTGCAGAGTGTTCGGATGGAAAGCGTAGCAGCTGGATTGTGGCACACTATTTGCATCTCTAGTGATGGTAAAGTGTATGCCTTTGGTGGAAACCAATTTGGTCAACTGGGAACTGGCACTGATCATGCTGAGGTGACATCTCTTGTAATCCAAAGTTTGTAAACCAATTCTGGAAGTTTTCTGCAGTGCATGAACTGAAACATTTGGTATTACTGAAAGATTGTATCATCTGTCTTGTGATGTAGATGATACCGAGATTGCTGGATGGCCAGAATTTGGAGGGTAAACATGCCAAAACAGTTAGTTGCGGCGCGCGGCATAGTGCGGTTTTGGCAGGTATGGTTACTAAATGTTAATTGCAGAAAGGGACCTCTCCGAACCGAACTGAGCCCTAGCAATTTGTTTTCAGTTTTTTAACGAGAAGATACTAAAGAGCCCTAGCTTGTGAGATGCTGCAACTTGTATTCAGGTCTCCTTTTGAATTGTTTTCAGTATTAATTTGTGGTCTCTCTTTAAGTTTTTCAAGAGAGAAAAAGTCATAACCTCGTTTTGAAACATGGAACATGTTCGTGGAACATGTAGATTGCCCTTTCTGATTCGAGTTCAACTTTGTGATGGAGGTACTAACTACTAAGTGTGTTCTCGATTTTGCTGATTCCCACTGTATTTTTTGTTTCTGCAGAGGATGGTCGGTTGCTATGTTGGGGATGGAACAAATACGGGCAGGTACGAAGTTGTTCTGTTTTGCTTTGCTAACCGGTTATGTCTCAGTATCACTGTATTTGTACAAAAAGTATCTCATTTGCATCCCTCTTGTTACTCAACAGCTGGGTCTAGGGGACACGATTGACCGGAACATTCCTACTCAAGTCCAGCTGGATGGCTGCAGACTGAGGAAAGTGGCGTGTGGATGGTGGCATACATTGCTACTAGCAGACTCACCCACTTGAGGTTTCCCAACCAGGCACCAGATCCTCATATTACATTTTCGTGTTTTCGCCACTTTAGGTGCCTATAGGTTTGACAGAAGCTGTACATACAGGCTTTTTGCTATATGTACTTTCTTCTTCAGTCTTTCCCTGTCTTCATGTTTTCCTTAGGGAGAGGGCTTTGACTTTGTATTGTGTAACATGGGGAAATGGCAGAACACTAGAATAAAATACTGATTGGTATGAAAGGATCTTTAGGTTTCTTTAGATTTGGTGTAAAAACGATTGGATTTTTAGATTGGTAAAGAACAATAAGTCAGTGTCCTGCTTTGTACAGTCTTAGTCACAGCACTTCACTTGTATCAGGAATCAGAAAAAGGCGTGCAATCAGTGTTAGTCGTGACTACAGTTTTTTTAAGAGTTGGGAGGATAACTCATCTACTAGTTACAAATTTACAATCAACCACGCAATGAAACTAGTTTAATTAGGTTTAATAAACTGCCGAGTTGAAAAGGATGATTGGGAAATCTTTAGTATATTCCATGACAAGCGTAGATCCACGGTCAAATATATAAATATACGTCGAATCACAGCTAACTTGTGACTAAAATTTTAAAAAATAACAGTCGTGTACTTCCATTAAGTTTTTTATATGAGTTAAACAATGAAACAACTAGGGAAACCGAAACAAGTGTCACTATAAGTGCAGTATAATAATGTTGTAATTGCTGTATAATACGTTGGAAGGCACAAGGCTTAACATGGACGCACTAGCAAACGTCAGTAAGATAGATGCTAATTGGCTAGCTTAACATGGATGTACAAGCAAAAGTCAGTAAGATTACTAATTTTTTGGCGAGTAAAGATCATTTAATTATATTTTTTGCTTTTTAACGAGACATCTCTTCTTATTTTGCTACCTTATTTAGAGCTATTTAAGGATTATTAATATAGTACATACAAATACTATATACTAGCTAGTATTTAAGAGATTGTTGCGTTTTCTAAAAAGTTAACTCAACTGAGAATGGATTGACGTAGAGTGGATAGGTGATATCTAAGATCTGTCGTAAATTTACTGTTTTTCTTTAAACAAAGCAAATTAATTTTAATTTCATCTCTGTATAAATAATTTATTTTGACTACTCATAATATGAATTACAGTCGAATGCCTTATCTGAGGAGGAATGGTTTGTGAAAAACGTATCCTTAGCAGAAAGACTCTTCACCCACGATCAGTCCGAAGTTTCGGGAAACCAGATTTGTAGTGCAAATATAAAAATAGTAAAATCACCAAAAAAAAAACAGAAGAATGAATATTTTACGTTAAATGTTACTAATAAACTATATGCTTGGGTTTATTGGCACTGTAACACATTATAACAGGCCAGTTGGCTACTGCACTTACAATCATAAAGAAATATATATTCCTCGGATACACCAAAGTTTTGTTTTGGTCAAGGATTTTTTTTTTTTTTTTTTTTTTTTTTGTGCACCGGTCAAGGATTATATCATTCAATTATTGTAGTAGTGAATATATATATTTTGGAGAGAAATAACCCCCAAAAAGGTGAATAAAAAATATTTCTAAAATTTATAGGTAAACTTTTTTTTACTCACCGCAAGAGCTGCTGCTCAGGTTAATTCCGACGTTGTAATACACTCGTATTTGGAAAATCATATATATTTCCAAACTATATATTCCACCAAAATGTGTAGAATAAATGGAACGTATGGTGCACGCAATTAAGAAAAAACATCTTCCACATGTGTTCCCCTTGTTAACGAAGTAAAAATATTCAGAATTTTGGGTCAATTCAAAATATCAAAACACAGCTTTTAATGTACCCCCTGATGCAATCGGGAACATTAAAACTATCTACTTGACAAAAACAATACCATTATTTTATAAAAGATGAAAACGGGAATCATAGTACACATGCAGCTAATATATCACACACACCCTGAGAAAGCACCTGCCCATAATAAAACAAAAAAAATGGAGCTCCCATGGCTATCTCTCATCACCCTCACTCTTACTTTACTTCTTTCCTTCTCTTCTTCTACTGTAAAAGCTTTCAAACGATGCCCTAACTGCGGGTCCACTCAAGTCCCGTACCCGCTAAGTACAGGACTAGATTGTGGCGATCCAGATTACAAGATCCGGTGCGATGAACGCGGTTCTCTATGGTTCGATACGCTCAACGGATCAACCAATCCGATCAAAACAATTGACCCGTTAGGCCAACGGTTCGTGCTCCGTCCACCAGGGTTCGAGCCAAACAGATGTGTATCAGTCGATATCAAGTACCACGGTATTCAGCTAGACCCGAACCTTCCTTTCAACGTTAGTAGTAGTAACACGGTCATAATCATGAATTGTACAAAAGATGGTCTAGATTCGTACAGCTCTCAAGGGTTTAACTGCTCAGACAATAGCTTGTGCCACAAGTTTCTCAACCAGAATCTCGAAGCACGAAGCAAGTGCCGAGGCGTGTCTTCGTGCTGCTGGTATAAAACCGGTGCATCTGTTAATACTTATAAAGTTTACAGAGCTAGGACAGATATGTGTTCGGCTTATCAGAGTTTTATGAATCTGGATCTGCTGATGCCGGTTAGTAAATGGGGTGAACCGGCCGTTGAGATACTATGGGAAACTCCGAGAGAACCGGTTTGTAAGATTCAGGGAGATTGCAAAGATTTGGTGAACTCGGTTTGTTTAGGCGATTCTTCGAATTTAGGACAGAAGAGATGTTTCTGCAAGAAAGGGTTTCGATGGAACTCGGTCAACGCTGTATGTGAAGGTCCGGTCCGGTTCTGTGATTTTGACTTCGACTTTGTTTTTGAGATTTGATTATTTTCTTTAACTAAATGAAAAATCTGTTATTTGTATTTTTAAGTTAACCGGTGTTCTAAGGGAAAGAAATGCAAAAGATGGAGCAATTTACCTTTAATCGGAGGTAAGTATCATTAAAACCGAATGGTTAAACCGGGTTGATTATTTGGATATAGGGCGGTACGGTTCGATGTTAGACTGATTAGTTCGGTTATTGAACAGGTTTAACCGGAGGTGTGGGAGCTTTATTGATCGCCGGATTCGTAATGAAGATGATCATCTCAAAGCAGAATCGGATAACCGCCGGAAGCCAATCGTGGGCGAGCGTAAGGAAACTACACCGTCACTTATTGACTACAAACAGTACCGGACTCGACCGAATCTTCACCGGCAAAGAAATCGTCAAATCAACAAACAATTTCGCCCAATCGAACCTCCTAGGATTCGGCGGATTCGGCGAAGTTTTCAAAGGAAACCTCGACGAAGGCACCACCGTAGCCGTGAAACGAGCTAAGCTAGGGAACGAGAAGAGCATATACCAGATCGTCAACGAGGTTCAGATCCTTTGCCAAGTTAGCCATAAGAATCTAGTGAAGCTTCTCGGATGCTGCATTGAATTAGATATGCCGATACTAGTTTACGAGTTTGTCCCTAACGGAACTTTGTACGAACACATCTACTGCGGCGGAGGAGGAGGAGGAGTATATGATCCTTTACCGTGGCGGCGACGTCTTATGATCGCTCATCAGACGGCTCAAGGACTTGCTTATCTCCACTCATCAGCTACACCGCCGATTTATCACAGAGATGTTAAATCGAGTAATATATTACTAGATGAGAATCTTGATGTTAAGGTTGCTGATTTCGGATTATCAAGATTAGGTGTGAGTGATGTGAGTCACGTTACTACCTGTGCGCAAGGAACCTTAGGGTATTTAGATCCAGAGTACTATCTTAACTTCCAGTTGACGGATAAGAGCGACGTTTATAGCTTCGGGGTTGTGTTGTTCGAGTTGTTGACTTGTAAGAAGGCGATCGATTTCAATAGAGACGAGGAAGATGTGAATTTGGTTGTGTTTGTTAGGAAAGTTTTGAAGGAAGGGAGATTGATGGATGTGATTGATCCTGTGATCGGTAAAGGAGCGACGGGGATGGAGATTGAGTCGATGAAGGAGCTTGGAGTTTTGGCGGAGCGGTGTGTGAAGGAGACTAGACAATGTCGACCAACCATGAATGTTGTAGTGAAGGAGATCGAGAGCATTTTACACGGAATTTGAAAGTTTGTGAAGTAAAACGACGTTTTGTTGTGTCGTATAAGGATTCTGTAAATAAATAATAATTTCACTAGTGAGAATATACATGTCTCGTCTATGAATGTATTTGTTTTCAAAAGATGTAGTAGTTGGCAATTGGAAGAAAGTTTTGTAAAACGGATCAAAGATTTACACTCATCAAGTTTTGATTACTACTTTTATAGTGCTCAATGCCTCAATGTATATAACAAGGTTTATGAGTCTTCGATAAGTAAGGTGTGGTGTGGTGTGGTGGTTAAGAGTTAAAAGAGAGATATATATCTATGTAGCAATAGTTTGATTTCAAGAAACACTGATGGATTCGATTTGAAACACTGATCTCAAAACTACAAAGATGTTCTCAACATTCCAAGAAGAAAAAAAACACAAAGGTGGGGTTTGTTTTCGAAACTAAACAGAAGCTAAGATCCAGAATGTGACATGAGAAGAAACAGCGATTTGGATCCAAGTGACGAAGGAAAGGGCTACAGCTACTTCATACCTAAGACATGGATATTGGCTCTGAGTATTGCAATACTTGATATCTTTCTCATACAAGACTACAACTCCTGCTGATGAACATGCAGCTGCAAGAGATAACATTGCAGTCACCTGCAAAACAAGAAAAAACATTTCAGTTTCCTTCAAACAAGATCATATCAAGAATTTAGTGTAACAAACCCACAGAAATGTGGTGCATACCCAATCACCAACGACGAATAAGCTAACCAAGATTGGGTTTTGGAGATCTTTTTTGCCCCTGAGAGCATAAACATCAAGACAAGCTAACCCAAAGCTCCACAGCAACTGAAGACCCATTGATGCAATCAAGTAGCTAAAAAAACAAACCCAAAATCCATACAACATCAACAAGACTTCACAACTCAAAAACATTGCAGAGATTTTCTATTATCATACTTGTTAAATCCGCCAAATCCGACATCTAAGCGAACAAAACAAGCTTAAAGACAGAAAGACAAAAACAAACACTTCACCAAAAAGCAGTGTGAACAGAGAACTGTTTCGCAGAGACCATAACTCCGATTGAAGCCGCAGCAGAAGCACATTGTCCGATTCTCAGTAACAGACCACACAAAGTTCCCGGACCTCCGAAAAGCTTCTTCATTTCAATCAACAACGATTCCAATATCTCTTTCCCAAAACCCAGAAATTTTTTCTGATAAAATCAGAGAGGACAAAGAGGAACAAAAAAAAAACCCTAGTTTTCGCAATTGGAAAAAGGCTACATTTGCTTCAGGAGGGATTTTGGCGGGGAAAAGCAGAGGAACTCCATAGATAGCTAAGTTGAAAGAAGAAGAGAACGCTGGAAGAGGATGAGATTTTTGAGTCACCTACCTACTAATAGAATTTCCCAAAACGGCTTAGATTCGATATTAAGCTTCTTCCTTCTTTCTTTTCTCCCTTTGACATTTTTTTGTTGCTTTTAGTGGCGGACAGATTTTTTTTTTTGTTGAGTTAAATATGGAAACTTTTATATTAACTTTTTATTAGTTGGTTTTTAAGTAACTATACTTGGTTTTCTACTTTTTAAGTAATTTTATTAAAACAATTTAATTCTACTGTCTGAAAATAATTTCATTTTTGTGTTTTGGAAATGTGTATAAAATACGGAATATTCAGACTTTTTAGGTGCGACACAAGTCTTTTTTGTTTATTTGATTAAAAACATACATATTTGAAAACATCCATAGGCCCACACCAAACTAATGAGTTAACTATTTTTTATGATCAATGTATGGGCCTTTATGGCCCAAAGTAAATTTGGACGTGAAACCTGATTTTCTGAATTAGGTCAAATATAAATACTACTAATATCACACCTCTCTCGAGATTACGGCTCCTTGTACTCACTCATTTTTAGGGTTTCCAGAGATCGGCAGATTTTGACATTCGCACAATCATGACGACTCAGATCAGCAAGAAGAGGAAGGTTTGAATTCTGATTTCATTTTATTTTTTTTGTTTACATTTCGATAGATTTATCTCGCTGCATCGTTGTTGGAACTGTTTTGAGTAACTCTGTTGAGATTTTCATTTGTAGTTTGTAGCCGACGGTGTCTTCTACGCTGAATTGAACGAGGTTCTCACCAGAGAGCTTGCAGAGGATGGTTACTCTGGTGTTGAGGTTAGGGTTACTCCTATGAGGACTGAGATTATCATCAGGGCCACACGTACCCAGAACGTTCTCGGTATGTTGAAACTGTTCTTCATTTTTGGAAATTAGAAATCTTTTGGAGACTTGTGTGTGTCGAGATCTGATTTAGGATAGTTATTTGGATACAGGTGAGAAGGGGAGGAGAATTAGGGAATTGACATCACTTGTCCAGAAGAGATTCAAATTCCCACAAGACAGTGTTGAGCTTTATGCTGAGAAGGTGACTAACAGAGGTCTCTGTGCCATTGCTCAGGCTGAGTCTTTGCGTTACAAGCTTCTCGGTGGTCTTGCTGTTCGTAGGTATGACATTTTTGTATATTTTTTTCGTTGGATACTTCATTTGAGAAATTGGTTTTGGCAACTTACTACTAGCTCGTTTATTCATTCACCGAACTACTATTAGTTATATGTTTAGTATAGAGTAGTTGTAATATATGTCTGTCATATACAGAATGGTATTGAATAATTGTATACACTGAACACGCCTCAGACGTAAGGTTTCAACTAGGTTGTAAGTGTACATGGAATTTCAAAGTTACTTAATGTTCTCATACAAAGATGTTAATGTTTGCAATGATATTATGTTGTACAGGGCTTGCTACGGTGTGTTGAGGTTTGTTATGGAGAGTGGAGCTAAGGGATGCGAGGTGATTGTAAGTGGAAAGCTCCGTGCTGCACGTGCTAAGTCGATGAAGTTCAAGGATGGTTACATGGTTTCATCTGGTCAACCAACTAAGGAGTACATTGACTCTGCAGTAAGACATGTTCTGCTCAGACAGGTAAATATCCTTCGGAGATGTTCTTTAGTGTGTTAGTAATTCAGCAATGTGTGTCTAATATCTAAGTCTGGTTAAACCGCAATGTGTAGGGTGTGTTGGGAATCAAGGTGAAGGTTATGCTTGATTGGGACCCTAAGGGCATTAACGGACCAAAGACACCATTGCCTGATGTTGTGATCATTCATGCTCCTAAGGATGAAGATACCAGCTACCCACCTGCTCAGGTTTCTGCTCCGGCTGGTCTTGTTCCTGAACCCCCACTTACAGCCGTAGATTACCCTGCAATGGCCTAGAAGAATCCCTTTCTTTACTAGTCGATGTGATTTTGTTTTCAACTGTTCTTCCTCTTTTGACAGTTTGTAGCTTCTCGTATCTTCGAATCAGACACGTTCCCTCCACCAAATCTTTATCTAAAGTTATCTCAATTTCCCAGTGTTGGAAAAAACTTCATAAATCATATTCTCTATTATTTCTTATTCTTACGAAAATTTTCAGAATATTATTCGAATATATATTGTATTTAAATTGGTGAAATTGAACATGTAACGTGGCGTTTGGATCATCCACGTGTTCGAAATCTAGCCGTCTAGAAATAATAACGCCGACGAGTTTCCCGCTCTGTCGACTCTTCTTCCTCCGCCTTATTGTAAATACTAAATAGGGAAACGAGAGAGAGATCTAAATCGCACTCTTAAAGCTCTAACAATGGCGGACGAACTCGGATTCTTCCAACTCAACACCGGATCAAAGATCCCATCTGTCGGTCTCGGAACATGGCAAGCTGCTCCTGGCGTCGTTGGAGACGCTGTCGCCGCCGCTGTGAAGGTTCGTACGTGATTTTCCGTCTCATGTCACTCATACTTAGATGTTCAAGGTTTGATTTCAGATCTTAACAGCATCGTTTTCTTTTCTTTTTTTTTTTGCAGATTGGGTATCAGCATATTGATTGTGCTTCAAGATATGGCAATGAAATTGAGGTTAAATTCACCGATCTGATTTTTTTTTTTTTTTTGTATCTGCTAAACCTTGCATCTCTGGCAAATTTAGTATGTATTGGCGTTTTTAGGTTCTTCATTATCTTCTTGCCTGTTTGAATTAGACGGCATCTGAATCTTGTCTACCTCATGTTTCCACACATTTTGTATCATCTCTTTTTTGTTCTTCTTTTGGCGTAGCTTGATGCTCTTTAGTAGAACAGTTGGTATGATCGTTCTTATTGGATTTAGTATGTTATCCTGTTTTTTTGGGAATGACAATTGGCACACATTGTTTTGTTTATCTTCTTCTTAACTAGCTTTAGATTTTGAAGGGTTGATGGTGTTATTTGTTATATAAACTGTTGTTAAGTTCATTTGATATGTACATTCTACTTTCGCTGTGGAGATAATGAAAACTTTTTCCACCTGCAGATTGGGAAAGTGCTGAAGAATTTGTTTGAAGATGGCGTAGTGAAGCGTGAGAAGCTGTTCATCACTTCAAAAATCTGGTATTTTGTCCATAACATTTCATGTTTTCTTACGCATTTTCAGTTTCCCTCGCGTCTGCTTAGCATTTCTCTAATCTCTTATAACCTACAAATTATGCCATGACAGGCTGACTGATCTCGACCCTCCGGATGTACAGGATGCATTGAACAGAACTCTACAGGATCTCCAGCTTGATTATGTTGATTTGTATCTCGTAAGCATGACACCTTTGAACATATGCTAATTTTATTATCTTAACAGTTTTCATGATGTGTTTCTTGCTTAGCCTTGATTTGTTCTTACAGAACTAGTTGGATCTTTGGATTTGAAACTCTAGTAAAGCTTTTACTTGTATTTTGATTGGTTTCATTTGATATCTTTTCTCAAGATGCACTGGCCTGTTAGATTGAAGAAAGGCACTGTTGAGTTTAAGCCTGAGAACATTATGCCTATTGATATTCCTAGCACATGGAAAGCAATGGAAGCACTGTATGATTCAGGCAAGGCACGAGTCATTGGCGTAAGTAACTTCTCTACAAAGAAACTCTCAGATCTCGTGGAGGCTGCTCGTATTCCTCCCGCTGTAAACCAGGTGGAATGTCATCCTTCATGGCAACAACATAAGTTACATGAGTTCTGCAAGTCCAAAGGGATTCACCTATCAGTAAGTTTGAAGACACTAACATGTCCAAATCATTATAGGAATCATAATTTTATGCTTATAGTCTTATACACTTCGTGAATTCCGATTGTTGCAGGGATATTCGCCACTGGGTTCTCCTGGAACAACGTGGGTGAAAGCCGATGTTTTAAAGAGTCCGGTCCTGGAAATGGTTGCGAAAGAACTAGGAAAGTCTCCTGCACAAACCGCGCTTCGATGGGGACTTCAAATGGGTCATAGTGTGCTTCCCAAAAGCACAAATGAAGTAAGAATCAGAGAAAATTTTGATGTATTGGGATGGTCAATCCCAAAAGAAATGTTTGACAAGTTCTCTAAGATAGAGCAGGTAAGTAGAACTATAAACCACACACATTCCTGCAAATTTAGAATCTCTATGAGAGTCTAAACTTAAATTTTTTGTTGGCGTTGTTGCCATATAAATCTGCAGGCTAGGTTAGTTCAAGGCACGTCGTTTGTACATGAGACGTTGAGTCCATACAAGACACTTGAAGAGCTTTGGGATGGTGAGATATGATGAAACCAAGACGTCTTTTGTTTGAATTTTAAAGATTTAACCATTTTTCGTTTGAAGATGGAGAAAACTATGTTCCACTGTTTTATACTTTAATCGAGGGAAATAATGTGTAACCGATTCAACTTTTTCAATAACAGTTTCTCAAGTACACCAGACAAATCACTAAGCATTGTGGTCTATGATAATCATAAACAAAAATTAGACTCTAATAAGAATTTGATTCCATTGGCCTCAAAAGCTTAATAATAAATATCTTTCATAAACCATAGAAAAATCCAAAAACATGAATTCGCAAGCAGAGAAACGAACGAAGCCACATTGCTAATATTAAATGGAAACCTCAAAAAAAAAAGCAAACAAAGAGGTCGAGATTCTTTGATTTTGTGTCTTCATTGTTGTTTAGCTTCGACCTTCTTCTTCTGCCAGAGCCTGTCCACGCCACTGTCTGCGTCTCCCTGCAGATTCAATTAAAAAATAAAACACAATCAATGATCTTTGTTATCACAACTGTGGGAAGATTAATTCAAGCAATTTGAAGTAATCCAACCAACCTGAGCTCGGACAAATCCGCAGAGAGCAAAAGTGGTGAATTGGCCGGTGTAAACACCATCAGCATCAAGGTGACCAATGTTAAGCTGAACAGAAGCATGATCCTTTGATGTGATCAATCTGTTTGTTGCCGAGCTGAATTTTTTTTAAAAAAAAAAAAAAAAAAAACGAATCAGCTTAGTACTTAATTAAGATAATTTAGCTTAAACTATAGTATTAATCAAACGTCGAGAACAAAGAAACCTGATAATACCATTTTCTTGGAACGTAGAGCTCTGTGACCTGACCTTCTTCGTTCTGCATTTTTACAGATTTGGCTTGAACACAAAAAGGATCTGAGCAGGTTAAACAAACACAAAAAAAAAAATCAATCAGATTAGCAATAGAACAAATGATTCATAAAAGATTAATCCATAAGATATCAATGGAAGAAGGAGAGACTAAGACTCTTTAAGGATAAATTCTCACCTGTGATGAAGAAGAAGAAGTATCTGAGATCAGTTGGCGGCGACGAAGATGAAACAAAATGGTCGGTTTATTTTATTTATAGTAGAGAGCTCTTAGGGTTTGCTTTTATCGCAATGACCACTATACCCCTTTATTATGTTTTGTTCAAAAACCGATCCAATTAGAGCGGGTTTTAAATTTAAATCGAACCGAACTACCAAAGGTTTTAAACCAGAATTAGACCGACGCTTGTTCTTTGTAAACATGTTGATTTGGTTATAACATCATCGGAACTCGGGAAACGTTACCAAAACAAAAGAGTGGTTTAGTTTGGGTATTCAAATTGAAATTTGGTTCAAATGTCTGATTCATCTAAATGCTTTTTTCAGATTTGCTTGCATATTTTTGTTCTTTCAAAAATGGTTTTGTAGAGACAGTTGACAAAAATGACACATAAATCACGATAATACTCCCCAAAGTACATTTGTGTTTACAAGATTTTTGTTCTTTGTTTCTTAATAATGAGGAGAATTCAGATTCTTCTTGTTTGTAAATCTTTGACTCTTTATCAAAACCCTTTCAAGTTTCAATAACCTGAAATCAAGACATATCGAAACAAAGTAAGAAACCAAACTAGTCTAATGAATTTGACTGTAAAGATTAAAAAAAACGCTACACAAGAAGCACCTTCATCAAAAAGCTTATTCCGTCCCGAAGCTGCGGTCTCCAGCGTCTCCAAGCCCAGGTATTATGAACCTATTTCGTTGTAAATACACAAGGAAATTAAAAGCCAAGAACCCAAAATCGAAAACGTGTGAACTTGTATATCTGACTTACCCATTTTCATTGACTTCAGGATCGATCATTCCAGCATATACATGAAGCCTGAAATATGTTGCAAACAGTTTAGTAAAGAGTTAACCAAATGTCAAACAAGTTGAGAGTTGATCTTTTGCTATTGATTTACCCAGGGAATTTCTCATTAAGCTTCGACAGTGCAGGAGGTGCAGTACACGCACAAATCTGTAATCAAGGAGGTACCGGAAAAAATCAAACTACTTGAGGTAGCCAAGATTTCTGACAAAAAACTGCTTTCTATATATATATATATATATATGATTACCACTTTGATTTGCTGAACAGACAAACCACGTTCCTTCAATAGATCCATCGCCGCTATTATGGTACCACCTAACATACAGATAAACAGTGTTTTCAAGCATAGAGAAAAAACCAAGCTGTTGCTAAACCTACACTTCAAGCTATGAAACAGTTTGGTATCACCATGTCATGCGTTCACATTCCCATATTATCGTGTACATTTGAACATCAAACCTTAATTACACTTCTAATATGGAGGAGGCTAAAATGACTAAAACTCATTACATTACAAGAATTGATTTAAGACTTTCTTACCTGTGGCAATCATTGGGTCGACCAAAAATACTCTCGAGTTCTTGGGAAATTCATCAGGCAACCTAAAGAAGATGTATCAAAAGCTGTTATTGTAAAACACTTCAGTAAAACTACATAATGCTGCAGAGAGTCCTTACTTGTTAAGATACACTGACGGCAAAAGTGTTTTCTCATCCCTACTTACTCCTGGCAAATAGGATAAAGCATGGGGACATCATAAGCTATTAGATAAAATAAAAAAAAGTCTTCATGTTTGACATCTTCGAACAAGAAAGTACTTACCTAAATGATATACTTTATTCGCCGGTAAAACCGAGGATGCGTGTTCTGCAAGAGCAAGACCAGCTCTCAATATCGGAATAACCTACACGAGACAAAAACCAAGTGTCAGATATGTTTTACATTTTTACATCCGAGAAGAAAGTATATATAGACAGGAAGAGTTGGAGGAATTAAACGAACCGCAATAGGCTCTCTAGGATCAATGAATTCAACAGAAGCAGGACCCAATGGAGACATTATTTCTCCAACAACGGTTGGCTTGACAACACACAGACAAAGAAACAATAAGCAAAAAACCAGAGAAAACGAATCCAAGAAAAAGAGATGTGAAACTTTGTTAAAACGGTTACTCACCAGCCACTCTCGTGATGCTTCATACATGAGTAGTCTCCCTAGTTCAGCCATTGCATTCCCTAAGAATAATTTAAAAAAACTCAAGCTTTAAACAGCAAACAGAGACTTGTATAGTAGCAAACTGACCCAAACAAAAACAAAAACTCATATTCAAACGCAATGTAGAAGATACTTTAGTCTAAGAGCTAAAGAATGTTCACTAAATTCAAGAAATTAGGATCCAACGAATCAGAAATTGAATTCAGTTCTACATGCATCTCTACTCAAAAAATCTTATCTACTCACTGAATATGGGACAAGGAGTCTGGTCATTTCTCAGAACAGAGATCCAATGTTTGATCAACGGATGTGGTGGCACAAACACCTGAAACCCAAAATCAAATCAACACAAAAACTTCAAAAAAATTCTAAAAATTCAATCCGAATGTTTTTTTTTTGTTTGTTTACCAGCATCCTGTTGCTCCCGTTGATAGAACCTTCCGAAGCCGCCATTTTAGCTCTAACTCGAATACTCCGCTGGGAAACAGACGAAGAGGAAGCACCCGAATTCTATACAACAAAATTCGAGAAAATCAAAAAATATTCAGTTTGAATATACAAAAAAGCGTTTCACTCGAAAAGCGAGCTAAGGAATAATAGAATATATTTATATATATACTCGGGCGAGAATCGGGGAGAAATTAAAGGAGAGGAGAGAGGACGAAGGATTAGGGTTTAGGCGGCTGCTGCATTGTTGTTGTCGGGGACTAAAACGCAGCGTATCGGAACTACACCTGAATGCGTTACTACTAATTGAGTACGCCATTTTCGTCGATGTTCCCAATCTGGTTAGAATCTTTTTACAAAGACGATAGGGCGGGCGAACTTAAACCGGCTCTCAATCGAGTAGTATAGTTCCGAAACTGATTTTGGATCTTATTCTTACGGCCCATTGGGCTTTCTTTTTATTAAAATACACTAGTAAATTTCTTTTACTCAAGAATAACTCACTAATCTAGCTGTTTCTCAATGTAAAAACAAAATAAATAAATAACAGATACATAACATGAAGGTTTACTATATAATTTGAGACAACTCTATATAAATAATAATAACTTTTAAAAAAGAAAAAGAGAAGCTTTACCAATGTAGTTGAAGCAAATGTGATGTTTTTGAAGAAAAGTGTATTGTTTGATGAGAAAATATATGAGACAACTTATTTGTTTATATAGAGGTGAATAGTTACAATCTTTTTTTTTAGGATTAATAATTAATTATATACGTTCCTGAATTATGGAAGTTTATTTATTTTAAAGAAAAAATAATCATTTTTCTTTTAGAATTAGTAATTTTGTAAATTCTTTATGATTACATTTTTAAAGTAGTAATAATTAGCTGTATAATTATCTTAATTATAGAAGCTAAGTTTCTTTTAGAATTAGTAATTTTATCATTTCTTTATAATCACATTTTTACAGTATTAATAATTAGCTGTATAATTCTCTTAATTAAATTTTGTTTAAGAATTATTGTTATATTTTATAATTTCCTTATAATAATGATATTGTATAATCTTAAGAGTTAAGATCAAATTCATTACTTTGATAACCAAGTCTTTTGTTTAAAGAAGAATTTTGTATATACATAATTATATATTATTTATTAAGAAGATATATCCAAAATCTTTAAAACAATATTAAGATAGAGGCAAAATTTTGCAAAACAATTTGAACAGGTTTCTATAATAAGATATAAGTTTACACCACATATACATAACTTTAACTGTAGTAGAGATCTCCAATCCAATGTTATATTATAAACACACATAGTTGATAATTACACACCTTCACATTGTGATTGAAGACATAGTGTGGTTCCAAAATCTGTATATCAGTTACTGCTTCAAATAATATCTGAGGTCTTCTGCGTTGGGTTGGTCCCTGAGTTTAGCCATTGCTCTCCGTTCGATCTTCCGAATCCATTCTTTGCTAACTCTAAGAAGCTTCCCAATCTCTTCAAGGGACTTGGGCCTGTAGTCTTGAAGACCATAACGTAGAACCATCACTTGCTTCTCTCTTGGCTCTAGCCCTTCTAGAAGATCATGCAAGTCTCTCCTCGCGCTCTGCCTCATCACAGCCTCCTCTGGACTCTCCATCGTCCTGTCCGGTGTAAGTTCCTGCATGCACGGAAAAAGAGTTGAGTCTCAAAACCGAACCAAACTGAACAAAAAGAACTGCATAAATCTAAACTGAACCAATCTTTATGATAAACCTGATGGTAACAGTATTTTCATTCCATACTAAAACTAAACAAATCTTGGTTCTTGTTCGATGAAAATTTCTCAAAACCAAAGATTGAGCCAACTAAACAGTAAAACCGAATCCTCAGTCCTCCACTCCCAACATGAATTGCTAAAAATATCCATAGTTTCAGCACATTTTGGTCCAAAACGACATACCAGGAATTTTGTAGAAAAGCAATCTCCGACTTTCGTTTCGATTGAACCGACCACCTTTAGGCATTGGTTAGCTGCTCGAATCTTCTTCACGGAGAGGCTTGTTAGTTTCGAAATCTCCTCATCCGCTGGATATTTTATCCCATGGCTTGTTTTCAAGGTCTTACGAGCCTTTTGGATTTGATTGATAGTTCGGATTATTGATGCCTGCCAATAAACAGAAACGATAAACGAAGGTTAGCTTTGTTGAAAATGAGAGAAAACTTAGATAAACAAGAAAGGGTCAAAAACCAAAATGCACAAACAGGAATATGGACGCCTCTTGCATGCCGTGACACCATCATTGACATTGATTTTCTTATCCAATACTGCACATATGTTGAAAACTTGTAACCCCTTGTGTGATCAAACCTCTCTGCTCCTTGTAACACCCCCACATACCCTGCCTGCAAAACCCACAATATAAGTACAAAAGGAACTGCAATCACAGTTTTAAAACTTCCCACTTGCAAAGTTTCATCATATGTGTGTACCAAGCAGTATAATGAAACCAAGCCGGAAGTTTCCTATATGTTCTGTATGTAATCATAATCTTAAGCTAAAATTTTTAACTTTTGTAGGACTCTTAAGGAGAGAAGATGAACCTGAATTAAATCTTCGTGGGCGATTCCTAGTCCCCGGTAATTTCTTGCAAGAAAGAGAACCAAAGACCGGGTACTTTTTAACAGTTCATCTCTACAGTACCAACCGTAATGTAGATTGCGCATCAGGAGTTTCTCGTTCATCCCAGCTGCTTCAGCCCAACAACTCAAATTCGCTACCTTACCACTTTCTTCCTGCAGTTGCGTTCTGATTCTCTCCATGTCCGCCACTATCTTCAAAAGATACATGAGACTGTCATAAGAATTTCTTGTTAACTAAAAGAGAACAACAGAAAGGTAAAAAAAAGAGAAAGATTTCACACTGAACCTTGACTCCAGTTGACATCTCAGCCTCGTTTCTAGAGATCCTCTCTCTTTTCTTTCTATATTTTGGTGGTCTTCTCACTCTAGGGACATCAATAATGTTCCATGTGGTTCTTAACCCGGTTGGCAAAGAACCCTGATCAACACCATTCTCACCTGTCACACTCGACCTTCTAGATATCTTTTTCAATTTCCTTCTGGATGATACAAAGACATGCTGCTGATTCGGTGTTGTACCCACCAACTCGGTTGTGTCAGATAAGCATGAGGTGATTGAAGAACAACGAGACCTAGATAGACAGGTTTTGAAAAACTCAGCAGCCCCTAACTTGGCCATTTGCAACATAATATCTCTTTCCATTCTTAAAGAGTCCAAGGCAACAAAAGTTTCCTCTAGTGCTAAAAGGTTCTTTGCTAGTAAATTGTATTGCAACATGCTACGAGAAGTATATGATTTTTTTGCAGAAGACATTTGCTCTCCAATATTTTCCTGAAAAAAAAATGAATACCACCACACCACTAAGGAAAAAAAAAAGAGCATGAAAATTATGTTCATACTGTAGTGAAACTTTCAATACACACACCGTTGAATCTTGGAGCTCAACATAGAGATTATTTCCTGTAGTGTAAGGGGTTGCAGACGCGCAGCTACATGCTTTGAAATGATCTTTCTGATAAATAAAGCTGCTTTCCTCTTTGAGTGAGGATAGAAACGACCATCTTGTTGGAACCACAGAAGTCATTGGAATTCTAACTGAAGCATTAAGCACAGAGAGAAACATTGCAAAATCGATGATCAGAGGGAGCGTAATCTATCTGAATTGGGGGGGGGGGGGGGGGAGAGAGTAACGTAACTCACCAAAAATGGGGAAAGAAGTTTGCTCACATCGTAAAAGGGAGAGCCAATGTTTAATCAAAGGATGTGGAGGTACGAAGACCTGGATTGGATCCAAAATCAGAACTCAGAACATGTTTGATTGAAAGGGGAAAGAGAAGAAGATACATATACGTGTTAATGTTACCAGCATAGTATTGGTCGACGCCATAGTCGATCGGACCAAGATACGTGGCCGAGAAACAGACGAAGACGAAGAAGTAGAAGAAGAAGAAGAACCAACAATCTATATATATATATAATCCGAAATCCAAAACAAAAGAACAATAAGCTCGAGAGAGAGAGTGGGCACACGCGCCTCTGTCTATACAGATGATATATAGAAAGTGAGAGAGAGAGAGAGAGAGAGAGAGAGAGCACACCTGTTTGGGAATTGGGAAAGAATTGAAGGACGCCATTGACGCAGTGAATGAGCGAGCGAGGAAGGAGATATAGTGTTGTGTGTAATTGTATGGTTGTAGTAGACCCACACTTATTTTTCTATTTTTTTTTTTTCTCAGTTTGTCTTTTTTCACTGTTATAAATATTTATGCCAAACTGACCATACAATTTACAGAACATAAAAATATGTATATATGTATATATAAATATAAATTTACAGAAATTTAAAATTAACATTTTATTCAGTTTAAGAGGAACTAAATATAGAGAAATATTCTAAAATAGCACTAAAACAAGTTTTATGGACAACTGTAGCACAAATTCTCTAAATTTCTAAAAATAGCACATTAAAATATTTAAAATTTTATTTTTTAGGTTTGGGTTCTCAATTTCACATTTTGGGTATAGTTTTAAGGGGTAGGGTTTAATATTTTGAATTTTGAATTTAATTTTAAAAGATTAATTAGTGCTATTTTGGAATTTTAGAGATGTTGTGCTAAGTTTGGAATAAAAACTTAATTTTGATCCAAGGGCTGGACAAAACCGGAGACTTCATGGTTCAAATGTAATTATGATGCTTCTTTTATCAACACTGATAGAGAACCGCAAGCTGGATGGATCATAAGAAATTCTACATGAACTTATGAGGGAGCAAGTCAAGCCACAGGATCCAAAATTCATAATGCATTGGAGAGTGAATATCAAAATCTTATTCAAGCAATGCAGCACTGTTGGATAAGAGGGCTACGTAAAGTGAATTTTGAAGGAGATTGCCTCCAGTTGATAAAGCTACTACACAGACAATCTTTCAACTTTAGCATGCATAATTGGATAAGAGAAGCCTTACTCTCGAAAAAAAAGTTTGAAGAAGTCAAGTTCACATGGATTGGAAGAGATGGTAACAAAGCAGCCAATCATCTAACAAAAGATCCTCTAACCAATAACAATACATTTATGTTTCATTATTACGTTCCGAATGGTTTGATAAATTTCCTCCATGAGGATTATTGTAATGCAAACACTTGAAATCAATAAAATCAAATGTTACAAAAAAAAACTTAATTTTGTGCTATTTTTGAAAATTTCCCTTAAATATATATCTTTCCTAGTGATTTTTCTTTTATTTAAAATAAACTAAGCAAGCCTATCATCTTCTACAATAATAAAAGTCAGAATTTGGACTAACCGGAAAAGTACAAAACCAGACTGAACCGTCGAATGTCTAGACCAAAATTATGTGTGGACTGTTGTTGTCTTGTTGAGTAATGAAAAATAGAGAATGTGGTGAACGTGACGAGTTCATAGTTGGTCATGATTGATTACAGCTATTTGGAAATTGTTTACATTTTTGTATAGAAGAAACAGACTTTATCTGCTTTCAATATATATAGTTTATATTAGTACTTGCTACTAGTACTATTATTTTGACGACACACATAATATAGTTACTTTCGTGTCATGAACATGCAAATGAAACCCATTAATTTAGTAGCTGAGATTCATTTAACCGGAAGTGCAAAGTCAAACCAAAACTATGGTTACGATACTGTTTCTTTCTGTTAAGCTGTTGTTATCCTAATCAAAGTCTAGACTACATACAAATGCAAAGGTAGAAACAAAACAAAAGAAAGGTTAACTTGGTCTACTATAATATTAAAAAGGGAATAACAAAATTATATCTGTAATTAATTATGAAAACGATAGGGTAAGCCATGAACGATGTTGTCTCGTCGTACAAAACCACCAGAAGATCAAAGAAAGAAAAGTGAAATGAAAGATAAAAAAAGAGGATTTATTGACTAACATCCAGCATGCCCTCCCTCGCATGCGGCACAACCGGTATCATCATCCTTTTCACGATTAGGTTTAGTGCTGATGCAGCAACACACGAGAGCCACCAGCAAGATGAATCCCCAAACAAATGCAAATGATTGTGCCACCTTCAAGAATTTCTCCATTTTTTTGTGTTCCTTCCTACAATTCCTCTCCTTGTCATTAATTATCACATCTCTGAAAAACCTCCCAAAAGCCTTGAAAAATACATTTTTATTTCGACAGAAGTTAAAGAATGGAACATCGTAGAGATATGCATATATATCGAGAAAGATGTGAACAGGTGTTTTTTATTTATAGAGAATGGGGAATCAAGAGACCAACATGTTCGAAGAGTATAAATGACCTGTGATTCTTTATGTTTAAGCTTGATGGGATGTCTGGTTGAATGATCTGTGGGCATGTGGGATTTTATTATATGTTTTTAGTGACCTTTTGCTTATTTATTTATTTATTATGATTTGCCAGATCGAATAATCCACACCTGGCTCGGAAAAAAGTTAACTAATACTAGTTTTTCCCAAGTCTGAGAAACCAAAATTCATTTTGTGTATTAACATTTTGTGCAACATAATAACATCAATACTAGGATTAAAATAGAACCTCAACTAAAAATCTTACCTGATAAATTGGTTATATAATGTGTATCCTATATCCGTGATCCTGATGAAGCCCTTTATCCCAACAAGTCGTTGGTCGGAATTGTGAAACTCGATCTAAAAATAAGTTAGATGTTAAAGGTTAATGAGAGAAGAATACTTCAGGAAATAATATATTAACTCTGATAAAATATACAATAGAGATTACATATGTTTATATATAGAATAGAATGATAACCTAATTAACCTACTTTCCATAAGTATAAACCATTGTAATTATTAACAAATGTACTCAAGAATATTAATATTAGAAACTATAGATACAAAACGAATACTCCTCTCTTTATATAAGAAAAAGAAAGTTACCATTAAGATTAATTGAAATATAAGATTTTATTGTTGTTAATCCAGAAAGATAACAATGTTGGTTGTTATGAAATATGAAACATGTGTTGTTATCTTTGAATTACATAGACATGAAGAAAGAAAAAACATGAGGAATGAAGAATTAGAAAAAAAAAAACATGATTCCATATGTCTTAAAGTATAACGCACTCGGTTTTTCTAGAAAGAATTTAAGTTTTCTCCGTTTGATTCTAGGGTGAATTAGTGTAGTAACCAAAATTGAAAATATATTTAAGGATATAGTACATTAATTAAAAAAATTAGGACACAAGTGGTAGGAAAAATTACTAATGGGGGAGGGTGTTGATGGTTTGGAGGAGGAGGTGGTGGTGGAGGGTAACCGCCGGAGGTGGTGGTCGGAGATAGTGTTTGGAGTTGGTGGCCAGCGATGATGGTCGGCGGTGACCGGCGATGGTCACCGGAGGTGTTCATCGGCGATGGTCACCGGAGGTGTTCATCGGCGATGGTCACCGGAAGTAGTGGCCGGCGGTAGGGCTGGAGGAGGTGGTGGTAGAGAGTGGTGGTAGAGGGTGATAAGAGTGGGCTAATCTTGTAATTATTATAGAAAATATACATTATATCACCTTTATATGGTTAGTATAGTTATTGATTGAATTATAATTTTTTTTTGAGTTAGAGCGCTGGAGGTGTTCGCCGGAGGTGGGCGTCTAAGGTGGTCGCCGACGGCGGTTGCCGGTGGTGGTCGCCGACAGTGGTCGCCGACAGTGGTCGCCGACAGTGGTCGCCGACAGTGGTCGCCGACAGTGGTCGCCGGAAGTGGTCGCCGGAGGTGTTTGTCGGCGATCAGGGAGATGTTTGCCGGCAGTGGTCACCAGAGGTGTTTGGTAGGGAGTGGTGGTAGAGGGTGATAAGAGGGGTTAATCTTATAATTATTACTAGATTTTATCCCGCGGTACACTGCGGACATATAATTCTATTATAATTTATATTTTATGTTGTATCTATTTATTAAATATTGAATGTTTTGTAAATAGAGGAATAACTAATTTTTCTAGTTGTTGTGCGGCTAAATATTTATATTATTTTTTAACCCGCAGTACACTTCATGACTATTTGTTTGTTATATTTAGTTTGTTTTGTTTAGTGTTTGAGATTCTATTTTGATTTTTAATTATTATAACAAAAAAGAAGGGATCTAAATACATAATCAATAATTATACACTGTGATTAAGTCATATTTTTCCTAATGATTTAATTATTTTATACAATCTTAGTTAAATCAACTTGATTTATGTCAAATATTCTAATATTAGTAATGTTGATAAATAATTAAATGAGGATTTAACCCGTGTTAACACAAATTTATTTATATTTTATTAATTTCAACATGTTCTCTTTATAACTCATCTACTATAAAACCACATTATATAGTATTTTAGAATTATTTAATTTTACATATTCGTAATAATTAAAAAATTTATTAAGTTTATAGATGTTAATTATAATATTTAAATAATTGTCAATCGAAGTTTTTCTTACGTTAAGAATCAAAGCTCACAGATTTTGGAAAACAAAATGGGAATCAAATTGTTTTTTCTTTGTTTAGGAAAGATTCAGATATATAATATCTTCAAAACACAACATAATGTATGGTAAGTATATGATAGTTTCTATTTCCATATTGATTGCTGTTATTTTTTAATTGAAATGAAATGTAAAATATTTAGGAAACAAAATCTGGAGTAATGTTAGTTTTGGAAAAATTTTAGGGGTTAATGTTGTAAATAACTTTTTAAATAAACAAAACTAAAAAGGCATAACACAAAATGTACTTCAAAAATGTTAATATAATATAGATAGAAAATATACACTATATCACCTTTATATGGTTAGTATAGTTATTGATTGAATTATAAAATTCTTTTGAGTTAGAGAGTGCAATTTCTCTTGATTCTATGCTTGATATTAAAGATTAAAATGAATTTATGAGAATAATAAAATAAAAATAAAACAAATTTGTTGTGATAGCTTCACAGATTTTTTCTCGCTTAACTTTTCCCACAATACTTTTCAGTCGAATTGGCTGCTATGAATAATCTCTCTGTTGGGCCAACGGAGAAGAAAAACACAATTCTGCCCCCAAGAAAATTAAAAAAACGCAATGTTATCAATTGAGTTATCAGTTCATACAATAGTCAAAAATTACCGACGGCATGCTATTTTCTGTACCAACAACCAATAGTACCAATAAGATAAAAAATATTCTACTATATATTTGTATAACTAAGGATATGAATGGTAACAGTGGTCAAAGAGAACAAATATGTCATCGGTTTAGTTTGCCCCAAAAATAATATGAACAATAGACCGCGGTAGAATAACTCTATTTATACACAAAAATAGTTTGCAGTTAGTCCGCAACGGTTTTCTTTTTATTATCTTTGGACCGCACTGCTGTAGACTATATTTAATGAATGCTAAATAAGAAGTGATCTAATTCGTTGATGGATTTGTCTGACTGTTGTCACCATCCAAACCCTAAATTTTAGAGAATAATACAGACAGAGCAATGGCATCGTGGATATAGACATGCATTACAACAGATGACCAATCATGAGAGAGAGATAGAGGACACATTGACGTGCAAAGTTTGCCAACATACCAGGTTCCAGATTCGAATCTACCTAGGACCATTAGGCGTTTACTATTGAGAGTACATTACCCAATTCGAAAACCCACAAGTAAGGATTTTGGAAAGTCATCAACGGCTGGAAATATTAATAAGCAAAAGCGGGGCTAAAGTCACAATCAATCAGAAAAAAAAAGCTAGTCGGCTTTCTACAACGGCACGCTATATACATAGCTGCTTGCTTATCTATTAGGCTCCTACATATTAAAATTCTTGTGTACTACTTACGCTATTTCTTGTGTTATATTTTTGGGTGATACATTTATATCAATGTACACGTAATCCCATTTTCACACTTCATTTTAATATGTTTTATACTCCATCTGTATTAGTATTATTTTATCATCAAATTTGTTGCCGACCGTAAATTATGAAACCGATACATCCAATGAGCCATATACATTGAAGTTTGTTTTGTAACGGACACCAATAATTTAAGTATCTTACTATGATCGAGAGCAACAAATCTTTGTTCACAATTTCACATGATGTCTTGCTTATTTACCTAGTAAACATATTTTAATTTATCTTTTGAGTAAAGTGAATTAGGCTGTGAGTTTGCACAACACATATAGTAGCTAAAAAATTGATCATAAAAAAATTAATAACTTATAGATTTATTTAAGGTAAAATATGATCACAATTGTAAGATGATGTTAGTTAAAGGATGACTGGGCTTTAACGATGAGCGTTCGCAGATTAAGACCACTAATCATCCTGTCATTACGTCCACTCAGCCGTAATTTTAAATTAATTACACAAATCATCATCATCATCATCATCTCTGATCGTATAAATAAAAAATAAAAAAACAGAGGCGTCATTTTACAAGTTGATTCCTTTGTAAATTAATAATAATAATTTTTAAAAAAAGTTGCATATTTCAAATTAATAAACCTTTCATTTCTTCTTGTCATATTATCATAACATCATTTTATCTGAATACGCCTCAATTGAAAAATCCTCTTCTTCTTTTTTTATTTTCAACTCAAAGCGGGTTTTAGAGAAAATCCCAAAACAAGATTTTATAATCTCTGCAGCTCAAATTCGGATCTCCGGAGTTGAATTTTGTTTGCTCCTTCGTCCGGAGGAAAAAATGGCTCAGTCGTTGTCGGCGGCGGCGGGGAGAAGCGGAAGGGTTATCGGCGATTACGCGGTGGGTCGACAAATCGGGTCGGGTTCGTTTTCGGTTGTTTGGGAAGGGAGGCACCTTGTCCATGGCACCGTCGTTGCTATCAAAGAGATCGCCATGGCTCGGCTTAATAAGAAGTTGCAAGAGAGTCTTATGTCCGAGATTATTATCTTAAGGAAGATTAATCATCCTAACATCATCCGCTTTATCGACATGATCGAGGTTTTTTTATTATTTTTCTCTCTTGTTGTTTGAGTGAGTTCTCTTTGGTTGTCTAGTAACCATAGAATCAGAGAGCAGTCAGGATATGGAATGATGTAGTAGCTCGTATAAGCTGCCATTGCTCTCTCTCTGTGAAATTGTTAAATGTGTTGGCTTTATTAGCACTTTCGAAATCCGAAGATGATCATTTGTATTGGAAATGGTAAATGCTTAAACTGCTGATAGGTCTAATTGTGGTGAGGGTGGTTTTCTGTTTGTTTTTTCTTATATAGGCTCCTGGGAAAATAAACCTGGTGTTGGAGTATTGTAAAGGAGGTGATCTGTCTATGTATATTCACAAACATGGAAGTGTTCCTGAAGCTACTGCTAAGCATTTTATGCTGCAGTTAGGTAAAGTCCTCCAACGATTCTGCTTCGTTTGCTGTTTTGTTTGGAAGCTGTAGAATCACATTCTCACTCTTTAAGTGATTTTTCTGTCTAATAGCGGCTGGCTTGCAAGTTCTTCGTGACAATAATATCATTCACCGTGATTTAAAGCCTCAGGTATGTCTGATAACTCAAAACCCTGATATGATCTTCTATTGTAAATATCATGACATTACGTGAGAGCCCTTGCTAAATGATTAATCTTTCAAAGGGTTGTTCTGGACGCTGTAGAAGTATACTCTGTTAGGTTCCACTAAAATATGTTTTCTTCTTTCTCACTAGCAGAGATAGAGTTTTTTCCCTAAAATTGAAATTCGATTGCTAAGGTTCTTTCGTTCTTGAAACAGAATCTTCTTCTATCCACAGATGATACTGATGCAGCTCTGAAGATTGCTGATTTTGGATTTGCAAGGTACTGTCGTCAGCGCCTTTGTTACACAAACAATTAGTGTGATGTGATGGTCAGAGTTGGTCTTATATGGTTTCCTTCTGCTTTTCTTGTCTCGATATATATCTAGTTTTAGTTATTTTTCCTGTAATTTGCACTTAAACATCACACTTTCTTAGCTCAGATCGTTGCAGCCTAGGGGTTTGGCAGATACTTTATGTGGTTCACCACTGTATATGGCCCCAGAGATTATGCAGCTTCAAAAATATGATGCAAAGGTGCGACTTTTGTTTCTATATGCCACCTATGCCATTCTTATACCATATCCTGCTTATAATCTTCCTTGATACACAGGCAGATCTCTGGAGTGTTGGTGCTATATTATTTCAACTTGTGACAGGCAGAACCCCTTTTACAGGAATCAGTCAAATTCAGGTTTTGTATATCAAGATTCATGAGGATATAAAATATGTAAATGTTTGTATTTCGGTGAATGCATTATCGGCTAACATGCTCTCCATCTAATGTCCACAGTTGCTCCAGAACATTATAAGATCAACTGACTTACATTTTCCAGCAGACTGTAGAGATTTGAGTACTGACTGTAAAGATCTATGCCGGAAGCTACTGTGTCGTAATCCAGGTAAGCATCTTTGCAAATAAACTTCCAGATTCTATTAGCATATGTGTGTCAATCTTATTTTGAAAAGTAACAAGAGAATAGGCATGACCAAAATTAAACCGTAACCATATTTAGGACCGTAACCGGACCGTATCTGAACCGTAACCAGACCGTAACCGTATAAAATGGTTAAAAACCGTAACCGTTAACCGTAAATATATGGTTAAATTATATTAACCATAACCGTTAATTAACCGTAACCATATCAAAACCGTTGGTTAACCACATAGTTAAACCGTAATTTGTTAACCGTAACCGTTTTAAAAATATAACAAAATATACTAATAATTATTTATTTAATATGAATCATATGATATAAAGAAATATGAGTACTAAAGAAATATGAGTACACTAAAAGAACATAATAATTATAAATAAAGAATTTCAATTATATTATATCATCAAATAATATCAAATTATCAAATAAACGTAACCGTATATAACTGTAACCGCTTCAACAGGAACCATATTTAACGGTAACCGTTTAACCGTTTATTAAACGGTTATGGTTAAGGTTAAACAAAATTTCTAACCGTAACCGGTGGTTAATTAACCGTAACAGTGATAAGCGTAACCGTGGTCATGCCTAATGGGCAGTCGAGCTATTTCATTTTTTATCATGTACACAGTTTTTGTTTTGTTAAAAAGTATGGCCAAAACTTTGAAATTGTCCATAGAAGTTGGGTCTGTCTTAAACACTCTGGGTATTGATTTTATATGGGGGTTTACCATTATTGTCTCTTCATCTCCTAAGTGTATGTGTTGGTTACCCTTAACAGTGGTTTGAGGGTCCTTATTTGTTAGTCATTGACATTTATTTTTTGGAAATATTCTGTCTGACAGTGGAACGTTTGACGTTTGAAGAGTTTTTTCATCATCCTTTTCTTTCGGACAAACAATCATATGATTTCACAAGGTAGATGCGGTGCTAAAATAGTTTTGTCTATCATTTGTGGTCCAAACTGTTTTGTTGATGATGATTAATGTTGCAGGAGTAGATTAGATTCACAAACGATGAACGATGTTCATTCATCTGGAAGCAGTCCCTCAAGAAATATGGATGAAATTTCTCAAGAAGACTGTTTGCCTTTCTTTTTAGATGATGATTCTAGTGGACCTGAGGGAAGTCCTTCATCTTTTAAACATACTTCTCCGATGAAGTCATCTTACGGATTTAATATTGAGAGAAGGGAGGCAGCATCTAGTCCTTTGAAAAACATGGAACTTACTTCCAGATATAGTAGAGTCAGTCATAGAGCTGAAACCATTAATTTCAAGTTTGAAGGCCATAGATTAGCAGATAGAAGCCAATTTAAACCGTCAAGCTTGCCTGATTCCAGATCATTTAGTACTCAAGGAAGAGGTAATCAAATTTCTATAATTTGCTTAGCCGATAAAAATAAAATTGCCTTTGGAAAAGTTCCTTGCACAGTTTCTAATATACTTCGGTTCTGCAGTAGGGGATTCTTCAGACTCAATGGATCAAGATTATGTTCTGATATCTGGACCACCGGCTGATATACCATCATCTTCGTCTGGTTCTCCGAAGCCTTTCAATTACCCATTCAAATCACATTCTCCTCCTGTAGAGTCCATCAAGAGAAATGTAACTAGTTTAACGGCCCCTATGCCAATAGCTGGTGCCACTGGCAACAACATTAGTCGATTTGGAAGCTTGGAGAGTCAGAATTATATCCCGGGTACTACCCATGGCTCTCTGGATCTTGTAGATGCTTTTGAACAGCCATCAACTAACAGTTTGACAAGAATCCGGTCTTTACAAAAGTGTGCAGCAGCAATAGCAGAATTGGTTCATGAAAGGGTAAGCCAAATCAAATATAGATATAGAAAAGTTTGGCACAAAACCTGAGTTTCTGAGCGTTTTCTTTCCATGCTTCCTTTTTAATAGGGTGAAAATGGTAAGCATTTAGAAGCTTTCTCGATCCAACTGGTGATTCTTGCAATTTGGAATCAAGCACTGCATATCTGTCATACTCAGGCAGTCTCGGGTACAGAAGGAAGCCTGCGCCAAGACATGAACAGAGTAAGAAGAAATATCAGCCAAGAAGGATCAGAGAAGATATTGTCTCAGATTCAGAAAGAATTTGTCCAGGAGGTTGAGCGTGCTGAAGAACTTGCCAAGTTTGTTGAATCTGGTACGCATTTTCTTGGAGTAACCTAACTGCTGACACAATCTCTCGTTTTTTTTATTAATCAAAATCATTAAAATACAGAGAACATCATTGTAGATAATTTAAAGATGCCGGATGCAATGGAGATAATATTTCAAGCAGCTCTTACTCTCGGCATAAGTGGAGGAGTAAGTTTCTATTTCCTTGATGAACAATCCCAAACGAATCTGGTTATTATTGTTTGTTATTTACATTTCATTCACAACTAGGAGTGCCCAACCCGGTTTTTGATTTTTGTGAAATACCATTTGGTTTGTTTGATACGATTTTGGTAAAATTTAAAGTCTTTAAAGAGTAGAAAATCCCTCTTTTTGTTGAGACTTCAGAGTTTTGACAATTTCAGGTAGATGAAGTGATGGGAGATGCAGAGAACGCAGGAAACCTCTACTCAAAAGCGGTGCGTTTGCTAGTCTTCCTAGTAGTAGAGGCGCAGACGCTGATTCTCAATCCGCCTTTAACACTCACAAACTCAGTACGGTATCGAATCAGAACATATATTGACTCGCTCGTAAGCAGATTAAAACATCTTCAATCACATAGACCAACTTCATATCCTCAGAAGCAATGAGGAGGAGGAACATACAAATCTGAAATGATTCTCTGGTCTCTTGTCTGTTTGTTCAGTGTATGTAAATTGTAATCATTTAATTGTACAGCCAAAAAGTTATTCTTAATTCTTTTGGGGTTAATCCGGAGGGACTTGTAACATTCTCTTTGTTGTGACGCTCATCAATTGTTTCTATAGATTCATTTAATTTTAATATATTTGACATAAATTTGGTTAAATTTCCATGTATGACTCAAATATATATTGCCAAATCGATTATAGAACTTTCATTTGTAATTTCTCAAAAATGCTTGTTTTAGCAAAACATTGTACAATGTCTCTCATTCGAAAACTCTTTTTGTCTAAATATCCAAATTGTTACTCAGCCAAGGGAGGCTCGTTGAACAGAGCAAAAACCAAAAGTTTCTGCATATACATATATTAAGAATCCATAAAGGAATACAAAGAGCATAAAGCTTGGATCAATGACAGAGTTGAACAAAGCAAAATTGTTATCTCGAGAGATGCTAATGGAGGAGGAACAAATTGTAAATCTTAACACCTAAAACTGCAACTAATTACTATACACCGAAAGATTATAGAAAACTACTACCAAAGGAAAAATGGTAATCTGTTTCTTCTTCTCCAAACTCTATAAAGCAGCTTACACTAAAGTATATAAGACAATATTAATGAGGGACGGATGATAAGAGCTTCTTAAGTTCCTCGAATGTCATGAAGGCAATGCCAACACCAGGAACCACTTTGTAGTATTCTGGTAAGATTCCTCTGTATAGCCCTCTCATGCCTTCTGTCTTAAATATGTGTTTGAATGTTCCAAAGAGTCCTGTGGTATACACTCGCGCTCGTCCACCAGCTCCTTCCAACTGCATTCTTCTTCTCACCAGGTCCAATGGGAATGTCGCTACAAAAGTTATCGAGTTAATATAACAAAACTTTCATGTAATGTATATACCAAAAAGGCCATGACTCATCTAATTTTCTTTGAGCTAATTTAGCTATGGTAACTAGAGAGAAGGGAGAGATCAGATAAGAAACCTGTCGAGGAAACAATTCCGGAGAGACTGCCACTACCAAGACTAATCAGGCCATCTGAATCATTAGGCCTGAACATGTTTAAAGACAAACGTATTATGATAGGATAAATTTAGACTCTTATTGGACAGACAAACTCACTAGGCAATATTGATATTCAAATCCCAAAATATAGAGGCCTTTTACCTATGAGAGCGCCAAAATGTTTTAAAAGACTCATAGGCTGCAAAGCTGATTGCAAGGCTTGGACCGACACCCTGCAATTTAAAAGATGTACCAAGAAGCTTAAAGACAAGCATTTTGATCCTGAGCATGGTATGCATTATCAAGAAATCACATCTATACTCTTAACTGAACAGCTTACACAAGGATTAAAATTCTTAGTACATATACGTCCCTTTATCATGTGCTTTAACCACCTATTTCGAGAGCCTAATTGGATATTTGGACCACCTAGGACAATCCCATCTACCCTAGCAGCCTAGGGAAAATTGCAATGGGAGATATTGGCTAAACGGCTACCAATTCCGACTAATTCAACACTACCAAGGAGTTAACAATCAACACAGTTCATTCAGAAGAACAAGGGTAAGCAAATAAAACGTACCAACAATGTTGCACCAAGTCCTTTATAGAAACCCCAAATTCCCTCTTCTCTGCAAATGGTACGGAAGGCATGCCCAACACCCTGATAATAGATTGTCTTTCTCTGGAAAGGATCAAATATAATGCTTTCAGGAAAAGGGAAGACAAATAACACTGCTTATGTCAAGGGGGGAGAGACTAAATAGGTATATAAAACCACCTTCTTTTTAAGAGATAAAAGTTAAAGTTGATAACACAATTACCTGTGCAGAGAGCCGCGTCCTTACAAGATCGAGAGGGTAGGTAGCTGTAGCAGCTGTTAGTCCAGCCAAGCCACCACTTACAAAGTGCACAGAAGTGTCCACAGCTGCATTTCCTTTATAATTCTGCAAGACTGGATTTGATTTGAAGAACTGCAAACAAAAAAAAAGCAAGGGCAAGTCTGAGAGACGGATCAGCATGAAACAGCTATCAGACCACACTCTAAAATAAAAGAGACTTGAATCCACTCACTTTCTTGTATTCGTCATATGCGTAGAAGTTAACTGCGCCATAGGGAAGCCGATGAGCTACAGTAACCATGTTTCCTTTCCAAAATGCTCTGAAACCTTCCTCCTTGACAATACGGGAAGCTTCATGCCAAATGTTTGGACTGCTCAAAATTGCAGCTTCTGACTGCATCCCTTGTATCTGAAGATAACATATATCCATGTGTCAAATACAACAACAAAATCATACCATTCCTCAAATCCTCACGAATCATTCATGTTTGTGAGTATATATAATAAAGTCTTCAATTCAGCTACTAGTTAAAATCCTTACAGGGTAAGTTAAAGTTTCCTTTTTTATTCTTTCATTTAAGGATCCTTACACTAGCTCCAACACAAGATGCTCTCAAAATTTCACATTAACTAATCTGTGAAAAAAATAAGAGTACCTGAAACAAGATGGTGAGGCGAGCAAGAGGAGCGGTGCAAGTCTTACTAAAAGCACCGGCAATTCCTCCGGCGACAAGACGCTCAACGGTGCCGAAATGCCCTTGCTGCTGATTCAACGACTGTTTATTACTTTGGTGATGGCAGCTTTGTGTCTGCGTCTGAGTCTGCGGTTGTTGCTGTAACAGCAGCTTCCTGTTTCCGGCGTCGACAACGCTGTTATGAACCGCGGTGGCGGTGGCCGTATTAAGAGCTCTCTGTCCTCCTTCCACCACTACACCGACTCGAGCTTCCATATTGGTTTCTCTTTCTCTCCTCCAAGATTACTTTGCGAATGATTCGGCTGAATTGGAAGCTGAATTCGCATCAATTAAATTATAACGTTTTCGTATTTGTATTTGAAATTAACGACCGGAGACTGAAAGAAATCAAACGTGAAGAATGGTTTTGTTTGAAATTTTGCGATCGGAGATTGAAGAGAAATCAAACTTGGAGAAGGTAAACCCTATAGAAAACCCCTAAAACCTGGTCGGTGAAGGAAGAAGGGTATTTTGGTCAAATACCTCGCAACATTTGTTGGTTCAGAAAAAGAAACACAAATTTGATTAAACTAATTTAAACCGGTTGGTTTAATACTTAGGTATTAGTTTAGGGTTTTTTGATTAGTCTTTTCACATGCATGTGTTATCATCATCTCTCACAGCAGCTTCAATGTCTCTCGAAGAGTTTTCCAGTAACTACGGCGACGTGACTCTTAACGAGTTGCAATCGACGGCGGATCCGAAAGCCGGGAAATGGAGAGAGGCTGTTGAAGGCAAAGAGTGGACCGATGTGAGCGATTTGGTTGAAGAGATAGCCGGATCTGAGGTTCTGATCAGAGGACGAGTTCACACGAATCGTCCACAGTCTAGCAAAGTGTTGTTTTTGATCTTGAGGCAAAGTGGATCCACTGTTCAGTGCGTGGCCAAGCAATCGGAGGAGAATGACGTTAGCTTAGACATGATTAAATACCTCAAGCAGCTCAGTTGCGAATCATTTGTCGATGTCGTCGGTGTCGTTGTTCTTCCCAAGGACCCTGTCAAGGGAACTACGCAGCAGGTTTGTGTTTTCTTCTTCTTCTCCTCCTCCTCTCAATTCGTTTATGTGATTGCAGGTTGAAATTCACATGAGAAAAGTGTACTGCGTCAACAATGCCTTGACAAGGTTACCAATTATTGTGGAGGATGCTGCCCGAAGGGAAGAAGACATTGAAAAATCTCTTAAGGTATATATATGGTTTAGGGTTTTAGAGATTAATTAGTTGGAGCTAGCTGGTACAATTTTTTACTTTGCCTTCTCTTCTTCTGCTTCTATCATATATGGTGGTCATAGAAGCTGTTGTTTGCAGGATAATAAAAAGACAGCTCCTCGTGTCAATCAGGATACACGTTTGAATAATAGGGTGATTGACATCAGAACACCTGCTAATCAAGCCATCTTCCGCCTTGTGTGCCATGTCGAAAATGTAAGGCCTTGATCTTTTTAAATACATGGTGGAGATGATTAGATTATCTTTATATCATTTGTGTTACTGTTTTCATATCTTTTAGTAATAGAGAGAGATATGAGCCTGGTTTGGTAAAAATATTTGTGTATGCCTCGTGCCCTCGTGACTGAATTAGCTATCACTTTTTTTTTGTAGTTTTACAGAGAAAAATTACTATCCAAAGCTTTTGTTGGTATCCACACACCGAAACTCATGGCCGGTAGTAGTGAAGGAGGTTCTGCTGTATTTAGGTTGGAATACAAAGGACAGCCTGCTTGTCTAGCTCAGTCTCCTCAGCTGCACAAGCAAATGGCTATATGTGGTGACTTGCAACGCGTCTTTGAGATTGGTCCTGTTTTCAGAGCAGAAGACTCGTTCACTCATAGACATCTGTGTGAATTTGTTGGTCTTGATGTGGATATGGAGATTCACAAACACTATTCTGAGGTAAGAATACTGCGCTAGCCGTCAATAATATATATATAGTATTCATCTCATCAAGTATCTTGTATTCTGCCAGTGGTGCTAATAGCTTTTGTGTGTGCAGATAATGGACCTTGTGGACGAGTTATTTGTGTTTATATTCACTAGTTTGAATGAAAAGTGCAAGAAGGAACTGGAAGCTGTTAGAAAGCAATACCCATTTGAACCTTTGAAGGTAAACCATGTGCAGTATAAGAAAGACAGAAACTGAAATTTTCGTAACTTTTTGGATTCTGATTAATTGGTGCTAATTAATATGCAGTTTCTTGAAAAGACATTGAGGTTAACGTTTGAAGAAGGGGTTCAAATGCTTAAGGTATGACTTGTATATTTTTTTTTGTATTTAATTTATCTGAGTTTTTCGAATGGACTTATTAATATTAATTGATTTGTTGACAGGAAGCTGGTGTGGAGGTTGATCCTTTTGGTGATCTAAACACTGAATCTGAGAGAAAACTTGGCCAACTTGTTTTGGAAAAGTAATCCATCATTTTTATCTACCGCTCTGTTTGATATCACTTTTAGTTATGTATCTCTCTAACACTATGGTGTTGTTGATCATTTCGATAGGTACAACACTGAATTCTATATTCTGCATCGGTATCCTACGGCGGTTAGGCCGTTCTACACAATGCCTTGTGCTGATAATCCTCTTTACAGCAACTCCTTTGATGTCTTCATCAGAGGTGCATCATCTTTGAGCTATTCTTTATAATTTACCTTGTGGGTTGTCACCAATTATGTTACTACTGCTCATTTTGATACTTAACTTGACGTGTGTTCTGTCTTAGGTGAGGAGATCATATCTGGAGCACAACGTGTCCATATCCCAGAAGTCTTGGAGAAACGTGCAGGGGAATGCGGGATTTATGTCAAGACAATATCCACATACATCGATTCATTCAGGTAATTTTTACAAACTGAAAAACCAGCTCGATCGGTTCCGTACTCTTGTTTATATCTGAGTTGTTGTTGTTCTCTAAGCAGAGACGTCAATTGATACAAAATCATCATGTTGTTGACAGGTATGGTGCGCCTCCACACGGTGGATTCGGAGTGGGGCTAGAGCGAGTGGTCATGTTTTTCTGTGCACTGAACAACATCCGGAAAACATCGCTCTTCCCTCGCGACCCTCAAAGGCTTACACCCTAATGTCTTTTCAACTCAAAGCTGCTACTGAGAGTTTAAATTTTACTTTTTTTTTTTTTTTTGTGTGAAATTTTTAAAATGTACTTGTTGCCATCTTCTTGTCCTTGTTGCCACCCTAATGTCTTTTCAACTCAAAGCTGCTACTCAAAGCCTGGTTTTTTTTTTTTTTTTTTTTGTGTGAAATTTTACTTTCTTATGTTACATAGATGTTGTCGAGTAAGTAAGTCATGGTTACTTTCGTTTGTTTGTTTCTTTCCTCTTTCCCACTATTTCGCGTGTAATTCTTGTATTCATATAGCTAGGAATCTCTACAATATCCAATATTTTTAAAACGGATCGAGACAGATTTCTCTGGTAGAAATGGCTAATACTAATAGGCTAAGTCCATTCCCTACAACTATATGTAAAGAGAGAGAGTGACATTAATTGGATTGTATATTTCGATGTACATATTATAAGGGCAAAAGTAATTATAAATGGATTTTACTTTTTGAAACCACTAGCTGCAGATTAATTTATCAACTAATCATGTAGAAGAAGTATCATTTCTTTTTGTTGTCTAAGCATCAAGATGACGAAATGATCGTAGAAAAAAGGTGAAGTATGGAGAAAAGGTAGGAAAAAGAACACGTTAATCAAATTTATTAGTGTCATTTTAAGTAATTTTTCTTTAAAAGAAATAGAAATAATAATAATACTAGTTTGAGTTCATGGGACCCACAACAGTATGTTAAGTCTGATCATCGAATCAAAAATCATCACAGACAAATCAACGGCTGTGATTAATTTACAGAGTATACCTATTCCCCACTTAACCTTCTTTTTAAGTGTGTCAGTGAAGCAGAAAGCTTCCAAAAAAGCTTTAGGCCAACACAAAAAATGGCAGAAGTTGTTCCTTATTATTACACTCCAGGGATCGTACTACTTGTACTTCTCCAATTCATTCTTCTCTTCTCCATCGCACGTGCCGATTTACCAGGCACCTGGGAGCTCATCGTACAAGACGCCGGTATAGCTTCTATGCACACGGCGGTGACCCGTTTCAACACCGTCATCCTTCTTGATCGAACTAACATCGGACCGTCTAGGAAAGCTCTCAACCGTCATCGGTGCCGGAGAGACCCAAACGACGCAGCCCTTAAGCACGACTGCTACGCTCACTCGGTTCTCTTTGACCTCGCTACTAACCAGATCAGACCGCTGATGATACAAACCGACACGTGGTGCTCGTCAGGTCAGTTTTTATCCGACGGTTCGTTGCTTCAAACGGGTGGGGATAAAGACGGGTTTAAAAAGATTCGTAAATTCGAACCGTGTGACCCGAACGAAACGTGCGATTGGGTGGAGCTTCAAGATACCGAATTGATAACCGGACGCTGGTATGCTACTAACCAAATATTACCGGATGGTTCGGTTATTATCGTCGGTGGAAGAGGAACCAATACGGTTGAGTATTACCCTCCACGCGAGAACGGCGCCGTTCCGTTTCAGTTCCTTGCTGACGTGGAAGACAAACAAATGGACAATCTCTATCCGTACGTTCATCTCCTCCCTGACGACGGCGGTAACCTCTTCGTCTTCGCCAACAGTCGCGCCGTTAAATACGACCACCGGATAAACGCCGTCGTAAAAGAGTATCCACCGTTAGACGGCGGTCCGAGAAACTATCCGTCGGGTGGATCATCGGCGATGCTAGCGATTCAAGGAGATTTCGCCACGGCGGAGATTCTAATCTGCGGCGGAGCTCAATCCGGGGCCTTCACAGCGCGTACGACCGACGCTCCGGCGCACGCAACCTGCGGAAGAATCGTCGCTACAGCGGCGGATCCGGTTTGGGTGACGGAGGAGATGCCGTTCGGGAGGATCATGGGGGATATGGTGAATTTGCCGACGGGAGAGATTCTGATCATAAACGGAGCTCACGCCGGAAGCCAAGGATTCGAAATGGGATCGGATCCGTGTCTGTACCCGCTTCTATACCGACCCGATCAACCGATTGGTTTACGATTCATGACATTGAACCCAGGAACCGTACCGAGAATGTACCATTCGACGGCGAATCTATTACCGGACGGTCGAATCCTTCTCGCCGGAAGTAATCCTCATTATTTCTACAAATTCAACGCCGAGTTCCCAACGGAGCTACGAATCGAAGCGTTTTCGCCGGAGTATCTTTCGCCGGATCGAGCTAATCTCCGACCTGAGATCCGAGAAATCCCGCAGATCGTACGGTACGGTGAGGTCTTCGACGTGTTCGTGACGGTGCCGTTGCCGGTGGTGGAGATAATTCAGATCAACTGGGGAAGCGCGCCTTTTGCGACTCATTCGTTTTCTCAAGGTCAACGGCTGGTTAAGTTGACCGTTGCTCCGTCTGTACCTGACGGAGTTGGTCGTTATAGGATTCAGTGTACGGCACCACATAACGGCGCCGTTTCTCCGCCTGGGTATTATATGGCGTTCGCCGTTAACCAGGGTGTTCCTAGCATTGCTCGCTGGATTCGTATAGTTTCTTGATTGGTTGAACCAGGAGATATTTAAAATTTTAATCATGAATTTTCGTTTCTTAATTAAGAACTAATTAAACTACACCATGATGTATGTATTTATCAAAGAAAAAATATATATACACAATATAAATATTTTCATCGGAATACCATCCTAATTTGATCTATTAATTTTTATAAATTCATGACCAAATATATAAAAACAAAATTTTCTTAGTTTGGTTCCGGTTTTGGAACAAATTATTCACTTTAATAAATTTGTAATATATATATTCGGTAAATTCCAGTTTATTTATTATTTATTTTTTTGGTCAAACAAATTCATAGTTTGGAGTTTAACAATAAAAGTAGTCGGAGTACGTTTAAAATAGTTCAGTTCGAACGGTTTGGTACATACGGATTTAAAGTAAAGCTGACTATGATTCTATGAACACACAAAAGAGAACAAGAAAGGGTTATCATGTGACCTAATTTAACCAATAGCGAAGTTACGTAAACTTGGACGTGTTATTAGTCCCTGTGACTGTCTCAACGTTATCATCATCACCACGGTCAGCAACAACAGCCAAACTGGGCTGCACACTCTTGTAAGTGTATTTCATGGCCACCATCACAAAGAAGCACATATTTGCACCGGTCAAAGCGGCTAGCATCCAGTAAAAGCGGTCCAAGCGGCTGCTATTAAGGTCTTTACCAAACCAGCCCTTCCCGGAAATTTCCTCGGCTAAATGATCACTAACCACTATCAAAAGATTATTGGCAAAGCTAGCTGCTCCAAGCACGCTGAGGTAAAACGCTATGCCTAAGCTTCTCATGGAATCTGGTACTTGGTCGTAGAAGTATTCTTGAAGACCCACAAGTGTAAAAGCGTCCGCAATTCCTAAGACTATGAATTGAGGAGCTAACCATATAGCACTCAAGGTCATGGTCTTACTCATGTGATGTTCCTTAGCATAATCCAATCTTTTCTTCTCAACTAAAGCAGCAATGATCATGGCGATTAAGGAGAAAACCATGCCGGTCCCGATTCTTTGTAAGATACTAATGCCTCTTTCGTTTCCTGTGGCGCGTATCAAAAGAGGCACGAGGACTCTCTCGTAGATTGTTACGGTGATGATTATGGAGAGAGCTACGAGAGAAAACAATGAAGCTGGAGGAACTATGAAGTTTGTCCCGATGATTTGTCGCTCCATTATCATGGCTTGTTTAATGAATAGTGTTCCGCTTTGAGTGGCGCATACTCCAAAGGCTAATGTAAAGAACCAGATTGGAATCATGTTGATGAGTAGCTTAACTTCTTCCACTTTTGTAACCGTTGCGAGTCTCCATGTACTCTGCTTCTCGGCTGTAGTAGTGTTCTCGTTTTGGTCCTCGATGACCGCTGCTTTGTCTAGAAATCTGCAAATCGAGTCGGAATCATTTCCATGTTTGGATGCTAAAGATCCTTGGATTGGGTTATACTTGGATATTAAGTGTTCAATCGGGAGAACCCAATTGAAAATTGGTAAATAAACTAAAACTAAACCTAATATGTTTTATTGTTATATGGATTCAAATTTTCTATATCCAAAAACAAAAAAAAAAGTTACTATACACCTGACCGAATTAACAAATCGAATCCGAACCAAAACCTAACTTTAACCAAGACTAAACATCCGAGTTGTAATGCACTTACTTAAGATTCTTTGAGCTGGAGAGAAGCCGGCCTTTAGTATACTCTTCTTTAGTTAACTCATGAAGAAAAGAAGAATCACTAGGACAAGAAAGATGTCTTTTGGCAATGGCGGCGACAAAGACTTGCAACATTGGGGTCAATGGGCTACCGGAAGGTGCTCTATAACGGTAAAACGGTTTACCTATAAGGAAGATAATAAACGAAGTAGCCATAACTATTGTGAGTATGATACCAGCCACACCCCAACCAATCCGGTCTTCGACATAGACGATTACAGTCACCGCGGTAAAAATACCAGCGCATAGACCAGCATTCCACCAGTTAAAGTAAGACATTTTCATCTTTCGTTCTTGGGAATGGCCATCTTCGAATTGGTCAGCTCCAAAGCTCTCAAGGGATGGCTTATGACCTCCAGTGCCTATGGCGATCAAGTAGATTGCAATGAAGAAGGCTATCTCGTGGGCTTTCTTTGGCTCAACACACATATTTTCGTGACAAGGTTTCAAACCCGGTATAAACCAAGATAATGTTAACAGAATCAAGCCCTGTAATATTGTACATGTTTAAAAATTAAGACAAGAAACATAGGATGCAAACCATCAAGTTTTGACTAATTAATCTCAAAATTATAGTGTATTATAATAGGACTAATTAATGTGTATAAAGATATATGAAGTTATAAGAGCTGGTTTTGATAGTGTACAAAACCGACAACAAATAACAATTTTCTATTATACAATATACATATATTATTATTAACAAGGTAGATAAATATAATTTTGAACAACGCTCGTAATAGTTTTGCTTATAGAAATCGGCTTTAATTAAGAGTACACAAGATAAACGGTGGTTTCACAACAACAAAAGAAAACTGTATATAAGGTTTATAAACGGTCGATGCTAATATATAGTTTTCGAGTATTACCATAAGATAAACGCTGGTTGCAAGTAGGACAGTTGCATAACGGCCGAGATAAGCATCGGCGATGAAGCCTCCAAGAAGAGGCATCAAAGCAGTGACACCAGACCAGTAGTTTGCATTTTTTACAGCCATCTTGAGATCTTGGTGAAGTATGGTCGTCAAGTAGACCACTAAGTTCGTGGAGATCCCAAAGTAACTTAGCCGCTCGCTGAATTCGATACCTGTACACATATACCAAACCATAAGATTATTACGTAATATATAATAGTTCACAAACAAAGTTATATATTTATTGGATATAATACAAGAATCTCTTTGAACGTTTGATATATTTACCAATGATGAAGAGTGCAGCTCTCCAAGCTCCGGTTCTAGACCGAAGCGGAATCTTTCCTTTACTATCGGTAGAAGAATCAAGAACCCATTTTTGTTGATCGTCGTATGAATCTTGAAGCTCTGTATCAACCTTGTTGTGCTCCATAATTTTTTATGTTAATGATTGGGAGAGAGAGAGAGAGAGAGAGAGGGGATCTATGCTGAGTGATGTGTTTGTGGAGAAGCTTGGTCCTCGTAAGTCTTAAATAATGGATAACATTCACTAATCACTATGTGTGACTCTTCCTCTATAGTGCTTTCCAAGATCCTTTAGAGGAACACGTTAGCTAGGTTGACAAATAGAAGACACATATTTAAGAAGTCCTCAACTTCTATCTCGATTTCTTTCTAAACTACAAATCTGTACATAAAAAAAAAAGCTGAAATTAATTTCAGAGGACTATTAATTACAAAGTTTATACAAATAATACAAAGAAGAAAATGATAGTGAAGTTTTTATCTAAGATAAGTACAAATTCTCGGTGTGATGTGGTGCTCATCTTTTTCCAATCGGTCGTTTTCAGATAATAACTTGTGTGGTTTTGTGGACCTAAAAAGAGTAACATAAATAAAGTTGACAATTCTCTGAACTCTTATGATTAAAAAGAGAGTCAGGTAGATTTACCAAATCAAAAAGAGATGATCACAGAATAAAATCTCATATTTGATGAATTACAAAGATTCCAAGCATGAATTCCCCATGAATGAAGATGATTTACTAAAGTTGAGATGTGATGACCAATAATTTTATTTTTGTTCAACAACTTTGAGCTATTTCTGAAGCTAAAAATGATAATATATATATATATATATATACAACCGAAAGTGAATAAAGTTACACTACTAACTTTTAAAAATTATTAGCATGCATTTTTCGTTGAACATATATTTACAAGAATCTTTATTTCCTAAGGAACCTTTATGTCATATATATGGATTTGATGCCTACGGAGTAAAGATTCCCTCGTTGGGTCTTTTTCGAAATTTCTCCCTCTCGGCTACTACCAAAACCCAAGACATTAATAGCGTCTTACCCAAATGACAAAATCTCTTATTCAAATTATTCCAAACTACAAAAAGTTTTCTCCACAGTTTTCAAGATTCTGGATGAATCCTCCTTGTAGCCCTCTCAGGATCTGATCCTCAATACCAACTCTTAGAGGTCTTTTTTTTTTCTATTTGTCATATGTTACATCATTACTAGATGATTTTTTTTTTTGGGTCATATGTTAGTCATGAACATACTATCAATGATATATATATATATATATATTAGATAAGGGCCCGCACGATCTGCGAATTTAAAAAATAAATCTTAAATTTTAAACAATTTTTTGAAAATATAATAAGAAACTTTATTTCATGAATTAAATATATAAATAAATTTAGTTAGAGAAAAAATCATATTTGTATTACCTTCATACACTTATTTATGTTTATATATTTTTAATATATTATAACAATTATTACAATAATTTAAAACTAAATTATATCCCAACAAAATTTTTGCCAGATACTCATCATTACGAATATTATTATTGTCAAATTTTCAAAACTTTACACAACTTATTCACAAAATATTTTACATGCAAAGAGTTCATCAAAGCAACATCTAATTAGTAAGCATGTACAATTTTACTCTATGTTTTACCATTAAAAATATGTTCTTACACCCAAAATTATTTTATTGTTAAAGTATGCTCTTTATCACCATCTATAAAATATCTTCTGAACAAATTAAACAAATTTTTTGTTGCTTTACTTTCATTTTGGCATAATTATAGTTCTTATAATTACTAAAATTATTTTGTGATATAATTTCTTTAACCATAAATTTGTTTTTACTCCAAAGATATTTTGGATGAACAACCGGTGAAAATTATCTACTCTCTTATAATGATTTTATGACCAACCTAATAAAAGTTGAGAAACTGAGAAAAAGTAAATATAACATAATTAAAATTAAAAATTATAATCACGATGGTATATATAAGTCGTAGATAATTCAAATATATAAAACTAGATGAGGACCCGCCCGATGTGCGTCTTTAAAGTTTTATAAATGAAATTAAATTTATTAAAAAAATTGTTATATGTTATATATAAATTTTATTTTTGTTATAATACACTGATTTATATCCATTTACAAATCTTTCATGTATGTTACTATTAAAAGTATATTTTTTATACCTAAATGTACTTTTGTATGGTACAAAAATATTGTTTATCACCATCTAGAAACTGTCTATATAAACACTTTAAGCCAAGTATATTACTTTCACTTCTGCATACCTTTTTAATTACTAAATTTGTTGGCTCAAAAAACATTTTGAATAAAAGATATATTACATAATATACTAATCAATGATGTGTCATCACAATAATGTATGACCACCATGGAGAAAACATCGGCTCCGCCTTCATCCCTTATGGAGAGAACCTTGCGTCAAACCTCCTCCACCATGGAGAGAACTTTGGCTCCGCCTTTCTCTCTTAGAGAGATAACCTTGCATCCAATCTCCTCCACCTTCCTCACCAGCGGAGATAACTTTGTGTCCAACCTTCTCTATCATAGGGAGAACCTCGGCTCTGTCCTCCTCCTATGTGGAGAAAATATGTTCACGTCTTTTTGCTACCTCAAAATGGCTTGTTCCGACAACCAATGAAAGTAAAAACAATTTTCTAACTTCACAAAAAAATCTTTTGATAGTAACTAATGTTAAATGTCTGAATGTATTCGTGATAGTAACTATGCCAAAGTGAAAGTAAAATAGTTAGCTTAATGTGTTTATAGATAACATAATATACTAATCAATGATGTATCATCACAATAATGTATGACTGCCATGGAAAAAACCTCGGCTCCGCCCTCATCCCTTATGGAGAGAACCTTGCGTCCAACTTTCTCCATCATGGAGAGAACCTTGGCTCCATCTTCCTCCCTTGGAGAGATAACCTTGCGTCCAACCTCCTCCACCTTCCTCTGTTGGGTAGATAACCTTGTTTCCAACCTTCTCCACCATAGAGAGAACTTCGGCTCTGCCCTCATCCTGTGTGGAGAGAAAATGTTCACGTCTTTTTGCTATCTCAAAATAGCTTGCTCTGACGACCAATAAACGTTAAAACCTTTGTCAATCGTCACAAAATATTTTGATAGTAACTAATGCTAAATTTCTCAATGTATTCGTGGAAGTGTCTTTGACACACCATGATGTAGCCTCTGTCTCTGTAACGCTTCAACCGCCACATTGTTTAGTGAGCCCATGTCTACTCTCAGTCCATGGGCCCACCTTCCCAAGTGGGCCCTACATCTATTCCCGGCTTGTGGACCAACCCATATTTGATGGCCGGTGTGTTACGTCTGGAAGTCTTTAAAACTTGATTACCGACCTTACAAATCAACAAATGATATTTTCTTATGTTTTGTCCTCACTCGCACAATTTCGACAATCAATTTCAGAAAGGTCACCCATCATGAAGTTCTCTCAATACCCTTGACTGAAAAAATAAGTGCATTTTGGTGACGTATGTGGCTAAATCAATTCTTTTAAACATTTCCACAAACCAGGGTGTCAGAGTCTTTGAGCTCCTATGGATCTATCAACAACGATTTTTTTTTTCAATCTATCTATCTATGTATGTTGTACGCTTGTGTTTGATTAGCCTATTTTATCAATTCATTAGGTTGATGAGCTTCTATTCGTTATCTCTCTTTGGGATTGAATGAATAATGGTAACAATTATGTTTGCAAACAAAAAAGAAGGGTTTATGACGAACCAATCAAGGTTGAGAAATTGAAAAAAAAATTAATTTAGCATAACTAAATAAACAATAGAAAATTATAAGCATGCTAATATATGAATCCCAAATCATTCAAAGATTAAAATACAAATTAAAATAATCTAAAAATACTACAATAAATTTTAAAATACAGTATTAGAAAAAGAAGACTCATATATTAATCTTTTTTTTGTCAACATATTAATCTTACCTATTCCCAACTGAAATAGGAGAAAGTAGTAGTAAATTTTGGTTTAAAAAAATAAAAAAAATTACCTTCCCATTAAAATATATTCCCAATTAAACAAAGTTGAAAGCAATGTTTTTGAATACACTATTTAAATATGAGGCGATCTTTGATTATATAGAAGTGAGTACAAAATTTAGAATAAATAATTAAAAGTATATTTTCCTTAATCCTTGTTTCTATTTTTTTTAATAATTATCACTTAAAATTAAAAAGAAGTAAATAATATTATAATTTTGAATTTTATGAAATATATATATATATAATCTCCTTATAATTATTTTAAAAAACTTTATTTTTTTCTAAATTCTAAAAAATTTTGTAATTATATTTTTACTTTATTAATATTTTTAAAAACAAAATATTTTCTTTTTGTTGTAATCAAATTCTTCCTATTAAATATTTACACATGTCAAAATCTCAGACTGATAACTTGACACATGTCAAAATCTTGTTAATGACTAACTTTCAAAACCCAACTTTATATAATAAGTATAAATTTATCTTATAATTAGATTTTAAATAAAATTAGGTTTTATTTTATCTATTTACTTTTATATAAAACCTTTTTAGATTAGGTTTAGAATTTTTACATTTTTATTTTTAAAATTTTAATAATGAATTGACATGTGTCAACATCTGAATGATATAATTGACACGTGTCAAGATCTTGTTAATGAGTAATTTTGTCATCAAGGTTTATATAATAAGATAGAAACTTTATAAACAATCCAAAACATGACATATGTCATAATCACGTTAAGGATCGATGACCTATTTACTCCTCAGAAGTATTGCATTGTACCAAATCCGATAGAAAACCACGTAAATCCGGTTTGAAACCAATTTTGAAATGGTTTACCATTCTAACTTCCCAAATTTGAAAAACGCTTCTCAATTACTCGATTAAGCAGCTCTTGTTTCATTACCAGAATCATCAACATTATTCAGAAGAGAAAACTCTAAATTTTGACCAGATACGTCAGTCACCGATTAATCTTCCAAACTTCTAATGTTACTAATTGTAGAATTACTTTTGGAACCTCCATCATTGTCTCCATCCTCGATTAAATTAGCGGGATTTATATACTTCGATTCCATTTCATTGCATTTGACAGCTTCCATTGAAGAATCCACACTAATCAAAGACCCACACAATATATCGGCAAAATTATATCGGAAAAAAAATCAAAGATCAAAGCTTTCGATATAAACATTTAAAAAAGCCAATAGGCCGGCCTATTAGCCAAATCCCTACATTCGTAGAAAGCGGGACTCGATCCCTGGCGTAATGGTGCCTTCTACAATTGGACTTACCAATAGTCAGTGCACTAATGTCACTTTACAAACATAATTTTATGTAGATATAATGTTATTTTCTTAATTAGGTGTTCTATTACGTTTCAAAAATAATAATTCTTTTAACATAACTTATGTTATTTTCTTAAAATTTGTTATTCACTATTTATTGATTAATAATAATATGCATGCTTAATGAATTATTTTTTTATTTATCCATGTCAAAATCTAATTAAGAAAAATGTATAATATAATTAGTGTATAATGGAAAATAGATTAGCTTTGTTAATTTTCCTTTTTGATTTGGAATTTTTTTTAAGATATAAGCATGTGAATTTTATGTAGATTTAATGTTATTTTCTTAATTAGCTGTTTTGAAAAATAATAATTTTTGACACGTGTCAATATCTCATCAGTACACTTGACAAATGCCATAATCCTGTTAATGACTAACTTTGAAAACCCAACTTTATATAATAAAAAATATATATATATATATATATATTTATCATGAACATACTATCAATGATATATGAGACCACGAAAAACAAGTATACACATGCATCTCAATTAAATCGTCGGTGCACTTGACTTCTAATATGTATAATTAGTAGTTTTTTTATTTATATAATCGAATTATAGACATAGTGTAGAAGTATTAAATAAAAAAATTTAAATTAGTTTTCATTCAATGAAACAACAACAATTTTTCAGGTAAGATATTTTATTTTTCAATTACCTTGATTAGTTAAAAGCACAAGTCCTTAATTAGGTAAAGTTACCTAAAAAATATCACCATTTATGAACTCCCGTACGTATCTTCTTTAGATCATACCTAAAATATCAGCAATGATAAAAACACGAAAATACTTAGTTTACTCCTAGAGTGAACCTTCTTATTCACTTCTTTTTTTTTTAACCAATCAGAATCTTCTATACATTATATTGTTTAAAAAAAATAAATCAAAATATGGAAAAAATAAAATAAAATAAATCAAAATTAAATTAAAAAGCAAAACAGATTAAGGAAACAAATTCTGTATATATTTTTTTAAGGAAAGTTAAATATTGGTTTGGTTTAGATTTTACAATTAGAATGAAATGATGTATCGGTTTGTGTTTACAAATAAGGTGATTAGGGTTTAGATTTCACAATTCAAACAAAATTATATTTCAGTTTGGGTTTACAAATGAAGTGGTTAGGGTTTAGATTTTACAATTAAAACGAAATTATATGTCGGTTTGAGTTTACAAATGAAGTGGTTAGGGTTTAGATTTTACAATTAAAACGAAATTATATGTCGGTTTGGGTTTACAAATGAGATGGTTAGGATTTAGATTTTACAATTAGAACGAAATTATATGTCGATTTGGGTTTAAAAATGAAATGATTAGGGTTTAGATTTTACAATTAGAATGAAATTATATGTTGGTTTAGGTTTACAAATGAGATGGTTAGGGTTTAGATTTTACAATTATAATGAAATTATATATCAGTTTGAATTTATAAATAAGCGGTTTAAATTTTTAATTTTATAATAATATATACAGATTTTGTTTCCTTATTTTATAAGGCGGTGAATAAATAGGTTCTTAAATGTATTATGACATGTCAGATTTTTATTGGATAAAATAAGGAGAAGTGAACAAAGTGGTTCACCTTAGGAGTGAACCCAAAAATTGTTGGTAATAGGAGTGAACCCAAGAATTGTTTGTAGTGAACCCAAGAATTGTTCAAAAAAACACATTATTGTGTTGAATATCGTTTCTAGCTAGTCACATATATATGATAGTATCATCTATTTAATCGTGCTTTTAACCACTACTAGTTCTACCGTATATACGATCAATATTGTACTCAGGAGCAAAAAAGAAAAAAAGGAAGAAACACACTTGAGCATAATCATACAAGTCTCCAACTGTAACAGTAATTATAGTCACGTGATTCACATGCTAATCGGTTAAGGGATCGATTTATACTTGATATACTGTAAACACCACACAAATTAATGCCGTAAACGATCATTATCCTCTAGTTCTAGAGTGGTCAATACTTAACAATTTTTTATTCTAGAAGGAAGAAATTATCATGGATGTGGTCATCAAACCAATCAAGTTTTAGTAAATGGGTTTTCCTTTTTAAGTGGTTGTGGGAGCTTGTTGGGTGATACATATATCAGGAGAAAGTTGTGAATCTTTTAGTGGATTTGCTAACCAAAACCAACATGTTTCGGTTAAAATATATATTTTAATTTGAACGGTTTTGTGGTACACATATACACATATACGGATCTACTAAAGGCCAAACTAAGTAAAGTGGAACAAACAACACACACACAAAAAGAACATAAAATGGTTATCATATGACGACCTAACCAAAATAGCGAAGTTACGTAAACTTGGACGTGTTATTAGTCACCGCTGTCTCAACGTCATCACCGCCGTCAGCAACAACAGCCAGACTCGGCTGCACACTCTTGTAAGTGTATCTCATCGCCACGATCACAAAGAAGCATATATTTGCAGCGGTCAAAGCGGCTAGCATCCAGTAAAAGCGGTCCAAGCGGCTAGTACTAAGGTCTTTCCCGAACCAGCCCTTCCCGGAAATTTCCTCGGCTAAATGATCACTAACCGTTATCAAAAGATTGTTGGCAAAGCTAGCCGCTCCAAGCACACTGAGGTAAAACGCTATGCCTAAGCTTCTCATGGAATCCGGGACTTGATCGTAGAAGTATTCTTGAAGACCCACAAGGGTAAAAGCGTCCGCAACTCCTAAGACTATGAATTGAGGAGCTAACCATATAGCACTCAAGGTCATGGTCTTACTCATGTGATGTTCCTTAGCATAATCCAATCTTTTCTTCTCGATTAGAGCAGCAATGATCATGGCGAATAAGGAAAAAACCATACCGGTCCCGATTCTTTGTAGAATACTAATGCCTCTTTCGTTTCCTGTGGCGCGCCTCAGAAGAGGCACGAGGACTCTCTCGTAGATTGTTACGGTGATGATTATGGAGAGAGCTACGAGAGAGAACATGGAAGCTGGAGGAACTATGAACTTTGTCCCGATGATGTGTCGGTCCATGATTATGGCTTGCTTGATGAAGAGTGTTGTGCTTTGAGTGGCGCATACTCCAAAGGCTAATGTAAAGAACCAGATTGGAATCATGTTGATGAGTAGCTTAACTTCTTCCACTTTTGTAATCGTTGCGAGTTTCCATGGACTCTGATTCTCAGTTTTACTGTTGTCGTTCCCTCGGTCATCGATAACCGCTGCTTTGTCTAGAAATCTGCAAACCGAATTTGAATCAATTCCATGTTTGGATGGAAAAGAAACTTTAATTGGGTTATAGTTGTCGTAGTATTATTACATAATTACAGTAATACTAGTTATCCTAACACTATAATTACGTTATCGTAATATTACATAATTATAGTTATCCTAATATGCTTAGATTCAATTTTTCTATATCCGAAAACCCACAAACCAAAAAAAAAAAAAGCGGATTCAAATTTTTTTTTTTTTTGAAAATAATTTGTATATTTGATCACAACAAACTAAAACTTTTTTTTTTTTAACATAATTTAAATCTCAGACCAAATGAAACAAATCGATCTATATTATATTTGGATATAACTTGTTTGCTATATTGTCCAAATTAAAACCAAATAATCGAAAATTCGAAACCAAAACCAAACATAACCAAGACTAAAAACATACCGAGTTGTAAATGCACTTACTTAAGATTCTTTGTGCGAGAAAGAAGCCGGCCTTTAGTATACTCTTCTTTAGTTAACTCATGAAGAACAGACGAATCATTGGGACAAGGAAGATGTCTTTTCGAAATGGCAGCGACAAAGACTTGCAAAATCGGGGTCAACGGGCTACCGGAAGGTGCTCTATAGCGGTAAAACGGTTTACCGACAAGGAAGATACAAAACGAAGTAGCCATCACTATTGTGAGTACGATGCCAGCCACACCCCAACCAATCCGGTCTTCTATATAGACGATTGCAGTCACCGCGGTTAGAATCCCAGAGCATAGACCAGCAGTCCACCAGTTGAAGTAAGACATTTTCATCTTCCGTTCTTCGGAATGACCATCTTCAAACTGGTCAGCTCCAAAGCTCTCAAGGGATGGCTTATGGCCTCCCGTGGCTATGGAGATCAAGTAGATTGCAATGAAAAAGGCTATCTCGTGGGCTTTCCTTGGCTCTACACATATTTCTTCATGACAAGCTTTCAATCCCGGTATAAACCAAGATAATGTTAACAGAATCAAGCCCTGTAAAATTTTAGATTCAACATATTAAGACAAGAAACAAGGAAAAACAAACCATCAAGTTTTGACTAATCTCAAAATCTATAGTGTGTATAAAGACATGAAGATTTTTTTTATTTAAAAAAACAAGTATATAAAAAATATACATAAAAATGTTATATATAATATTGAACCGGTTTTGAGAGTATGCTACACAAAATTCACAACAAACTAACTTAAAACGTGTATGAATAATATTTAAAATATTGAGAAGGGTCCATAATATTTTCATATGAATAATATTTAAAATATTGAGAAGGGTCGATAATATTTTCAAGTATTAGACATTATTACCATAAGGTAAACGGTGGTTGCAAGAAGGACAGTGGCATAACGGCCGAGATAAGCATCAGCGACAAAGCCTCCAAGAAGAGGCATTAAAGTAGTGACACCAGACCAGTAGTTTGCATTTTTTACAGCCATCTTGAGATCTTGGTGAAGTATGGTCGTCAAGTAAACCACTAAGTTCGTTGCGATCCCAAAATAACTTAGCCTCTCGCTAAATTCGATTGCTGTACACATATATAATTAAATCGGCCATAAGATTATAACGTTAAAAAAATTTCACAAATACACATATATTTTATATATCTAATACAAAAATCTCTTTGAAACGTTTATATATACCAATGATGAAGAGTGCAGCTCTCCAAGCTCCGGTTCTAGACCGAAGCGGAATCTTTCCTCTACTATCAGTAGAAGAATCAAGAACCCATTTCTGTTGATCATCGTATGAATCTTGTAGCTCTGTATCAATCTTGTTGTGCTCCATAATTTTTTATGTTAATGATCGGGAGAGAGAGTGTGAGAGAGAGAATTGTTGATGAGTGATGTTTGTGGAGAAGTCTTGGTCCTCTTATATAATGGATAACATTCACTATGTTTGTCTCTTCCTCTATAATGCTTCCCAAGATCCTTTAAAAAGGACACGTAAGGTTGACAAATAGAAGACACATATATAAGAATTCCTCAACTTCTATTTCGATTTATATGTCAAATATAAATATGTACATAAAAAGGTAAAATTTAATTTCAAACGACTTTCTATTTTATGACTATTCCAAAGTTTATACAAAAATACAAAGAAGAAAATGATAGTGAAGTTTTGATCTAAGATGAGAACAAATTCTCGGTGTGATGTGGTGCTCATCTTTTTCCAATCGGTCGTTTTCAGATAATAACTTGTGTGGCTTTGTGGACCTAAAAAGATCGAGTCACACAAATAAAGTTGAAAATTCCCTGAACTCTTATGATTAAAAGAGAGTTAAACCAATACCAAATCAAAGAGAGATGGAGACAGAAGAAAACCTCAGATTTGATCAAAGCTTTCTATGAATTACAAAGATTCCATGCATGAATTGAATGAAGAAGATTTACTAAAGTAGAGAGGTGATGATCAAATTTTATTCTTGTTCAACAACTTTGAGCTAATTATAAGCCAAAAATTGAACTCACCATCCAACCGAAAGTGAATAAAGTTACATTCCTAAGTTCAAAAAAAATCTTAGCATGCATTTTTCGTTGAACAAATATATATAAGAATCATAATAGATATGTCCTAAGGAACCTTTATGTCATGGATTTGATGCCTACGGAGTAAAGATTCCCTCGTTGTGTCTTTTTGGAGATATCTCCCTCTTGGCTACCACCAAAACCCAAGACATTACTAGCGCCTTACCCAAATGACAGAAGTCACAAAACCTCATACTCAAATATTCCATAATACCAACATTTTTGTTATAAAAATTTCAAGATTCTGGATAAACCTCCTTGTTGCCCCTCTAGGATCTGATCCTCAGTACCAATAGAGGTTTCTTTTTTTTTCTATTTGTCATATGTTACATCATTACTAGATAATATTTTTTGTGGTCATATGTATTATGTATACATCATACTCGAGGATTTATTTAATAAATATTTTAAACTAATAACAAATGAATTAATAATCACGATGAGCGCGAGTCCTAATTAGTCTTTGCAGCATTTCAAAAACACGACATACAGTTTAAATGATAACTTAAAATTTTACATGCACCACATGGATTCACGATAGAAATTTTGTAATTACCTCACATTTACGGTAAACATACTAATCATTAATATATTTGACCACGAAAAACAAGTGTACATGCATCACGATATAAAATCTCCAGTAAACCTGACTTCTTCAATATGTATAATTACCATTTTTTTTTAAAGAAGATTTCGTGGGTAAACCTAGTGTAGAAGTAAGTAACTAAAAAACATATATATATATATATATATATATATATTAAAAAAAACTTTTATGCAACCTTTCTAATTAATTTTAATTCAACAAAACAACAACTTTTCATTACTCAGTTACCTTAATCTATGTTCCATATTCTTTTAAAAGAACAACTCCTTAATTAGGTAATATTACCTAAAAAGTAGGTAAGATTACCGATTGCATTTCTGAACTCCCGTACGTATCTTCTTCAGATCAATTTCATAGCTAAAGTTTAGCAATGACAAAAACATTACTGTGCCGCCACATTTGAAAATCGTTTTTTTAATTAGTCACATACATATATATATATATATATGATATCATCTATTTAATCGTGCTTTACTGCTTTTAACCACTACCACCGTTATATGTTTTACACGATCAATAGTGTACTCTAGCACCACACCAGTATAATCACTATCGAACAAAAAAAAAAGAGGAAGAAACACACTTAGCATAATCACATGATTCACATGTCAATCAGTTAAGGGATCGATTATGCATAATATACTGTAACAACCATCCAAATTAATGCCATAAACGATCATTATCCTCTAGTTCTAGAGTGATCAACACTTCCAAAAAAAAAAAAAAATCTAGAAGGAAAAATTTATCATGGATGTGGTCATCAGACCAATCAAGTCTTATTAAATGAGTTTTAAGTGGCAGTGCTAGCTTAGTGGTGATATCTATCAGGAGAAAGTTGTGAATCTTTAGTGGATTTGCTACCAAAACCAAAAAACATCATTTCCATAGTAATTAAAGAACCAATTAATTTTTGGATTATGAGTCAACTCTTATCATGTCTGAACTATAGTGGCTATGTTTGAGGAAAGTGGATTACCTTTTCCCATAGTGCTGCTACCACCGTTGACTGACTCTATATATAGTCATATGTAATGAAATTGAATCCGATCGTGGATGATTTAATAGGTAGTTTTAGATATTGATCAATTCTGTTTATTTTCTTAAAAAGCATTCGAATGAAGGATGCATATAACGTAACACAATTTTTTGGTTGAGTAAACTTTACATTCATTCAAAAAATGTATATCTTTTATTTAAATAGGTTATACATAGTTTAAGTTATTTTGTCTATTTGAAAATATTATTTGTTGGTAATAACATGTGTTATATGGTTTGAATTTAGATGGTCGCACAACAATGACATCAATAAATCACCAAATTACATGTATTCTATTTTTTCTCCGATTGGAATTGGTTGTGCCGGCTGAATCAGACTTAGAAACAATGAGGGATAGCAACATTTTCAAGTAATACTAGTTAACTAACTTAGTTTTTTTTTCTTTTTTTTTGGTCAACACTTAGTTTGTTTTCTTTAACATATATTTTTCCTAACTATATTGAAAAAAGAGTTTACATAGCCATTGAAACAGAAACTGGTACAAAAACATGGTCTACAAAACTCAGTGAAGTCACGTAATGCTTCCTATTAATTAACAAATTATGGACTTCGTTGTTTGTAATAGACTAAGACAATTGAAGCTAAATTTCACAAGTTCAACAAATGAAGTCTATAGGTGGCAGGGAATAAACAATATCACGAGTAGTTCGCAAGAATTAAATTGGAAATGGTAAAGCTAATTAAGATTTTGTGTGTGTAGCTAAAATCAAAGCATCTTGTTTCATGTCCTTTTCCCACCACCACATACATCTAACGTGAAATTTTCCCTAACATAAGGACCACACACCAATGTGAGGTTACTCGTCCAAGGGAAGTCAAATTATATGTAATAGTGCTGCATGCTTCAACTACAAGTCTTGGTTGAGGTCTCTATCAAGTATCGATACCATTTTTTCCTAACGAAGAATAATTATCACATGAAGCTCGTGCTTCTTTTTTTTGTTGGGTGTAAATCTAAGTTACCTTAGAAATTCATGTGCTGCGCCCGATATCTAATCAGATATTCTAAAAATCTTTTGTGATTATTCTTGTTTGAAAAAGGTGTTCGAGATCAGATCGAGAGAAAGAGGTCAAATTTCACATGATGATATTTGACAGAAAATACGTACTAAACTTCTTCCACTAATTAAGCGGTCTCTCGTCTCGAGTAAATGCACTGATAAATAGAGAAGTATAGTAGGAAAATCAAATGGATCATAAGAAAAACATGTTATTATACCCAAATGAAGCACCAAATGTCTGGTTGAATTAGAAAATAATACTAGCTAGTCGGACCGAACATCATTACCTTACGAATACGAAACAAACTTTTGCACTAAAACATATCTCCAAAATAAAGTTCTTTTAGCTTGAAAACACATACGTGAAAATCCAATAGTAAAATTAATGATAAACATACCAAATGGATAACCTCTTATCCTGAAATTCAGAGTTCGCCCTAATATTTTCTCTTCGAGGCACGAACATTGAGGCATCGTCTCAACCTTTCTCCTCCGACGCCGGTGGGACTTTTGCTCGCCGGCGTCGGGAATTCTCGTTCCCCGCTTTTCTTTTAAGTCTCTGTTACCCCTTTCTCTCAATCTTCACTTCTTTTTCCCCCTTTTTTGATTCCTTTTTAACCGTTGCAAACCCTTACCAAAAAATCCAGACGGCGACAAAATCTTGTTCATCACCGATCCGCGATTGGACCCTCGTCCCGACTCCTTGTCACCGCTTGAACTTGGCAGAACCAAACTTGCTCCCTCTAGAGTTGTTGAATCCTGAATTCGCTCTGGTTAGCCGTTGTGCTCTTCATCTTTTCGGGCCATTCACAGTAGCCTTTGGATATCTGTGGATGAGACTCAGATCTGTTTTCGGCATGCTAGCATCTCAAGGTTCTCTGCCTTATATCCAAGCGCCCAATCCTTCACATGGTGAGCCCAATTATCATCTACTAAAGTACAGGTCTTTTCTAACTCCTTCTGTGTCTACCCTTAGTCAACATAGATTGTGCTTACTGAAAGCGTTTGTCCGAAGACTGCAAATAGCTTGTAACACGCCTTTGTTGCTCTGGCTATACAAGAAGCCTTTGAGAACCCTACCATTAGCTTCACCTAGGATTATGAATCATGAGTTTATAAAGCTTCACATTGAAAGGTTGTTTGTGCCCAACTCTTATGCTTAGGAGAACCTTGCCTATTGAAACATCTAGGATTTTTACTCATGTTGTTAAAGGCTTGAAGAGTTTCGGCATTATGATCATGTCGCTTAAGAGCGGTGATTACCGAAGCTTCTTCAGCCCATATATCTCATACCCGGTTCATGATCCCACGTTCGTGCATATCAAAGCCATATACCCTCAAGAGTTTGGAACCGAAGCTTCACCCATCCCTTTTCAACCAAACCTTGTCCGTGTTGTTCAAAAATAAATCGACCAAGCCTACCTTGCATTTTCTTTGGTCCTACTGGCTACATGCTTTGTGTGGATTTCTTAATCTCCTTGACCAAGGGCCTCAAGTGAGAGAGAACCTACATGTATTGTTACAGTTCGACTTTTATTATTGGCATATGGCTTTAGTTTTCTTTGGAAGTTCTATTTGTGTTTGCTTAAAGTCTTATGGTCTATCGCCCTGCAATCCAATCTACCCACTTGACGATTTCAAGCCAATCTACTTCAGTACCTTTTCCATCTCTCGGACCTTATGGATTGAAGACAACCCTAGCTCCATTGGAAGCTACCCTCTGACTTGGGCTCTACATCCTCCCATTTTGAACCGTAAAATCATGGTTCCTAGAATCCCTGCCATTGCACTTTTAGTGTACCTCGTCTTGGCAAGTGATTTGGCTTTGGATCCTCCTACAACGTCTAAGTGTCGCTTGACCTTGACAACCCTGCCATCCATCGTTTTCTTCGATGATGATCTTTCGAGTATCCGTGATCTCACATGTTCCTATTTGCTTCATAGCATTTGTTCCATAGCTCTCATGGTGTTCACCTCGATGTCCTTTATTTTCTTGCTTATGGTATTAGGGAATACCTACTTTTGTAACTCTTAAAACTTTGAGATCCTTGAATCTCCAGCTTGTACCTTGATTTGGTTTGAATGAATGAAATCATGTGTTTGTCCAAAAAAAAAAACATACCAAATGGATCGGCCGACAAACCCCAAAGACCAACTTCTAAATCTAGTAGTCAGTAAAGTGTACACATAAGCTTTCAAAAAAGCACCAGTGGTCTAGTGGTAGAATAGTACCCTGCCACGGTACAGACCCGGGTTCGATTCCCGGCTGGTGCAATTAATTTTAGGCCCTCTCTTCTATTTTGCAGACAAGCCCGATACTGTTTAAAAATAGGCCCAATACTGTTTCAACATAAACAAAAGGCATTATTACATGATGAAACATATTTTTGGTTTTCTTTTCTTCTTTCCCAAGATCAAAATTTTTGAAGAACACTCTCTCGGAACAACTCCTTGTGACGAAATCGATGGCGAATTCGGAGACGGTGATGGCTATGATCAGATTAGCTAGACCTCCTTTTCGAAACAAACACGATAAGGTCGCTTTCGCTATTCACGCTTCTTTCATCTCTTCCGGTTACATCCTCACTGCCACCGGACGGCCTGCCTTCGCCGACGACGCTCTCTCTTCTTCTTCATCTCAGGGTAAGTAATTGGTTTCGTTTTTGGGGGTTTTAGGGACTTAGGAGCTTCTTCGAATTTTTTTTTTCTAGGGTTTAGGTTTAGGATTCTGATTGATTTTGTTGACTATTTTGTTAGATGATGTTGGTATCGACGGGTGGAACGAATTTGAGGGAGAGTACGCGTTTGTCTATGCGAATCCGAAGAAAGGATCCAAGAAAATTTTGGTAAAGTGTTTGGCGATTGATGATAAACTTGTTGTTGATGCCATAGCTGATGGTGGAGCTGAACCTGCTCATCTCGAGATTAAGTATGTCATGATTCATCTCTCTTTGTATTTGTTGTGGTGATCGATTGTGATTCTTTTTTTTTTTGCAAATCTTGAGGGGTTAGTAAAGTTTTCTGCTTTTTTGTGTGCAGAGTTGAGGATTATGCTCAGGAGAGCAACGAGGGGAATTACGCTGCGCAGTTCAAGAATTTGGACAAGTTGGTGACTGATTTGCAGAGTGGAATTGTCGATAAGCTTGATGAAAAACCCAAACCTGTTTCTTCAAGAACTCAGTCCAGGTGATTCCTTTATCAAGCACTTAGAATTTTTTATTGCTCATAAGCTGTTCGTAGATGCCTCGTAGTGTTTGAGTTAGTGTATGAATTGTAGCTTGCAGTGTCACTTCACTTAACTCTATTCATGTAAACATAGATTTGCTCATTCGTATAGTTGTTTTGTATATGCTTTAAGACACACTGAAGTAATGTGTACAGAGTCTACTGACTTTGTGAGTCTATTCATGTGAACAAGGTTTTGACTTGTGTGGTACATGTAATTCTCTTTGTGAAATTTTGTTTTGTGGAGGCATTTGTTAGTTGGACCAGGATGGATATGTTTCCTTATTCTTGAAGTATATTTTATGATCCCCATTTTTATCATTGGTTGCTTGCAGCTCTGAGACAAATGAAGAGCCTAGACCTTACGTTGATATGCCTAATCCATTAGGCCCTCAGATTCACCCCTCAGGGTATATACATCAACTTCTACTTTTCTGTGCTTAATCTTACGGAAACTAAAATGTATCGCGTAACTGTATTTATTTCCTAGGGTGGTAGTTCCTCCAATACCCGGTAATGGAGGTTACAGTGATCTTTTCCCTGGCCCAGGTGCTGGAATGTATCCTGGAAGGTTTGTTATCAATATTTATACTTTCTACAATACAACTGTATCACTTCATTTCATTTTTAATGTCACTCACCACATATAATTTATATCTTCCCCAGGGGTGGTTTTGGGGATGGAAGCATGCTTGTAGGTAAGAGCAATCCTTCTTGAGAAACGAGATATTTTAATCGCTTACTTGATTATAATTTGTTAAACTGATTGTGTTTGGTCGCAGGGCCTGGTGATCCTCGCTTTTTCCCATTTGGTGATGGTTCTGATCGACCTGGCTTCATGGGACCACCACAACCGTAAAATCTCTTTCTTTTTACACAGATGCTCATAGATATTCACAGCCATAGATTTGAACACATGAAAAGCTCTCTAAATTGTTTCTGACAAATAAGTGACCATGGATCTTGTTTTGGTTTTGACAGGGGTGTGCCACCTCCTGGTGCTCGTTTTGATCCTTATGGCCCACCTGGTGTTCCAGGATTTGAGCCTGGCCGGTTCACAAGGTAGTAATCTTGTGCATATATACTAAACTTCACAGCTGTTTTGCAAAAGGTTTTGACTTTTGTTTTTATGAACTGTGTGTAGGCAACCTCCAAGAAGGCCAGGAGGCGGGCATCCAGATCTCGAGCATTATCCCGGCGGTTCCGATTTTATGTAATAAAGTATGTGCACAACTTAAAGTCTGGCAGTAACTATCATATAGACTTGGTTTGCTTTTTATCAGCTGTTTTGTTTTCCCTTGGTGTTGGTTTTATCCCCAGCTGATTGTTTATAACTTAAATAAATATAAATAAAGTTTTGGTTTAGTTTTAGTTTGCTTCTAAGTTTTCTTTGGCCAAGTCTGAATTGGTCGCCATATAGAGAGACAATCGCTTGAATATATAGGGAATTTTGAAAACTAGAGCATCATCTTCTTTTGTTTCAATTACACTCCGTTTTGGTTTCAATTAGTTTATTGGTGATAGATCGACTTGTAACTAAGGTGTATTAGTGTTGCCAAAATGACGTTAAGAAAATCAATTGAAATAGAGAGTGAAATCATATCATATATATATTGATATAGAGATCCATTAACAATCACACTGATACATACAGTATAAACATTATTGTTATTCATATAATATACGGTACATGGAGACAAGTAATCCAAGCTTCCACATAAAGTTCAGTTATGGCTCCTTTATCCTTTTCTAATCGTCAACACTTTACGGAAGTGTGTATGCTGTAAGCAAAAGGAAACAAGAAAAAAAAAACAAGTAAACAACATTAGTCAGATATGTTATGAAAATTGAGTAAAAAGCAGAATGTAAAGATATAACAAACATAAAGTCAGATACAGTATAAAAAATACTTACGTCCGCACTTGTAACCAACAGGGCGGTTAGCGAAATTGCAGCGTTTAGGGATGGTAAGGGCAACCTCAGGCTGGACGCCTGAGGCTTTGGCCGTGTCGGAAAGAAGAACAGCACAGAGACATTTAGGGTTCTGAGAAAATCTCTTAATCTGAGCACAACAACCTCCTGGCACGGCGGCGTTAGCATCCTGAGCTGCACCTGCACATGGAGCCAGCTTCATCGCCTCATTGTCCGGCGAAGATCTACCACACTCCCCTGCACCGTCAACGACAGCTCCGACGAGGAGGATCATGCCAAGAATGCAGATAAATTTCATGGAAGATACCATTAATTTTGTTTCTTGGAGGTGTTTGAAAATAATCAAGATTGTGTGTTTAGTCGATCTTGTGTTGTGGGTTTGAATTGCATTCTTGAACGTGAGATTTATATAGCGGAAAATAATGAGCAGTTCTGATGCACTGAAGGTAGTGGAGTAAGCACTTGAGTTGAGTGAGAGCCTGAGAGGGAGATAGTGTTCTTACCAACAACGTCAGTAACAGGTGTTGATGTCTAAGAGATCAGTGAACAAACCTCATAATGCTTATTTTTTGGATTATCAAATCGTATGGTGGATTTGTGGGAGTTGTGTCATCACCGTCCTTGTGGCTATTTTAATATCATTATTGCTTGTTAATGTGAAGTGAACATATGAAACTACTTTGATCTCTCTTATTAACAATTCTGAATTTGGATACTGAGTATTACCACATGATGGTCCGAAACTATGTTTCCGGGACATTAGACCTCTCCAATGAAGCTTGAATTTATTCTAAAAAACCTTGTACCTCAAGTTAAGGCCTTGAGGGTTACTATTGATCTAGTTTTCCCTGTTTCTGTTTGTTAATACTAGAAACTGGGCTTTAATCCATCTGGCCCGTATAACTTGGGCTCGTAACCCTGATTTTACCACTTTGCTTTGTTTTTCTTCTTTCCGTCTCAATCATCTCAATATTATTACGATTTGCTTCTGTTTGTAATCAATCTCATCGAATTCCAAACAGATCATTACGATTGCATGCAATATAAATAATTAAAATCACCACAAAATCTACGATATTTATTCGTGTATATCTATTTAACATTTCCTCGACTTTGTCCTTATATTATTTGTTTTCTATTAGTCAATGATCCGTGTGAAAGAATCCAACTGCTCCATGTGATTTCTGTAAGGGAAATTAATTTTAAATATTTGTGGGTGTACAAATTATGTAAACGAGCCCACCACAAATCACAGCAAATCACATGGAGTGATTCCGATTCCAGCAAAACATGGCGAAATAAATAATTGAAATCATAAGCAAGAAAAAACACAAAACTAGAACGAGAAAGAAAGTTCTAGGGTCCTTTTTTTTTTTTTTTTTTTTTGGCTGTCAATTACAAATATAAACCAACAAAGATGTTGTTTTCATTATTATTAAAAGCATAAAATGCGATGATTATTATGGTAGGAAGGAGGACATAAAGACAGCTTTTTTATTTTTTGTAAGAATCGTTATCCTTGACAACTGTGACAGGGCAAGGCGCGTGTTGGATCACAAAGCTGCTCACGCTGCCCATTATTATCCTGTTCCATAATACTGAAATTATTAGTATTACACTTGGAAAATAATAATTTCATTACACACTGACAAGTTACAAACAAAAAACAAACGGTTCAAATTTATAAGAGCATCCAATGATAAATTCAGGAATAAACGAAAGACAAGTGTGTTTTAAAAAAGAAGTTGTGACCACATCATATTAGTATTAAAAATCTTCCAGACTTAAAAACTAAATCCTACAAATTTGTTGTCTTCTTAATTTATATGAGACAACAACAAAAATCAAAGCTAAACCGGCTAAAAAGCTAAATCATCCATTGTCGTTTTACGCTGACCTTATCCACTTTTTAGGTTGGAGGTAACTATCATAAGATTCTTTTTATTTTTATTTTTTTTTGGTTTTAATTATCATACAAGTCAATCATTTTAATTTGTTCTTCCTCTAAAACAGAAATTTTGTATCACAAAAAAAAAAAAAAAAAAATGAAGTTTAATATTATAATACAAGTAAAAACGTAGTCAAAAGGAAAATGAGATAGTGGTTTTAGATTGAAAAGGTAAAAAAAAAAAAAAATTTACCTCCGAAGGGCACTGAGTCCTCTGCTTCCCATGACAATAGAGTCGAGTTTTAGATCTTTAACAGCATCAACCAGCTTCTCTCTTGCATCTCCCCAGTACAGTTTCGTCACTACATGCACCTTTTTAATTTCAATAAATTAACCACCATTAATTAGTTTCTTTACCAATACTAAGTCTTTAGAAAAAGAAAAAAAAAAACGTATGTATTTGTGAATCGGATAAAAACCTCTTTCTGCCTCGAACCAGTGTCGAGCATATCAAGACATGCGATGTCGATTTTGACACCATATTTCTCCATAGTCTCTGGTTCCCTAAACTCCGCCAACGGTATGAGAGCTGCAACACCAGATAAAACCGGATTAAACCGATAGATCATCCATAAAAAAAAAAAAAAAAAAAAGGAACAAAAGTAGCTAGGAGTAAACTTACGAGAACCGGATTTGAACCAGAGGGAGTTACGAGCTTCGTCTTCAGAGATTGGAAGCGTGTGGATAACATATATAGTGTCTCCTTTATCTGCCAAGTTATCGAACGCCCATTGAAGAGCGTTCTTGCTGCTCTCCGAGAAATCCATGGCGATCCCGATCTTCCTGTCTTTTGGCATCTTTCTTGATTTATTTTTTCAAGAAACCTTTTGAGATGGTTCTGTTTTTTCTTTAAAATGGTGGTGGTGTTTGTGAGAAGTTAGCTTCATCACAACGTTTTAAGTTATATATACAACTTTGGAAGTTTCGTCGATGCTTCGTCCGATGTAGGATCCATTATGACTCATTTGTTTGCATCTTGACCGTCCATTTTTTTAATCCTACGGTATCAACCTATAGTATGAGAGCATATTTTTTTTTGTTTCTTATAATAATTAATTATTCTTGATTTTTAACCGACATATCCAATTATCCATAATGAAATCTTGTTTTATTGGTGTTTAGAAGCATTACTAAGCAACGAATCCAATTACGTACAAGTTTGTATTATATAACTAAAGTTTAACAAATTCATTGACTGCAGAGTTTTAAAAATTTAATATACAGCTAATCTTTTTTGTTACATAAGTTTACTTTGACAAACATTCATCTTTATTCTATAGATTTTATTTAGTCTATATAGTATTTACATATATTAAAAACTCTAGATATGTTTAGACGACTTTGGCCCCCAACACATTAATAGCGAAAATTATCTTATATGTTGATATGTTTTGAATCTGATCACCGCTAAACAATAAGGATCTCATTATATTAGATGGCTTTATTTAGTATTAAAATTAAATTTCTGGCAGTGTATCAACATTAAATGAGTTTGTTTTACCGGTGGATTAGGATCGACATGTGATCGCTGAGTTGTAAGCCAGATTGTCATGAAGTTGCACGTTTTGATTATGGATAAAAATAATGATTATGAATAAAATGATATATGTAAATGACTAAATTAATGTAAAACACACAAAAAACAAACAAACAATCTTTGTCTAAAACCTAGTTGGTGGGATCAGAAATATCGGTGTGGTGAAAAAGCTTTTACAGTGGCGAGGTCGTGGTTCCGTTTATTTTACTCATTTTAACGTGCAATCTCTTTTGTAGTATCTAACAGAATGTGAACTGATCGTATGAGTAGGACTATTTGCATTAGTGATAATGGTTTTTTTTAATCTTCCATGTCAACCCAATATGAATACATTTATGATGATCAGAGCAACTTACGGTTTAAGAAGCGTTGGGCATTCCCCTATTAGTATGATATTGTCAGCTTTGGGTTCAGGTAGCAAAGTCCGCACAGATTTTTTATTGGGCTCCTTCCCAAAAGGTCTCATACTAATTAGAGTTGGTTTTGGCTTATATTTTAGAAACTTATTTTCTAATCTTCAGATGTGGGACATTGTTTGTATCCCAACAAACCTCCCCTCAAACTATGTACCACGATACTTTGGCCTTTCCTTCAGCGAAACCCAGGTACCTAGGCTCCGATACCCCTTTATTCCTGAAGTATTCTTGAGGCACCCTTAATCATGTCATCTTTTTGAGAGATCCTCCCACACCGAACATAGAGCCCACACCCATTCCCTTAGGTCTACTTTTTGACCTAAGCTCTGATACCAATTGTTGGGCTTTCCAAGCCCAAGCCAACTCCCCTATTAGGATGATATTGTCCGCTTTGGGCCCAGGTGGCAAAGCCCGCACGGATTTCTTATTGGGCTCCTTCCCAAAAGGCCTCATACTAATTGGAGTTGGTCTTGGCTTATATATTAGAAACTTATTTTCTAATCTTCAGATGTGGGACATTGTTTGTATCCCAACAAACTCTCCATGACCTCTTATTTATATAAATCTTAGCAACCCCTAAATCTATATGGAAAAGGAAAATTTACAAAACTTCTAATATTTAGACCTTATTTGTATTTCCTATTTTCTATCTCTTCTAGCATCTTCTAGGAAGAGATTACTTAGTCTCCAAGTCTTGGAATTATCCAAAATTCTCCCCCTTAATTCCAACTTGAACTTCAGGAAGCTTTGTCTCAACAACTCCGATTAGACTTCTCATTTCTTTAAACTTTATTCTTGCTAACGGCTTAGTAAGGATGTCCGCCTTCTGCTCCACACTGGGTACATACTCCACTTCAATCTGTTCGTTTTCTATGCATTCTCGAATGAAATGGTACTTTGAGAGTATGTGTTTGCTCCTTCCATGAAACACCGGATTCTTGGTTAAAGCAATGGCCGACTTGTTGTCGATCTTTAGTATAACCTTCTCGTCAATACAAAGAACCTCTTTTAACAACTCCTTGAACCATATAGCTTGCTTTGCGGCTTCCGTCGCTGCCATAAACTCTGCTTCACATGAGGATAATGCGACGGTGGGTTGCTTTTGTGATGCCCAAGTGATTGGCGACAAACCGAAGTAGAACATATGACCTGAAGTACTTCTCCCATCATCGACATCGATATTGTGACTACTATCACTATATCCTATCACTCTCTTTGATCCGTCTCTCCTAAAATGCAAACCAAGGTTAGTTGTTCCTTTCACATACCTTAACACGTGTTTGAGAGCTTTTCCATGTGACTCTCTCAGACTTTGCATGTATCGGCTTAGAACTCCAACTGCGAATGCCAAGTCCAGTCTAGTGTGAAGTAAATATCTCAGACACCCTATGGCTCTTCTGTAACTGGTTGCATAGATCTCAGGTTCGTGTTCTGCTTTAGAGAGCTTCAAGTTTGACTCCATCGGCACATGAGTCAAATTACACGACTCCATCTTAGTGTCATTAAGGATCCCATGTGCATACCCTTCTTGTTTTATCATGATCCCATTTTCTCTTTGAAGCACTTCGATACCAAGATAATATGTTAGCATGCCTAGATCCGACATCTCAAATTTTCTTGACATATCTTCCTTGAATTGTTCAATAATCTTGCGTGAAATTCCCGTTACGAACAAATCATCAACATAGATTGCCACTATCAAGAATCCGCCATGAGAAAGCTTGAACATTCCTGGTGCTTCATCAGTTTCATTTTGAGGAGACCAGTCCCAAGATTTTTTCTCGTCAAATACTACATCTCTATTAACCGTTATCTTTCTTGTGAGTGGATCATATAGACGATATGCCTTAGAACCCGGTTATGTTCCGAGATTGATCACACTTCTTGACCGATCATCTAGCTTCTTTAAATGTGGTCCGGTGATCTTGACGTGAGCTACACATCCAAAAACCCTTAAGTGCTCGATATTGGGTTTCTTGGACCATAAGCTCTCATACGGTGTTTGACCTTGTAATGCCTTTGTTGGAACTCGGTTGATAAGATACGTTGAATCACGTACGGCTTCTCCCCACATATCATTCGGAACCTTCATTGCTTTAAGTAAGCTTCTGGTCATCTCCATTAATGTGCGATTTCTTCTCTCAATCACACCATTTTGTTGTGGCGTATATGGTGCGGTTAAGTGCCTAGAAACTCCATTCTCTTCGCAAAATCGATTGAATTCAGTAGAAGTGAACTCTCCTCCTCTATCGGTGCGAAAGGTTTTAATGTCCTTGCCGGTTTGTTTCTCCACAAATTCTTTAAACCTTTTGAACCGATCAAACGCTTCACTCTTCTCCTTTAACAACATTGTCCACATATATCTCAAGAAGTCATCTATTAAAACAAACACGTACCGGTTGTTTGCTAGTGTTGGTGGTGATATTGGTCCGCACAGATCTCTGTGAACCAACTCTAACACTTAAGTTGCTTTGATTGGGAACGTGTGTCGGGTTTGCTTCCCAGCTAGACATGCATCACATACGTTCATCTCACGTAATACTTGTGGCATTCCCACGACCATATCTTTTCTCACCATATTGTTCATGACACCAACACTGATGTGACCTAGCCTCGCATGCCAAGTCCTTGTAGCTTCTTCTTCTTGAATTGAGAGACACTTCTGAAAGCTGATCTCCAGCGGCGTTTTGTAGAGGCGGTTTGGCAACCTTACAACTTGAACTAGTAGTCGTCCGTGCGAATCACTTAAGGTCAACATGTTTCCCTTCATCTTTACTTCACAACCATTCTCTGTTGCTTGTCCAAGGCTGATGATGTTGTGTTTTTAATCCGGTATGTAATATATTTCTTTGAGAGCTCTTCTCTCACCCGACTTGGTCACAAAGACAATTGAACATTTCCCGATAATGTTTACATACGACCCATCACCAAACTTTACTCGCCCCTTGATGTTTTCATCTAAACTTGAGAAAAACTCTTTGTTTCCCGTCATATGGTTGCTTGCGCCGTTGTCGAGATACCAAACACTTGTGGTGTTAGTATCGTAGTTATCAGAAAACACTTTATCTTCGTTCAAGAACACCACTTCATGAACGTAGAGGGCTTCAGCTTCTTGAGTCTTGTTTAGTTTTGTTTCATGGTGTTGCAGAGGCTTATCGGGGCATTTTGAAGCATAGTGACCCGACTTGTCACACCTCCAACATACGACTTTTGTAAGATCTTTCTTCTTTTGATCCTTCTCTGAGATTTCTCCTCCTTGATTTTGACCGTTAAATGTACCTCGGTCTCGTCTTCTGCCTCTACCAAAACTTCCTCTTCCGGTACCGCCTTTGCCTCTTGCTCCCCCTCGAAATCCACCGTACCCTCCACGGTAATTGGTGTTTGAGAACATGAGTTTACCTTGATCTTCACTCAAGGTCTCCTTCTCAACTCGTTCTTCATAAGGTTATTGTGTTTAAGTTGAGGACTTGTTCAAGAGATGCTACGATATGAATAAATTTTTCTCTTGGAAGTCCCGATAAAAACTTCTTCACAAGTTTTGTTTCATCGATTGCTTCTCCTAGGGAGGCTGATTGAGCAGCGAGTCCTGACATCTTCCCTACATACTCATCTACTGACTATGAATCTCCCATCGTTACTAAATCTAACTCTGCTTTTAGAGTTTGAAGTCTTGCTTCTTTCACCCGGTCTGCTCCCTGGTGACGAGACTTGATAGCTTCCCATAGGTTCTTCGCTGAATTTTGCTCTCCAATCTGCAAAATCAACGTCTCTGGAATCGACTGGAACAACAGAGCAATCGCCACATCGTTCATCTTCACGTCGGCGGAGCCTGGCTCTATTGTGTCCCATACTTCGCTGACCCGTAGCGTGATCATCATACGCATCGACCAAACTGTGTAGTTTGTCGATGTTAACATCGGACACTGGATCGAAGGTGACCCAAGGTCTTTGGATCGTTGTGGTGGATTGCTGTCTCCCATGCTTGAGAACAAGGCTTCTTTAACCACCGTCTTCTGCACAAGCTCTGATACCAATTCAAATCAAAAGAACTATGAACTTGAAAGATTAAAGAACAACTTTTCTTTATTGATTTAGAAACTTCTCAAAACTAAATCTCTTTCTCTCTTAGGTCTTATGGAACATCTCTCCATGACCTCTTATTTATATAAATCTTAGTAACCCCTAAATCTATATGGAAAAGAAAAACTTACAAAACTTCTAATATTTAGACCTTATTTGTATTTCCTATTTTCTATCTCTTCTAGCATCTTTTAGGAAGAGATTACTTAGTCTCCAAGCAAGAATAAAGTTTAAAGAAATGAGAAGTCTAATCGGAGTTGTTGAGACAAAGCTTCCTGAAGTTCAAGTTGGAATTAAGAGGGAGAATTTTGGATAATTCCAAGACTTGGAGACTAAGTAATCTCTTCCTAGAAGATGCTAGAAGAGATAGAAAATAGGAAATACAAATAAAGTCTAAATATTAGAAGTTTTGTAAGTTTTCCTTTTCCATATAGATTTAGGGGTTGCTAAAATTTATATAAATAAGAGGTCATGGAGAGATGTTCCATAAGACCTAAGAGAGAAAGAGATTTAGTTTTGAGAAGTTTCTAAATCAATAAAGAAAAGTTGTTCTTTAATCTTTCAAGTTCATAGTTCTTTTGATTTGAAGAAGTACCTTAAATTGGAGATTATCGAGTAAGCTCAAATCATTTTTTATATTTTAATGGAAGTTTTGATGTAAGTTAGCTATGTATTTTTCGTTGCCTTGCAAAGTTCTGTCTTCTTCAAGAGTACCAATCAACTTGTACATTGTGAAACTTTCCTGCATGACCCTGATCTAATTACAATTTCTTTCTTCTATTATCTATGGGGCTAACTAAATGTAATTTTAAAAGCGCCTTTGGGCTGATTTATGTTGCTTATATTTGATGGGCCCTAATTGGGAATTCTAATTACATACGTACCCACGAAATGTGAATTCTATAGATGCGGCCCTTTGTAACAATGATAAATACTACTAATTTGCTAGGGTGTGGGATCAAAACAACTATGCTCTAAAACTGTGATTTGTAGTAATATTCCGTTTAAGACACCTTCGGTAAATTCAGTCATATAGCTTGACATGTTTCCTTTGTTAGTGCCACCAAAACTGTGATTTGTAGTAATATTCCGTTTTTTGACCAAAAAAAATAATAGTAATATTCCGTTTAAGACACCTTCAGTAAATTGCTGGCGGATGCAAAATTAGTTTATCAATTAACTAACAGTTTCAAGTACATTTGTGGCTGTGACAAGGCCACAAGTGTTTAAGTGTCTAAATTATAGGGCAACAAGAGTGTGTTTGAGGGCTTTGGTGGCACTAACAAAGGAAACATGTCAAGCTATATGAGTAATATGACTGAACGGTTTTGTTGAAATTATGAATAATGTGGATGAAGGCTTTGGTTAATGTAATATATATAGATGGATGGAGTCGGGAACATGAACATGAGAGGAACTATCTGATTTGACCATATTGATACAACCTAAGTGATTCGAAGTCGTAGTTTAAAGAGTTATGTACTGTTTTATGAACGCGCTTCAAAAAGGTTTAAGAAACCTTTTAATGTTGTAGAACTTTTCATACGTTAAATTAGCTTACATTGCAAGCAAAAACAAGCGTCGATCTGTTGCTCTCTCTCTCGCGAAATCTAAAGTTTTGAGGAGATCATAAGAGTATGGTCCGCAGTGTATGCATGTGAGTGACAACAGTGGAGCCTACGCACGTGACGGTAACATGTGCCATCCAACTAATATAATCCCCCTAATCTCTTTCTATTTTATTTTTGCGATTAAAGCTGCAAATCAATACTATGTTCCTTTGTATCCATCATTTTCTGTCGTTGGTTTGTTTTGAGTTTACAACTCATCCATCTTTGCGTGTTTTGCGCGGATCCATAATCAATAACCATGGATCGGACTTCGTACCGGACATATATTCGGTTTAGCTGTCTGATTACATGTAAGGTTGTTATTTTTTGTTAACTTTGAATATACATTATATAATATAAACATTTTAGTTTAATTTTTTAATTTTCATCTTTAAGTTTTTCTTAATGGTGAACTATTTCTTAGTTAATTCATCTAAGAGAAAAAAAAGAAAAAACAAAATTCCCAAAAAAACATATCAGGTTAGTTTAACGATAATGAATATACACACTAGAAATCAGATTTATGTCTGTAATTAGCAAGTAAAGATTGCAGGTTCTAAGCAACTTATATGATCCACCAAATATATTTTTTAAAATCAGAATTGTATAATGAAATAGTTAAATATACGAGGAAACAAGAGAAGGTCCCATATGGTTGTATGGTTGGGAATAGAAGCTGCAGCCAATTATATTTTTATTTCGGAAACAAACATGAAAGTATATTAAAAGAGACAAAAACAAAGAAGAGGAAATTATGGAAACAAACATGAAAGTATATTAAAAGAGACAAAAACAAAGAAGAGGAAATTATGGAAACAAACGAGCTTAAGTAACCTCACCCCCCAAAATACTATATTTGTGTCGTTAAAAGCATTTATAGTATTTGATAATTTTTATCGTGATATACTTATTGTCACCGAAATCAAAATGGACTCCACCACCCACCCACAGAAACAAGATAACGAGAAGTAATAATTAAAACAAAAAAAAAATCATTGGTTAACTTATGCAGTCAAGATTTTTTGTCCAGTTCAGACTTCAGAGACAGTCTCTCGTGTTGTCCATGTGATGTGGCTTTAATTCTCTGATGTCAAATAACATCAAATCGTATTTATATTCTTCTTCGCGATGCTGTTTTGTATATTATTTATGAACTAAAATTCTCATGTTGACATGTTCTTTAGGAAATAAATGTTTTTCCCAACATCTTTTAAATTGTCTCATGATCATACTGTAATTGGCAAAAAAGTTCCTAATTAAGCCTGCTAGAGAGAGAGTAATTAAGTTATATTTATAAATAAAAAAAACAATTACGACGCTTGTCTTTTTGATGTTCACATCTAATAGTAATTACTTAGAATGTAGGTAGTTTGATGAGTCTTAGCATAATCACCTAATATTTAGCATATTCAAAAGATATGAATCATCAAATCGATATCTACTCCTCGTTTTGAGTTGGAACGCATAACCCCTAAAACACAATACCTAACATACAACTACAAGACTGCTCGTCACCAACAAGAGCCATTAATAATAATAATGTTCAATCACTTTATGATAAAATTTTGGAAGCAATATAATTTAGCCAGAACCGGCAAGGCGGCAAGTCACTAATTTGCTGAATCAAATGTGGATTTGTATGTTTTTTTTTTTTAAATATCTTTGGGATCGACGGCCTCTTCGACTTTATTAGTAAATATTGTTAACATACATAAGACAGGAAAGCATGTCATGCACGTTTTATGGCCCGGGGAATAAATATCAATCAGCAATTATATGTGCATCTTTTCTAGGTTTTAGGTCACACATAACGGTGTATATTGTATAACTTTGTTTTATTAAAGTTACGGAAAACGAATTGACCGTAACACAAAACGAAGTTCTTAAGAACCTTTTAATTTTATGGTTTAAGGCTCCTACAACCTACGATAATGGAGTGGGAGTCGTCTTCACACTAGTTAAAAGCATGGTCAATAATAAGAATATTGTTTGAGTTGGTTGGTATAAATAGTTGCTAATCGTGATAAGTCAAAGAAGTAGAAAACGATGTTGTAATAACTTCGTTTTGTCTTTCGGCGGAAGAAAACAAAAGATAAATTGTTAGTATTTAGGGACAACTAAGATCCAAGGTCTCTCTCTTTGTGCTTTCACTTTACTTTTTTTTGGAAATGTGTTCTTTGATTTCGGAAAGCTTGTTGAGACCAATGATAGTAATTAAGATTCATTTCCGCGTCAGCATAGTCCAACGCATCATCTACCTTAAAGCTTTAAGTAATTTAGGAATGAAGAATTTTAAGCCACTAAGCACCTTTTCTTTGTTTATCACACATACACTATGCCAAATTATAACCATACGAAGCTAAACCCACATAACGAAGGGACTTGAGAGAAACTGTATAGGTAGAGAGAGTAGGAGACAAACGTGCTTAATAAAAATTGATGTTTTTAAGGGAAGTGGTAAAAGGAATTAGAACTCTATTTTACATAAACTGATAAAAATGATAATAATAAGGAATTAGATCTAAAAACGTAAACCTCTATTATTATGTACTAATTCATACCATCAAACTAGATAAACATAGGAATAAATCATAATTAACATATTTCCTCTCTCAATCTTGTGACATCTACTATTCCAAAAAAGAATCTTGTGACATCTTTAGAACCAAAAAAAAAAGTGACATCTCATGTTTATCCAATTTAGAGGTTGACTAAAACTTAGATCTGTCACCGTTTACATAATCGCCGTTATTAATTTCACGAAATTTTATTTGATAAGAAAACCATAATCAATTATACTACCAGTTAGCTTTTTAATTAAAAATTAGTGGGAGATGGGAGAGAGATAACTTGTACGCGAAGAATGAGATCTCGTTACCCCCCTCTTTTGCCAAGTGGATCATAGATGGGCCAAATGTCTAACCTTGCGACACCCAACTAATCAAATCACGCCACGTTTATTTGTCACGTCACACCATTGTGCAGTGCAGTTAAAAATATATTTTTTTTTCGGTTGTTTCGGCGGCACCGTTATTAAAAACCCAAAGGAATTTATGTTGAACTTACAAATGGGTAAAACCGTCATTTTGATTCGTCTCGAGAAAGAAAGTACTATCCCTCATTAAAAACCTAAAGAAACGCGCTTTCCACGACGGTTTGTGTTAGGTTGGTGTTGTCACACCATATCCTTACTTACTTTTACGATAATACCCCTGTCTCAATCTACGGCTAATCATTTCCATTAATTCAGTTATATTTCTTTGATTCATCATTTAAAATCACTACTAATAATAATTAACAATTTTCCATGTACATAAAACGAGAGACGCGACTTTTCTATAATCTACCTTGATTAGAAAAGAAAACATCCTTAAACAGGATTTTATACAACGAGTGAAAAAACGACTAATTCACGTTTTCACATTCGATAGTTTGAATCTAGACCTCTCCTCATCACTCAAGTTGTAAAGGGTAATTAAGTAAAGAAAAAAAAAAGATACAAAAGAAAGGCACGTGCTATACCAATGACGGTTATAACCCGAAATCACGTGGTTTAGTCAACTCGCTTTACAGATATTCCGAAGAAGAAGTTAGTAGTAGTAGTAGTAGCCTTGCAGGAGTTTTGTTGGACCCACTCTCTCACTCTTCCTTCCACCCCTCTCGTTACGCTGTACCAAAGGCGCGTGATCTCCACTTATAAACCGTAGGCGCGTCGATTCAAGAAGAAACCTTCTCCCCCACCACCACATCCACCACTACGTCTTCTTCTTCCTTCTACAAATACCCCACAGTCTCTTTCCCTCGTCTTCTAAGTTTTTTTTTTTTTTTTTTTGTTTTCTCGCCTGAGACTGGGTCCCTTGAGATTTCTCTCATTATTGATACTTAAACAAGCAGCAACCTCCTCCTTTCTCCGTTTCTTTTTTTTATAAACTCTTCTTCGCTCTCCGTAAAAACTAAATCAGTTAAACAAAAACAAAAACAAGAAAAAAGAAAAAGCTATGGAACCTTGTAGCGTAACCGAGGATGCTGAGTTTTGGCTTCCGACTGAGTTTCTTACTGACGACGATTTTCTCGTTGCTAAAGAGAACAACGCTGGTGGAGGACTCGATCTCGATGACTCCTTCTCTTACGGGCCGCGTCTTGGATTTGGGGCTTTTCGCTCTACCGTTAAGCCTAATAACGCATGGTCTATTGGTAAGGAAGGTGACGATGAGAAGTTCTTAGCCGGATTGACTCGGCAGATGGTTCAGTCATCTCTGGAAGATGATTTCTCCGGTGGATTTTGCGGTGATCACTCTTTTCCCGCCGGTAACAACACCAAGGTACTTCGATTTGGACCTTAAACCGTTCTCAATCGTCTTTCTGTTTGCATATGGTTTTTAACTGTTTTTTTTTTGTATGGTTCGTCAGGCTTTGGGTATGAATCGTTCGCCTCTGTGTGTCGCCGGAACCGACTGCTGTTGCCGGACTCAGAGATTGAACCAGAATTGCAACTCTCGAGTTTCTTCATGGGATCTGCACTGTGCCGCGGCGGAGGAAGTAGCCAGGATGAGTATCATCGACGAACACTACCAGACTAGTGGCAGAGGACTTCTCGCTCCTCCCACAAAACTTTCCTCCTCTGCCTCCGCCACCACCGTCAAAAACAACCCTAGCAACGGTACCGGTTTCTACAGCCACCGTCAATCTCTCCCATACCAGAAGCTACAAGCTATCCAAGTAATGAATCATTATCGATAACTCTCTAAAGATTTGATTTTTTTCTGAATCTTTTGTTGTTGTGTGTGTGCGATTGTGCCTGATTGGTTTGTTTTTCTCGTTTGTCTTCTTGTGCAGTATCAGCAGCTAAAGCAGCAACAGCTGATGAAACATCATCATCATCATCGCCCATTGGTGCATCAGAGCAGAGGAGTAAGACTTAATAATAATGGTAACAAAAATGTTGGTGGTCCAGTGGATTTGTCGTCTTCTGCATGGTCTAATTATCAGCTTCCGAGGCGTGATGTTATGAGAGCTGTATTCATCGGAGATCAAACCGGAAAGCGTGGCTCAACCGGAACCGGAGTCTTCTTACCCCGTAGCGTTGACCACTCTTCTTCAAGGAGAGCTGAGACTCGTGACGATAAGCCCAGTAAGTTCCAAAAAAAAAGCATACTTTTTTCCAAATGTCATTTTTGGTTATCCAAACGTTTCGTTGGTTTCTGATGAGAAAATGGTTGTTACTTTTGTGTTTAGCTCTATCGACTGTTTTGGTTCCGGCTAGACTAGCTCATGTCCTGAATCTGAACGTAGGCGAACCAGTCCGGTCATCTTCTGGAAATCTCAACGGTAATACAAAATCTCGACCTCGAGTGCTTATTTAACTTATTTTAAGCAGTCAATTTTATAATCCAATTGGTTTAATTTCTTGTTAATTAATCATGCAGATGTGTCGTGGAGACAGAGGAGCAACAATGGTGGGTTCTCGAGCCAGCTGCACGGTGGTGTTAGGGCGGAGCAGCCAGTGAACGAGCCTCGGTTACCATCGGAATGGGCTTATTGATCGATTTGGTTTACGTGACTTTTGGGTGTGTTTAGGGTGAAGACTTTAATGGGTTTGGAAGAAACAAAGAAATAAGAAGATTAGGAGTTGATGACAGGTAGTCAAATAGTGGAGTAGGGTTTTCATATATAGATAGTGGAAGATTTGGAAGAAGAAGAAATAAAAGAAAGGATAGAGAAGGTGAAGTGACGAGGTTTTGGATCGTTTAACCACCATTGATGGCTGATAGTTGAAGAACAGAGCATTGCGAGAGAGACAGAGTAGACCTTTGTTTTTTTTTTTTGTTTTTTGGTTTTCTTTTGGAAATTAAATGTTGTTAGTTGTCACCGGGCTGTTGCTTTAGTCCTACTCACCCTTCCTCTTTCTCTCTTTCTCTTTTGTTCTCTCAACTCAACTCTTAATAAAGCAATGGACAAGTATTAGTAAAATAAAAAGATTGTTATATATACACTAATTCTGTTTTCCATTAGATGCTTAATATTGGAATCTGCTAATTCAATCATATCTCTCATTGTCTAAAATCTTATGCAAGCTAAATCATATCTTACTAAGGTGACGTTTTCTACAAAGTAAAATAAAGGGAACACTCACAGCTTACTTTTGATGATTGATGAATATCTTAAAATCTCTAATTTTGGAGAAGAAGTTCTCACAAGCAAGTAACAATAGCCCACAAACAGTCTTAATAATTAACAGTGTTCTTACACTAGTATAATAATAGTACCATATATATATATATATATTTTTTTAATATTACTAGTACTTACCTTGATCAACTAATAGTCTACTATAAACTATAAAGTTATGTTCTTAAGAAGAAGAAAAAAAATACACCACCATTGAGACACTACTGCTGAGTGCTGACACACAAGTACACCATTGGTGGTCCTTTGGTTGTAGCTCAGCTTTAAAGAGCTCATCTTTTGAATAGACCTTTCCGTGTGGTTGTGGAGGGTGTGCTAGGTTAGGCTAATTTTACTGATCAGATTCTGTTAGTATCTGGTAGCTCTTGTAATGTTCTCGGTTCCATTGATGGAATAATATAAACTTAGATGACCAAAAAAATAGAGACACACTACTGACACAGAAGTAATTACCACAGATAAAACATAAAGATAAGTAACTTTTTTATGATGCCAAAAACCTAAATATTTTGTTCTCGACTTCTCGTTATACTCGCCTAGCTAGCCTTGTTAATAGCAACAAAAAGGATTCAAAATCATAGATTAAGGCAAAAGAAACAACACGAAAGGGTTTTTTTTAATTAGATGGAAACAAAAAAAAAACTGTTAAGGAATTAGGCAACCCATTAAGTAATACACTCCTAAGTATCGATGTACTATTCTTTTCAAGCTGAGTAATTAATACACAAGCAATGGCGGATCCAGGACCTATTTTTACATGAGGCACAATATATAAATAACAACTATTTCATTAACAAAATTATCAAAAATGAGGCATTTTAGGGGCATCGAACCTTGGATCCTTGGAGTAACATGAGGCACCTTCTACCAACTAAGCTAGAAACATATTAACTGATTGAGAAATTTATTAAATTTATCTAATCTGTGTATGGCACGTGCCCTACTACCCTCTCAAGTAGATCCGCCTCTGTACACAAGAGCAGTTAAAGAAGTGGGATTTGATTAAAATGCTGAAAATGGTGCTCTTCTTCTTTGTTGTGGTGCTACGTGCAGACTTTGTCCTAAGCCATTTGTTATTATTGTCGTTAGCTAAGATTTACAATATTTGACAATTTTCTAGTGTCGACATTTGAGTAATGGCAGCTATTTTTAGTTGTCTTGGTTTTCTCGGTGAGTTTTTTTTTTTCTTTTTCAAAACGACTAGTACAAAATCATCAAGTCCTGTTTTATGTTCACCAGGACCGTTCGTAATTGTGTGAACCATGTATGTTAATGGGATGCACATGTTGATAAATTTGGTGTTCTGTGCTTTGACTGCTTCACGCCGTTCGTTGCGTTCTTTAATTATTGTAATTTCTTCGGATAACAACATTATTGAAGACCACTTACATTCTCACATGACTCCGCGCGCATTTATTCTACTTTCCTCTTCTTCTTTAACTTCCACATTATTTTAGAAGAAAAATAACTGATGCATACACATACATACATGCTGGTCTCTGTTTTTATATTTTGATTTTAGGGTTTACAATCTTGTAAGTATTCATTTTTTACTTTTATATTATTTGTGTTCCACTGAGGAATCGCGTAAAAAGATAATATGACTAGAGAGATGGGCAATAAATGGGAAAATGGAAAAAACATGTCGTACTAGTACTTTGGTTAATGCCAGTTTTAAATGAAAGTTACGATGCTTGATTTGTTAAAACATTAGTACATAATCGTATACATATTAATGGTTAATTAACTTTATGTTTAAGAGAATTAATTAGCTTCCAAACTAGTAATATACTACTAGCTCTAAAATGCAACTCCATCTACTTCTCCTCCTCTCTTCTGTCACTATATGTGTTTGTTTTCCTTTGGAGACCATCTCTTATTAAAACATGTTGACCTATTTGCACCTATCTGTCTATAAATACGAATCAATTCTTGTTCGTTTTTTGGATTTTCTTTGGTCGGTCAATATTTTTCCTTTTCTGTTTTGGATTTTGGAATGTCTAGAAAGAAAAACAAAATTAAAGGAAAAAAAGAATTGAGTAAATGGGTGTTCTGTTCTCACATGTAGAAATTTTCAATAGTCCAACATATTTGCTAAACTAACAACCACCAACCCATCACCAAATTTTCGTTTCATCTGTTGTGTCATACAAATTTTAGATCAAAGATCTTTTAACTCCAATATTTAATTGAAGTGTACATGTACATTATCATTTGAGTGGTTTGGATCCGATATATAGTTACCTTTTAGGTGTTGGATATAGGTTTTGCCCCCAACATTTACAGAAGTCCAAACAGAAAATCTTAGGAAGTTTTGGATCTGGCCCATTTGGATGCAGGAGCAAAATTGTCATTTTACAGAGAGACAGAAGAAATCTTAAGTCACTGGCCCACTATATATATCAGATGTCATTGTGACATCTACTTTTTGGGCAATTAGAGAGAGAAAAACAATTATATTTGTATTAAATGTGCTTAGCTTCTTGGTTGTCATTTTCTGTAAACTCTCTCTTCAATTCTACGTTAATAAAATGACCAATTCCGATTTATCCCCATTAAAATTCATTCTATTTATATTGTCGATTTCCTACATCAATAATAGGGGGTAAATTTAAATTACATCAAATTGTTAAAGAAAGTGAAGCTCACAACTAGCCTTGTTAAGCCAACGTACCAGTGCAACTGATTTTTTTTTTTTATTTTTTTTTTTCACATAACAAATTAACTGTAACCATTTGCAAATTTTAAGGTTAAAATAAAATAAAAATTATAGAATTATGTAAAGGAGTATATAAATAACATGGGCTGTTACACAATTAGAGGCCCGTTCAATATAAAAGCCCGCTAAACTAGTCAAAAGTCAAATAGAAGACTTCAAAAAAGAAAATTAAATCTAATCCTAAACATGTATCAGAGTCAAGTGGTGGAATAATTAATTTTACCCAGTGTTGTTGTTGGTTGAGCTACCCAGTGTCTATCAAGAGAGGAAGGTTTAGGGAGAGCTTTGGTGCTTTTGCTTCGTCGCTTCGTCGCTTCGATTCCACCCTGGGGTTTGCGTTCTTCAAAATCCTAATTCGAGATCTTCTCGGAAATCTGGGATTGATCGGCGATGGCGGTGGGAGATCAGACGGAGCAGAATAATTTGCCGAAGAAGAAGAAATCCGAAACGGAAGACGATAAGAGGTTCTATCTACTTGTGGAATCTATGTTTGAATCAGTTGAATTTTATCTTTTGCTGGGAGTTAAGTGAATCGATCATTAATAATTTTTGAGAGTTGTATCTGTGGAATAGGAGGAAGAACATTGTTCCAGGGAGCTTGTTAAAAGCAGTGGTTAGACCTGGAGGAGGTGATTCGAGCCCTGTTGATGGTGATCAGGTTATCATTTTGCTTGTCGTGAGACAGAGACTAAAAGAGAGTGGTAAAGTTTTGATGGTTATGTGTGTGTTTTTCGTCAGGTTATCTATCATTGCACTGTACGGACATTGGATGGTGTAGTAGTGGAATCGACGAGGTCAGAATGTGGAGGTGAGACTGACGAAACATTTCTCAGTAGGGAGTTGCTTTGAGCTTTTTTTTTTTATGTTAGGGACATCATCTAATGCGTTGTTTGATGTTTGTTCCATCAGGGAGAGGTGTACCTATAAGAGATGTTTTGGGGAAGAGCAAAATGATCCTTGGATTGCTCGAAGGAATTCCCACTATGCACAAGGGTGAAATTGCTATGGTAAACTCAAATATAACGTTTATACTGCTTTACCATTTTTTTGTATATTTCAAAGATGTGACTCTTTATACGGATGTTGGCTTCGTAGTTTGATTTCTGAATATGGTTTAGCTTATTTAGTTGATTCACCTTAAATTTAATGAGTTGATGCGCCAAATTCTTCATAGCTATTTCAGATAACTTTCTCGATTCTTCACAGCTGAAGAAGTCTTTATACCTTTTTGTGTTTTTGTTTCAGTTCAAGATGAAACCTGAAATGCATTATGCAGAGAAGGATTGTCCAGTCTCAGCTCCAGGGAATTTTCCAGAAGATGATGAGCTTCATTTTGAGACTGAATTGTTGGATTTTTTTAAAGCCAAGGCAAGATCTCATCACAAACCAAGATAACAGTGCTTTACTTAGCCAAAAGACTTTGAAAACTTGCATTTCATCTGATTTGACTTAAGCTTTCCTTTCCTGTGTTAATGTTCAGATTGCAAGTGAAGATCTGGGGGTCGTCAAGAAGGTAGGACCTGATTTTCCATATTTGTAGACGTAAATTGGGTCGGGGATGATGTATCTGTTTGGTGGCTTGGGAAAGGGTAGTGTAAGGAAGAATAAGCAGAGGTTGAATGATATTATACAAATTTCTCTTGTTCTTTCTGATGGCTCAAGCATTGCTTTTCTTTTATATGAAAGATTCTAAATGAAGGTGAGGGATGGGAATCTCCAAGAGAACCTTATGAAGTAAAAGCCAGGTAATTTAATTCTTGATCATTCCAGCATTTTGGATCAAAATATCATTTAACCTTGTTTTCCGTTATGAGCTGAAACGTAGATTGACTTTTATTGCATCTTTGTGGTGTATATTAGGATATCTGCTAAATCCGGTGACGGACAAGTGATCTTCTCTCACACAGAAGAACCTTATTTCTTCACGTTTGGAAAATCTGAGGTGATTGTTAAGTTTACAGGGCATGTTTTTAGCTTTGTATTCTCTGTCCATACATATCCGGTCCAGCGGAATACATTGCTGAATATCGCTTGTCAATTAGGCAGGTGCCTAAAGGTCTTGAAATTGGAATGGGAACTATGGCTCGGAAGGAGAAGGCAGTTATATATGTTCGCAAGCAGTACCTGACTGACTCTCCTTTGATGCATATCGATCAAGACCTTGAAGAAGTTCATTTTGAGGTTGAACTGGTCCATTTCATTCAGGTATAAAAAAGACAAAGCTTATATAATCCAATTTGCTTATATAGTATTTTGCGCATTTAAGAATTGGGAGACTGAGCGATTGACATTCAAGTTCGCGCTTTGAAGGTGCGTGACATGCTTGGAGATGGACGTCTCATAAAACGTCGAATTCAAGATGGAAGAGGTATGTTTCACACTTTATTTGTAAGTGTTTTCTTATCCATTTCAACATGGTGCTGGTCTTATTCTTATACATCTTGCTGGGGGATATGCTAGAATCCAGTTCATGTTTTCTCTATATTTAGTTTATTCGCTAGAATATTCTGATCTGCTACGTTTCACCAACTTATTAGGTGAGTTTCCCATGGATTGTCCACTCCAAGACAGCCGGTTAAGCGTTCACTACAAGGGCATGCTTCTCAATGAAGAGAAGTCTGTCTTCTATGATAGCAAGATTGACAATAATGATCAGCCGTTGGAGTTCAGTTCTGGAGAAGGATTGGTCAGTCAATTCCACATTTATAGAAAAACCTAGTCAAGTTATTTACACAACTTTACACGATTCAGTTAAAATTTATATCCAGGCATGGTTAAGATTATTCTGTCATATTTGCAGGTCCCTGAGGGATTTGAGATGTGTACTCGTTTGATGCTACCTGGGGAGATTGCTCTTGTTACATGCCCCCCTGATTATGCATATGACAAGTTTCCAAGGTCATACTCTTAACTGTACAGATCACACTGAACATGAATACATGATAGCATATAAACTCTTAATGGAGAAATAATTGACTGTTTTCTCTCCTGATAGACCACCTGGCGTTCCTGAAGGTGCACATGTTCAGTGGGAGATTGAGCTTCTTGGTTTTGAAACGCCAAGAGTAAGTTGGTCTAGTGTTGATGCATACCATTGAAATTGTAAACAGCTTCCATTTCTTATGAATTCAGTTTCCTTGTCACAGGACTGGACTGGTTTGAACTTCCAAAGCATCATGGACGAGGCAGAAAAGATCAGAAGCACGGTATGGAGCAAATAATCTGCTACCATATAAAATATGACCGAGACCATTACAGAATTTTCTTTTAGCTAATTTTGATTAAACTATGAACTTTCAGGGTAATAGGCTTTTCAAAGAAGGAAAATTTGAGCTCGCAAAAGCAAAGTACGAAAAGGTATATAATCCAAAGCTCTAACCAATCCCAGAACTAGCCTTTTGTTTCATCATGTCTGAGAGGTGACCCAGAAACAAACCAGGTACTCAGGGAATTTAATCATGTAAACCCGCAAGATGACGATGAAGGAAAAATATTTGGTGACACAAGGGTGAGTTTCATCTTCTCATAACGTTTTTAGTTATATATATGTCTAGAGTTTATAAGATTATCGTTTTAAGTATTAACTAGCTCTTGTATCCTTTCTCTCTGATTTTTGAAGAATATGTTACATCTGAATGTTGCGGCATGTTTGCTTAAATTGGGAGAGTGGAGGAAGTCTATAGAGACGTGCAATAAGGTAACCTTCAGATAAACAGAATCTCTTAAAGGCTTTATTCTTAAATCAGAGTCTGAGTGTACTCCAATTTCCAAACAGGTCTTAGAAGCAAAGCCAGGCCATGTGAAAGGTCTCTACCGCCGCGGAATGGCTTACATTGCAGGTGGAGAGTATGATGACGCTAGAAATGACTTTAATATGGTATATTATATTAAAACTGCTTATCATATTCCAATCCATAGATTTGGTAATCTGCTTACTAACATGACTTATGTGTCTGTGTGTTTTAGATGATCAAAGTGGACAAATCATCGGAAGCTGATGCCACAGCTGCTCTGTTGAAATTGAAGCAGAAGGAACAGGTCAGTGTTTGATAACCATTTCAACCAAATGTCCACCCCAGTCGAGTTCATTAAGGCTACTTATGTTTTGTGCATATTCTGCCAATTTCGATACTTAAATAAAAGAAGATATCTCTGAGTTGTTTCGTTCGATCTCACAGGAAGCGGAAAACAAAGCTAGAAAGCAGTTCAAAGGATTATTCGACAAGAAACCGGGGGAGATAACCGAAGTGGGTACAGAAATAAGAGAGGAGTCTAAAACTATAGAAGAAGTAGATGAGACAAAGGATATTGATGAAGACGAAATACAGGAAGAAGAAGGAACGACAACGGTGAGCACGGAAAGGAAGAAGAAAGGGTGGCCTTTTCTGAAGAACGTGATGCTACAAATCGGAATGCAGCTCGGTGTTGTTCTGATAGGGATTTTGATATTCCAGTTTGTGAATGCTAAATTTACATGAGAGAGCTAAGCTATGAAGGCAACCAACGGTACTTACATCTCATATCAAAGGGTTTATTACTTTAGACTCACTCAAGAGAATATAAAATTGATATTTGTACCACTAATCGATTCTCTTACATTCCTCCTTCACTGATTGCTATTTGTTTCCTTTGACATTCAAATCATATGATTACTTAATTAATGAGAGGGTAAATTAACGATACATGAAATAAATGATAACAATTCCACCCACAACCACTCAGGGTTAAATAATAAAAGAGATTTCCTGAAACTAATAAAAGTCGCCACTAATGTTTATTGGGATTTAAAAAAAAGTTTCAACCGTTTAGTCCGTGTTGAACTTGCGTTTTATCGTACACACCAAACGATGCTTAAAAGGTTAAAACGCTGATTTTGCCTTGTATCAGAGATTTTTGGGGGCAACGGAGAAATTTTTGTTTTTAGGGCTTTTTTTTTTTTTCCTTCTTTTTGGGTTATCATCGTCGTCTAAGGAAAAATCTTATTTTGTTCTTAGATTCTTTCACTCTCGTCTTTTGATCTCTTCAAGTTTTGGTTTCGCCGTCGTTCTCGTTTCAACCTTTTTTCCGATCTTCAATCAATCGTTGATTCACCGGCGTCTGTCCCGACTTGGATTCACGAACCTCGGATTTTTTTTTCCGATCAGATAGATAAAATTTGAGATTAGGTGGTAAAAATATTTCAAAATTTGGTTGGGTGTTTTGGTTTGGTTTGATGATGTTGACACGAACTGTTGGGGTCTGAAGTAGTAATAAGGAAGTGAAAGTGTGTAAGCAACAAAAAACGTTATAATGAACCTTTACATTCGCCGCGAAGCTTCCAAGGTTCGTCTTTTTTCTTCTCATTCTGCTTTCTCTGTTGAGTAATTTGTCTCTGGTTCATAGTAACTAGGCTCTTTGTTCTGTAGCTATGGAAGAGATTGTGTTCGGAAATCACGACAGAGATTGGTCTCCTTGCTGAGAATTGGAAATATCTTCTTGCTGGTCTTCTCTGTCAGGTTTCCTATCTTTTACTTTCACCTTTTTCTGATACCTTCAACCTGTAATTGAGCTTCGTATACAATTTGATTTCGACACCTTTTTTGCTCTTAAGAGTAGAAGAAGGGGTTACAATCATGGTTTGTGTTATACCTATAGTAACTTTAGGCCTTAGGAGAAATTAAAGAACAAGACTTGAAATTACCCTCTTTTTCAAATCAGGTTTAATTTGGTGACATTAATTTGAATGCATCTGTTTTGTGCAGTATATTCATGGTTTAGCTGCTAGGGGAGTTCATTATATTCACCGGCCAGGACCAACGCTTCAAGATTCCGGCTTCTTTGTTCTTCCGGTTTGTCTCCATTACTTCAGCTCGTTTGGTTGATCCCTTTATTCTTCAGAGCAAATGTCATATGTTGGCTTTTTGTGTTTTTAGGAGCTTGGTCAAGATAAAGGCTACATTAGTGAAACTGTCTTCACTTGTGTATTTGTTTCATTTTTCCTGGTGAGTTTCCTCAAGATACAAAAGATTCATCTCTGGTTCTGTTCTGACTAAGCAGCCGTTATATGAATGGTTTGTTTTCGCCTTGCAGTGGACTTTCCATCCTTTCATTGTGAAAAGCAAGAAGATATACACTGTGTTGATATGGTGCAGGGTTCTCGCCTTCTTAGTTGTAAGTACCCTTTACCTTTAGCTAAGTAAATAAATGCAATTCAAAGGTTTACCTCATAGAAGTCTTTTGCCAATTCTTTCCATTAACAGGCTTGTCAGTTTCTCCGTGTCATAACATTCTATTCGACTCAGCTTCCTGGCCCTAACTATCACTGTCGAGAGGTAAAAACTAAATAGAGATCTATACCACGACTGGGGCCCTAATTTATAATTTCACATTCATGTGTTTCTTGTGTTACATACAGGGTTCTGAGCTTGCCAGGTTGCCAAAGCCACACAACGTTCTTGAGGTCCTCTTGCTTAACTGTGAGTTTTCAGCATTTTCCTCTTCCTTCAACACATCTTTTTATGTATGTTTTCTTCTTATTTAGTAATACGCTGATCATATCAGTTCCTCGTGGGGTGATATACGGATGTGGAGACCTGATTTTCTCATCGCATATGATATTCACACTAGTCTTTGTCCGCACTTACCAGAAATACGGTTCTAAAAGGTACAAAGTTTCTCTAGACATGTCATAAAACAATAACGTAAGTATCATCTCTATAATATCTTGTAAATGTCCGCTCAGGTTCATAAAGCTGTTAGGTTGGGTCATTGCCATTTTGCAAAGCCTCTTGATTATTGCGTCCCGTAAACATTACACAGTCGATGTGGTTGTTGCGTGGTATACTGTGAACTTGGTTGTGTTCTTCCTTGACAACAAATTACCAGGTCTGATTTCCTTTCTTACTTGAGAAATTAGTTTGCAGAAACCCACAAATATATCTCATTTGATTTTTGGTTTCTCAAAATAGAATTGCCTGATCGAACAATGGTGTTGCTCCCTGTCATCTCGAAAGACAGAACCAAAGAAGAGAATCCCAAACTCTTGAATGGGAACAGTGTTGATCCAGCAGATTGGGTACACATCTGACTTAGTTTTTTTCAAAATCTGGTTGAAAACCCAATAAATATGTATAAATTGACCCATTTGGTCTTTCAGAGACCAAGGGCTCAAGTGAATGGCAAAGATAGCAGTGGAGGGCACACTGATAACAATACCAATGGCGCATGAGAGCTCAGTTTTCGGGCTGTTGATCATTGGTAAATTTGATGATATGACTATTGATCCAGGGGAGAACACGATGCAGTTTGTATATTCCCAGTTCCTTGCTTGTCAAGTAATCTGATGTTTGTTAGGGATCTTACACTTTTGATAAATGATGAAAATATAACCAAAAACACCAATGTAGCCATTTTAGCTTTCATCAACGTTTACTTAGATGTACAACCAGCTGCCTATTTGGGACGATGACTATACCTACTATCTAATTAGAATTTGGGACAGTTTTTTGTTGTGTTGTCTATAGTTATGAAACATTCTATCGCTATTTTGCAACTCTCTTGAATCTTGATGCGATTTAGAGCCGTCTACCAAATAAGTTTTAGATAGCAATCATATATAATTTTTTGTTCATGGAAGTGGAGAATAATATAGTTGGGGGTGAAGTTTAAACAAACAGAAACATTTGAGGGGTGAAGTATATGGGAAATGTGATAGAGAGCTAAAGGGAAGAGAGGAACGTGGCGTATGTCGGTAAGGAATGTGGTCAAAGGCACATCCCATGTGGGCTCACATGTTTTACATCTTCTTCTCACGACACTTAACTTTGTCACCCTCTCTGTCTCTTTGTTTTTCTCTTTCACAATTTTTCGGTGCTCTTACTAAAAACAATTTAGCTAGATAGTCCCAAAACTTCCAACGAACAATATTGTATTCATTCTTGGATATTTGGAATGACTTCTATAAGACTATAACCGTTTCAATTTACTATATTTCCCGTTACGTTAGAGTCGGTTAATGAAGCTGTAACCGGTGTTTAATACAATATTTATATGCCAAACTTCTATAAGCCTATAACCGTTTCAATTTACTATATTTCCCGTTACGTTAGAGTCGGTTAATGAAGCTGTAACAGGTGTTTAATACAATATTTATATGGGTGTCAACTTCATAGAACATGCTAATTGAATAATATATAGGAAAAGATAGAACATGGTAATTGATGGTCCAAAATATCACTTTGTGTTTAGAGATGCTCATATGTTTTTGATAATGGATTTATTAAGGAAGGTTATAGAATACTAAAGTATCAGCAGTTTTTTTTTTTCAGTGCCCTACCCGATCGAATAATATTTTGGACCCACTGCCTTGAATGCAAATATTTGATAAAGTCGATGTTGTCTTCCTTTTATTTTGCTTCTTTTGTGGAAGGATTCTCCATCAATGGATTTTAATATAAGTTTCTTACAATGAAAATTATCCTATTATTATTATTTAATTTGATGAGTTTCTTAGATAGTGTAATAATTCTCTCCAAAATTTCTAAAACCTCTTATCTAAGAAACTTTAAATCATATTTAAGAAACTCAAACAATTTTATATTAATAATTTTTCTTTCTCTACTCTAAGAAATTTATGTTAAGATACTTTAATGGAGATGACCAGATATTCTTTCTTAGGATTCGGTGTCACATTCTCAAAGATTATTTGGCGTCTGACAATTGGCTAATCTTTTATTCGCTTAGAAGCTGCAAAAGATAGGAACACCACTGACATAGAGATGCACACATATGATCATATATGGTTGGTATGAACGGAATGATAATGAACATTAATTGTTTCAATGTTTCACAAAGGAACGAGTAATTTCATTTCTTTTTCATGCAGTCATGATGATGCACCTTTAATTTGGCTGGCAAAAAACTTTTTCTTTCTTCAATTTTTTTTTTGTGTGTAGTATTGTTGTAGTATTTGAGTGATTATGACAAAAAGAGGGTCCTTCAGTGTCATATATATGGGTAGTAAAATCATTCATTCAAATGCAGAAAGACAAAGACATTATCATTGTACCAACTGTCTTGGTATGGTGTGTTTTTATGAAGTTCTTAATTTTATTTAACCTTTGTTTAATTAATGTTTTGACAAATCGAATAGTAGTAGTACTTAACAACGTGGAAAAGTAATGTAACGGCTGCTTTACCAACACACACAAGACACATGCAGTAATAACGTCCCTCTAACTACATAGTTAATTTATAGGAAGATATTATTATGTCCTCAAGCAATTATTTGTCTATCTCCTCAGCTGAGCTAGAAAGGCCAAGAACAAGACAATTTTAAAATATACATTTTATTTTTGTTAAACTACGTCATATTTTTATCATTACCATTTCCAAATATTACAGAAATGGAAATAACGTGTATCAACCATTTGTAATTTTGTAAATAATTTCTTCTCCAAAAACGACAACTTTTGAATCAGTGTAAGTTGTTGATAATTGAACCAAAGTTAACGAGTACGAAAGTTAACTATTCAAAGGGATTTGATGTCTTAAAGACACCGTAAAAACAAAAATAGTAGTTTTGAATGCAAACACCGACACATGCTATATATTTTCCCGGGCCCTCTTATACATATCATACATCTCCAAGATTTGATCATTCTGCTGGTTTGAGAAGATTGTAAAAAAAATTTAGTGCTAAACTCAATTTGAAAATAACGTCGAGTCAACCATTAGTGTTTCATGGTTATAGTCTTGTACATCCTTAGTATTGGCTAAAACAACCTTAAGATACGCTTTTACGAGTATTGTTTAGGTCCTAGTTAAAATCTTTAAGGAATATAACTAAAAAAGTGGTATGAATTCATAATAATACTCCAAAAAAATAGTCAGCTAGAAAAAGAAAACTTAAAAAAAGTCAATCAATCGCCAAAAAATGGGTCTAATGATGAGAGTTCACGCGGTTTCAACATGAATAAAAAGTGTTTTTGCTTTTTGTGCCTTTTTTACTTTCAACGGTTAAATAGTAAAAGCGATTCACTATGAAATTTTCACCCCTATGATTTCATTTGATCTCTTTCATGTGGGCATATACTATACTCTTTCATAATATTATTATTATAAATCCATGTCTATAATTTTTATTTGGCTTAAGTTTAATAAAAACACTACATATTTGGAAAATTATATTCCCTAGTAAAAAAAACATTTCGTAACGAAAAACAAAAAAAAAATGAAATTCTGAAAAATTCAAAATAAATGAAACAAAAGATTTTTTTTTAACTTTTAAAAAGACAGAGGCGCAAAGTTTTGTGGAAAAAAACAACTTTCGGATAAAAAACATTTAAATATTAATTAGAAAAAGAACAAAAAGAAAAAAGAAAAAAAACAATTCTCTTCGTAGAGAGAAGTCTGAAAACGCCGAGAAGAAGAAGAAGAAAGCTTGAGACTTTCTCTCAGTATCCATTTCGAAATCGATAAAGACTTCAACTTTTCGGTGTGCTAAACAATGACAGCTTTCGTATAGTTTCGATTTCTCAAAAAATCCACTCTCTCGATTCTGTTCTCTGATCACCTTCTCAAATGGGAGCTCGTTGCTCTAAGTTCTCATTCTGCCTGTTCCCTTCTCACTTCAAATCCGCTTCAGTTCTCGAATCTCCTGATCTCGGTCTGCTTCTGTTTTCACAACAAAGGTTTCATCTTTGTTATCGTATTTGATTTTGAGGGTTTTTGTCGTCTGATTTGTGTTTTATCATTCTTCTTCTCTCTCTTTGGGTTAAAAAAAGAAAATGGAGGCAAATCGTGGCCGAGTTTTAAAGAATTCAGATTGGAGCAGCTTAAATCTGCTACTGGAGGTTTCTCTTCAGATAACATTGTATCAGAACACGGCGAGAAAGCTCCTAACGTTGTCTACAGGGGAAGGCTTGATGATGGTCGTTTGATCGCTGTTAAACGCTTCAATCGCCTCGCTTGGGCTGATCATAGACAGTTCTTAGTAATTTTGAAAAAACTCCTTCATGCCTTCTTATCGTTTTAATCTCTTGCAAAGATTTGGTTTTTTGTTGTGGTCTAAATCTGGTGAAATGTTGTTTGTTTGATTTAGGATGAAGCGAAAACTGTTGGGAGCTTGAGGAGTGATAGATTGGCTAATCTGATAGGATGTTGTCATGAAGGAGAAGAGAGATTGCTTGTTGCTGAGTTTATGCCTCACGAAACGCTTGCAAAGCATCTTTTCCACTGTGAGTACTAGTGAGAAAATGCGTTTTTTTCATGAGATTGTGTAGTGTCTTGGTAGTGAAATTGATCGGATGTTTTGTGTTTTATAGGGGAGAATCATCCGATGAAATGGGCGATGAGATTAAGAGTTGCAATGTGTTTAGCACAAGCATTGGAGTACTGTAGTAATAAAGGGAGAGCTTTGTATCATGATCTTAATGCTTACAGGGTTTTGTTTGACAAGGTGAGTATATTGATTCAATTTTAGTTTCCTGAGTGATTTGTATTTGAAGTTGTAAAATTTGTTTATCTTTTGTTGGTTTACAGGATGGGAATCCCAGGTTGTCTTGTTTTGGACTCATGAAAAATAGTCGAGATGGGAAGAGTTATAGCACAAACTTGGCATTTACTCCTCCAGAGTATTTGCGAACGGGTAAAGACTCTCTTTGCTTCATGTTTATATATGTCCCTTAGCTTCTAAAATGTTTCAGGGCACAAAGTTCCCAAAGCTAAATCAAATTTGTTCATCTTGTGCCAGGTAGAGTTACACCAGAGAGTGTAGTATTCAGTTTTGGAACCGTTTTGCTCGATCTCATGAGTGGAAAACATATTCCACCGAGCCATGTAGGTCCTCTACTATTAAAAAAAGACATACAAAATTTAGATGTAATGTAGGACCTGGTTCATTGCGTCCTGCTGGATAGTTGTTGGAAAGAATCTGTATTTCAATCCTCACTAAAAAGTTCATCATCTTTTTCCTGCCGCATTCTTTTTCAGTGACTCTCTAACGTTTGCTTGTATACAGGCGCTCGACTTAATCAGGGGAAAGAACTGTGCAATGTTAATGGATTCTGCTCTCGAGGGTCATTTCTCAAACGAAGATGGAACTGAGCTAGTACGTTTAGCCACACGTTGTCTGCAGTATGAAGCTCGTGAAAGACCAAATGTCAAATCTCTCGTTACTTCACTTGCCACACTCCAGAAGGAATCTGATGTAGCTTCATATGTTCTTATGGGTATTCCCCATGAAACAGAGGTTGAGGAAGAGCCTTCGCTTTCTTTGACACCCTTTGGTGATGCATGCTTAAGAGTGGATCTTACAGCCATACATGAAATACTTAACAAGGTTGGATACAAGGACGATGAAGGAATTGCCAATGAGGTCTTAATTTATTCCTTCCCTTTGCTCACTGCTTAGTCTTTTGCATTAGAGACTTGTTATGAATATGATTTTGTTTACCTTCTTCTGCAGCTCTCCTTTCAAATGTGGACTAACCAGATGCAGGAATCTCTCAATTCGAAGAAGCAAGGAGACTTATCTTTCCGTTCCAAAGATTTCACAACAGCAGTCGATTGCTACAGTCAGGTAGTATCTACAAATGCAACATACCTCTTTTGCATTTGGATTAAATATACAAAAATAAGCTATCTCTGTCCATCGTAGAGATAGACACTAATTCAAGTGACTGGTTTGTTATATGATATAGTTCATTGATGGAGGAACGATGGTATCACCAACGGTCCACGCGCGGCGGTGCTTGTCATATCTGATGAACGAGAACGCACAAGAAGCTCTGACCGATGCATTGCAGGCACAGGTTGTATCTCCAGAATGGCCAACCGCTTTGTATCTTCAAGCGGCTTGCTTGTTCAAGCTCGGTATGGAAGCCGATGCTCAGCAAGCTCTTAAAGACGGGACTACATTGGAAGCTAAGAAGACTAACAAGCGCTGCTAAATAGCGTTTTCGAAAGCTTTGTATAGGCTTATTTTGTTGCCTCTCTCTCTCTTTCTTTCTCTCTATCTCCATCTATATGCACATACACACATATGTGGGTGTATCTATTATATATGCATATACTTTTGATGCCTTCTGATCTTCTTTGTATTTATTTTCCGAATCATGGTGATGCTTGTGATTTCTAGTAGCCTCATGTGAAGGTCTATTTGAGAGAATTTTTGCAGGCTTTGTCCATTTACCAATCAGTTATTTTCAATTTAACATTCTTATGAAATTTTGGTACAACAAACTTATAAGAAACTTGATTGTATGTTTATTTATATGTTTATCAATAAAAATCTCATGTCATGTTTTGTAATTTCGATAATGAGTCTAAGACATGCGATTGCACATGACATATATTTTTATAGAACAAGAAAACAAAACAATGGTTTCATAAAGTCGTTATTATATTGGAAAATGTTATTTAAGAAACAGATACAAAAATTCAAACTCACTCACTCTGTATCCTCTTCTCTCATATGAATCAATTGATGATATATCGCATCAAATCATAGAAAACGTAAGATACGGTCCATGAAACATGGATCATCAATCGAAATATTAAATATAAAGTATAACACACACACACGTGTGGAATTAACGAAAACATTTTACATAGAAGCCGGAGCTAGAGCAGGAGATGTGACGTCTTCGGAGGAAGGGCCTGGTGCAACCTCGGGGACAGGGCCTGGGGCGGCGCCGGAGCTGAGGATTTCCAACATCGAACGGTGAGGATTCATCCGGTGGGCATCGCATAGATCAGGTAAAAATGCACCTGCATGAAGTCAATTGGTACGTACGTTACATCTTTGGTTCATTTATTTACTACCAACCTAAAATCATATATAGGATTCAATGAAAAAGAGAATCGCTATTATTTAATGTTAAGTGAAGCATAACCATCTATAGCTCCTACCAAAATTCCTTGCTTTGACGATACGAAATGTCAAAAAAAACATGAAAGTGAGTTTCCAATGCATGTGTAAGAAACTCGACGAATCTACTACCAAAACACACAAATATTTATTCTTAATTACTACATTAATAAGCCATGATAAAGACCATAAACTAACACTTTTTCTAGTTTACGACCATTCTTGAAAAACTTTCGTACTTTGGTAAATACATTTTTTCATATATTGGAAAATAAAGTATGAAATTCTCAACAAAACTTGTTGGAAAGAAACTAGAATCACATTATTAAATCTTCTAAGCACAAAAAAAACAAAAAAAACAAAACAAAAGAAGACCTTGTACATCAAAATATTTTCATCACGTATGCAATTCGTATAATCATGTATGCATGAATATTATTTTAAATGCTAAAGGGAAATATTGATTTTGGTACCTTCACCGGCGGCAAGATTGAAATAGAGATCAAGAATGTTAGGGCAATAGTCCAAGCAAGCCGGCGAGCAAATCTTAGCGGCGAATCCTGCCTCCATCAATGAGTCCGACGAGATCCCTACGGTTTTCCGATCAACCCCACAAGCGGCAACGCACTCGTCGCTCTCCACGTGGTTTACAATCCCTTCCACATCAACCGCGGAAGTCCGGCAAGTGTATTCTCCGGCGACATTAGCCGTTTCCAACAAACATCTTTTCCCGGAAGCTGATATTGAGAACGCGCACATGTTCGTTGGCAGATTCTCGCAAATGATGTTTTCCCCTGAAAAAATTGTATAGAAATAATAAAACATAAGAATGGAAACAAAGATTCACATGATGAGGATTAAAGGCTTTAATTTTCCTATAGTTTATTTTAAATCCGTCATGATACATATATGTTTGTAACATACCTAAAGCTGCATGGAGAAGAGATGAGAGGATGAGAACGATTGGCAATTTGATGGAAGAATAAGACATCGCTTTTGAGTTTTTCTTTCTTTCTCTCTTCTTCTCTTTCTCCCTTGTTTTTGAGTTGTAGGGGTTAAAGATTTTGAACCTCTTTGATGTTTTCAAGGGAAAGAGTAATAATATAAGAGAGAACGTGGAAATAGGACGCGTATATGTTGAAGGGAATGTTGTGGAGTTTTTCCCTTTATAATATTCTCTATATATGGTGGTGTTACGATAATAGTAAGAATTGTTTTTGTCAAAACTCAAAAGTAAAGATTACATTTTGTATAGTAGTTGCAATTCTTTGTTTTTCTTTTTGTTAGGTGCTTAGTCAGGATATATATGTTCTAAAAAATGTTTCTATAATCTCATCGATACATATATGCATATTTTTGTGGGAATTATAAAAAAAGTCATAAACTTGGAAGTGGAATATTCCGATAAATTGTAATTTTATTTATAAAATAAACCTAATTATAGTTCGTTCAAAGGTTTACAAAAGTTTGAATACGGGATTAAGATGATTATTTATGTATCATTGAGTTGCTGCTATGTATTATCAACGATATAATGAACTAGGGTAATTTTACATTCTGTTTATATTGGGACTATGTGCCTGGATTGCCGTAGCGTCCGACTAATTTTACAAATGGACCAAATTTGGTAGCAGAAGGTTATTAGCAACTCCATCACAAATAAAAATGTCTACATGATATACTATTGTTTAATCACTTAATGTTTGGGGGAACGTAATCAAAAAGGTTTTAAAAAGATTGTAAAAGATTTAGTTGGATTATCATTGTCATTTGCAGGACTAATTAAAGACTTTTTGTTTATGGTGAGGGAGTTTCTTGGTAACAAAGCCGACGTGCGTACAATACATGCCTTCACGTCCGTCTTTGACTCAACGCGTTAGTTCAAGATAATTTGAGGGACATTTCTGTATTTATTTAAACTTTAATATATTTTTTTTATCAGTAATCAATATATGTTGTGCCTAGAGACCCATGGTAGAAGATAGTAGTAAATTTACTAACAGCTTTATTTATCTCCCTTAACCTTGCTACTGTTTAATTGTCTTTACTACATATTTCCAAAAAAAAACATATATATGAGATCTATCTAGCTATAACTTTTTTTTTTTTACAACAACTTACAAGAATGACTTAAACAAGCTAAAACGAAGGAACATTGTTTACATAAATAACTAAATGCGGAGTTGTACGAACTCGTCGTGCTAAATTATCCGCTTTACCATTCTGAGAACGATGGAATATCTAGCTATAACTTTTTGTATTAAAAAATTGACAATTGGTATTGTTTCGTTTGAGTTGAATAATTTGGAAACTCAAGAATTCATCCTCAATTTATTACACTGTGGTGAAATAACACATCAGTAATAAATAAATTAAAAAGAGAAAAAAAAGTGCAATTAAAAAGTCTAATAAATCTGCCATTAATTGGTTGTCCTAACGCACACAAATACTTCTGTTTTGATGCAGCATCACCCCGAATATTAAAAAAAAATATGTTCCTAATACCATGCATTACATCGATTAGACAGCCAACATGAATCTCTGATGACTTTTTCTAAAATTGCTTTCATTAATTATAATCCAACTCGGTTTCATATTTACTTTTTTGATAGAGCCATCAACTGTTTATATTACATTTTTACCTTGTTCCTTGTTTTAATCACGTCAAGGCAGACAAAATCACAAAACATTGTAGTTTTTCCTCCACAAAATCACACTTTAAGAATGCAGTTTTGTAACATTTCGATTTACCTGGACAACATAGCTACACGTAACTCATTTAAATAGCTGATAATACTATTAGCCATAATAATAATAATACATTATGATAGAAATTTTCGGTTTGATTAGTTTGCATGGACAAATTATGATGCATAGCTAGAAGTGAAGAAAGCACCATTTTGAGAGAGATAAAGGGCGAAAATTGAATAGCAGTGGTAGGTGTTTATAATTTGAAATTGTCTTGGTGGAGGGGTATATATATATATGCGTATTTATAAAGGGGATATTTTTTGGTCTTGGGTAAATAATACAATTTTAAACTCATGTTATTGATTTTTTATAGAATGACGAAGGTAAGAGTAATCTTAATCTATCATTTGGATTTCGCTAGACGGCCTAAGTTCTAGTAGGCCATAATTTCATATATGTATATATTCTTATTTTACCATCAACGAATTAAGTTATGAACCTATTACGTACATATTAAAAAAAAAACGACTTTGCTTACATTTTTACATTTTTACAAATCGCAAACAAATGAAAATCACAACTAACAAAAGGAATTAAAATATAGTTATGTTGATATTGGTATTGGTAGTTTGGGAACATAAGATCAATGCGTTATCAGATTAACGTCATACATATTAAAAAGAAAACGGCTTTGCTTACATTTTTACAAATAGCAAACAAATGAATCACAACTAACAAAAGGAATTAAAATATAGTTATGTTAATATTGGTATTGGTAGTTTGGGAACATAAGATCAATGCGTTATCAGAATAACGCTGTCATATTCCTGCTCTTTGATGCTGGCCAGTGGAAGTGTAAAACCAGGCACATGCTGCTTCGTTTGGTTGAAGATGAAGCTTGCAGTTGAAGACTAATTACAGAATCGACTAATTACATAGTCAATCGAGATATGTTTTACTTGGTTTTGACACTTTTGTCTACTTCCTTCTGTTTACACTCACTGTCCCCAGTGATTCAGATCTCCTAGTCGCAATTTTCGTGCCTATTAACCGTTTAGGACCGTTATAAAAGAAGAGAAGAGATCCTAAATCAACTTTTTCTAATAGCAAATTTATAAAGTTTTTTTAAAAGGGTCGAAATATAACTTTGAAAGTCAATTTTGGATAGAAATATTTTTTTTTTGATAAATATACTTATGCTAATTAAGTTAGAAGTTTTTGATTTGTTGAAGAAAGAAAATTAGAAAATATTGGGTTTTATATTTTATTTTTAGTTTTATGTGATATGAAAATATGTAAAATCACTAATATTAGAGATAATTCAGACAAAGAAAGATTTTATTTTTTTTCTATATTTCTGTTAATTAAAACATACAAAAATATATCTTTTAGAAATGGGCTAATAAAATACTGAAAGAAAATTAAACAAAAACAAATAGATTTATGGGTTTTAGACTAAAGAAACTATTTTTTATGGGTTCATTATAATCAATTGTATTAAAAACTGGTAAATTTACACTATATAACTTTTTTTTTAATGAGGGGTCAACTGACCCCATGCTCTCTCACTTGGGTCCGCCCTTGGATGGCAAGACTGTTGACCTTATTGCTACTGTCGCTGGTAAACTTGAAAAACAGAGAGACTAAAAGATTAAAACTGTTACCACTCGCAGTAAATACTCTCTCAGTAAAGCGTAGGTTAAAACTGTCGCTGGTAAACTTGAAAAACAGAGAGACTCGATGGCTTTTATGATAGTTTAATGTGTGTTAATACGCTTGTTAAAACTAAGAAACCATGGTTTCTGTTTGATTTAAGTAATAACAATGTTAACATATATGTGTTTGGATCATCAGGCGATTCCTTTGTCCTTCATCGAACTCCTTGCTGACCCACTACCAAACACAGCAAAGCTCCAAGGCAGTGGAGGAAGAGATTGGACAGTGAGCACGTTGCACAGGACCATGAACTTGTGGACGGAGAGTTCTTGACATTCGTGTACGAACCTTTTAAGTTAGTGTGTTTGGTCGTTTGGGGTTGTAAAGAGACCAGAGCTGAAGCAGAGACAATAGAGCTTTCTGGTTCTAGTTCTGATTCTGAAGAAGACTAAGAACCTTCAATGGATGTTGATTATGACCTTAGCTTAGGTGAAGATGAAGAAATCAGCCAGAGTCTTCATCCACTTGAGGAGGATGATACTGAATCTGATGCTGCTGCAGGTGTGATAGTTTTTTTTTCAAAGTATTAAACATCGTTAATCCAAAAAACTAGTATTGTTAAGCTTGTTTTGTTTCAGTTTTTGAAGGGAACGTCGACATTAAAGCGCTAACTAATCTACACCTCCCAACTACCCTCAAGAAGAGGATTTATGAACTGGTAAAATTGACAAAAGACTTAAGATATTCAGTTACTTTCTCTCTTTACTTTCAATATGGTTTTTACATGTTGTGGTGGTTTTGTTTTGTGCCAGTTGATTCCAGCTAATGTTGTGAAAGAAAATGACCTTAAGTTTGGTAATTCCGTTAGGTACATTGATGAAGAAGGGACCTTGGTAGGGCTTAAAGGCAAATGGGCAGATGAAGAGTAACAATGTTTTCTTGGCATAAAATTCTTGTTTTCTTTCAACTGGTTTGGTTTACCTGTCATCAAATCTCAATTTACCTCGGTTTAGTTTGGTTTATACGTCCACCCACGCCTACTCTAAGACGAAATTTTTTTAAAATTGTCATAAAGCCCAACTCTATTTACTACATTTTAGCTTACTACTACTGATCCCTTAACAAATAAAACTGGCCTATATAGCCATATGCTTTATCTTTTCTAATGTTTTAGAGCAAAGCCACGTGTCATATCACAAGATAAGTAGAGAGAAACCCACATGAATCCGAATCCTTCGTCCACCTCACAATCCGAATATCCCGATCCTCTTCCTCCCTCGACCAAAACAAAAACCATTACCATCCTTTTTTTGTTCTTACAAAACAACACAGCAAAAAAAAAAAGAAAAATGGCAGCAACTGCCGCAAAAACGTCTTCGTCTCACCTTCTTATCTCAAGCTCACGCCACGTGGCGCCATCATCTCAGACTTCAATCCTCTTCCCGAGATCTCTGTTCTCCAACAATGGGAAACGAGTGAGAAACCATCATCATGTTGGCGGTGGAGTGAGGTGTATGGCTGTGGCGGCGGATGCTACATCGGCTGAGACGAAACCAGCTGCGAGGAAGAAGAGTGGATACGAGCTTGAGACGTTGACGAGCTGGTTGTTGAGACAAGAGATGAAAGGAGAGATAGATGCGGAGCTGACGATAGTGATGTCGAGCATATCCATGGCTTGTAAGCAGATCGCTTCACTTGTTCAACGTGCCGGAATCTCTAATCTTACCGGAGTTCAAGGCGCCATTAATATTCAGGGAGAGGATCAGAAGAAGCTTGACGTCATCTCTAATGAGGTCACACACACACGCTGCTTTAAGTTCATTAAAATAGACTTTATTTTTGTTAGCTTTTAATATGTAAACTTGTTAATGTAGACCACTTAATTTCAGTTTACTAGACATAAACCATAGTTTAAAGATTGAGTGGTGTGTGGTGTCTGCAGGTGTTTTCGAACTGTTTGAGATCAAGTGGAAGAACTGGGATCATTGCGTCGGAGGAAGAGGACGTGCCAGTAGCGGTGGAGGAGAGTTACTCTGGTAACTACGTCGTTGTGTTTGACCCTCTTGACGGTTCCTCCAACATTGACGCTGCTGTCTCTACCGGTTCCATCTTCGGTATCTACAGCCCCAATGACGAATGTATTGTCGACGACTCCGAAGATATCTCAGCTGTATATTACTCTCTTCCTTTCACTTCCATATATTTTTGTTTAGTTTAGGAGATAAGAGATACATTGTAAATTACGTGACCTTTGGCTTATAATGTTGTTGCAGCTTGGGTCAGAAGAACAAAGGTGTATTGTAAACGTGTGCCAGCCAGGGAGCAACTTGCTGGCAGCTGGATACTGTATGTACTCGAGCTCAGTTATCTTCGTTTTAACTCTAGGCAAAGGCGTTTTCTCCTTCACGCTCGATCCGATGTACGGTGAGTTTGTTCTTACGCAAGAAAACATTCAGATCCCGAAAGCCGGTAAAATCTACTCTTTCAACGAAGGGAATTACCAGATGTGGGACGATAAACTAAAGAAGTACATGGATTCCCTCAAGGACCCTGGTCCAAGTGGGAAGCCTTATTCCGCAAGGTACATTGGAAGTTTGGTCGGAGACTTTCACAGGACTTTGTTGTACGGTGGGATTTACGGGTACCCTCGTGACGCAAAGAGCAAAAATGGAAAGCTTAGGCTTTTGTATGAGTGTGCACCAATGAGTTTCATCGTTGAACAAGCCGGAGGCAAAGGGTCTGATGGACACCAGAGAGTACTAGATATCCAACCGACCGAGGTAACTCAAATCAAATAGTTTTTTGGTTTGATTAGATTCTTATGCCCACCCTACTGCTAAGCTTACGTCTAAGATTGGTGTCAACAGAACAGACTAATTCTTATGTTTGTAATACCTGACGCAGATACATCAGAGAGTTCCACTGTACATTGGAAGCACGGAGGAAGTGGAGAAGCTAGAGAAGTACTTGGCTTGACTCTTGTACCAAACATAAGCCATTTAATATCTATTGTAAGCCACTTTCTGACTACATGGTACATGCAAATAGATGTATAATGGTGAAAGTCCTATTTTGTTGTCGATATGAATAGAGAGAGAAACCAGCTGTTAAATTATAGAGCCAAAAAAGAACAAGTTTAATTTATACAACTTACATGTACTACTAGTTAATTGGGAGCGACCAAAGGAGATAGAACTTTCATATTTCACAGATCCTTTAAAAAACTAACAGCATAGTTAGGCCAAAAGCAGAGGATCTTGCACTGGTGGTCTTCAAAAATTAACAGCTTAGTCTTCAAAATCAGTCATCTGTAATGTCACTCTCTGCCTTCAACATTTGGCTGTGTGAAGAGAAGAACGGCTTGAGTTAGGGAGAGGATCAATACATCTTAAAAATCTCGAGTATGATCACATCATTGGGAGAATGAGTTAGCAAAAGTACCAGGACTCGAGAGATGATTGCATTGTGTTAATGAGTTTGCAACGGTCTTGGCATCATTTCCTGCAAATGAAGCATCAATAATGAGTGAAAAGGGCAAAATGTATATCTGTAATCAAATGCAGACCAGAAAATACTCACCTTGACTGTTCATGTCTTTCCCTTGAGTCACTTCAGTCACAGTTGATGTATAATCCAAAAAGGCCTGGTCAGACTCGATATTAACACCCCCTGATTCAGGAGACGACCTGTGATGTAGAATAGCGTATAAGAAGATGTCACAACATAATAGCCAATTACAAAAAAGATGATCTTACAAAACTAACCACCTACCCTGAAACAGTTTCAATGGGTGCATTTGAGGCCTGTGGCAAGCAATGATTTGTACTTGCTTCACAACCAAGATCAAAATCAACTAGTAGCTCCGAGAGGCTGTAGTTTTCACCCAAGAAATTAGAAAAGTCCATGTCAAATAAATCAACTTCTGGCTCAGACCCGGATGTAGAAGCTGAAACCAAATCTTCAGTGGCAGGTGCCTCTAAGCACATTTGTGTATCAGCGTCATCAAAGTTGAGCTTTCCTTTCACATGGTCTCTCTTATTTGACATCTTCAGGTTAGACTTGACCGGTGAAGAAGAAGAAATTAGATGACTTCTTTCCATTGAATAAGAAGTAATTTGCTTGAGAGGACTAATTGTGAATTTCTCCTTTGTAACAATCGTGCAGTTTGTAGGAGTAACTTCTTTCTGTGGACTGTTGGACTTATCAATTCCAGGAGAAGCATGTTTTTGTGGTGTCCTGAGGCATGCTGAACTAGTAGTAACCAACAAATCAGGCTTATTGAACAAACACTTCGCCACACTCGACCCATGACCAATCAATTCATTAGTTGCAGAGCTTTTGGCTAATGGCACAGTTTCAGATGGAGTTTGGGATGAGAAATTGTTAGCTGCTTTATCAGTTTGTGTGATCTTATTAGTCCCTGGTCCAAAAACAAGAAGACACAATTAAGTTTCAGAGTACTAGAGATGCAAAGGCAAGTACATCAAAGTTAAATAAACCTGGTAGGCATAGAAACATACCATTTGCTGTTGTAATCCGCGCTTTCCTAGTTACAGGAGGAGCTCCTACAGAAACTTGAGAACCTTTTCTTTTCCTGGTTATAGACTGAGTAGTCGAAGGTGTTGAAAAATTACCAAAATCTACTCTTTTGTTACCAAGCAATGACACTGGCATAACATTTGGAGTGTTGTTGTATTGAGTTAAGCCTGAAATTAATGTGTAGCACATGACAAGATCAAGATCTAAACCAGGCTAACCTAGTAATCAATCGTTCCAAATTAGAACCAGCTAAACAAAAACTGCAAACCTGTAGAAGAAGAAGAGACAGTTTGATTTTTCTGTAGAGAAGTCGGAGCTACTGTAGCCGGAGGAGGAGGAGGAGGAGGAGTGGTGAGGGAGGCGTTGTAAGAATTCATCACATTCTGCATCCCCTGCAACAGATTATGAACCCTAACCTTCTCCTGATCCAATCTCACTCTCTCCTGATCAATAGTCACTTTCTGCTCTTTTAGAGAAACGTAATCGTTCAACATATCATCAAGAGTCATCAAACTATTCGGAACCTGCAATTATCAAAAAAAAAATCCCCAAATTAATTAAATAATCCCATTTTTTCAAACAGATTAAAACAAAATCAAGAACTTTAGGGCTTTTTATTTAAAGTTTGCGTACATGGCGAAGTGGGGAGTTAGAGATGAGAGAGGAAGCTTCAGATCTAAAGAGATTTCGGGTTTCAGTGAATTGATTGTCGAAGAGGTAGCGGTCGACGATAAACGCAATTTGCGTTGGGGTAACTTCACCTTTCCCGATGATACGCGATCCTTTGGATCTGCTCGATTTACCCATTGCTTTTTTCTCTGAATAAAATTGAAAACCCTAATTTAGATAAGACGACGGAGATGATGAAAGCTAATTAAAGAGAGAGCGAAGCTGAAAAGACCTGAAGAAAGTATAGTAAAATATCACATAGCAGCGGGAGATTTTCAAAACGCTCCTTCTTGAACGGTGTCGTTTTCTTAAAAATTTCGCCGGGAGATTGTGTTTGGCGGCAAGCTTGAAATGTTTTTAGTATTCTGGATAATCTGAATATTAAAATTAAAATTGGTGATAGTTTTTTCTTTTGGACAAAAAAAAATTAATAATACAGTACTTGATTTTTTTTCTCAAATTTTGGTCAATATTACATTTTTATTTTTATTTATATAACTAATATTACATGTTTTGGTTTATGATATATATAAAATGGCTATAGATCATCTTATGAAACTTAATAGAAAATAAAAAATCAAATAATATGAAAACTGAACGAAACAAAAAGAAATGGCTTGTATGGATCATTTTTTTTTTACAATAAAGTACAAGATCAGTTTAAATGAGCTAATTGGTAGGAAAAACGTTTACAAAGATAACTGGATGTGACTATTCCCTTTGTGGACCTTTATAACACTATAAATTTGTATATATAGGTCTTCGTCTTCTTAAAGTAAACAATCTCCCAGATACGAAAATCAAGGAAATCTCACCACCGCTTTCCTCTGACGCCGGCGAAGGAAATCTTTGTCGACATCGGGACATAACCCGTTTTCGTCTCCTTTTGTCTTGCACTCTTTGTATTCTCTTTTTCTTAGTTTTTGTTAAGCTTTTAATCCCTTTAAATCCCTCTAGATCCCTTTCCAACCACATGGTTTCAATAGCCGATCTCAAACCCAAGGAGGTGAACAGATGGTCGAGTCTTCACGGCTTTTACCCACTACCCATCTCTTTACCGGAGAAGCTTTCCGAAGAACCAGCAAACGTCAAACCTATGTTTTCGATCCACCAAAAAGAGATCTCACACCATGTACCGGTGATGGCAGGAGCAGATTTGCTTGGACCATCATTTTCTGGCCTGATGGAATCGTCGACGGCACACGACGGTCATCTCATCTTGGGTTCAAATTCTAGAACCGGAGATCTTAAGCTCCTTATGTGCTCTTCTGAAGCCTCAAGTCCCGATTTGAAACCACACCCAACATCTTTTCCCCCATCGTAGATGCTCAAACCGCTGAATCAGATCTTGATTCAGTCCGGTCGCAGCGTGAAAAACACCTGTCCCCGATTGGAAAACTAGGGTTCCCATTGGTGGGCTTCCCTACTCTCGGCCTATTAAGCTTCTCGAGTCCATTACCAAAAGGTGATCCACAAGTTCTACCACTGCGTTTATCCAGGTTCGATCAGAATGCCAATCTCTCCCACTCTAGTCAATCGCTGTGTAGCTTTATGGAACCATTTGTTCGAAAACTGCATTTGGATAATAAACTGCCATTGTTGTTAGTTTGGTTAGAGATTTTTTTCGACAACCTGTTATTAGAATCATCTAGGACTCTTGCTTTTGAAGTCAGCAACTTGAATGAACTCGGCATTATGATCCAGTCCATACAGAACTGTGGTTACCAATGTGTCTTCATGCTCCCTTTATCAACCCGACTGATTTATAAGCTCTTTAAACTGCCTCTCATCAACTTTTTGAAGTTCCCACTTAAAAACCTGAAGATTAGTGGCATTATGATCCCAATTCTTTGTAGTTGGGGTTACCACAACATCTTCAAGTTTTTCACCCTTGAGACTAAGACCGCAATAAACCCTTTATCTATCCTCAAACAGAGCATTCTTAACCCTGCTCAAACCCATGGCAAAGCTCTCCTTTGGGTAGACTTCCTCATTCCAGTGAGGTTCTCAACTTTAGCTTTCTCAACGCCGCTTAGTCTTCAATCTAAGACAAAGGCCATCTTCTCATCCATTTAAGTTTTCATGGAAGAAGCATCGTTATTTCTTGACATCACAGGTTCCAAAACTCTTGCAAGGAGTTGGTTCATAGCTCTCAAGTCTACAATTTCGATGACCTTTATCTATCTTTATCTCTTTGTTGTATTGGCTTTGGGGATTGCCTTACTTCATTGTTCTTTAAACCTTGAACTCTCTGTTGTATGTTGTGTTCTATTTTAATGGAATGAATCATATGTTTGTCCAAAAAACAAAAAAAAACAAAAAAGGTAATTTGATGTGACTTGGCTCTAGCACGTCGTGCCAGCTTGTCTGCATTACTATTTTGTGTTCGGGGGACCTGGACTAGTGCAACGGATTGGAACTCCTCCTTGTCCGCCTCAATCTTGTCCAAATATGTCTTGAAGGCAGGCCACTCGGTTGGCGAAGCCACCATCTTCACCAAATCAGAACAGTCTGTGAGAAAAATAACATTTTCAATATCCGCACCGATCATACAGCGCATTGCCCAGAGTAGAGCTTCCACTTCTGCATGGAGGGGTGACAAGGTACGGCGAAGGTTAGATGCACCCATGGTGGGAGACTCCCCCTCAGGGGAAATGCAATACAATCCTCGTCCTGTATACTGGCCAGTCACCTTCCAAGATCCATCCACATAGCATCGGGAGCTGTTCCCGTATCTGTTGGCTAGAGCCATTTCCGTAAGCATAGGACCAGTAGTGGGATGAGACCCATTCTGATGAGAGATTTCTAATGTGTCCGCTTGTGCCGAGAACCAAAGTTTTGCTTCCTCCTCCGCTAACTGTAGAATTGCTAGCGGGTTGGAATCCAAATTGCTAAAAAATTTATCATTCCTGGCCTTGCAAATATACCATATAATCCATGGGAAAATATCCACTGAAGGATTCTGCGGGGATCTCCAAAATAAATAGTCCATGTTTGCGTAGACCGATTTTGAAGGGAAACAGTCCGGGGATGTCGGGAAGAAGGACATGGCCCAGACCTGCCAAGCCGGAGGGCATAAAAATAAAGCATGACTGATTGTTTCCTCATATCCACCACAACGACTACAATCAAGATCACATGACATGCCGTGCCGCCGTAGATTAGTTGTGGTCGCCATACAACCCCTAATTGTTTGCCATAAAAAATGTCTAATTTTTGGTAGACACCGAATCTGCCAGACAAACGCTTGTAAAGGAATAATGTTAGGGCCATAACCACATGCAGAGACCGTCTGGTTATGACGTAAAGCATTATACCCAGATTTAACTGTGTATAGACCCGTCTTTGTCAAATGCCAACCCAACCTATCCAGTGAATAATGGCAACATCCTCTGGCTCGAAAGAGGCCGAAAGTAAAGCCACATTCCAGGAATGTGAACTCCTGTCAATAAAGGTTTCAACTCTAAGCGAGGGATCAATGGGCGATCCCAAACGTAATGCTGGTCTCGGGGGTTGAGCAGGGTTCCAGGGATCTGACTATACTAAAATGGAGTCACTGGATCCTACTCGTTTAATGAGTCCTTTGTTTACCAGAGAGCGAGCAAACACCATACTTCGCCATCCATAAAATGGCGAATAAGATCTGATTGGATCCAACGGGTTGGAATGCCTATAGTACCGACCTTTAAAAACCTTAGCAAATAATGAGTCTAGAGCTATGATTAACCGCCAAAGTTGTTTAGCTAACAAAGCGGTGTTAAAATCATCCAAACACCGGAAACCCAGACCACCATCAAGCTTACCAACACATAACTTATCCCAGGCTAACCAGTGTAGCCCTCGTGTGTCCCCGGAAGCACTCCACCAAAAATTGGAAACCGCACTAGTGAGTTTCCGTGTGACCTGTTTTGGAAGACGAAGGCATGACATGACAAAGGTAGGGACGGCGGTCGCTACTGATTTGATCATTACCTCTTTTTTTCCCCCTAGACAACATTTGGGCAGGCCATCCACCTGTCCGTTTTTGCAATCGATCCTGGACAAAAGAAAAAACCTTTGTTTTTGAGCCTCCTAGGCTCTCGGGGATGCCCAAATAAGAGCTCATACCACCCAAATTGGTGATCCCCAGTAGTCGTTTTAGTTCCTCTCGTAAGTCCGCATCAACTGTATGCCCAAATTGAACCGAAGATTTCTGAAAGTTTATTTGCTGTCGAGAAACCCGTTCATACTGTCGAAGGACTACGAGGACAGTCTCACACTGCTCCTTCGTAGCTCGACAGAAAAAAGACTATCGTCTGCAAATAACAAGTGAGAGACCGCGTGACAGGCAATCGACACCTTAATACCCGTGATAAGCTTGGACCGCTCCGCTTTGCGGAGATTGGCAATGAGAACCTCAGTGCAAAGAATAAAGAGGTATGATGACAAAAGATCTCCTTGTTTAAGGTCTATAGAGGGAAGTATGGACCCACGTGATTGACCATTTATTAGAACTTTATATTGAACAGAAGTTACACAGCACGTAACCCATGAGATCCATTTTTCGCAAAAACCAAATTTCCGCAACAAATGTTTAATAAAAACCATTCTACTCGATCATAATAGGCATTGCTCATATATATTTTAATGGCCATATACTTACCTTGCAAGAAGAGTTAGTACGGAGACCATGAAACGTCCCTCCACAAAGCCCGATTGTGTGTTAGAGACCAATGCCGACAAAAAGGAACGTACGGAGACCATGAAACGTCCCTCCACAAAGCCCGATTGTGTGTTAGAGACCAATGCCGACAAAAAGGAACGCAAATGTTGACATATTATCTTTGAGATAATCTTATAGCTTATATAGATCATCTTATAAAACAAGAAAGAATCAAAATTTTAACATGAATACAATTATAATAAAATGCATTTTAGGGTAAATGAAAATATAAAAAGCATTTTTTGGGGTGACAACAAAAAGTGAAGCACAAAAAAAAAATTAGATATTTCAACCGAAACGAGGAGGGAGAGACAACAGTAGATAGATACCTTTAAACACTTTTCACATTGTCCAAGTGCTTAACCCCATCCTTCTCTGTCCTTTCTCTCTCTCTTCCCCACCACCATCATCACTTTACTCTCTCTCTCCATCAGGAGATCTCATTCTATTCTCCCCCATTTCAAACCCTAGAATCTCAAATCACAAATTCCACAACCATCTCCAACTTCATTTATGGCGAGCTTCAGTCTCTCCAGGTCACTCCTGGTCCTACTCCTGATTGTCATCTCATTGTTCTCCACATTCTCGCTTTCGGAAGCGACCTCGTTCACTTTCTCGTTCACGAGTTCCAATAAAAATGCGAGCTTTGAGTCCCAAGACATTGCTCTGTTCGGCGACGCTAAGCTTGTCGATAACGGATCTTCAGTTCAGCTGACTGATTCTGTGATTCACGGCGGTGGGCGAGTCGTCTACAAGAAACCCATTGAGTCGGTAAAGAATATAGGAAATGAGTATTTCGCTGGATTCTCTACTGTTTTCTCTTTCTCCATGTCTCCTGGTGGTGGGAGACTCGGGTTTGTCGTGTTTCCTGTTAACGGAACATTTGATCACTCTCTATTCCAAGTAAAGTTCGATACTTCTGACAAATTCACCAAGTTTGGAGATCCGAGTGTCGCGGTGATTGTTGATGGTGCTACGGTTCCTGAGATGATTCTCAGTTTCAAGATGGCAAACTTGGTGAAGACGGAGAAGGTGTTGTTGTACGCTTGGATTAATTACCAAGCTGGTGGCAAGTTCTTGGAAGTCCGGTTAAGCAAATCTAAAAGCTTTGAGTCTGTTCTTCCTCTGGTGTTTGATCGGATTGATTTGTCAGCAATGTTGAAATATGAGGATGAGTTCATGGTTGGTGTCAATTCGTATAGTGGAAACGTTAATCTTCATTCTTGGAGCTTAGAAGTGAGACGCTCCGAGTATGAGCACTCTTGGGCGGTGGTAATGGTGGAAGAACTTGAAAAAAAGGAGGCTGTGAAGAAGAGGAGAAAAGAGAGGATATGGGAGATTGTGACTTGCTTCGTCATGACGTTTGGATCAACAGGGCTTATCTTCTTTGCCATGATGCATATTTGGGCAGCTTTCAAAAGAAACAATCTTGCTATGGTGATGCAAGAGGAGTGTGGGATCAAGACCAAGGAGTTTGGGTATGAGAAGATGGAGAAAATGGAAGTTGTGATGAGTAAAGCTAATGCAAAACAAGAAGCGAAGTGAAGTCAAGTTTGTGTGTTTAGGATATCTGGATATGTCATCTTTTTATGTAATCAAGTAGATTCTTGGGACTGTAATGGTAACTAGTTACCCACGAGGTTCTTCGCTGGCTAATGTAGTCCCCTTATCTTCATGTGTGTTAAGTTTGCAATGTTATTTTAATTTGATTTGGCATGTAAAAACGTGAGAAGAATGTTGTAGAATCCACACCAAACTTGTGTGCAGTAGATGAAAAAAATAAACAAATTCACTTCCTACATATTCAATAATAGATTTGTAACTAAATCACCTTGAGTTAAAAGAACACAATGTAGTTTATATCTTCATCTACAAAAAAAATCTTCAACTGAAGATAAGCTTCATTACGATGACTGCAGTGTTAATAAGCATGAGGGGGAGTCTCATGTACTGGCAGGCATGGATTAGACCGATGATTTGGCCTTTGGGAGAGTTTCTTCTACCGGTATGGTGGAGTTCTACTAGCGTCCATCCTTTTGGAACAAGGAAACGGTCTTCGTTGAGGATCGCCAGTGCATTCACAAAGAGCAGCAGACCTTTTAATAGTGTCCAGAAGCCCATCGTTCTCTGTGATGCAAAAAGAGTTCAAAATTAATCAGAATCAGGGAAAGATACTGAAACAAAGTTGACTTATTAGGTTTAAAAAACGCAATGAATGGACACTAATTGCATGCTAGTGTATCGCCTGATGGATACAAAGCGTCTATCGAAGAGAAAACATGAAGGTACAGGAGTGCAAAAATCTTGATTATAACACATAAAGAGCCACCAAAGAGACTTAATTTGTCATTATTTGTAAACAGGATTAGAGTTGTTCTGCCATGCAATAATATCAAAAATATATACCAAGGTCATCGAGCTAGCAATACAAAGAGCCTTAAACCTAGGCACAATGTATAGAAACACTTCTCACCCAGGATATAAAATCACATAAGTAACACAATGTTTCATGAATCAGGATCATAAGCAACTCCAGAAAAGCACCAAGCTAGGTGAGCACAAGATGAGATTTTCTTACGAAGTTGGTTCAAGAGCAGTAAACTTTAATCAATCACAACATCATGAAATGAGAGAAATCGTTCCGGCTATGAGGACGGCCTGAGAACGAGAGAAATCGAATCGTCGGTGAGATCTTTGTGTGGGAGGGTTATATTTGTTTCTTCTTATATATTCTGTCTGAACTGTTCTTCTTCTTCTTCTTCAGCCGTAAGAAAAAAGAAAAAAAAACGAACCGGGTTTTAATGGGTTGACCCGGTTCGAATAAAAGTCGGGTCAGGACCCGATATGATTCAGGAAGAGGAGGATTTGGATAAACCCTGATGACATCGAAGTAAAAAAAAAAAAACCCTTCCCCAATGGCTTCACTTCTTCTTTTTCCTCACCTTCACCATTTTGATTCTTCTTCACTAGATCGTAGAGAGATACTAGTAGCTCGTAATTCACCAAAACCAAGGCAATTTCTTCTTTCTCCGAGAGCTTCAATCAATGGCGGAGCAGCAGCGGAAACCGCCGTCAAACCTAGTCGCAAAGGGAGGAAGAAGAAGCAACAAACCTCGACTGTAATTGAGAAAGACGACACCGAGGAGAACGGTGCTATCGAGACTGATGCTGAATTGAATCCGGAGTTAGAGGACTACGACGACGGGATCGAGTTCCCGTACGACGATCCGCCTCTAGTGTGCTGTTTCGGAGCCGTGCAGAAGGAGTTTGTTCCGGTGGTGAGAGCCCATGATAACCCTATGCATCCTGATATTTACTCGCAGTGGAAGATGCTGCAGTGGGATCCGCCGGAGTTTGGGAGAGCTCCTGGAGGTCCGCCGTCGAATGTGGCTATCTCTCATGTTCGGTTAGGTGGGAGAGCGGCGTTTATGGGAAAAGTTGGTGGAGATGAGTTCGGGGATGAGCTTGTTTTGATGATGAACCAGGAGAGAGTTCAGACGAGAGCTGTGAAATTCGATGAAAATTTAAAAACTGCTTGTACTCGTGTTAAGATCAAGTTTGAAGACGGGAAAATGAAGGCGGAGACGGTGAAAGAGCCCCCGGAGGACTCGCTTCTTGCTTCAGAACTCAATTTAGCTGTGCTTAAAGAGGTAAAAAGATTTCAGCTTTATGATAAAAAAGTTGGCTTTAGCTTTTAATTGATAGCTCGAGCTTGGTTTCTTATGAAAGTCTCTGTCTTGAGCATATTCTTTGTTTGTGTATATGATTTGGATCATGAAACAGAGCACCTCAGTTTTTTTTTTTTTGTGTTTCTGATGCAGGCGAGGATTTTTCATTTTAATTCAGAAGTGTTGACGTCTCCTACAATGGAATCAACTCTTTTTAAGGCTATACAGTGGTCTAAAAAGTTTGGAGGGCTTATTTTCTTTGACTTGAATCTGCCATTACCGCTATGGAGATCGCGGAATGAGACTAGGAAGTTGATCAAGAAAGCATGGGATGAAGCAGACATCATTGAAGTTTCACAGCAAGAGCTTGAGTTTCTGCTTGATGAGGATTACTATGAGAGGAGAAGAAACTACACACCGCAATACTTTGCTGAGGATTTTGATCAGACGAAGAACCGAAGAGACTATTACCATTACACACCAGAGGAAATCAAGCCATTGTGGCATGACAAGCTGAAGCTATTGGTTGTGACTGATGGAACACTTCGGCTTCATTACTATACTCCTACTTTTGATGGAGTTGTGGTTGGAACAGAAGATGTGCTTATAACTCCTTTCACCTGTGATAGGACTGGTTCTGGTGATGCTGTTGTTGCAGGGATAATGAGAAAGCTAACAACTTGTCCTGAAATGTTCGAGGACCAAGATGTGTTGGAGCGACAGCTCAGGTTTGCAGTTGCTGCTGGGATCATAGCGCAGTGGACAATTGGTGCAGTAAGAGGTTTCCCTACTGAAAGCGCGGCGCAAAATTTGAAAGAACAAGTATATGTTCCATCAATGTGGTAGAATAGAAGATGAAGAACTCAACTTGTTCTAAAATGTTTTTTTTGGGAAACGGCCAATTCCCCCCTGAACTAAATTACTTTATTGTATTCATACATCAAATTTAATGATGTGTTTATAACTACATAAACTAACTTATAATTTGAATTTACTACATAAACTATTAAAATGTGGTCGAAACCCCCAAATTTACGGATGCCGTTAGTTACACCGTTAACGTTCTGACTTGGATGCCACAAAGACGGAATTTCTAGGAAAAGAACTGCAAACGACGTCGTTTTACGTAAAATGATTTTTTTTTCTAAAAAAACAACTTTGAGGGCCGAACTCTGACATATGTAACACACATAAACGCCACAATACCACTAAAGCTATTACAGATATTAACATAACGTCAAACATAAATATATATATTATAATCTTCTTCTTCTTCTTCTTCTCCTCTTCCTCCTCGGTTTCTGGGTCTACAGTTTACAATTGAAGAAGAAAAGAGTCGTACAGGCGCAGGAAGCGGAAGGCCACCATATCCATCTCTTGTTCATCTAAGGCCACCAACTCCTCTCCGTTACACTTCCATTAGCAGTGAAAACTGGAGATCTAGTCGAATTCATGGATTGTTCAATGTTTGTGAAAAATCTAATGTCTGAGACGAGTTTATTGATTTTTACGGGTTGATTTTAATCAATGACTTTTGGGCATTTCATCAATTGTTCTATGTTTCAAGCTAATCTCAAGAAGAAATCATGTCAGATCTGTTTATTAAAAATTTCTGATGACCGAAGGGAAAGTTGTTCAGGGAAGATATGAGTGTGGTTTCATAATTTGTACTTCTGTAGAGATCCCAATATTATATCATCAAGAAGAAGACGAAGAACATTACAAGTATATTTATGTTTAACTCTTTACGAAATCTGATAGCATCTTTGGTGTCAAGTTTGTATACAGGTGTCGGATGTTGTTGGTTCGAGCATCTAAGATGGTGTTATTTTTTAAAATTTTTTTTTAACAAAACAATGTCGTTTTGTTCAGTCTATGTGGCATCTGAGTCAGCTACGGTAACGGTGTAACTAACGGCATCCGTAAATTTGGGGTTTTGACCACATTTTAAGAGTTTATGTAGTATATCCAAATTATAAGTTAGTTTATGTAGCTATAAGCACACCTTAAAATTTGATGTATGAATACGATAAAATAACTTAGTTCAGGGGAATTGGCTGTTTTCCGTGTTTTTTGAACCATGCGTGAGAGAGATGTATACACTGTTTCAAATTTGTAACCCAATGTAGAATCAATTTTGAGTTCACTGATAACAACAACCATGTGAATGGACGATGAGTAGCTGCTTCCCTATAGAATTTTGGTTTTGTTCTGTTCAGCTTCACAAAAATGTTCTCGCTGATCCAAGTCTTGATGCTTCTCCAGTTCTCCTGTAAGGAGAATCAATTATGTGAGAAAACCATCATAAAGCTCTGTGACAACCATCATAAAGCTTTCAGTTAAATTTTGCATTTATGCAATAAATATATGCAATAAATATTTTTTGATCAAATTCACAAACATTTTTCACCAAATTCACAAGTGTCAACAACTTTTTTATTTTTACAAAAATTTACTTTAAATGTCAAGATTTGTTTTGCCAAAAGTTAACTGGTTTATTCTTAAATATGGAAAATCAATTAATGATTTTTAAAAAAAAAGACCAGAAGTTATATAAATATAGCCTTTCGTTGAGATCCAAAAAATGAAGAACATCTTACTCTCTCAAAACTCTTGAGTCTCGATACAAAGAAAAAAAAACTATGGGAAGTACAAAAAACATATTCTTGATAACGTTTTTTCTCGTTGCGATACTTACAGTTTCACTGTCCAACCACAAACTTCTGGCCTCGGGTAGGTTTTTATTTTTCACTCGCTTTCAAACTCAAGTATGTTTTGTTAACATTATGGTATTATTTGGACTTGTTATAATAATTTAAAATACAAATGTTATATAACTGTATAAATCTAGGACAAGCATATGTTTGTATCGATTACGATTCCTTAATATTTATGTGGGTTTGTAATGTATAGGTGCAGAGTTGGAAACGAATTATATGACGTCTGCAAAGCTTTGTGTACAGATAGTTACGGATGGAATGAATGTCTTGTTGATTGTTTAGGGCGTGGCTATGCACGTGGGCGTTGTGTTTCTCGTTCTCCGAATGCTCCTAAGAGATGTTGTTGCCAATTACATTAATACTAGGTTTGAATCCGTAGTACACGGCGGAACAAAAATTTCTAAATTATCGTTTTTGTTTTTCATGTTCTTTAGTTAAGAGTTTGTTTATTAATTTTGATACCATTTATGTGATTTTAATTAGATGTTACTTTTTAATACTATTATTAGTGGATATTGTTTAAAAATTATATATGTTAGTTACTTATATTTACTCATTATTTTACTTACATATAAATTGATTGGAACCCATGGTACACCACATGAAATTTTTTGATTTATTGCGATGATAATTTTTAGTTTATTCAGTTTTTAAATTTACACTATAATTTTGTAATTAGTTTAGTTCACATTATTATTTATATAGTTTAAAATTATATACATGTTTTTTAGTAGTTGTATTTGCTTAGCAAATGTGTTAATTTACATTAATGTATTAAAATGATTTTAGTGTAGTGAGTTCGGGCAGAGCAATACCTGATATCCGTATTTAACTATTTTGAAGCATATAGTACCAATAAATGAATGAATATTATATTCATTTACTCATGGTAAAAACCTAGCATAGGGTATTGATTTTTTACTATATGTCCCGTTACTTGACCCGTTACACCCAAATTATTACTTGACTTAAGTACAATTTTATTAATATAATAGAACTGATCAGTATTTTATTTTTATGTAGTGTAATCAATTTACAAACATATATCTAATATATATTATTTACACATCTTCTTAGAATTTTTATCATTATTTATAGTTTCATTTTGTAAAAACATAATATATTGTAAAAAGCATTTCAGTAAAAAGTGTGTTACAGGAATATGTGAAATATTTTAATTTATGAATATGTAAGTAACATAATGTAGTGTGTATTATTATTAATATAACTTCATACAGTTTTAAATTTGGTTGTAAATGTGTATTTTCCTAGTTTGGAATAGTTCTATATTTTGTTTTGGTAGAAAAAGTTGTGTAACATTTATAATTTAAATTTTTTTTTTTAAAATCTACTTTAAAAATGAAGTAAAGTATAATTATGTATTTGGTAATTATTATTTTTATGGAGTTCCATGTTAAATGTATGAATAATGACTTTGTTGTATAATTATGTATTTGGTAATTATTATTATGTATTTGTGTAACATATTCCTCCACACGGTTGATTTTTCTGTTATTGGGCTTGCTCTTGTATGGGTTTTGCCCTTTATTTTCATTTTGTTATTTCTGTTTCTATCTTAATAAAAACGAAACTGAAAAAAATAATTTAACTAAAAACCCTGTTAAAAAGAGACTGTAAACGACATCTTCTTAGTTCCTATCGAAGAAACAATTTATTGTTGGCAACACACACCCGTCTGTTGTTTGAATCTATTTATTTTTTTATTCGCGAAACAATTAACAATAAAATGAAGAAGCCCACTTGACTCATCTCCATGGACCCGCGAAACAAAGCCGCTTCAATTCGATTTGATGTATGAATAAATTGTTCCGGTGTTAGCATCTGTGTTAGGGTCTTCTTCCTTTGACTTCTTCCTTGGACTCTCGCTTGATTCTCCGGGGAATAGTCACAACGCCATTGAATTGAACACTACAAACTTTGATTCAATTCTTAAAGACATCAGCAAAGGTAATTTAGTTTATAAAATATATCTTTCTACGATAGAATTTTGTATAGTTTGGTCAAATTTTTGTGATCCTTCTTTGATTGGTCTTGGATGATAAGGTAAGAAAATTGGCAAAGTACTAACTCTGCAAAAAAAAATGCAGTCACATTAGTAAAAACAACCCTTCTGGAAAAAAAAAACCAAAGTATTCATTAGATGATTGTGATCAAGCACGAGTACACCAATATAACCAACATGAAAAAAAAACAAAAAAACAAATTTTATATTATAAAGTTCAGAAAGCAACAATTAAAACCAAATAAAAAAGACTTGTATTTCTTCTCGCTCATCTATCTACTAATTCTTCATCTTGCAATTATCTAGCTTTCCCTCCATCCACCTTATCACTCTTCATGCTTTCAGTTTTCAGTTTAATCGCTTCATTCATCATTTGAGCATTGCTTATCTATCAAACTGAAAACACAAAACAGATGTTTAGTTTAAAGCGAGTAAATCTGACCAAACAAACAAACAACAATCTTAACAGCATCATTCTCCATTGTCCTAGAAAATAACATTTTTCAAAACGGTTTAGATGCTCTTTTTCACGAAAGCATGGAGCTTTGTAAAAGAAAGATTACGTGAGTATTTCTACATGATATAAAAGTTTAAAAAGGTGAGTTAATATTATAAGAAGATGTATATTACCTTCACATCACTGAGCATCATGTCGAATGTTCCACCAAATCTTGTTGTGTATTTATTTCAGGTATGGAGGACCTTCATTTTCACACGCCACAACGTCTTGTACGGGTTCACGTCTTGAGGAATGCCACAGACTAAGTCGCCATTGCTAATTACTATGAAAAGAAGAATTAAAAAAGTTTTTACTATGAGGTAAGTTGATGGCTTGCTGAGTGAGGATATCTAATGATATTCTATATTTATAGAGAACTTTGATAATTAGGTTATTAGCTTTGATCGTTGACTGAATAACTTGGAGAGGAAGCGCAATATCTTAGATACGATCAACCGATTAAGGAATTTTTAAATTAAAAGTGGAATGAAGATACCATAGTTTTAAGGAAGATTAGAATATATATGAAGATTGATTGATCGTTATGATCTTTTTATGATTGAATGATTGTTTATGATTGAATATTTCACTCAACTATGTTTAGGAAATACCCGTAAAAGTCGAAAATGTAGTTAATACGGTGGAATAAAGAGAGAATATGCATGCTTTTGATTGAATGGTTAAGATTGCATTTATCACTTAAAGCTTTAAGAACCCAATTAGTAAATTGGGTAGTATTTGATCCAATTAAAAGACCCATAGTTAGACACACGGATCCTATGTTAATTTTGCAATTGATTAATTATTCTCACATTTGCCCTTTTTGATTTCAATTAAACGTTTTCTTTTGTCATAATTCGATGGCAATTCCTGTAATTAGTGAAGACGTTTTTGGATATTTCTTCGAATGTACTCCTCTTTTAATTATAAGAAGATAAAGAGTATATTAATGAGTATTGCATGTATTTTCTCTAAGCTATTGGACTTAATTATTTAATATTCTCCTCCTCGGTTTGTAATGAATGAAATGAAATAAAATAACATATCTTATTCAATATAAAAAGTTCAATAATAATATAAATTCGGATTTTCTTCTCTTTTTTTGGGTAAATTTATTAGTCAATAACTCGTTATTATCATATTATGACATATTCTGAATATAAAGATGAAGATTTGGTCAAAATTACAATTTTGTTGTAAAACACTTAGTGTATTCCATACACCGGCCCATTTACTGTCCATGACATGAGACCCATGTACGGCCCGCCTGTGTACGGCCCATCGGACATAGGCTCATCGGACATAGGCCCATCGGCCATTACCTATTCCTAGTCGGTTTTAGCTTTTGTCTTTGTACTCTCTCTCTATATATATATGTAACCTTGTTGAGACATTATGAATAAGAATAAGAGATTTCAACCTTTGAACCTTCTAGTTTACAACACGTTATCAGCACGATAGTTTCTATATCCCGCTGAGTAAAATCCTAAAAAACCCTATAAACCCTAACTGCCGCCGTTCATACTTCTCTTTTTCACCAAACCCTAAAACCGTCGCTTTCTTCTTCCTTTGTTCGTGGAAGCTCCTATTCGGCAAGCAAGGTTCGTGATCAAAGTTTTGTTGAAGTTCAGATCGAGGTTCACGGTTCGTGAGAGAAGTAAAAACCGAGGTCTTTTAGCTCCCGGTTCATATCCAGTCAGATCCCAAAAGGTGGAAGATAAACTATGATCAAACCTCCTTAGAACCTATAAAACCGAACTTGGACATTAAAAACTATTGAACCCTAAACATGCAAGTACATATCTAACAAAGTTTAAATTCCTAAATCCTAAAACTTAAAATCGGATGTTAGGGTTGTTAGATTGTTTTGCTAAATTGCACCAAATTATATCAAGCTTAAAAATCCGGTTGTGTGATTGATTAAATTGCTGCTTGATTGTTTTGATGCATAAGAACCTAGAACTTGAACTGTAAATTCGAATTTCATAAAGAGTATTATTAATCTGATTGTTCTAGGAAGTTTAAAAATCCGAAAATTGCATGCATCCTTGAAATTATTAATTGAATTTGGCATAGAATTTTCCTGAAAATTTAGGTTGCATAAGAACCCTAAAATCCTAAATTAAAATCGATTTAGGTGTTTGAGAAATTCAAACCCTAAAACTAAAACACTAAAATCGAAATTATTCTATGTTTGCATAGAAAAATAAATTAGATAACTCCTAAATTAATTATAATCATTATCCTAAAGTTTAAGGAATATTTTGTTGTTATCTAAGTTAAGAAAAGGAGAATTTCTAAAATTATCTAAGAAAAGGAAATTCTAGTAAAAAGGAAATTATTGCATGCCTTAATCTATTTGATTTTGTTGTCTTGATTGCATGGAGTTAAACCACGAAATTTAAAGGAAAACAAGGCATGGTTCGGTCTTAAATACCGCATGACCTAAGATTAAATTTATGGCATGGTTCGGTCTTAAATACCGCATGACCTATTGTTTGAATGCATGGTTCGGTCTTAAATACCGCATGCTAATAATCGGTTGTCTATTTCTGTTTATGTAGATGGCAAGGTTGAATAACCTAGACTATGCCGTTTTGGATGTCTCTGGAAACAACTACTTGAAGTGGGCATTGGACACCAAGATAAATTTGAAGTCAAAGGACTTGTTTGAATGCATTGAGGAGGATTACGATCCGACCGAAAAGAAAAAGTACAAGGCCATTCAACACATGCGCCATCACCTTGCTGAGAGTCTCAAAGACCAGTACCTCACAATAGAGAATCCTCTTGACCTTTGGACATAGCTTAACGCAGATACGGACACCAACAAACGGTGCTCCTACCAAAAGCTCAATTCTATTGGAAGAACCTAAGGATCTAGGATTACAAATCCGTGGATGAGTATAACTCTGAGCTTTTTAGGATTGTCTCACTCCTTAGGTTGTGTGGTACTGAAGTCACGGAGAGAGAGTTGCTAGAGAAGACTTTGTCTACTTTTAGTACTCACAATATAGCACTTCAGCAACAGTACCGTGAAAAAGGTTTCAAAACCTATGGGGACTTAATCTCATGTTTGCTACTAGCTGAGCAAAATAATGAGCTGTTGTTGATGAATAGTGCTATAAGACCTCCCGGTACAACCCCATTACCGGAAGCACACAAGGTTGATGTGGCAAAGCAGAATGAGCCTAAACAGCCTAAAGAGCCCAAGGAGACCAACTACGTTCACAGAGAAAGACATTATGGCTGTGGCCGTGGTGGCAGAGGACGTGGTGGTCGTTGGGGTCAGGCAAGCCGTTTTGATGGTTACGACCGTGGTGGTCGTGGCCACGGTGGTAGGGGCCGTGGGTCCTTTAAACCGCAAATGAAGGCTAAATCGGTTTGTCACCGATGTGGTATGTCCAACCACTGGGCTAAGAACTGCAGAACGCCTAGACATCTCATTGATGCATATCAAGAGATTTTGAAGAAAAATCCAGAGGCCAACTATGTACATCTCGATGGTGAAAAAGACTTCGACCATGAGAATGATGATTTACTAGATTTTGAGACTTCTGATTGTTTAAAGGAACATAACTAATTTTAGTTATGGATTTGGTTTAATTTCTATGCTTTCATGCTTTAATTTTATTCTATGTATTGGATTATTATTTTGGTTTAAATTCAATGATTTATTTCCTTTATATATATATATAATAAACTGTGTTATTAAAAACGAAACACAAAATATTGTCCATATTGAGAAATGGCTAAGGACAAGAGAATAATTGTGGTGGGTAGTGGATTAAACCACACAATTTAATGAAGGAAAAGAGATATTATAATCTCATTATAAAAATGCCAAAATTAGCAAATTAGCGGGTACATCAAGCTTAATTGATGGCTACGGCCAGGCTTATATTTTATGGCACACATCTTGAACTAAGTGGTGCCTTGTATACACCCAGCTCTAAGAGAAACTTATTAAGCTTTAAAGACATTCTTTTGAATGGTCATTATGTTGAAATAAAGGGTGAAGGAAACAAAGAGTTTCTATATATTATTGAAATAGTATAAGGACATAAGAAAGTCCTAGAGACTATACCTGCACTAGCCACTGGTTTATACCAAGCTAAGATTGTTATGATAAAGACTAATTTGGCAATGAATAAGATAATTCACTTTATGGCATGACCGGATTGGCCATCCGGGTTCTAACGTGATGCGTAAGCCGATATTAAAATCGAATTGGCACACTCCTATAAGAGAGAAGAGTTATCCCTAAGAATCTCACGTGTGTAGCATGTACACATGGGAAACTCATTATAAGGCCATCACCAGTAAATGTAATTAAAGAAATTTTCCACTTAAGACTATATGTCTAGATAGTGCTGGTGAACATATAACCCAAGCGTTTAATATTAATGGTATGTCCATGGGGGGAAGTGTGGAACCTCCTATGGAACATGTACATACAAAGAATGGATTAGATGAATCCTTCATTAAACGTATATACAGAGAACGGATTAGATATCCTTCATTAAAAATGTATTTAATTATTGCTTGACCATTACTAATGAGGTCGAAGCTTCCAGTGTCGGCTTGAGGACACACGATATTACATGCAGTAGAGCTTATACGCATCAGGCCATCTAGTGAGAATAAATATTCTCAATTATTAACGGGTCATAAGCCAGACATATCCCATCTAAAATAATATTCGGGTGTACCGTTTATATTGCATCATCACAGAGAACTAAGATGGGATCTCAAAGGAGAATGGGAATATATGTTGATATGAGTCTCCCACTATTATAAAGTATCTTGAGCCGACCACATGAGATTTATTTAAGGCCGGATACGCGGACTGTTAGTTTACAAAATCCGAATTCCCTATGTTGGGTGGCGAGACTAGCAAGCTGGTCAAAGAATTAATATGGAATCAAACATCCTTAAATTGGCAAGATCCTCGGACTCTAGCATGTGATGCAGAGGTCCAAAGAATTGTATATTTGCAAAAGCTAGCTAATAAATTGCCAGATTCCTTTTGACCCGAAGAGAGTAACAAAATCGTACATACCAGCTTGCAATGCACCAGTACGTATTGATGTTCAGAAGGAACACAATAATCAAGTTGCTACAGAGTCTAAACCACGTTTAAAACGAGGTAGACCATTAGGTTCCAAAGATAAGAACCCTCGGAAAAGTAAAATAGGTGCAAATCAAACCGAAGTTAAGGGAATTACAGAAAATACAGACATAGCCGCGACAAGTCCTAAGATACCAAAATGAGGTTTGGGACGCTGAACCTCAAGGACCTGAAGGTATTGATAATGATGAGATCTCAATAAATTATATCATGTCTGGAATATAATGGAACCGCAAAAATGTTGACATTAAATGAAATATTATGCATATAAGGTAGCACTTGAGATAAATGAGGATCTAGAGCCCACGTCTATATTAGAGTGCACTCAAAGCAAAGATTAGTTAAAATAGAAAGAAGCTATTGACGTGGAGCTTAACTCTTAGAAGAAGAGAAGTGTGTTTGGTCCGATTTTGAGGACAACACCTAAGATAAAACCAGTTGGACATAAATGGGTCTTTGTAAGAAAGAGAAATGAGAGTAAAGAAATCGTGAGATATAAAGCATGGCTTGTAGCACAAGGATTCTCTCAAAGACCAGGCATAGATTATGAGGAGACATACTCCCCTGTGATGGATGCAACAACATTTCGGTACTTAATAAGTTTGGCCATTAGAGAAAAAATGGATTTGCGGTTAATGGATGTTGTAACCGCATACTTATATGGTCCACTGGATAATGAAATCTATATGAGATTACCAGAAGGTTTTGAGCTCAAAGATAAGAATGGTTCTCGAGAACAGTACTGCATAAGGCTGGACAAATCCCTTTATGGACTGAAACAGAGTGGTCGAATGTGGTATAACCGGTTAAGTGAATATTTAGCTAAAGAAGGCTATAAGAATGACCCAATCAGTCCATGTCTATTTATAAAGAAGTTTGCAAACAAAGTGTTTGTTATAATAGCAGTTTATGTGGATGATTTAAACATCCTTGGAACTTCTGGTGAAATTGCCCAAACAGTAGAATATCTCAAGAAAGAGTTTGAAATGAAAGACCTAGGCAAGACAAAATTCTGTTTGGGGCTACAGCTTAAGTACATAAATAATAGAATCCTTGTGCATCAAAATGCATATACAGAAAAGGTACTCAAGAGGTTTAATATGTACAAAGCTCACCCATTGACCAGCCCAATGGTTGTTAGAAGCTTAGACTTGGATAAAGATCCATTTGGTCCAAAGAAGGCCGATGAAGAAGTTCTCGGACCTGAAGTGCCATACCTCAGTGCAATTGGAGCGTTAATGTTCCTGGCTAGCCACACTAGACTGGACATATGTTTTGCCGTGAACCTCATAGCAAGAATTAGTTCTTGTCAAACCCAAAGGCACTAGAGTGGAATTAAGTATTTGTTACGTTACCTACAAGGAATTTTAAATTTGGGTTTATATTATACTAACTATAACAAAGAAGGTTTTAGTTGGTTTTGCTGATGCAGGTTATAACAAAGAAAGTTTAAGTATGTATGGTTGAGGTTGAAGACTCAACATATCAGGACGGATTGCGGTATGGTCGAAGATAAAGGAAGCAACGGTCATACATGAAGACAATACGGCCTGCATCGCACAACTTAAGGAAGGTTACATCAAGGGAGATCGGACGAAGCATATACTACTCAAGTTCAGTCTAGCAACAACTCAGCCGATCTCTTCACCAAATCGTTACCGACTACAACATTCAAGAAGCTCGCACACCAGATTGGAATGCGGAGGCTTAAGGACTTAGAGTGATGCTTGGAACAGGGGGAGCAATGCGTGCTGTACTCTTTTTCCTTCACCATGGTTTTGTCCCATTGGGTTTTCCTGGTAAGGTTTTAATGAGGCAGAACCCCCAAGCGTATTGCATCGATCCCTTAGCATCGGCACGGTCATATCGTCCAATGGGGAGTGTTGTAAAATACTTATTCTATAGACCGGCCCATTTACTGTCCATGACATGAGGTCCATGTACGGTCCATTGGATATAGGCCCATCGGACATAGGCCCATCGGCCATTACCTATTCCTAGTCAGTTTTAGCCTTTGCCTTTGTACTCTATATATATATATGTAACCTCGTTGAGACATTATGAATAAGAATAAGAGATTTCAACCTTTGAACCTTCTAGTTTACAACAAATTTACTATAGTTGATGACTTTGAATTCGGTGATCAAAGATAAATTGCAAGGACAAATCCGCGAGCGTAGGAAGACAGTGGCAATTTTTGTACTATTAGAAATTGTAACATTGCAAAGTTATTATCTCTATGGAAAATTCTGATTAATAGGACCCTAATTTACAAAATATCAAAAATATAGGTAAAAAGCCGCCGGAGGACTCGCTTCTTGCTTAAGAACTCAATTTAGCTGTGCTTTAAAGAGGTAAAAAGATTTCAGCTTTATGAGTAGCAAATTGGGTTTTTACTGATAGCTCGAGCTTGGTTTATTATGAAAAGTCTCTGTCTTGAGCATATTCTTTGTCTGTGTATATGATTTGGATCATGAAACAGAGCACCTCAACTTGCCTTTTAAGCTTTTGTGTTTGTTACTTGTGCTTAAGGATTTTTCATTTCAATTCAGAAGTGTTGACGTCTCCTACAATGCACTCAATTCTTTTTATGGCTTTCTTGAAGGGCTTATTTTCTTTGACTTGAATCTACCATTACCACTATGGAGATCGCGTAATGAGACTAGGAAGTTGATCAAGAAAGCATGGAATGAAGCAGGCACCATTGAAGTTTCACAACAAGAGCTTGAGTTTCTGCTTGATGAAGATTACTATGACTCTATGAGAGGAGAAGAAACTACACACCGCAATACTTTGCTGAGGATTTTGATCAGACGATCGAAAAACCGAAGAGACCAGAGGACATCAAGCCATTGTAGCATGAAAAGCTGAAGCTATTGGTTGTGACGACTGATGGAGCACTTCGGCTTCATTACTATACCCCTACTTTTGATGGAGTTGTGGTTGGAACAGAAGATGTGCTTATAACTCCTTTCACCTGTGATAGGACAGGTTCTGGTGATGCTGTTGTTGCAGGGATAATGAGAAAGCTAACCACTTGTCCTGAGATGTTTGAGGACTAAGATGTGTTGTAGCGACGGCTCAAGTTTGTAGTTTCTGTTGGGATCATAGCGAAGTGGACAATTGGTGCAATTAGAGGGTTCCTTAATGAAAGCGCGGCACAAAATTTGAAAGAACAAGTATATGCTCCATCAATGTGGTAGAATAGAAAGATGACGAACTCAACTTGTACTAAATGTTTTTTGAACAATGTGTGAGAGAGATGTATACACTGTTTCAAATTTGTAACCCAACGTACAATCAACTTTTTGAGTTCAATGATAACAACCATGTGAAAGGATGATGGTAGCTGCTTCCCTGTGAAATCTTTTTTTGTTATGTTTAGCTTCACAAAATTGTTCTGATCCAAGTCTTGATGCTTCTCCTATATTGAATACCTTAAAGGTTACTTGATCAAGCAAAGACGTGCCAGCTTTTCTTGATAAGATATATGTACGTGGGGATTTGAAATGATTGTTGAGGATTTTTTTTTTAGGGTACTGACTTTATATATCTTGGTTTGTCGAAATTCTGTACTCGTAGAAAATGATTAAATTAACAAAGGACTTGAGCAGTCTAGACTCTAGCCTAAGGGGAGGGTAAGCAATTTAAGGAAAATGTTCCTCCATTAGACACGATATTTTCTTTAGAGAATGATAGATTTTGTAAATACTATTAACCAATGTTAGTTGATATTTCTGCATGCTAAATTCGTAGCAACATATTGTTTTTTTTTTTTAAAACGCACTAGCACATTCACTATGTTTTGGTTAATATCATTTTAAGAGAGCACCTACGGAAAGGTGAAATATCTTTCCAAAAAGGTCGTTGACTCGTTCGTTACCATCATAAAACTCTCTTTTAAATTTAAATCTCGCATTTGACTTATAATATTACTTTGACAATGATATGCAATAAATACTTTTTGACCAAATTCACAAGTGTCAACAACTTTTTCAAATAAAATATCCACTTTAAATGTCAATGATTTGTTTTGCCAAGTACGGAAAAACAGTTAATGATAAAAAAAATAAAATTAAATAAAGACCAAAAGTTATATAAATATAGCCTTTCGTTGAGATCCAAAAAATTTAGAACACCTTAATCTCTCAAAACTCGCGAGTCTTCATACCAAAAAAAAACTATGGGAAGTACAAAAAACAAATTTAGACCTACTTTTTCTTTCATCTCTTATACTTAAACATACTTTTAACTCATTCTATATTTTTGCAATATTTTTAGTTTAGGTGTCTTATTTTTGGTACAAAACTGCCTTCGAACCAAAAAGGGAATCGAGTAAGTGAGTAGAATTGTTTGTCACCCCCATTTCTTTCTTCTTTTTTTTTTTTTTTAACTTCATTATCATTTATTTAGTTATTATTAAAAAAAATTATATATTTATTTACACAAAAGATTATAATTACATTTTGTCTACATTTTAAGATGCATTTTGCTATCTTTTAAGTGAATAAATTGTACACTATTCAATTTTAGCTGAACATTTGTTTGACGATAAATAGATGGTAAACTGTGGATACTTATTATGTTTGAACATTTTAAAATAATATAAAAACCTAATTAATTAAAAAAGTTGTGGTTTGGTAAATTAGTCATATATAACTATTTTTTATATAAATTACTATATTATATTATAAGACTTTAAGAATATCTTTTACATGAACTCAACATAAATACAAAATTTGTAAGAAGACATTGTAGGTTGCAGAGCTTCTCTCAACTATTGGAGTTGGTTGTCACAAGTTTTGCTTCGAAAGCATTTGTGGATATTTATTTTTGGATAGTTAATTAGTCTATTAAATTCATAATTTGAGTATGTAATGTGGTTGGTTGGATGTGGTTTTGTGGATTCACAGACATTGAATCCACAAAAACCTAAATCTTTAAGACTAACACACTAAATACTAGACACAAAATGTAAAAGCCTAACCATGTATCTTAAAAAGTGAACATTAATGCAGTAACTTTACATGGATTTCAAGTTAATATCCACATGTGTATTTTGTATCCACGAATTGTAATAGTATCCACATGACCATGGTTGTATGGATTTGATGATGTCGTTGTAACTTGTATCCACAAATTGTAATAGTATCCACATGACGATGTGTAACTTGTATCCACGAATTGTAATAGTATCCACATCAAGCGTAGACACATCTTATAGTATCAAACAAGAGTTTCAAAGGGTGTCCACATCAAGCGTACAATTTTTTAGATAGAAAAGTATGTTAGAATACAATTTTTTAGATAGAAAATTTAGTTAAGTAAAATTTTCAAATCCAAAACTATTTATTTAATTTAGTTGGGACTTTAAAAATTGTTGATTTGACTATAAATATTATTTAATTATATTTGATTTAGATTTAACTCATAAATTACTTTAATTTTTGTGAAAACAAAAATGGGGACAAAAATTGAAATATGCAAACAATGTTTATTTCCAACTTATAATTAAAATGAAAAACAAATGTTGAAGAAATGATTACCAAGAAAAAGAAAAGAGAGAGAGAGAAAAAAATGAGAAAGAAATAGAAAAAGTAAAGATGAATTGAATAGGGAGTTAGTTTCTAAACAAAATTGAAAATCATCTAGTTGGGAAGAATGATTAGAAGGAGTGAGGGGTAAAATGTAATTAAACTTGAGAAAAGTATATGAGTAGTAAAAAGTAGGTGTAATGGTGAATACGTTTGTAGAAAGTAGGTGTGGGTACAAATTCCCTTAAATATAAGGTGAACAAACGCTTTGAGTAAAAAAAAAAAAGTGAACAAACCCAAAAAATATTCTTTAATTAATTATAGTTGGTCTTAATTAGTAGACTAGTGCATTTGCACTGTTGCACAGCCGGCACTACCTAAGCCGGACTTGGTTCTTTGCATGAAGCATGGATACATCATAAAGCCAACTGCATAAAGCTAGTAGAATTTGAATTGTAATACCCTAAACAATGAAATTTGAAAAAAGAACGTTTTGTGCGTGGGTTTTCTCTTTTGGGGAAAAAAAAGCGAAGAATGTCTTGTTTAGATTTCTGAATGATGTTACATATTTCAACAATTATTTGCACTCGTTGAGTATTCATGTCTTGTTTGGTGTGTACGTGGTTTTAAGAATTTTATGTTCATACTAACACATGTGTTTTTATATAAATCGTATATACTGTTATGAGCATGTGTATACGTGAAGTCTTACGAATATAATTTTGCTGTATCTCGTTTTGTTACATGAGTTTTTGTTTTCTCTTATTTGTGCAATGTATTATGGTCTGCTTCTATTTTGTTAGAGTTGTAGTTGACTTTGGAGAATTTGTTTTTGCAGGTAGCAACCAACAACAAAGGACGAATCTATGGTCTTGGATCAATTCAATATCAAAATGCTAATCCAAACGAGTCAGCTGCTGCCTCTCTTCGTCGAAACTTGGACATTGAAATGCGGATGACTAAGATGGAGGAAAGCATAGATGTAGTGAAGCAAGCAATGGATGTCCTTTTACGTCTTAACGGGATAGACCCTGTTACACTTCAACCTACCAGTCAGCCTCCTTCACGTGCTGAGGGAGCCTCATCTGCTGCAACTCCTAATCTTTCTCATTCTGTTGTTGGTCCTGCACAAGAACCAGCTCATCCACCTAACCACACTTCTCCGATCAACCTAGCCGACATGACACCGCAATCTGTCGAAGGATTTGAATTTGAAGAACGTCATTAAAATTTCTGTACTTTGAAGAAACTTGAATCTATGTATTATGAATCTAACATCGGATGTATTATGGTTTTAACTTTTTAAGGTTATGAATATATAATTATGATTATGGTTTTATTTTGAATTAATTAATTTAATTATGCAAATAATGTTTTTAATATTTTTAAAAAATAATTCATATTTTTGGTTTTGCTTCTGTTTTAGTTGTGGCTCTTTACGTCAACAAGTAACGAGATTTTTGTGGGTATATGTGGCCACGACACAAAAGATTAGTGTCTATGCGTGGCTCTTAGTTGCAAGTACTTTGTGGCTTTATAGAAATTAGCCACGAACACTTTGTGTCTATCTGTATATATAAATTAGGGATACATAGTAACTAAATTGTGGCTAAATGATACACGACTGAGGTCGACGCAATTTGTGGCTATTATCTATGACATCATTTGTGGCTAATCGTGGCCAATAGTAACGACGCATGTTGTGGGTTAATTGTAGCTATTATAGACACAAATAAGAACGTGGCACATTTGTAGCTAATTTTCCACAAATATATTTGTGGTGAATTTGTGGCTAGCTGTCCACGTATAGCCACGAACCACAGATAGCTACAACGCTATAGCCACAAAAATATCTTATGACTTTCCCTTGCTATAGACTGAATAGCCACAAAATATAGATCATAGTTGCAAAATTATTTTTGGCTAAAGACAGATTTTCTTGTAGTGAAATTCAATTAACTATAGTTAGTCTAAAAGTACATCATATTTTAATTTGTTGGTGAATTCAAACCCACGTCGCCCTCGGGACGTTAACGGTCGTTATGGGATTCTTTGATTCCTATCATTCAAAATTAGTTGTGACATTGTTCTCTGCAAATAATTGGGATTGTTTGCTCCTCTGTTAGGTTTCTTTGATTCACTGAACTAAATCTACGGAATATTGAAATCGAATCAATCTGAAGAATATCTGAATCATCCATCACCGAAAGAACGAAACACGATTTCAAGATCCAACAGAAATCAAACGAGAAACAAAGAGATCGAGAAAATGAATAAACAAAAGGATATGATCAGCGATAGCCATGATAGGTGATTCGAAAAACGAAGATTCGATAGACCCTTCTCGGACAAAGACAGTTTCTCGAAAAAAAAAAAGATTGCTAGCTAAACGAAGTATTGAAGTATATATAGATACACATACCAAATATATTATTATATATTCAATTATGTTTGTACTAGGAATTGTACAATACTAAGTAAATAAAGGTTTTGAGAAAAAGTAGAGCTAGTCATTTTATTAACGAGATAATTTGAGGTCGTTACTAACAAAGAGGCAAGATTATTGAGTTCGTCAGTTCACAGGAGAACTAACAAACAGAATAATGACAAGCTCGGAAGTGGAAATGGATTACACAGAAAACAATAACAGATATCGATGCAAAGTATTGCTCTCCGGGTAAAGTCTGGAAGTCAGGATGGTGTTCCCAATAAATGTCTTAAACTATTTATAGATGAACGAGGAGTTAGACACTTTAGGGTTTCCACGTGAATTCCTGAAACTGCCCTCTGCGGAGTTCAATGGACTTTCTCCCAAATTTGTCAGGCCGAAGTCACAGTTTAAGCTCTTGTTAGGCCGAGTGGCATATTATGGCGAAGCCCATATCCAACAAACTACACAAAGTATATATATTACATGACCACATGCATGAACTATATGACGTTATGCAATCAACATCATAGATATATAATCTAGTGCACCGGTCAGCTAACTCCGGCGAAGACCGACGTTGACTCTGACGTTGACTAATACTTAAAAAAATATATTCTAAATAATAATAAAAAATATATATTATTACAGTAAATAGTTAAATTACTTTTTATTTTTCAAGCTAAAGTAAATAGTTAAATGGAAATCATTTCTAATTATTTTCAAGATATAAAATTTCATTTATAATTATCTTCAAGATAGAAAATCATTTATGGTTTTTTTCAAGATAAAAAAAATAATTTATAATTATTTTCAATATATACATCTATATATATATATAAATCTCTCATAATCAGATTATTTAAATACTACAAAAAAATATACTACAAAATCAATAAAATCAAATTCAACTACTTTCATTAGAAAATAATATGCAAAAAATTGAGAATATGACTCTTTACTCTAAATTTTGCATGGCAAATGTTATACAAAATTTTAGACACTCTTTACTTTAAAATTTACATACTCAAAATAACATATAAACAACAATAACAAAATTCACAATATTTACTTTTAAGATATGAACATTTTCATTTTTACCCTCTTTTACACAATTACAATATGTTAAATTAATTTTTAGAAACTTTTTTTTTAAGGTTTGGGTTCTCTATTTTACATTTAGGATATATTTAGAAAATATATAAAAAAATATTTAGATATTGAATTAACATATAAACAACAACAAAAAAAAATTCACAATATTTACTTTTAACATATGAACATTTTCATTTTTACCCTCTTTTACACAATTACAATATGTTAAATTAACTTTTAGAATTTTTTTTAAGGTTTGGGTTCTCTATTTTACATTTAGGATATATTTATGAAATATATAAAACAATATTTAGATATTGAATTAACATATAAACAACAAAAATTTTCACAATATTTACTTTTAACATATGAACATTTTTATTTTTACCCTCTTTTACACAATTACAATATGTTAAATTAATTTTTAGAAATTTTTTTAAGTTTTGGGTTCTCTATTTTACATTTAGGATATATTTAGGAAATATATAAAAAATATTTAGATATTGAATAGAAAATTTTTAATTAATAAAAACCATAAATGATTTAATATAATAATTATATAAAAAAAAATTGGATATTGAATAGAATATGTCTTTTAATCATAAAAACTCATAAATGATTTACTGTAATAATTTTTTTATTATTATTTAGAATATATTTTTTTTAAGTGTTGATCAACGCCAGAGTCAACATCGGTGTTCGCCGTAGTTAGTTGACCGGTGTATTGGATTATATATCTATGATGTTGACCGCTTAACGTCATATAGTTCATGCATGTGGTCATGTAATATATATATTTTGTGTAGTTAAATAAACAATAATATACTTGATATGTGTAACCATATATTCTCCAATACTTCGTCTAGTTAGCTATCTTTTTTTCAAAATTTAGTATACGTACAAAGAAATTTAAGTAATTTAACCAAAAAAAAAAAAAAAAAACTAAAAGAGCAAGAAAAGGCTGAAACTAAAATATAAAATTACCGAGTACAATCCAAGGTGAACCGCTCCTGCTCCCGCATGATCTGATCCCCCATAGGAAAAAGACGTGTTGCTTGGCTTTGTAGTAGTCGGGGTAAGTTGCATCTACCTCGAGATCATAGACTGGCTGGAAAGCGCCTTTGCTCACCGAGATTTCCAAATCGCGCATGTATGCAGATTTTCCAGAGCCGCTGTCCGGAAAATATCCAGAACCCATCTGGGTTTTTGTGTGCCGGCCAGAAGTGTTTGTGTTAACAATTTCACCGCCCCAAGTCACTTTTTCTGCAGACTCAACAAGATGGGTGAAAAGCTCTATAGGCCAATACCCGACTGGCGAGAGGACGGTGCCATTGTTGAGACCAACACCTAGCCACCAAAGTGCGAGTTTTGGATCCTATATTTATGTTTAATTATATGTTTGAAATTATATATATAGATATAATAGTAAAGGAATAAAAATATTATCTTACCCTCCAAATTTGGATTGTAAGATCCGTTTGACTGCCTCCGATAGTTGACGCAGGAGCAATAGCACCTTCTATGACAATTGAGCGACTTGTTTGAATGAAGCTCCCCGCACAACGAAGATTGTAGCACCAAGCCACATTGTAAGCATCCCTCTATAATTCACACATGTAATCCAATCGGTAAATTAATATATGTCGATTGATTGATTAAAAAAGAAAGACTATCTCATTGCTCAAATTAAAAGTTTAAGAAAAGCTTATATATTAGTATTTAAAAGAAAACATGATTAGTTTGTTTCTAAAAAATTAAATCCCTTTTTCTTTAATAATGTTTTTGTCTTATGCTGTTTCAGTTATTTCGATGATATTATAAAGGAAAAGCAATTGTAGTCCACCAACAATAGTTTTTCATAATAGGCCCACATTAACTTACCCAACGCTGTGGAGCGATTGGACAAGATGAAAGCAACTGGATTTGCTATTTTTAATGGGCCAGGACCCAAAAGGTCTCTGTGACGGTAAGAAGTGAGAACTAGAGTTTGGTTCTAAAATTAATTTCGTTCGCCACTGTTACTAACTATTAAAAAAAAATTATAACAATAAATTTTAAAGTTTTCAAAATCTTCATAAATATTTATAGATGCATAGCACACAATTATTGGACCTAGCGTTTTAAAAAACGGAGCTATATAATAAGATCACTCTTAAAAAAAAACTACTCCTTTTTATTGTTTTAATTATTTCAGTTAGTAATATATTGAATTAAAATATTCAATTTGAAAGTGAAATAAAACATAAGCACACGTACCGTCCAAAAGATGAATAACCTGGGCTGGTTGTCCCCATACATCTGTGGAAAAACCTAAATATATAGCAAAATAAACAAATTTATCTATTTGTTCTATAAGTTTTTGATTAATATAAAAAAAATTGATCAAAATTAATTACTTGTAATATTTAACCGACAAAAAAAAATATAACAAAACGTACCTGCCAGCCAGCCTCAATAGTGTTGAGATCATGGTTGACATATGAACCCGACGCGAGCCAGATTTGACCAAGACTGAATTCTCCAGCGCTAGCGTTTTTTCAATTTTTGGATCCCACACGTTCATGGTGGCTTTGGTTCCATATATCTTTGGTGGGTTTTTCATATACCCAGTAGCATACTGAAATATTCAAAAACAATATATCATTAGTTTACTTTTAGTTTTGTCATTAGAATAATTAAATAGTGTTATTAAAACTTAGTTCTGAATGAACTGTTTTATTATTACTCAATCAGGCAATGGATCTAGATTTCCTCTCCCTCATTACCAATGTTCATTTGGATATTTCTCATGTTCGACACTTGTGGGTTCACTGTCTTGGGGTACAACTTTCATATTTAACTTTGTGGTCAACTCAAAATTACTTTGAGCCTCTTTAACATCTTTTTTTGGCTGTGATCGGTAGCTATGTGCACTGTTTTTCTTTCTATCCTTTAATTGGTAATACTAACTTTGAATTTATTTTGGTTACACAAACTTGTATTTGGTTCGAAAAATTCACTATGTCACTTTTTACAATGTAAGGGTCAAATTAAAATTTGGTTCAAGTTTGTTTTTTAAACTATTCGGTGTTAAGTTTAGATTGATAATCTGGTTCAATTTGATACGGTTCACAATACATGCATATTTTGTATATGAAAAAATCGGATGCTTACCTCATGTCCTCCCGTGACTTTCTCCGCATCTCCTATCTTGTGGGAAACTATTCTGCGTATCGGGATCGTCGCCTCGGGACATCTCGTTCCAGTATTATGCCATATTTGCCAATTAATTGTTGAGATTTTAATCGGTTTAATATTGGGTTAAAATCTAACTGATATATTGTAAATACACAATTAATAAATTAACCACAAATATATAAGCCAACTAAAAGAAACACTTTTATATTTATTTGGAAATCACTCACAATACAAAGTTTATAACTTAATAGTAAAAGCACTCAAATCTCACACCACTCGTTATTTTTTCAAACCTCACACACTCACTTGTTTTGTATGTTTCTTAGTATTGCAACTTCTCTTTTATTATACTGAATGCTATGGGATAATTTTCTCTCGCTTGATTTCTCTCTATTTATAGAAGGCTTGGAGCCCACTTTTGTTGACAAACATAACAACCACCACTTCTTATTTCAACAATAGAAGCACCATCCTTTTTAATTAGCTTCTTTTTTTGACTTTCAGAAAATCTTTGTAGCACATGTGAAAGTGATGATGAATTACTTTTAACACTCCCCCTCATTATCAACTTTCCTTGTGCGTGTAGTCATTCCAAGTAACATTCGAAATTCGATAACCTTTGATGCAGATAAGCTTTTTGTAAAGATGTCTGCAATCTCATCTTGTGTCTTGACTGGTTTCATGACAATATCTCTTTGAAGTACCTTTTCTCGCAAGAAATGATAATGTACCTCCACATGTTTTGTTCGAGCATGAAAAACAGGATTTTCGGCTAAACGAACTGCTGACAAGTTGTCACAGTGTAATGGAACTCCATCTTCTATCAGTTGGTTTAAATCTTTCATGAGTTGAGTCAACAAAGCACATTCTTGTGCTGCCATTGCTCCTGCTCTATATTCTGCTTCTGTGGTTGAAAGAGAAACGGTAGGTTGTCTCTTACTGCACCATGATATAGCTCCAGAGCCAAGGCTAAATACATATCTAGTAGTTGACCTCCGAGTGTCATGATCTCCAACATAGTCAGCATCGCAATAACCATTGAGCTTACTTTGTACTCCTTAAATAGTCCCCAATCAATCGTGCCTTTGATATATCTCAAGATTCTTTTAACTGCTTCAAGGTGTGGTTTCTTCGGTTTCTGCATGAACCTGCTAACAACGCCTACAGCGAAAGTTATGTCGGGTCTAGAAAGAGTAAGATAGATAAGACTACCTACGATTTGTCGATACATTGTTGTATCATCCAAGTCTTTCCCACCATAGACACACAACTTCAAATTTGGCTCCATTGGTGTTATGATTGGTTTACACTCAGCTAACCCGAACTTCTGAATGAGATCTCTTGCATATTTCTGTTGACCAAGAAATATGCCTCCGTTTGTTCTTTCAACTTCCAATCCTAGGAAGTGATTTAATTCACCAAGTTCTTTCATTTGAAATCGAACAGACAAGTTTTCCCTTGTCCTTTGAATCTCGCCCGTGTCATCTCCCGTAATGATTATATCATCGACATATACAAGAATAATTGATAATTTTTCTCCTTGAACCTTCACGAACAGACTTGAATCAGCTGGGGCAACATGATAACCACTTTGGACCAAAACCTCTGCAATCTTCCCGTACCATGCTCTAAGCGCTTGCTTCAAACCATACAATGCCTTCTTTAATTTGCACACATAGTCTGGTTTTTCGTGATTCACGAATCCTTGGGGTTGATCATTATAGATTTCACGATCAAGTTCTCCGTGTAGAAAGGCGTTCTTCACATCCATCTGCCATAATTTCCATCACTTACTTGCGGATAGTGCTAGTAGCACACGAACTGTGGTTATCTTTGCTACTGGACTAAATGTCTTATCATAGTCTATACCATACTCTTGAGAAAATCCACGTACAACTAATCGGGCCTTGTATCGCTCAATTGTACCGTCTGGAAGAGTTTTCAGCTTGTAAACCCATTTGCAGGATATTGGTTTAACACCTTCCGGTTTAGGCACTAAATTCCAAGTTTGATTTTGTTTTAGTGCCGAAATTTCTTCTTCCATAGCTTTTCTCCATTCTGGATTCATGGATGCTTCTTCGAATGTAGTTGGCTCTTTAACTTCAGCATATGCAGCAATTATGTACTTTGGATTTTTACGTCTTTCTCTTATACACCTTCGTAGTTGAGGTTGTACTGGCTCCACTTGTTGTTCTTCTTGTTGAGTGGTCTCCACTTCATTTGGTGTTTCATGAACACTTGTTTTCCAAGGGCTTCTTGATTTGGATCCAACGTTCGATTGAGGTGACAGTAACTGTTCTTCTGTGTTTTCATTGCCAGGAGAAGATTCTAGTTGTAACTTAGTTTGTAATTTTTCTTGCAACTCATGTGTATCTGGTAAAGCTACCTTGTTTGCCCACCACGAAGATGCCTCATCAAATACAACATTTCGTGAGACATATATCTTGGTTGTATTGGGATCACAACATCTCCAGCCTTTCTTTTGTTCGTTGTATCCCACAAAAATGCAGTGAATGGCCTTCTTGTCAAATTTACTACGATCTTCATCGGCGATAAAAACATAGCATAGATATCCAAATACTCGAAAGTAATTAATCGTTGGTTTCACATCATATAACTTCTGAAATGGTGAAACAAACTCCAATCTCGGTTGTGGCAGCCTATTGGTGATATAAACAGTTGTCTTCATGCATTCTGCCCAAAATCTTGTATCAACGTTCTTAGCGTGTAGAAGACATCGACAAATTTCTGCGAGGTGGCGATTCTTTCTTTCTGCTACTCCATTTTGCTGTGGAGTTTTTGCACAAGTGAGTTGTCTCCGAATATTAAGCTCCTTAAGGTAGTTGTTAAACTCGTTTGAAGTGAATTCTCCTCCATTATCAGTGCGTAGGCACTTGATCTTTTTACCGAGCTCACGTTCTATTGTGGTCTTGAATTCTTTAAATTTTTCTAAGCCTCATCTTTACGCTTTAGAAAATATACCAGGTAAACTCGGCCAAAATATGACACCCGAAGGGCCCGAACGTATCTTGAAAAATCATCAATGAAGGTTATCAAATATTGATAACCACGTGTTGATGGTTGTTTGATTTTTCCCAGCAAATCTGAATGAACCAGCTCCAACGGCTCCTTAGCTTTAAAATTTGAATCCTTGTAAGGCAATTGATGTGCTTTACCATATTGGCATCCTGCGCACACAATCTCATGGTTCATCTCAAGTTGTGGGACTCCCTTCAACATCGACTTCTGCATCATAATCTTTAATTTGTTGTAATTGACATGTCCGAGTCGTGCATGCCACAACTCGCCAGTGTCACTTCTCCTCGTCCTTTCCACATAGGCTTCTTCTGCTGACATCACATAAATAGCCCTCATTTTTGGTCCTTCTATGAACGGTGTGCCAATGATTTTTAATTCTCGATACACCTTCACATCTTCTGGGCCAAACAATACGTAGTTGCCTGCACTTTTCAGTTGGGGTACGGATAACAAGTTCTTCTTCATCCCCGGAACATGATAAACATTTCGAAGTTGAAATTCTTCATGTCCATTCTTTTTGGTAGATTCGTCTCACCAAAATGGGCTATTGGCAATTGTGTGTTATCAGCTGTTATAATAACACGATCTCCATTGTATTTTGTGATGTTCGCCAATTTTGACACATCTCCTGTCATATGATTTGAACACCCAGAGTCAACGATCCAATCATTTTTGTAGTCGACTGAGTGATCGCATACATCAGTGAGTGCAAATTCTATTACTGAGTCTTCCTTTCGTCCTTCTTCAATGTCTACTTCCTTCGCAAAGAAAGAAGTTTAAAACTCCCAATCTTCTTCTCCTTGGCCTTCATTCTTTAAACTTGTGGCAGCATTTCCTTCAACTTTCTTCGACCAACAATTTCTTGCATAATGTCCCTTCTTGCCACAATGGTAACATGCATCACTTTGAATATTATTTTGTTGCTATCGGTTCTGACCACCTTGATTAATTTGAGCTCCTCGAGCTCCCCCTGATTGGAAACTTCTCTCATGGTTTCCTTGAGAATCTCGTTCTTGTCCGTTGAGTCTCCCGGTACCACGTCCACGTCCGCGACCTCGACCACGTCCTCGACCACGACCATAACCATAACCTTGGTCATTTCTCTTATTGGTGAATAAAGTTGTCTCTTCACCATTGGTTGGTCGACTAAGTGTGGGTTTATCTAGATCCTCCTCATTCATTAGCAAATTCTCTAGATCTGCTAAAGTTGGCTCGGTAGCCCAGCCTCGAGTTGCCGTAATAATACTCTTGTATTCCGGCTTCAGACCATGAATGATAATTTTTTTCATTCTTGTCTGAGTAATACAATTTTCAGGATCTAGTTTAGAAATCTCATCACAAAGAGACTTCACCTTCGAAAAATATTGACTCACGGACATATTCTTCTGGGCGATAGACAAAAGCTCATTCTCAAGCCGTTGTAATTTTGCGTCATTCTTCTTCACAAAAATTGCCGTTAATATGTCCCAAGCTTCTTTTGGTGTTCGGGTTCCTTTAATCCGTTGTAGAAAATCTTCTTCTACAGCCACGGTTAAAACGTACATGGCTTTACCTGCCTTGACCTTCCACTTCTTTAACGCGTCATGATCACTTGTTGGTCTTTGAGATGCAGCATCTTGTCGTACTGGTGTTGAGGTTGAGGTGTCGAAAGTTGTGTATGTGCTTCTTGCTTCTCTTGGTGGTGTCGTCTCAGCTCCGTTAACGATATCCCATAAATCTTGTCTGAGCAAATAAAACTTCATGCGAGTACTCCATGATCCATAATTGTTGTTATTGAGCTTCTCAATAGAGGTAGTAAAATCCGCCATGATTTTACCAAATATTTCCAAATAACAACTAAACAAATAAATATTAGAGTTGGTCGGATCGACTTCGCTCTGATACCAAATGTTGAGATTTTAATCGGTTTAATATTGGGTTAAAATCTAATTGATATATTATAAATACACAATTAATAAATTAACCACAAATATATAAGCCAACTAAAAGAAACACTCTTATATTTATTTGGAAATCATTCACAATACAAAGTTTATAACTTAATAGTAAAAGCACTCAAATCTCACACCACTCCTTATTTTCTCAAACCTCACACACTCACTTGTTTTGTATGTTGCTTAGTATTGCAACTTCTCTTTTATTATACTGAATGCTATGGGATAATTTTCTTTCGCTTGATTTCTCTCTATTTATAGTAGGCTTGCAGCCCACTTTTGTTGACAAACATAACAATCACTATTTCTTATTTCAACAATAGAAGCACCGTCTTTTTTAATTAGCTTCTTTTTTTGATTTTCAGTAAATCTTTGTAGCACATGTGAAAGTGATGATGAATTACTTTTAACATTAATTTCATCTTCACTTCTTGCCAGATTAAAATTTGTTGGTGTATCCTGAATTATTGTTCAAAAAAAATCAGATTAATTATTTGTTTAAAACACATGTTTCAAATTTAAATTAGTGCTTAAAAAAACAAAAAGAGACATTTAAATAAAAAGAAACTACCTGAATTACGTGATCTTTAAGAACCGGGTGGTTCAAAGAAGGCTGATATCTGATGTCGATGCAGTCTATAATGTCACCATCTGGACTCTGTTGATTTATTAAGAAATCAAAGAAAAATCATTCACTTCAGTTTTAGAAAATTGAAAGTCTTTTTTTCTTCATTTAGCCAAACCTATAATTTTGAATACAAAGTCAATTTATGAGCAGTGTCGGTCCAATGAGATGTGAAGCCCAATACGAAAATGAAAAAAAAGTTTTGATTTTCTCTTTTTTTAAAAATAGTAAAATACTAAAAGCTGATATTTGTTTTGCAAACTATACGAGCCGTCAAAAGAATTTAATTTATGAACTTTTAAAATTTTGGGATTTTTTTGCTAATTATGGAGACTTTTTTGCCATTTTTAAAACCTATTCAAATGGGATAATTTTCAAAAAATGGGGGCTTTTAAATATTTTTTGGGCTTTTTGAAGTTTGGATATTTTTTAAATTAGAAGGCCTTTTTACTTATTTTGGAGGTTTGGAGACCTAATTAGTTTTTAAAAAAACCTTCGAAATGGGCCTCGAAATTTTTAGGCCCAATACGAATGTTCGTGAAGGGCCGGGCCTGTTAGAGAATAATGTTTTATTACTTGATGGATGTAAAATGGAAAACGTTGATTTTGTATATACTATATACAAATCATACACAAACTTATATAAAGTATATCAATATATAATTATATAAATAATATCTACCTAAAATTTCAAAATTCTTCCAAAATTATAATTTGTAATCAAATCTTGAAATTAGTCGTTTGCTCATATATAAGCTTCATATAAGATGTTTTAACTTTGTTTAGATTATATTAACAAATACGTACATGGATACTTAATAGTGGAGTTGAGACTCCTTGTTGAGTATAGAGAAGTGCTAAAATGGGAACCAAGAATGAAGTCAGAACAAACGAAGTCATCATCTTCTCTCTCTGTGTCAAGACTTGCGTCAGCTAGAGGAATCTAAAAGAGGAATTGCTGAAAAAAGGGCTGCTTAAGGTGATCGGGGACGGTCGCAATACTTTGGTTTGGCAAGAGAAGTGGATACAGGAAAAACACCCGCGTGCTCCATACCGCTTTCAAACTCTCTTTGATGTCAATCTGAAGGTAGCTGAGCTGAGAGATCCGGTGAGCGGTCAATGGGATGTCCCCAAAGTCAAGGAACTGTTTTCCCCTTGTGATGCTACCCAGATCTTAGCAATGAAGGTAATGGAGGGCCGAGAGGATCGCTTTATACATAATACGCTGAAACGCCCGAATATAGCAAATTTTCTTCTCTCTGTCTCCAAAGTTTAAAAGATGTATAAGTTGTGCTCGAATCGGCCTATAGTAGAAACACGCTTCACAGAGAGAATCGATGTTGACATTGTATTTTTTTTTGTTTTTTCAAAATTGATGTTGCCGTTGTTGGTGCATCTCCTCTTTTTATTGCCCTATATATAGTTTCCATTAACTCTCTCCTTCGTTTTAAGTAAATTTTGCTTATAGTGTTTTTTTTTTCTTTTTTTTTTTCTTGACGATTTATATGTTCCTATAAGCAAAATTTACTTATATGTCCCAGAACTTGGTCCGTCCATTTAATCCCATTTAATTTGAGTGACATGAATTGATAAATGGACGGACCTCGTTGTTGTTACTCAAATTAACCTACTCTATTATATAGATAAATATATATACATTAATTAAAACTCGTTTGGAACATCCTAAGTTGGTAACTTGCGAGCCAAACTTCAACAACTTGTGATGTAGTGGACACGTCTGTACTGTATTCATGCATGCAGTGTTTAGTTTTATAATGCTTTTTTTTTTTTTTTAATGTTTGCCGTAGTTTATAATGTTTATTAGAAGAACACTATTACACAGAATTTTTCTTTTTACAAAACGAATGGATGTTAACTTTTACATCAGACATATTTTAGGAACTGCGTTAGTTCTTAATGATCTTAAGAAAGTTAATCAATGTTTTTAAGGGAATAGGTTAACATATATGATATAATATATTCATCCGTGTGATCTTGAGGTTGATTTTGTTTATACATAGTTACATACGTCTGTATTATTCTATTAATACAATGAGAACATACGTACCCCGCAAAAAGAAATGAAAAATTGGGATAACACATTGAGATTTTTCATATATAATTTATCTTGTGGTGCGCAAGTATAACATTGAACTTTTAAGATCGGTTTGGAGGAAAATTAAAGAGAGTTTGATTTAGGATTTGAACGTATTCACTAAAACGTAATCTACCATTACAAACCAAACAATTAACTTTAAAATTCAAAGATTGGAGGAACATATATATATATATATATATATATATATATATATATATATATATATATAACTTTCCCTGAACTTGGAGTTATTATCAACTTGTAATGAAGTTAAAAAATAATATGAACGGTTGAAAATATTCTAGCATGGCTTTATAGTTTATACAGTGAGTACCTCTTAGATAGTTATTATATACCACCAAAAGATTATGTTACTTCTTTTTCTTATAATCGATCATAAAAAGATATTGTTTTTCTTGTAATATGGTTAGGACCACTTGGATGTATTAATGAAGGGTTAAAAACATGCAAGAAGTTGTGCTCGAACCTATTATGGAAACATGTTTTCATAAAGCAATTGCCACCGGTTGGGTCTAATTATACACACACATACTAAATAAATCTCTCGATGTCCAATATTTTTAACTACAGGTTCAGTGTTGTAAACTAGAGGATTTAGGAAGTGAAATCTCTTAGTCTTATTGATGAATGTCGAGGTTACAAGTATATATAATAGAAGTACAAAGGCTAAAGCCCATAAAGTAAGCGAGTACATAAGATAGGCTATGGGCCGTGAAGCAATGGCCATGGGCCGTAAAGTAATGGCCGATGGGCCGGACATGCGTGGACCGGTATATGGGCCGAATGGCCATGTCCTAACGGACTGTGAGCGGGCCGGTCTATAGAGTCCACAAGTGTTTTACAACACTCCCCCTTGGACGAGATGACCGTGCCATGTTGGATGGGATCGCTGCAATGTGTTTAGGGGATGCTGCCTCATTAAAACCTTACCAGGAAAACCCAATGGGACAAAACCTTGGTGAAGGAAAAAGAGTACAGCACACATTGCTCCCCCTGATCCAAACATCACTCCAAGTCCAGGAGTCTCCGCATTCCAATCTTGTGCGTGAGCTTCCTGAACGTCGATGTCGGCAATGCTTTGGTGAAGAGATCGGCTGAGTTGTCGCAGGACTGTACTTGCACCACTTGAACTTCTCCGGCCTTCTGTAGTTCATGTGTGAAGAAGAACTTCGGCAGTATGTGCTTCGTCCGATCTCCCTTGATGTATCCTTCCTTGAGCTGTGCAATGCAAGCCGTATTGTCCTCGTAGATGACGGTAGCTTCCTTACTGTCTTCTAAGCCGCTATCCGTCCGAATATGCTGAGTCATGGACTGCAACCAAACACACTCACGGCTGGCTTCATGAATGGCTAGGATCTCCGCGTGATTTGACGATGTGGCCACAAGAGTCTGCTTCATCGAACGCCAAGAGATCGCCGTACCACCGTGCGTAAACACATAACCTGTTTGTGACTTACCGTTGTGTGGATCGGATAGATAACCTGCATCAGCAAAACCAACTAGACCGTCTTGGTTATGGTTAGTATAAAATAAACCAAAATCAATCGTCCCTCGCAGGTACCGTAGTACGTGTTTAATACCATTCCAGTGTCGTATAGTTGGACAAGAACTTTATCTTGCTAGGAGGTTCACGGCAAAGCATATGTCCGGCCTAGTATGACTAGCCAGGAACATTAACGCTCCTATAGCACTAAGGTAAGGCACTTCAGGTCCAAGAATTTCTTCATTGGCCTTCTTAGGAGCAAATGGATCTTTATCCAAGTCTAAGCTTCTAACAACCATTGGGCTAGTCAATGGGTGAGCTTGCTCCATATTAAACCTCTTGAGTACTTTTTCTGTATATGCCTTTTGATGCACAAGGATCCCATTATTTCTGTACTCAAGCTGCAATCCCAAACAGAATTTTGTTTTGCCTAGGTCTTTCATCTCAAATTCTTTCTTGAGGTATTCTACAGTTTGGGCGATTTCCCCAAAGGTACCGAGGATGTTTAAATCATCCACGTAGACTGCTATTATCACAAATCCTTTGTTTACAAACTTCTTTATGAATATACATGGACTGATTGGGTCGTTCTTATAGCCTTTCTTAGCTAAATAATCACTTAAGCGATTATACCACATTCGACCACTTTGTTTCAGTCCATAAAGCGATTTGTCTAGCCTTATGCAGTACTGGTCTCGAGAACCATTTTTACATTTATGTTCTATACCCTCTGGTAATCTCATATAAATCTCATTATCCAGTGGACCATATAAATAGGCGGTTACAACATCCATTAACCGTAAATCCAAATCTTCTCTTATGGCCAGACTTATTAGATATCTAAAAGTCGTTGCATCCATCACAGGGGAGTATGTCTCCTCATAATCTATGCCGGGTCTTTGAGAGAATCCTTGTGCTACAAGCCGTGCTTTGTATCTCACTATCTCATTTTTCTCATTTCTCTTTCTTACAAAGACCTACTTGTGTCCAACTGGTTTAATGGTAGGTGTCGTCCTTAAGATCGGACCAAACACACTTCTCTTCTTTAAAGAGTTTAACTCCATATCAATGGCTTCTTTCCATTTAAGCCAATCTTTACTTTGAGTGCACTCTAATATGGATGTGGGTTCTAGATCCTCATTTATCTCAAGTGCTACCTTGTTTATAAATATTTCATCAATGTCGACATTTTTCCGGTTCCATTTTATTCCAGACATTATGTAATTGATTGATACTTCATTGTTATCAATTCCTTCAGGTTCTTAAGGTTCAGCGTCCTGAACTTCACCTGGTACATTAATTATTTCCGCGGCCATGTCTGGTTTTTCTATAATTCCCTGAGCCTCGGTCTGTTTTGCACCTTTAGACTTTCGAGGATTTTTATCTTTGGAACCTAACGGTCTACCTCGTTTCAAACGTGGTTTAGACTCTGTAGCAACTTGTTTATTGTGTTCCTTCTAAACATCAATACGTACTGATGCATTGCAAGCTTGTATGTACGATTTTGTTACTCTCTTTGGGTCAGCAAAGGAATCTGGCAATTGATTAGCTAGCTGTTGTAAATGTATAATCTTTTGAACCTCTGCATCACATGCTAGAGTTCGAGGATCTTGCCAATTTAAGGATGTTTGATTCCATTTTAATTCCTTGACCAGCTTGCCGGTCTCACCACCTATCATAGGGAATTCGGACTCAACGAATTGACAGTCCGCGTATCTGGCCTTAAATAGATCTCCTGTCAATGGCTCAAGATACTTTATTATGGTGGGAGACTCATATCCCACATATATTCCCATCCTCCTTTGAGGTCCCATCTTAGTTCTCTGTGGTGGAGCAACGGGTGTATAAACGGCACAACCGAATGTTTTGAGATGGGATAAGTCTGGCTCTTGACCCGATAATAGTTGGGATGGTGAATATATGTGTTCACTAGATGGCCTGATGCGTATGAGTTCTGCTGCAAGTAAGACCGCGTGTCCCCAAGCCGACACAGGAAGCTTCGATCTCATTAACAATGGTCGAGCTATTAATTGTATACGTTTAATGAAGGATCCAGCTAATCCGTTTTGTGTATGGACATGTGCCACATGATGTTCCACACTCACCCCCATGGACATACAATAATCATTAAACGCTTGGGATGTAAATTCACCAGCATTATCTAGACGTATAGTCTTAAGTGGAAAGTCTGGAAAGTGTGCTCTTAATCTTATGATTTGAGCCAACAGCCTAGCAAACGCTAGGTTCCTTGTGGATAACAAGCAAACGTGAGACCATCTGGTTGATGCATCGATCATAACCATGAAATATCTAAACGACCCACATGGTGGGTGTATTGGTCCACATATATCACCTTGTATCCTTTCCAGAAAATGTAAAGTCTCTCTTGTGACTTTTACTGGTGACGGTCTTATGATTAGTTTCCCTTGTGCACATGCTACACAATTGAGATTTTTAGGGAAAACCTTTCTCTCTTTGAGGTTGTGCCCATTTGAACTCTTAATCACTTTACGCATCATGTTCGAACCCGGGTGGTCTAACCGGTCATGCCATAGAGTGAATTGTTCAGTGAACATTTTGTGCTTAGCCATGTTAGCTTCTATCATGTTTATTCTAGCATGGTATAAACCAGTGGCTAGTGCAGGTATAGTCTCTAGGACCTTCTTATGGCCATTTACATTTTCTGTAATGTATAGGAATTCTTTAGTTCCTTCACCCTTGGTTTCAACATGATAACCATTTAATCTTATATCTTTAAAGCTCAATAAGTTTCTTTTAGAGCTGGGTGAGTATAGGGCATCACTTAGTTCAATATGTGTGCCGTTAGACAACAAAACGTGAGCCTGGCCGTAGCCTTCTATCATGTTGGCTATACCCGCAATTGTACTAACATTTGCACTTTTCATTTTGAGATCTATGAAATATCTTTTGTCTCTTAGTATAGTGTGGCTGGATCCACTGTCCACCACTAGTTCACTCATGTCCTTGGCCATTTCTATAAATAGGACATAATTTTGTATTTCAATAGGACAATTATAAAATAAAAGAACCATTGCATTCAAATTAAATAATCATCCAATACAATAAAGGAAAATAAAACATAAAAGCATTGAAATTAAACCGCATTAAAACGAAAATCAATCATCATCTTGAAGGCAATCGGAAGTCTCTAGCAAGTCGTCATTCTCATGATCGAAGTCTCCTTCATCATCGATGTACGCATAGTTGGCTTCCGGATTTTTCTTTAGAACTTCTTGGTATGCATCAATGAGGTGTTTGGGAGTTCTACAAGTCTTGGACCAGTGGTTTGACATACCACATCTGTGGCAGACCGATTTAACCTTGGTACGTGGTTTAAAGGGCGTACGACCCTTACCACCACGTTCGCGGCCTCCTCGGCCGGCCTGTCCGCCACGGCCGCCACGGCCACTACGTCCTCTGCCACCACGGCCTTGGCCGTAGTGTCTTTCTCTGTGGACATAGTTGGTCTCATGGGGCGCTTTTGGCTCCTTAGACTCCATTGTAGTTTTCTTTCCCAAATCAACCTTTTTTGCTTCCGGTAATGGGGCTGTACCGGGAGGTCTCATGGCACTGTTCATCAGCAACAACTCATCATTCTGCTCAGCTAGCAGTAAACATTCAATGAGTGCCCCATAATCGGCAAAGCCTTGGTGCCGATACTGTTGCTGAAGAACTCTATTGTTAGGGCTGAAAGTAGACAAAGTCTTTTCTATCAGCTCCCTTTCAGTCACCTCTTTTTCACATAACCTAAGGAGTGAGACAATCCTAAAAAGCTCAGAGTTATACTCCTCCACGGATTTGTAATCATGAATCCTTAGGTTCTTCCAATCAAACTCGGCCTTTGGAAGGAGCACCGTCTTTTGGTGCCCGTAACGGCGTTTAAGCTGTGTCCAAAGGGCGAGTGGATTGTCTATGAAGAGGTACTGGCTCTTGAGACTCTCCGCAATGTGATGGTGCATATGTTGGAGACACTTGTTCTTTTTCTTATCAGTGCTCTCAACTTCCTCATCAATGCAACCAGCTAGGCCATTTGACCTTAGGTGGATTTCGGTGTCTTTCACCCATTCCAAATAGTTCTTTCCAGAAGCTTGCAAGATGGGATAGTCTAGGCTTTTGAGGTTTGCCATCTGCATATAATATAGACAACCGATAGTTAGCATGCGATATTTGAGATCGAATCATGCAACAAATATTTATTCAGATCATGCGGTATTTGAGACCGAAACATGCCTTGGACCATGCGGTATTTGAGACCGAAACATGTCCTTGGGCCATGCGGTATTTAAGACCGAAACATGCCCTTGGGCCATGCGGTATTTAAGACCGAAACATGCCCTTGCCTATTATAGATTTCGTATGGTTTAAATTCATGCATGCAAAGACAACAAAATCAAATATGTATGCATGCAACAATTTCCTTATTTCTAGATAGGATTTCCTTTTTCTTAAATTTCCTTTTAGTGTAGGATTTAGTAAATATTATTTTTTAGGGTGTTTTAGATAATTACTAAATTAGTTAGGAATTTATCCTAACCAATGTTTTAATTTCCGATTTCAAAAGTTTTGGTTTTAGAAAATTAACAATTTTACTAAAAGCTTAATCGGATTCACCCTTAACTCAAGTTTATCAAATTCGGTTTTTGAGTTTTAACAATCCTAGAAACATGATTCATGCAGCCGAAATTTACATGAACAATTATGCTTGAATAGATCCTATCTTTATACATGATCCGATTTCAATATGATGCATGGATGATCCGGTTTTTAATATCCTAGAACATGTTTAAACAACAAAATATTTCTAGGTTCTTATGCATCACAACAAGCAGCAAACAACCAAATTTAATCCATAATATAATTGGTTTTAATTCTCAAGGAATCTAACAACCTAAACACCAACCGATTTTTAAGTTTTAGGTTTTAGAGATCTTAAACTTTGTTGGTTGTGTACTTGTTTGTCTTAGGGTTCTGTATGTTTAAGTCCAAATTCGGATCATAAGGTTTTAAGAGGGTTCGGCCATGTTTTACCTTTCACCGATCTGGATCTGACTGGATATGGACCGGGAGCTAACAGACCTCGGTTTTAACTCTCTCTCGCTCACGGACCACGAACAGGACCACGAACTGGATCACGAACAGAACCACGAACTGGATCACGAACAGAATCGCGAACTGCTTCCGCGGACAGAACAACGAACAGCTTCCGCGGATCACGAATAGCGAACAGCTTCCGCGGACAGAACAACGAACAGCTTCCCACGAACCGCTTTGTACTTCTCTCGTCCGGAATCACGAACCACAAACACACGAACTCACCCCCGAACACGGACCACGAACTTCGGTCAAGCTGTCGATAGAAGCTTGATCACGAGCTTAAGGTATGCTCGTGAACAAGGAGATCTTCGGACAGAAAGGTGTTTGATCTCGGATGGAAGCAAGAACGAAGATGGTTTAGGGTTTGTGAAAGAGAGAAGAAGATCGGCGGCTGCCTTAGGGTTTTAGGGTTTGGGAAGCGGCGGCTGTTTTTAGGTTTTAGGGTTAGAGGCTATCGTGCTGATAACGTGTTGTAAACTAGAGGATTTAGGAAGTGAAATTTCTTAGTCTTATTGATGAATGTCGAGGTTACAAGTATATATAATAGGAGTACAAAGGCTAAAGCCCATAAAGTAAGCGAGTACATAAGATAGGCCATGGGCCGTGAAGCATGGCCATGGGCCGTAAAGTAATGGCCGATGGGCCAGATATGCGCGGACTGGTATATGGGCCGAATGGCCATGTCCTAACGGACTGTGAGCGGGCCGGTCTATAGAGTCCACAAGTGTTTTACAACATTCAGAAAGTTAAAGCTTATAGCACTAAAACTAAAAGATATATCTAATCGAGGCAAATGAAAGTTTAGTTGACACAAAAATAAATACTTGTGAGAGAAGACAAATTAAAGAAGGAGAGCAAATGAGAAAAAAAAAAAAAAAAAAAGCAAAAGCTACTAGTTAACCAGTTTTGTTTGGTTTCCAGACTTGCCTAAGTGGCTTTTACATTCTCAACCGCTTCTCGTGTGATAGCTTATGCATAATCTCTTTTGAACAATTGATATATGCCTGCCAATATAAAACAACATTAAGATACCTGTATGTCTACCTCATTAATCTTATGGAAATCTCTTTCTTGAGCATGAATCTTAGAGCAAATGACTCGTTTCTTGTTCATATCTGATTTGGATCATGAAACAGAGCACCTCAGCTTGGTTTTCGAGCCTTTTTGTTTTATTTACTTTTGCATATCTTCTAATGCAAATATGCAATCAACTCTTTTTAAAGGCAATGCAGTGGCCCAAAAAAATTGTATTGAATCTCCCATCACCGGTATGGATATGGCGCAATGAGACTAGGAAATTGTTGCTCAAGAAAGCATAGAATGAAGCAAACATCATTGAAGTTTCACATCAAGAGTACGAGATGAGAAGAAACTAACACACCACAATACTTTGCTGAGGATTTTGACCAGACGAAAAAAACATAAGAGCCTATTACACACTAGAGGAAACCAAGCCACTGTGGCACGACGAGCTGAAGCTATTGATTGTGACTGATGGAACACTTCTGCGTCGTTACTATACTCTTACCTTTGATGGAGTTGTGGTTGTAACAGAAGATGTGCTTGCGACTCTTTTCACCTGTTCAAATGATGCTGTTGTTTGCAGGGATAATTAAAATGCTAACAACTTGTCCTGAGATGTTTAAGTACCAAGATGGTTTGGAGCGAGAACTCAGGTTTGCAGCTGCAGTGGGCAATTGGTGCAGTTAGACGTTTCCCTACTGAAAGCGAAACAAAAGAGAGCAGGTTTATGTTCCATCTATGTGATATAATATAATATCACGAACTCAGCTTTTATACAAAACGTTGTAAGCCGTGTGTGAGATGTATACTGATGCAAATTGTAATCCAATGTACAATCAAATTTTGAGGTCACTGATAACAACCATGTAAAATAATGAGGAAGAACAATTGTTTCCCCATGATCTGTCTTTTGTTCTAACTCAGGTGCGGGGTCACAAAATTCCTCTAGCTGACGCAAGTCTTGACGCTCATCCTGTACGGTGTGAATGGATTCTACAAGCTGTCTGAATCTTCCAAAAACTCGGGTTACTTCTGTTTCCTATATTGTACAAGAAGGCTATAAACTCAAAGCAAATTGTTCTATGTATCCACTGCAGTATTCTTTGGCATCGGAATCTCCACTGTATTTGATTACTGTATCGCTGCTATCGTAAGGCACTCTTCTTCCAACTCTTTGAATCTGTTCTTAGACCTGATTTTTTCCAGAGCTTCTCCGGATGAGACTTGTTACAGATGCAATCGGGTTGTGGATTCGCATAGAAGTTCTCCTCAAGCCTGGGAAGAGCAGCAGACAGTCTCGCATATGCCGCTCCAATTCTGTCTTTGTTTAATCTCTTAACCTCTGAAGAAAACTCTTCCCAAGATATGACACCCTCGTCAAAATGATCTATCGATCTAACAAAATTCAGCCTGAAATAATCACACAGAAACAAATCAGTGAAAAAAAAGCTACATAGTCTCCAAAATGAAAAGCTTCATTCCATGTTTCCATACCTGTCTGGATTTATGGACTTCCTAAAACCTTCAAACCTTCTGTGCCCTTGTACCGCCTTAGCCATATTCCCATCGTATGTGTACACAAAAACATCACTTTCAAGGGCCACAATGTAGTCCAATGCAGCAAGGCGGTTCTGGTATTGACTGAAAGGCTCTAACTCTTCTTCAGTCGCAAGAGTTGAATGAGAGAATACATTTGGGTACTCTGCACGGAAAGCATCCATACTCCTGCTTCCATAGATTTCACCAGCAACTATATATACAGTTGTGGAGGACGGATAACCCATTGCCTTTAGAAATATAGCTGCTTCCCGCGGAGACATTGGACATCCCCCTTGAATACGTCTCTCTTCGCTATCAATCTCTTTCTCCTTCCAATGTTTGACACTGTACCTCATGATTCTCAGCTCTTCAGCTTCCTCAGTTGTAAGATTGTGGTTGCATCCTGTAAAGGCAAGCATGTCCTTCTCATATCTGCAAATCCAAAATCCATTTGATACAAAAACTAAGATCAAAATTATTTCCCTTGTTTATGATAAAAGAAATGTAGGATTTACCTCAAATGCAGAGCTATATACGGCTCACTGTTGTTTCTTAACCGGTTAACCAAAATCTTTCCTAGGTCCTCGATCTCCTTGGTGTACAGCAGTGCCTGGTAATTAGCACGACATCTCAGTCGTTGGATGGATGGTGGCAAGCCATTGTTAGCAAGCCGTGAGTCAGTAAGCGTGAACTTTAACACCTTGTGACGTTTCAACAGTGGCAGCATTTCGCTTCTGTAGTAACTAGCCTGTATATCAGTTCTAAATTTAATAATTTACTTCTCATGGTGGAAATCTCTTACATCCATATAGGAGAAGAGATAAAACTCTGAAAGTTAACCAAGAAACCTCACTATATGAATAAAGCACGGACCTTCGACCAAGAAACAGGGGCCTTGAGAAGAGGCTTCATGGCGGCATACTGAGGAGGCAAGTACTCAACAACGTCAACATCGTGTTTAAGTACGTTCATGAAGTTTCTCCAGTCAAAAATATCTTTGAACGTGCTGCAGACAAAATAATATTTATTGGCATTTGGCTTATTTTCTTGTAAATATCTTGTGGTATCAGGTCAAAAAGAGTTCCAAGATCTAAGGACAAGACCTCGGGTCAGTCCAGAAAGATTCATGGTCAAGAAGAGGAAGAACAAGAGTTGCATTCATAATCTTGGCAACAGCAACCATGTCACATATCTGCATATGGTCAAAACCAACAAATAATGGTAAAACAAAACAGTTTACCATGGAGAAACCAGAGATCAATACCCCCGTACTATACTTTAGAAGTAAACTCACCCCAGTTCTCATCTGATTCAATCCTCCATTTGCGTGTACTAAAAGATACCCATTGGTTTGGCGGTGCAGTCCTAGACAAAGACATACACCAAATACTGAAAATTCAGAACTGAAAACTCGCTTAAAGAAGGACTAGGAAATCCAAGATAGCAACATACTTGTATAGTTCTTAGGACGTGCCACACATTGGCGATAATTCCCGCTTTCAGGTTTCTGCCAAATTTCCGGAATCTATGAAAAGAGACAACAAAATGATAAGATCCATGACCAAAGATCGTCGGAAATGAAGTCAAACAGAAAGATTTAATCTTCCTTACATTGCAAAAACAGAGGAAATGATAACGAATTAGTGAATCATCAAAACCTGTAAAAGACCTCCGATTACACTGATCACAGAGAACTTCTCGTACTTTAAATCTGTTACTTAATGAATTTAATTCAAGGTACAATTAACTCAACAAAACAGATTACACACTAACACAGATTAAAACCACACAAGGGTTACAACCAATACAAACTTGGATTGTTTTGGAAGTTCAAGATTAAATATTGCAGAACTTCATGAGCTAAACGATTACAGAGGTTCCATTTCAAGTCTATAAAATTATGCAGAAACTAAGGTCAGCTGATATTGTAGGAAAGTATGATCCACACATCAAAGCCGCCTAAATCCATTGACTATATTGTTCGTGAAAGTCTCAAATCCAAATTCAAAAAAAGTAAAGTTCCATACAAAAGAATTTCAGAATATGGAAATGCCATTGAGATACAGATTGTCAAAAAAGAGCTATCATAATTGCACAATGATAATTCAATTGTGCAATCATTAAAGTTGTTCTGAGAATTCAACTTATCACCCACCCCACTACCTCTTCTTCTTCCCAATATGAAACACTAATGCAAACAGAACAATTCAGATATTTTCTAGAGAATTATTCAACAAAACCCTACACAAAAATCAAAAACAGAGGATTGATCCCAAGTACTAGTAGTATCAGATTAAGTAAACAATTGCAGATTTTGAGAATTCCTCAATTGATCACAAAGATTGAATTTTTAAAATCCCTAAATGTTGAACGTAAAGTGAAAAAAAACTCACGGGAAGCTTTTCGAGAAGGCGCATTGGCTGAGAAGAAGCATGGTTCTCGGCAACTTCACGTTGAGCCATAGACAAATCATCACGAAGCGTTCTAACGACAACAAACTCATTCAAACGAGCGTGATCAACCACGCGTACACCAACCATAAGGTAGACCCTAAGGAACACAGACGCAACAACGAGCACCATGAGTAAACCCAAGATCCGACGACCCACGTTTCTCCCCGATCTAAACCCTTGCCCAGTCACAACCGTCGATCCACCAACAAACGGAATCCAGAATCTTCTCAGGTAACGAATCGCCGGGTGATTGTAGAATCGGTGATGGTGATCGTGATGGTAATGAGATCCAGTAGATGAAGAAGAGTTTTCGGAAGATGGAGACGAGTCTTGGCCACTCGCGTCTCCTCCTCCGTCCAAATCCGTTGATCCGACGACGGGTAAGTTAACTGTATTGCAGAAATCGGATGGATTCGTGGGTCGTTCGGAGATTACGTCTAGAGAATCGGGGACACGACGGCGAGTCGTGGGTGCAACAGGTACGGGGTTAATCGCTCCGGCGACTGACATATCGTCGCCGGTAAAAAAAAAGGAAATTTCAAGATCAGAAAAAGAGAAGAGATAGAAAGAAGAGAGAGAGAGAGAGAGAGAGAGAGAGAGAGAGAGAGAGGGAGGTTGAGATTTTTGGAGGGAGGGGACTAGTTGACCATGTTCTGGTTTGTCTTCACCGTCACCGTGAAAGGAGGGGACGACGAAGCTGAGAGTTTTTTTTTTTTGTTTTCTTCAGATTTTATTATATTCGCCAGTGTGTGTAATGTAATGTAATGTGTATGTGACTGTTATAATTATTTTTATTTTTTTAATACTATAGGTTTTTCATTTTACTAGTTTACATTTTTTAATGTATGGATAAATTTCTGGAGTTCGTCACGTTTGTAGCACATCTCTTTAAATAATTTCTGGATAATTAGTGTAAGATCGTTTAGAGTAAACAATATACGAAGAAGAGTGATTAACGTGTTCTTAGTTAAAGAGAGATAAGATAATTAAGCATATGTTATGTACTTTTGTTAATAATAATATATGAAACTTTCATTATTATGGCGACATTGATGATGATGATATAAGAAGAGAATAATGTGCCATGAAGAGTATGATTTTTTTTTAAATGTGTCATAATCGTTTGGTTCTTTCCAAATGTGCCATACAGATGGTATGATCAGAGTTAGAAAAGTCAGAATTAGTTATGTTAATTCTACAATAACTAAAAAAAAAAAAAAGACCCTAACCACTAAAATTATTTTGTTCACCTCTTGGTTTTCTCTCCTACTCTCTCTCATGGGGCTATGTGTGTTTTGCTCTCTTGCTTTTTTAAAAAATCAACAAATCCATCTTCTTCCATCAAGGAGAAAACCCAACCAAATTATCCGACTGTTCCCATCTCAAGGTTAGTCATATGAAATTATGGAAATTGTAGTGGGCAAAATTGCAGTAGGTTGCTGTTATACTATGGACCAGATCTGAAATGGGGAAAATTGGTTATTGTCTACAGTGATATTGTCTATATGAAATTATAGAAATTGGAGTGGATGAAATCGCAGTAGGTTACCGTCACATTATGGAACAGATGTAGAATCTGGAAAATCGTTTATTGTGGACAACATAGTAACTCAGTAGACTAAACCTCAATAGACGAAATCGTTGTGTAATTATTATTGTCTACTATGATATTGTCTATCATGAGTAATGGACACACTCGTTTGTTATATACATAAAAAACGAATTTCACCGGCTTAGTAATTGTATCCTATCACATACTTTGGTCCACCAATATCACTTCGATTAAATAGTTGTCCATTAAAGGACAATCTACATCTTGTCGTCGTAGACTAGCTCAAATCACTTTCATTATGTTGTCTATTTACTGAATTTATCCAAATGGTGGACAACTAGTCAATATGCATATGTTGTCTACTTGGTATGGGTGGGTGGACTACTTCCAATATGAATATGTTGTGTCCACCATCTCGTAGACTTGTCTCAATATGAATATGTTGTCTACCACTTGATGGACTTGTTTCGATAGCAATATGTTATCTACCACTTCGTTCCTATATATTCATATGTTGTCTACCAATTATCACCCACACGTTCCGTGAAATGCTTTCAACCATGCGCCCGTCTTTTTCATGTTTCATCGTCAAAACAAATCTTAATTAAATGGGTAATCTAGTAAAACTGAGTCTGTCATATTTAATAGATATAACATATTTGAAAAGGTTTTACAAATACGACAGATTTGAAAAGATTTTAAGAAAATATGGCATAAATGACAAAAATACCATATTAGAAAGTCTTCATTAGATCAGATGCTAGTAGAAGATGGAGGCACACCTTCACTGCCACTGCTACAAAGCCATCAGAGAAGGTTGGTGGATGGATTAATCAACTTTGTACCAAATTACTTCTCTTAAACCATTCAGATTCTAACAATTTGGATCATTATTAGAAGTGAAGGAATCAGAATACGGATACAAAAATAAAGAATAAAATCACAAGTAATAAATTAAAAAAATTCGATAAAACCGTGGCGCTGTGTCATTGATTTGACTTTTGGAATCAAAATAATAACACAGTGAATTTATAATGGATGGATGAGATTTTTTATTATCAAAACAGGTCACACACGTGTGTATAAATTACAAGTGAAAGCGCCCATAATTTTTTTTTTTTTTTTGGTTTTCCTTTTCATAGCAGAGAGAGACTAACAGAAAGAAACAGTCGAGAGAGAGAGAGGCCCAAGTTGCGTAGCCGTAATCTAGCGTCCTCCTTCCTCGTCGCTCTTCCCAAGATCCTCAACTGTTCTTCGATTTTCGTAACCCTAGCCTCTTCCGCCTCCTGATTTCGCGTTTTCTCACGATCGACAAGAAAATGGTAGCTGATAGCAAATCCGACCTTCCCTTGCCCAAAATTTTCGCCTGCAGTGCCTTCGCTGCTTGCGTCGGCGAGGTAATTGCCGGATTCCCTCATTTTCTCCTTCTCTTTTTTACTTTTTTTTTTTTTCTTCTTTTCGCTGAGTATATATGCTTCGATTGTATCGTCAAACTTAAAGAACTGTGTGTCGCGATCCAGTTTTACGCGGAAATGTATTTCGAATTTCGTTAAAAAAATTCCCAGGTTCAGAGATCAGATTGATCTTTAATCTTTCTTGTCTGATCGTATAGCTTGAGAATCGATTACTTGCTTTTGCTTCAATAGAGAGTGATTTGATTGATCTCTGCAGTCGGAATATACATCTTTTCAGGAGTTCGTTGTGTACAGTTTAATCGGTCAGATCTGTGAACGTAATTGAGTTTTAGGCGTTTGTATTGCAGTGTTAAGTAATGCTTTGGATATGATTTTGCGAAACATGAATATGAGACTTAAGAGTTGTATTCATTAGAGAGCTGTATCTGTTTATGCAACGCAACTGTATAATGTTAAATTACTCAGAACAAACTGTATCTTCTGTGTTGCACCATTGGTATTTACTGACTTGTTATTTCACCACCTAGATATGCACAATTCCGTTGGACACTGCTAAAGTTAGGCTTCAGCTCCAAAAGTCTGCTCTTGCTGGAGATGTAACTCTGCCTAAATATCGAGGATTGTTGGGAACTGTTGGTACCATTGCTAGGGAAGAAGGTTTACGTTCACTATGGAAAGGTGTTGTACCTGGATTGCATCGTCAATGCCTCTTTGGTGGTCTTAGGATTGGAATGTATGAGCCGGTGGGTTACTAATTCTACTTCTTTCAATGCTCTATAAAACATGCTTAAACTCAGTGTCTTTGTAGTTATTACTGAAAAGTCTTAACCAATTTTGTTCTCCGCAGGTGAAAAACTTGTATGTTGGAAAAGACTTTGTGGGTGATGTTCCATTGAGCAAGAAAATTCTTGCTGGTTTGACAACAGGTGAGCATAGCGGTAGAAGAAACCCAGGATTTAAGTTTCCTTCTTTATCACTTAACTTGGCTGCTGTTGTTGTTGTTGTTGTTGTCTAACTCTCAGGTGCACTGGGTATCATGGTAGCAAATCCCACTGATCTTGTGAAAGTTAGGCTTCAGGCTGAAGGAAAACTAGCTGCAGGTGCGCCAAGACGGTATTCTGGAGCGATGAATGCGTATTCAACAATTGTGAGACAGGTAGTTATCCTGCCTTGGAAGTTGAGATTGGGAATAAGTTGCTTCAACTATGTTTCATATCTTATATTCTTATTAATCTGGCTGTGACAGGAAGGAGTCCGAGCTCTTTGGACTGGTCTTGGGCCTAACGTAGCAAGAAACGCAATTATCAATGCTGCTGAATTAGCAAGTTACGATCAAGTGAAAGAGGTATGAAACAAATCATTCTCGGTCTCTCTTCTCTAACTGAAGGATCCTGCTATTTTAACCAACAATCCTGTTTTTTTTTTCGTTCAGACAATCTTGAAGATTCCGGGTTTCACTGACAACGTCGTCACACATATTCTATCTGGACTGGGGGCAGGATTCTTTGCTGTCTGCATCGGCTCTCCTGTTGATGTGGTATGATATCTACACATGACACTGAACCTTGAGTTTGTTCGCTTCGTTTCCTGATTCTCTTCTTGAATCTTGCTATGTGGCAGGTTAAGTCAAGAATGATGGGAGACTCTGGTGCTTACAAAGGCACTATTGACTGCTTCATCAAAACTCTGAAGAGTGATGTAAGAAACTCTACTTCTGATCCCTCTCTGGAGGTTTTATTATAAAGATATCCGCAGAAATGTTTCTCACTCTTGAGTTTTCCTCTACAGGGTCCTATGGCATTCTACAAGGGTTTCATCCCCAACTTTGGACGCCTTGGCTCATGGAACGTCATCATGTTTTTGACCCTCGAACAGGTAACAACTGATATAACTTTTATTGTATCAAATTCAAATTAATCACGCAAAGTCGTCTTTCTCATCTACTAATATACCGGTTTTTATTACTTCAATCCAGGCAAAGAAGTATGTCCGGGAACTCGATTCGTCCAAAAGAAACTGAGACACAAAGTTTTTTGAGCAGAGAGAATAAGAGCTTCATTGTTTGTTTTTTTTTTTCTTAATTTCGTTGATTGAGAGAGGCCAGAACTTGGTCTAATATTGTTTTCGGAATATAGAGAGTCAGTTTTCAAGTAAAACTGTGAAATAAAAATTTCCGTGGTTTGCTCATATTTTGGGTGTACCATTCCAACTAAAATAAAAAAAAACATACCTTTTTCTTTCTTTCTTTCCACAAAACTGAGAAATCAAAAATAGACAGAAGAAGAAACTCTTGAAGAAGAAAGAGGTGACAGCTTCTCAGCACAGTTTCTTATTCTCTGAAAAAGCCAATATCTCGAATCTTAGGTAAAGTTCTTTAGCTTTGTTGCAGATAAACACAATAGATCCATCAATGTAATCTTCATATCTCTCATAGAAAGCTGGAACCGTCATAACCACCAAAACGCCTGCCATTATAGCCAAGAACACCACCGCAAAATGAATCTCCAGCTCAAAAAATTTCAAGCATTATTATAATATTTACTTACTGGTGTGGCAAAGTGTCTGAAAATCCATGAGGCTTCCGATCAATGAGATGAGAAACAGAGAGATTGCTACTTTGATATACAACTCTGAGTCCCTTCCCATTGCAATGTCATACGAAACTTGGAGTAGTTTGTTCACATGGATACGTAACCATATCGAAGCTTCTTCTGCCATCGCTTCACTTATTTGAAACTCCAATAATGGCGGTGATGGCCTGAAGAAGAGCCAAGGAAACTGAATTTAGAAATGTAAAACATTAATCACAAAGTGAAAAATAACATATAATATTTAAATTTACCTGTTGAGAATAGAAGCAGATTTGGACCAGAGGAAGAGAATAGAGAGCAAGAGAAGAAGAACACTTGAAAGAAGAGTGAAGATAGTGTAAGCAAATGCCTCGAACACCATCCATGAAGCTATCGTCACTGTAACTATGCCAACACTCACATTCTTCTTCCTCCACAGCATCACATCTGCAACTGCAGATTCATTTTCATAACATGTGACTTAGAGGTAAAGAAAGAGATCACGTTACCATTCATGATGATAGGAATCTAGATTCACTTACCAATGTTCCCTCCCAGAATCTCATGTATTGTCCTCTCTCTGTTAAACAGCTTGTCCGAAGAAGAACCCATTTGAGAAGGAAAGATCAGCAAAACTTGGATTCAGATGATCTCAGATCCCAAAAAGTTACCCAGATATTTAGATTTTGCTCTGAATGTCAGAAACAGATCATCATCATGTACAAGAAAATCCTTAAGGCTCAAATCGAAGGAACCTGATGTGTCACTAGCAGAGAAAGTAAAATAAAAAAAAGGTGTGAAGAGACTAAAGTTGGGTCATCACCATCATCATCAAAGCCATCAACTTTGAATATATATAATTAATTTAATAATTCAAAGGCTATGCTCTGTTAGGGAAAAAGAGAAGGTGTTTGTTGGCCTCTCGATGTATTATTTTCCAGCCTAAAAGTGTTATCCTTAGTCCAGAGTTTTTCAAACTGTTAAAAAGTTGGACTAGATGAATGAAATTTACAACACCATTTATTTTTGTCAACTGAAGTAATTTAATTACCTAGAAAATGTTGAAAAAATAATATAAGCCTGTATTTTTTTCATTTTCAGATTTAAGTTCCAAAAGGTAGAATCTTTTATTCTCAATCTAATAAGATTGTCAGAATGTAAGTTTGGCTTGGGATTAACCAAAAAGAAATCAAGCAAAAAATAAAATTCACAAATCGTTTATTCTCTGGTTTCTTTAGATGTAAGGTATTTTTTTTCTCTGTTCTGTATGTAAAGCTGTTGTTGATATAACTATTGATAACAAACCAAAACAAAAGGAACAAATGTGAATATTCCCCACCTCCATCAATACGACTTGTTCTCTATTTCCTCTGCTACTTTTTTTCCTCGGTTTCCTTAGAAGTCCCTATAGCGCCGAGATTGGCCCCAGCCGCAGAAGCATCAAGCAAACTCGCTGCAATTGCTGCCTTCAAGTCATCATCTTCCATCTCTGAAAAAGCCTGCACTTCCTCACGTGACAATGCCTGATTTGGTCTTTGTTGGTCCACATTGGCATTACTTTTGTTGCTGCTAGCAGATGAACCTTGTACTGAGCTCGTATTCTTTATTATTCTCTCTGCATCTTCAGGGGAAAGCCACTGCCCAAAACTGTTGGAAGCTTCAGATGAAGACGACATGGGACATTCCTGTGGGAAGTTTCCTTTCACTATGAAGATACTCCATCCTGAGCCTTTGAGCGAGTCGAGAAACGCAGAGAGGTAGAACTTTGATAAATGTTGCGGGGCGGCGAGAAGGCTGTCAAAGTTATACCACTCACCATTTACTTTCCTTATGCAAAACCAATGGTCATGCAAGTGGCAGATAAAGGCGCTTTCAAGCTCAGGGTCTATCTGCGCAGGCTCTGCATCTGGACAATTGAGTGGAATCACTTGTAGATCCCACACTTCCAAAGCTTTTTGCAAGACCTGTCAATCAAACCAGAAGCTTTCTCAGTGAAAAGAATATGCATAGAGAAGATATACTTTGCACAACCTAGATGCACATGTTTGGAATGTTTTACCTCATCCAACTTCCACACAACCATTAATATCGCTTTTACTTTAGATGCTTATAATTGGGATGTGAACCGCTACTCAAGTGGTTTGCAAGCAAAATTGACTTGTGTGGCAACAGACTTATCAAAAAATTAGTTCTAAAGCCAAGAAACTACAGATAATAGCACAGATAATAGCAAACATATCCAAAACCAATGAGTCCCTAGATAACAAATACCTTATAATGTTCTTCCATCTCTCAGCATAAAAATGTTCGCACAAAACACCATTTACTAATCTCAATTCTACTTAAATCGATCATTAGCACTAAACGTTCATATATTCAATTGGTACCTTAAACTTCAAAACTCGAAGATAACCATTCAAAAGGTTTCCACTTTAGTCTAAACCAGCAACCAAATGAACTGTAAATTCGAAACCCTAATTATGCCTAAACTTACAAGAACACAAGAACAAGAGAAAGAGAGCTTGCAATTTCTAAATGTTGGATACGACTCGGGGTTTTTAAATTTCCATAAAAGAAAGAAACACGAAATCAAGAAATCGCGATTCGTGTTACCTGGATACTAAAATCGCCGCCGAGGGAAACATTATGCGACTCCTCAGAGAAGAAATCGCCGGACGAAAACCCACCGACCGCGGCGCCTTCAAGCATAACCTGACGCTCCTTACCGTCGAGATCTGCGGCGACGGCAGCCAGATCGAATTCGGAGAAGAAAGGTCCCTGCAACACCGTGTTGACGCAGTGTACGGCGCACAGATTCGACTCTTGTACCTCGTGATACAACATCCCTCCGTTGCTCGTTCGTTCCATTTTCGATCGAGATTAAAAGACTTAAAAGATTCGGTTGTGAAATATAAAAATATTGCAGCGATGCGAAAGTCTCAAGAGATTGATAACGAAGCGATGAAGAAGATGAAGTAATGAAAAAAAAAAAAGATGAAGTGATGAGAGGAGAGAGAGATCGCAAGTTACAAACCTTTTAACCCTTTAAAAATATTTAAATAAGAAAAAATTGAAACAAAGGATGACACGTGTTTTTTTTTGAGAATTAAGGCCTTTTCCTTATTTTGCAGATAAGCCCGAAACTGTTTCCAATATAGGCCCAATATCTATAATCCTAAGTTTATGTTTTACTTGCTTCCCAAGTTAGGTTTCTCGAAATTTTGCTGAAGGGGATTGTTTCTGAACACAAGAAAAAGCTCTAAATTGTTTCTGAAAAACTCAAAATCATTCATTTGTTTGCGAAGAGGTGGTCAAAAAGTTTTAAACAAAAAGGTCATTAAAGAGTTACCAATAATAGCAAGAACAAGAACAAGAGTTTAAAGATCAAACATGCTAGCTTCCAGTCAAGCAGTTTATTTGCCAGCTAGGTTGCACTGAAACGGGTACGGGAACAGGAATCGGGTACGGAAACGGGGACGGAAAACGTCAAAGTAAAAATTATAAGATACGGGTACAGTATAGATACTTCAATAAACATAAGAAAATTATAAATATAAGTCTTAACATAAGTAATAATTATAACTATAAGTCTCAAAATAGAAGAAAATTAGTCTTAAATAACAATCAAAAACAGATCAAGAGAAATCAGAAAAGGTGAACTGGTGAAGATTGAAGAATATAAGGCACTAGACATGGGCGCAGGGCAGTGAATAGTCTTAAATCTAGTACACGTGAACGTGAAGAGATCAAGAGAAAACTAGAAGAGGTGAACTGGTTAAGATTGAAGAATATAAGGCACTAGACAGGGGCGCAGGGCAGTGAATCGTTTATATAAAAGCCTTATACCCTAGAATATGCCCTTTAATTCCTTTTTTCGTTTGAGGTTCTCTATAGAAAATAGCCTATTCTGAAAAGGGGACACTTAAATTATCTTAGAAACGACTTGGAGACGTCCTCGTATCTGTTTACTCCCTTTTCCTTTTTTGGTTGTCGTCTCTGCTTTCTCTGAAACGGCGGAGAAACGTTTCAGTGCTGTCCCCGTCAGGTATCCGTCCCCAAAACGTATCCGGGACGGGAGACGGCTGTCCGTAGGCGTCCTCGTGCATCATAGTTTGCCAGACATACACCTAATTCTCCTACCACTTAGCATGTATGTGTTTACTAGTGGCGTCGTCCATGATTCCATCTGGGACTAAAAATCTGTTCCCATCTAATGCGCCTTAACCTTTCTCCTTGGTGTTCATCCAAAAAGCAGCAAACTTTTCCTTCCAAGTAACTGTAACACCGGATCGAGTGATCACAACTATTTCAACCATTTCTGTTTCCACAAGTCATCGTCTGATGTTAGATACCGAAACTCTGTACAAAGGCAAGCCAACTTTGCAAGACTTTCTCCAGGAAGATACTCTAGTATCTTCAGCTTTAGCTCTCTTGGTAAGCGCATCAAACATGGTGGAGCTTTATCGCAAAGACCAATCAACAACGGGATAACAAGACCGTATTTTACCATTCTCCAGAACATGGATACCTCGTGGTAGATCCTCGAAGAGCCTTCTTTGTCAGACTTCATAGGCACAAACCCACGCTTATCAAGAACAATCCAATGCAGACTAGTCCCACTTAGAATTCCGTACACTACAACCATATAACCTAAGCTCTGAAACTTCACAGTAACGTACTCGATTGTATTGGTTTCCTTAGAGGTAACTAGCTCAGGCAGCGTATACCTTAGGGATACTGAAGGTAACTCCTTTGAAAAGCTAAACTTTTCAGAGCCAGAGCCAGGATTGAACAAGACAAATCCAGATTCTAACATTAACGCATGAACTGACATTGACATTGCCAACGTAGTTAACTCACTGGTATCACCACATTTCTCCATCAATATATTTTTACAAGAAGAATGGTTCACAATGTTGTACGGTACAAGCTAATTCGATCTAGGGTTCACTAGGGTTCGATGTGCCTCACCCGATTCGGAACAAGCTAATTCGATCTCCTGAACAGATGCAACAAAAATAGAATGATCGAGAGATTAGTAAATAAAGATCACCGGAAATGTTACTCCAAGAGATCGGAGAATATCCTCCGGCGATGGTGCAAGGAGCTCGTTTTTACGATTAAGTTATAGATCAACGGAGAAAGCGCTCATATATTTGATCCGTAGCTGTAGATCTTAGGCATCAAATTTTATCGTTTTCATATATAATTAAATATTGTATTCATCAACCTAGCAAAGTACGTAGTCAAAGAAGCATTTTACATATAAGTGAATTATTCAAAAATACATAAGCAAAGCAAAACCAAAAACAGAGCCAACCTAAATCACCAACAACTAAACCACATATATAACATTTACAAGCGAAACACTTTTCAAACCATACCTTAACAAACACTGTTGACTCCCAACTCTCTTTGACACCAGTTCCTTCATCAATGTGCTCGTCCTACAGCTTTCTTATACTTGTAGCGTTTTGATATCCATAGATACACTAAGAAGTTGAGGAAACTTAGTGTTGCCAGCAAGTAGAAATAGTAATCAAGATGACCTCGGTTCAAGTTATCCGGTATCCAACCCGGTTTACCGTTCTTCTTCGTTACCTTCATCACAACCGTCACAAGAACCGTGCTTAAGTAGTTCCCCAACGCAACCGTGGTCAACGACAAAGCAGAGCAGAGACTTCTCATAGCATCAGGAGCCTGATCATAGAAAAACTCAAGCTGTCCTATAAAGGTGAAAACTTCTGCACAACCGATAAGTAGATACTGCGGGATCTGCCAGAATATGGACATTGGGATCTGTTTCTGGTCATATGCATTGTGACTTTTGACGTAATCAAGCCTCACGACCTCAAGTACTCCTGCTGTGACCATGGCAAAGATTGAGATCACAAGACCTATACCCATACGTTGAAGCTGAGTGAAGCCTCGTTCATGCCGTGTGAACTTCCTTGCGAACGGGACAATGAACTGGTCGTATACAGGAGTCCAGAATAGTACACTGACCGTGTCGAAGAGTGAGAGTGAAGCTGATGGGATTTCAAAGTTTGGTCCCATGTGTTGGTCCAATGTGTTTCCTTGTAAGACAAACATTGTGTTCATTTGGCTGTACACTGTGGCGAACACTATCCCCGAGGCCCAAACTGGAAGAAGTGTGATTACGGACTTGAGTTCTTCAACTTGAGTAACAGAACAAAGTCTCCACGGATTCACTTCCCCGTCTTTGATGCTATCAGATTGACTCTCAACAGCTGCCTTGTCGAAAAAACTGAGATATTATTCAAGACATTGATTAGAAAACAGAGTTAACGATTCAAACTTTATAATTGTTAAAGATGGACACTTTTGTTTTCTTACTTTAAGTTATCAGTATGCACGAGTTTCCTGCTACCTTTGATGTTACTCTCATCATCTGCGGTTTCGAAGAGCAGAGACTTATCATCTGGTACCTTAACACGCATCTTCCGAAAAGCCGCAACTATAACCTGAAAGATCCGTGTAAGAGGACTCCCTCCAGGTCTCTGAAGCCTGTAGAAACGGCTTCCCAAGAAGAAAAAGAAAACCGCAATGAGCATTGCGACTGTTGGAACACCGAAACCCCATCCCCAACCAACGTTCATTTGTATCCAGACAAGAACTGTCGCAGCAATGAGTGCTCCAACATTAATGGAGAAGTAAAACCAGTTAAAGAAAGAGCTCTTCTTGACCTTCTCAGCCTCATCATTCTCATCAAACTGATCAGCTCCAAAGGACGAAACACACGGCTTTATACCGCCTGTTCCAAGCGCAATCATGTAAAGCGCGACAAAGAAAACAGCCGTCTGACCCGAATTCGGATGACATGTATTGCCATCGCAGTTACCTGGTTTAAGTCCAGGAACTGAAGCTGATAATGTCAAAAGAGTCATACCCTTCAAGAAAAAAAACAAACGTGTTACTTCCACCAAAAGATTCACATTTTGATCAACCGAATCTAGTTAAAAACAGAGCAAAGTAAAACTCACGGAGACATAGATGAAAACAAAGATTGCAATAGTCCAATATCGTCCAAGATAAGCATCAGCTAGAAAAGCTCCAATCAAAGGAGTTATATAACATGTTCCAGACCAATTCGTGACGTTATTTGCAGCCGTAGCATTGCCTTGATTCAGACGACTCTCAAGATAATTCACAAGGTTAGTACCCATGCCATAGTAAGCCAATCTTTCACAGCACTCATTTCCTACACAAAATTTTAACAAACACAAAAAAATAAATAAAATTGGGACTTTATTTAGATAATAAATAAACACACAACATATTTTAAGGTTTCAACTCTTTTTTATTTTCCTTTTTTTCCATACTGATATAGTAGGACAGTAGTAACACCCACCAAACTCAAACATTTTCCAATATAATTTTAAATGGTCTCTCTATCATTCAATAAGATCCACTTTTTAATCATTACTTTTATTATTTACATGTATAAATATTGTTTTTGAGTGGACATCATAAAAACAGGGGACCTGAGGTAATTGCCTCAGCTGGTTCTGATCCTCCTATAAGAGTATAAGGCAATAACGATGAAGAAGAAAGGTTGGTGAAACGATAGGAAGCTTACCGAGGATGAAGCGGCAAGCCTTCCAATTTCCAGTTTTCTCCTTGTTTGCAGGATTTTTGTGAATATCAACAGTTCCATCTTCCGTATACACATCTTTTTCGTCCATATTCCTATAATAAATAAATAACAATTACTAGCTTTTTCAACAAAGATGTAACAACCAAACACACACCTAAAGATCCCTTTGAAAGATGTAACAACCAAACACACACCTAAAGATCCCTTTAACTAAAACCTCAAGTATTGAGGTTTGAGCAGCAGCAAACCCTCGAAAAATTCAACTAGCTAAGATTTCTAGATTTGGTCAATACAGTAAACTAGTAGATTATGAAGATGAAGCAAGTACGAAATTTTCATGGTCTGAAACACCCAGATAAGCCTAAGGGGGTGTAATGAACATAAAAGTTAATAAAAAAAAAAGATTTTCACACAAAGAAAAGAACAAGAGTATAAACAAGATTCAAGAAAAAGAAAAAGACAAACCTTTGTGGGAGAGAGAAGTCGATAGTGACGGTGGCAGAGATGGCAGACGAGAAGAGATTTTATCGGACAGACTGAGAGAGAAAAAGAGTTGCCGAGGAACAACACGGCACTTGTCGTCGGTGTAATGAGTATGAAGCTTATAAAAACAAAGAACGCTCTGTTCTCAGCTTTGTAGTATATATCCCATAAAGATAAAAATAAAAATGAGCGTAGCGTTGTTCACTTTTCTTTCGATAATTTCAATTTAACGCCTCTTAAGTTTTGTAGTTTTCAGTTAGAGCCAATTTAGCTTTGTCACATACTCACATTTATTTAATTGTTTTGTTTTTTGACTCATAAGTATAAATAGACAATTATCGAAGGATGTGGTAGGAAAATTTAATATATTCTCCACCAAACTTTTAGAGTGGACGTAATAATTGCCTTCTCATACTAAAAACAAGAAAGGACTAAGGTGTGAAAACAAAAGGTTAGTCATCAAGTTAATGAAAATTTGGATTTCTCCTTTAAATATTGTGTTCATACTTCGTAATCGTGTATCTTTTAATATTTTATCTTGAGTTATAGATATCTTGAATTCAGCTTTTCCCTGACCCAAAAAAAAAAAAAAAAACTCTTTTTCTATATAGACTTTTGGTGAAATTTTATTTAAACTACGCCAATATTCACACAGATTTTTTGCATTTATAATTTACTGTTTATAACTTTTAAATGATTTTATATACATAAATAAAATTAATGTTGATTTTGTTATATGCAATTATTAAGTGTTTACACATGTAACTGTCATATATAGAGAATAGATAATTAATGCATGGTTTATTTCATTATTTGTTCTTTTTATATTTTACTTTTTAACCAATAATATATAAATATATATATGACATGCTGACAGCTGACAGGTCAAAACCCATAATAACTCAACTCAATTTACATTTTGGTGGTCCGGTCTCAAAACTGTTTGATATATATCCAAATCCCAACTCCCTAGATTGAAAACATTTTTCTAAAAGGAATCAGTGGCATTTTTTCTTTTTTAAATGAGTAAAAAAGTAAGGCTTCAGTTGATAGTTCTGAAAACTACGGTAGTGATGATATTTGAAAGCTAATGGTATTTTGATTTGCTTTCGCTGAAATAAAAAAGATGTAAACTGTCAATTGCCAATAAAATAACCGTTGGTCAAAAAGATTCAGTAAGGACGTATATAAACTTTTAAAAATGCATGTGAATCGATATAGTTGACATAGTTGGATCCTATTATCTACGACGAATTTGGCTGTATCTCAACTTCGTCGTTGACTTGAACTGTTTAATCCAAATGATTTACTGTTATTTATTTATTTACTTATATAAAATACCCAAAAGTAAACTAAAATAAACAAAAAGTAACAAGCTCGAAAGTGGAAAAAAATAATAACTTAACCCATATTAAGAGGTACACTTCAAACTATTTGATCAATTTTGATGTTTTATTTAGAACTCAAAACATGTTTAACCATAGAAATATTTTTTCGAAAATTAGTGACAAATGCAAAAAGAAAAAAATATGTATGTCGTTTATTATTAAAAAGAAATGTTCTTTTTAAACAAAATTCCAAAACACTATATAAAGAGCTTGTTTTTAGGTCATAATAGTGTACTACTTCGATTCTTTTTTATTTTATTTCATTATAATTCTTACTTCACGCATCCCTATTCTCTTGACTCTTCTAGTCTACTTTTCTTACATACTCGTCTAATCAGTTACCAATATACTTTTGAATTACATTTACTAGTTGTTGGGATGAGACATTAAGAGTTTTATAAGACCATGATATTTTTGATGTGGGTTTTGTGCCACGGACCCGAGTGTCGCCAGTTTGAAAAATTGGGTTGCAAGGGTTTGTCAAACGGAGTGTCGTGGTGAACAACACTTGGTCCGCAGATTTTACCAAAACACTTGAGTACGAAAAAAATAGCACTACAGTAAAATGATGAACAACATTTTATTTTTGTGTCATAGATATAAAAGAATTTGTTTATCCGTGTAAATATATGTGTGTTTATAAATTCTTCGAATCATCTCGAAGATTAGAATAAAGTAATTGTTTAAAGATTGGATTATTTTGTAAGCAAAAAACACAGTGCCGCTGACCTAAAGAGATACTGAGATCCAATGCATTATTTAACATTGCTTGTAGAATTATGTGTTCACATGTGGTTTAGTCATTAATTAGTAAGTAATCTTTAATTAGTTTTCTGAACTAATCATTAATATCCGTTGATACATTTTAAAATAATGGTCTAATTAATGGCATGTTTCACAGCTTGATTTCGATAGATATTGGCCAAGAAAGCTCAAAGCTCTATAGCTCTTTAGCAAATCACTGTTGATCTTCTCACACTCGGAACTATCGACTTTAAGAAACAGAGCAAGAAACAGAATCCGTTTGCAAATTCCTAACAAACACAGTTAAAACTCTAAAACAAGCATACTCTCCCCTAACCAGCTGATATTTCAGTCTACGACCTAAACTGACTAGAGCACACCTAAAAATACAAGACCAGTAATTAAAAACATATAGGAGTCCTAAATGAACTAATAAATAAGACTTCAACGTTGATATGAAAGGTTGTTGGGAGGTCCAACTGTAATAGAATAGTAGTAATACGAAAATTGTGTCAGATCTATAACTGAAAATATAAAATACTTAATGCAATATAATCACTTGATAGATCCACAAATCAATGATGTGCAATTATATAGGAATTTGGATCATTCATATTTGATTATTTCACGGGATCATAGCAGTTGACCTTTTGATTCCAGTCTATATCATCCATTGATTCTTCACATCCAAATAAGAAAAACGATTTATGTGCTTCAATTCCAAGCATTTTTTTTTCTTTCTTTTCTGAATTTTTATAATATTTAGTTATTTACTAAATAAAATAACAAAGATGGAAAGTTAAGGGGAATAAATGAAACATTCTTAGAATTTATTGGCAAGTTTATTTTTGTGTGTATTAACTTCAGTTGTAGATATTTCAGAACTCTCATCATGATTTTAGAGAATAATAAAGTTAACATAATTCAGGAAAATTATGTTGATTCTAGACGCTCTCTAGATGCCAGATTAGTTCTCTAAAGAGGAAAAGCTAGCTAAAACGTATACTTAAGAGCTGCTTGTGAAGACTAAATCTCTAGAAATTAAAGGCTAAAAGGTGACCTAAGTATCACTATCGATGACAACTTTGTTTTCCATTATCTTTAACTTTTTGTAACAACTTTAAAAAAAGTTTTTACTAATCTCACAACAGATCAAACCTGAAGCAAGAGTAGGTTTTATCAGAGAATTGTTCTGATATCAGTTAAAAAATCAATAAAGTTAATTTGCATTAAAACTATACATCTGAAATTTGTTAATGAGATTTGGTCTTTACTACTCGTGACGATCACACGAATATAACACTAATCAAATCCAAAATAGGTGAGTGTATATATGACGCTTGAGTTTTCACAACTTCATATATTCTTAATTTCAGACTTCCAAATCCATATATTTTTGACATACTCGACATGAACTGCATTATTTGGTACGACCACGTACTGATTATAGTTCAGGCTTGTACAATAACCAGGTAAATTGGTTCTCTAATTAATATCGGATAACTGATACGATTCATCTTTTTATGCCTCATCTTCACTAGTATTTTGTTTCTTACTTTGTCTGTCTCCTTCATCGGATGGTTGTCGTCTTTCTTGTTTTCTTCCTACCTCCGTTGGCAGCAAGACATCCTTTTTACTATCTCCGGACAGTACTTGATCAGATTCGCATTTCACTTCCTGCACAAATAAATTATTAATTAAAACACAAGCAATAATCTTGTTATTTTAATGTGAACGTTAATTATGCTTTTAACATATTGGATGATAGCTTAAGATGTTTGTAATCATACCGGAATTTTTCCAACAATCATATGAGCCTTGTAGAAAACATCTTTAACTTGGTTTTCATCACCCCAAGCCTCCTCAAACTTGGTCATTAAATCTTCATTTATAAGCTCTACACCTTTCTCCTTGGCCTTCATCGCGGGCTGCCACGATCTCAAGAACCCTATAAACCCTTTCAGCGAGAGTTTATGCGGAATGTTAAGAGTTATAGGCTCTCCTTCGGACCCCATCCCTATGCTCTCAAAAGGAAACGTCAACGTTTTATAACCTTCAAATGCCAAATTCATAACAGGAGTTCTAAAAGGTAGAGTAGAGTCCACAAGGCGCTTCATTATGGGATCGACCTCAGGCGAGATAATGATATCGTTGTATACCCAAACGGCAATTAGACCTCCGTCTTTGCGAAGAACACGTTTTGCTACATTGAAAAATGTGGTGATGTCGAAAAAATGGACAGCTTGTGCAGCAACTATGAGATCAACAGAGTTTCTCCCCCGATTAGAGCCACCATCTCATCTTCTGACATCGTTATTGGAGTGTGATGGTAACTGATTCTTGAGTGTTTGATTGCTCGTTTGAGTTGTGCTTCGTTTATATCGGTAGCCACAACATTCTCGTAATGCTCCACAAGCTGTAAAGATATATATATATAGATAGTTCTTGGTATCGTCAAGACTACAGTATGTATTTATAATATGATGAACAAGATTCTATTTTTGTTATATTATATACGTACTACTGTACTAGACTACTAGTATATGCTGATTATGCTATATATATATATTATATATATATATATGATTTATCCACGTGGTCTCATATATGGTTGATGAATATTTTATGAATCTAGTGAGAAAGTACCAACATAATTGACATGGGTCGACAAAAGAGTCCTCCTAAGTGTACATTTTGTTGCTGGCATGGGCTTATTACTTATTAGCATAATCGCCGTATCACAAATCATACTAATTTGGTCTTACAAGTATATAAGAAGGTTTTAGATTTTCGAAGATCTCAAAAGATAAGAATTAGAAAGTTGATAATTACCCCAATAGCAGCCTGACCGTTACCAGTTCCGACATCCCAAGCAAACTTGTGGTCCTTTGTCCGTGCGGCAATCTTCTTGTACCAATCGATGGGATATCTAGGCCTTGCGTCGAGATAAGCTTTAGCCTCGTTCTCTGATAAGGCAGCCATTTTCCTCTTACTCTTCTCCTCTCTTCTTGTTTCCTTGCTTTGTTTTTTTATATACAACTCTCTAGTTTTGTGTACTCACTCTTGTTTGTATTAATATATTATGAAAAAAAAGTTGAACGAAGTCCAACTTGACGAGAGGTAAAAAGTTTCATTATGATAAGTCCTTCCAAAGGAAGCCGTGATCTTTAAGGACTTCTCTGTTTTAATATATGTTTTGGTTAAACAAGACAAAACAGTGTCAGTATATAAGTAAAACATGTGACGTTCCATGAAATGATAGAGGGAAAAAAAAGATTTCTGAAAAATCCATGATTTTTGGACTTTTTTACTCCTTTCCTTGTCTCAATCAAAATTTCTTGATTTCAATAACCTCTAAAATGATTTGTTGGAAAGAAAAAAAAAACAAATCTTAGTAATTTTTTGGCAATACGTCCTTTTACACTCAAGAACAATCAAAGTTACAGTAAAATTTAATGGACTAGTATGATTTGTGTTCTTCTCTCGTCAATGTCAAGGTCTCTCATCGATAATGATACAATCATACGATTCTTTTAGATGCAATTAGACACCTATTGAATACTACATTGGAAAGGAAAAAAGGACTAAAATCTCACTAAGTGACAACTGACAAACTATCAATACAAATAATCTCACTAAGTGAGGAACTATCAATTTCAAAATTTATCAAACAAACAAAATATATATATGGCTAGAAATAATTCGAGGAAACTGTGTTTTGTGAAAAAATAAATAAAAAATCTGGTTTCAACTCATAATGGGCTCGGTTATGGGCTTATCTATTGGGTTAGTTTTACGAAGATAAGTGAGGATATAAATGAGAATTATTAGATGAGAGTCTCTTAGTTTTTTTTTTTTTTTTTTCTCTCTTTCTTTCTTCACGAGAGCAGAGTATCGTTGCTCTGTTCTTGTATCTCTAACTCCGACGAGTTTGTTCTGAGGGTGGTGTGTGATTCCGAATCTACATCCGCTAAGTTCTGGTTCACCTTCGATCGCGTTTCTTGATCGCTTTTGAGTTGGAGTACGAGTCGTGAAATCATGAGTGAGATCGTGAGAGTTCAAGAGATCAGTTCCAAGTCTGAACACCTAAAGATAGCGTCCAAGAACTGCTTGAATCAGATTACTATCATATCTAATGTTTCTTCTTCTGATCGCTCGTTTCAGTCTAATGGAAGCTTCAAAGACTTCGTTTCTGTGTTATTGGCTCGACGTGACAGTTACCGTATAAGGAGGTTCTCTTTGAAGCTGCGGTCAATGGATTTTGATTCAGTTACGTACAATCTTGTCAATGATTGTGTACGCAATGTGTTGAATCGACGTGTTTTGGATCTTGAACTGGACGTAAATGTCAATGAAGGTTACGCACTGCCATCTGAAGTCTTCACTTGCAAGAAAGTTGCGAAATTGAGACTAGGGTCTGGTTTTGTTATTGAAAATATCCCTAAGAACGCTCTGCTTCCAGCTCTGAAGACCCTCCTTCTTGATAAAGTTCGGTTCAATGATACTAATGGTGATTGTGCGTTTACAAGGCTTATTTCTGCTAGCCCTGTGCTCGAGGAGTTAGTCATATACAGGAACGACAGTGAAGATTGGAAATGGTCTCGCATTGTGGTTAGCCAGATCCTTAAGAGACTTACTTTTCGAGGTGGAGGTTGGAGAGATCATAGTGGATGTAGTTTTGAGCCTATTAGCTTTGATACTCCGAGTCTTGAATACTTCGAATACTTTGATATTCTCCGAGATGAGTATCCAGTTGTTAATCTCAACTCACTTGTTGAAGCTAAGATAGAACTTTTTGTTTTTCTTGGTGGTGATCACTACGATGCTAGGAATCTGGTGAAGGCCTTAAAAAATGTTCGGATTCTGAGCGTTGGCGCTGTTGACACAATGCATGTAAGTTATCTCTATTGTTTGTCTTTAATATGTTACTGCAGCTTAACAACTAGAGTATCTAGCTAGGAGGAACCATTGAGATACGAAAATCATAATCTTGCTAGACATTAGAATGATTTGTTGAAGTTATGACTGACTAAAGTTGTCTGTTTAAACTCTGTTCCAGGTGTTTAATACCTTCAAAAAAAAAGTACCAGTGTTTGAAAACCTGAATCATTTATCAATTAGCACTGAATTAGCTTCTGTCTGTTGGGATGCTGTGCCAATTCTGCTTGAGAAATCTCCAAATCTGAAGACTCTCACCGTTGAGGTATGACCAAAGACACCCCCTAAAAGTATATATTGTTTCAACAAAAGAATCAAAAACTCTGACAAAATCTTCCTGTATTCTTTTTTTACAAGGCTTTGCATTACAATACTCAAGACCGTGGGGATGTGAGCTCTGTATGCAAATGCTTGGATGGCTATTATTTCCTATCGTCATGCCATATTAAGGTTCTAAAGATAACAAAGTTCAAGGGAGATATCGGAGAGATGGTGCAAATAAAGCATGTATTGGAGAAATTGCCGCGTCTTGAGCTGTTGGAACTTCATAGTCAGGCAAGCAGAAATGACTTAAAGCTGATGATCATGATGCGTCTCCTAATGCTTCCTAGAGCTTCGTCAAAATGTAAAGTCAAGGTCAAGTTTTCTTGATCAAACATCAGTTTGTTCCCCTCAACATGATCTTCCATATCTTCTGATAAGAGAAAACATGAGAACTGGGTTTGTTTAATTAGTGTCTTTCCTTGATAGAACAGCTTGACATTGTTTTGGCCATCTCTCTGACTCTCTCTGGTTGCTGTGTCGTTCCTAAAGCTACATCTTTCATTACTCATTTTGTGTTGCATGTTACTTATATACACAGTCAATATTTGACAATTTGGTGAATGGTATATGATATGCCTGATGTTATCTTCTGCTCTTATAACATTGTAGTTTGGATGACTTTATCAACATATTCAAAACGAGTAAAATCTCTGTATAGGCAACACAAACGACTCATTAACCACACTCTAAATGTTACAAAACTCAAACCATCACCCCAAAATAAAAGAAGAAAAAATGTAGACATTTACCTAGTAAATAATGTGCCGATAACCAAATCTTTATTTTTCACCTTGTAAATAATGAATTTGTTCATAAGACAAACAAAAAAATAATAAATAATAATGAGTTTGTTCAAAAAACATAATATGGCTTTTATTTCATTAAATATAATTATTCCAGTGAAAAGAAAAAAAACCGCGGATCCAGAACGTGGCCCGGGTTGACCACGTTCTCCACTTTTTCCCCAAATCTAAAACCCTAAATTCTCAATTGCCGTCGCTCTCGTCACACTCTCCGTTCACTCCACCAGCGAAAATCCCCGTTGAAATTTCTGTGCTTACAATGGAGTTTTCCTTACAAGACGACGATTTTGGAGGAGATTATTCCGCTGCTGCAAATGCCTCCAGGGCTTCAGGTCGGTCTCCACATTAATTGATTCCTCACGATTTTTTTTTTTTTGTGGTTAGATTGGAGTTGAGGTTTTTCTCATTGTTTTCTATCTGTATCATTCAGGTAATAAAAGAAGCTTCGGTGATCTTGAAGACGATGAAGATGATATCTTCGGATCAAAAAAGGTCGGCTTTTTTTCAAATTTTTTACATTTATCAGAAGTTCAGTTTTTGCTCATCTGCTTGATCAATGTTGAAATTATCGCTATTTAGGGTCGAACTAAAGTGGAGGAAGCTGCACCTGGTGTTGCTACTGGGATGATTTTGTCACTCCGAGAGAGGTTTTTTTTCCTTCAAATCTTTGTGTGCAAAGCTTATGAATTTTTTATGTATAGTCCTAACCTTGTTCTATCCTCTTCTCTTTGCCAGTCTTCAGAATTGTAAAGATGATCTTGCTTCATGTCAAGTATTGTTACTATTCTCTTCTCTATTTCACTTTATACTATTGCTGCTGTTTACAATTGCATCTTTTTTTTTATGTATCTAACTATATGTTTTTTGTTAGAATGAGCTTGAATCAGCCAAGACAGAGATTCAGAAGTGGAAATCAGCGTTTCAGAACGAGTCCTTTGTTCCTGCTGGAAAATCTCCTGGTTAGCCTCTCCATTACAATGTTGGTTTGCGTATTTGTTTATGTAATGCTAATTATTGATTACTCAAAATGATTCTGTTTGACTTCAGAACCTAGATTTCTGATTGACTATATTCAAAACCTAAAATCGTCTGAGAGATCTTGGAAAGAACAGGTTGGCATTTGAGTAATAGGTTGTGTATTTATCAATATGAAGGTCTTGGATTTTTTCAGATATGGTTTGATGGGTTATTTCTCTTTTCAGTTAGAAATTGCAAAAAGAAAAGAAGCTTCTTGCATTGTACAATATGCAAAACGGGAACAGGAAATGGCAGAGTTGAAGGTATTTCTCTAAGAACTCATCGCCTAAATGATATCCTCGTTGCCTTTCATATGTTTTCTTGAACATTACATAAAAAATGTCTTCTTTGATTTGTAATTTTAGTCAGCTATACGCGATTTGAAATCTCAACTCAAGCCAGCGTCAATGCAGGTACGCCTCTCCACATGTTTTCATTCTGAAATAAGTTACATAATTATGGCAACAAAGTAAACCATGAAAATTAGTTGTTGAAGAAACTTTAACTTCTAGGTATAGGCCTCTTCTTTTTATGTCATAGTGTTCCTTTGAAATTTTTCATCCTCGACCTTGATTCATGTAGAGGAAAAAATCTCCTTGTCCTGTACTTTCTCTGGTCTGAATATGATGATATGCCTGATGTTCCTTGTAATCCTATTCCTAGTCTGAGATATATGGCTATAATGTCAAATCACATTAGTCATCTAGCAGCTCTAAATGATCAGATAGGAGTGTACTTAAAATATTATTGACTTAACTTTGTAGGCGAGGAGGTTGTTGCTGGATCCAGCAATTCATGAAGAATTTTCACGCCTGAAGGTTAGCACCTACTCTTTTTCTATTTGGCGTTAGACTACCCTATCATAAGTATGTAATTGTGGTAATATATTTTTAGATAATCCAAACTTGTTGCTACTAGACTAAATTCTTCTTGAGTTATGAATGGCCTGAAACAAGATTACTTAATAACTTATACCTGATGCTGTCTTCATTTAGAGAATACTGGTATAAAATAAGTTTGTTTGACTTTCTCTTAGGTCACGAGTACAGTTGCGGATGAAATCTCCTAACATTTTTTCTTATAATTGTTGCAAACTTGAAATGAAGAATGAGTAAATGAAGCTTGACCTCAAATATCTGGTTAATGCAGAATCTAGTTGGGGAAAAAGACAAGAAGATAAAGGAACTCCAGGATGAGAATGCAGCACTTGCTTTTACTACTCAAGGCAAGATGGGAAAAATGCTTATGGCAAAATGCAAAACCCTGCAAGAGGAAAACGAGGAGATTGGGCACCAAGCTGCTGAAGGAAAGGTATAAGCTTGTTCTACTCTCAGTCTTTACTCTGGAATTGTTCGGATTATAGAAGCAATAGTCAGTCGTCTTCATCTATAAAACATGATTTCCTGAAAAGGGTAAGACAATTGATATTTCCCTATGTTCATGTTGTATTTACAGATTCATGAACTAGCAATGAAGCTTACACTGCAGAAGTCTCAAAACGCAGAGCTTAGAAGTCAATTTGAAGGTAAAGTCATATGTTGATGTTAGATTTAGCAAAAGATTCTTCTACAGATAGAATTTCGAATTGAGGTTTTTGTGGATTGCAGGACTGTTCAAACACATGGATGAATTAACAAACGATGTTGAGAGATCAAACGAAACGGTAATTTATCCTCTGTCTTTATCCTATTACGAGTTTTTTCTTAATACGGGAGATTGATTATGGTTTTTTGTCGGAAATGGGACTTTAATGAATCTCTCAGGTGATAATATTGCAAGAGAAATTGGAAGAGAAAGAGAAGGAGATAGAGAGAGTAAAGAAAGGTATGGAAATTGTTGTGCCTGATGTTGTAGTAGGTGACGACAAGAATGATGAAGTTGTTGAAATTGATGAAGATGCCAAAGAAATTGATGGTGGAGAATAGAATATTAGCTTATCAAACAGATGTTTTGTACATTTTGAAAGTTTTAAAATCACATTTTAATTTCATTTTATATCTCTGCATCTGTTATTGTTTCAGTGCTAATTCTTCATCCTCTTCGTATCTTTTTCTTTACAAGTTTCCTCCTCCAAAACCATTGATCAGATAAGTCTAAATTTTGGGGGACAAAAGTGTAATAGTAAATAAATTGGAGTACTCAAATCGAATACTGATAAATAAAAGTAACATTTATTACACTTTTTCCCCCAAAAGATAAATAAATCACAACTTTAGGTCAATTAAGTTGCAGTTGTCACGAACGAATTCAAAATCCGAAGGAGCGGGAAAATACAGAGTGACGTGTCACAATCCATCATCATCTCCATTAATCAGATCAAAATAATAGGGTTCATCACAAAAATCCAGAAACCGTCACAGTTCAAATTTTTTCAAAAAAAAAATCTCGAAAAAAATGGAGAAGTACGAGAAGCTAGAGAAGGTCGGAGAAGGAACATACGGCAAAGTCTACAAAGCGATGGAGAAAGGAACTGGTAAGCTCGTAGCTCTGAAGAAGACTCGTCTCGAGATGGACGAAGAAGGTATCCCACCAACCGCGCTTCGTGAGATCTCTCTTCTCCAGATGTTATCTACATCGATCTACGTTGTTCGATTGCTCTGCGTCGAACACGTTCATCAGCCTTCAACCAAATCGCAATCCCCCAAATCCAATCTCTATCTCGTTTTCGAGTATCTCGACACTGATCTTAAGAAATTCATCGATTCGTATCGGAAAGGACCTAATCCTAAGCCGCTTGAGCCTTTTCTGATTCAGAAGTTGATGTTTCAGCTTTGTAAAGGAGTCGCGCATTGTCATAGCCACGGTGTGCTTCACCGTGATTTGAAACCGCAGAATCTTCTTCTTGTGAAAGATAAAGAGCTTCTTAAGATTGCTGATTTGGGTCTTGGTCGTGCTTTTACTGTTCCTCTTAAGTCGTATACGCATGAGATTGTTACTCTTTGGTATAGAGCTCCTGAAGTTCTTCTTGGATCCACTCATTATTCAACTGCTGTTGACATGTGGTCTGTTGGTTGTATCTTTGGTTAGTCTCACTGATGATGTTTTTTTGCTGTTCTCTGAATTCGTCTCTCTGCGTTGTGATTTTTGTATTTATGTTTGTTTTTTTGCTATCTTTGAATTTGTATTAGCTGAGATGGTTAGGAGGCAAGCTCTCTTCCCTGGTGATTCTGAGTTTCAGCAGTTGCTTCATATCTTCAGGTATTTTGAGTTTACCTTCAATTGGCTATTTTGGTTTTGTCCAGTGTCAGTGTGAAATGCATCATTGAATGATGATATAGCTAGCTTACCAATTGAAAAACGGTTGATTCTATATAGTTCAGGTTTCATTGATCATAGTTCAGTGGATTTAAGGATTCAGTATTCTTGAATAGAAAAACTATGATCTTGTTAATGGTTCCTTGTTTGGTTCATGGAGGTTGCTAGGAACACCAACTGAGCAGCAATGGCCTGGTGTTTCCACTCTCCGTGACTGGCATGTTTACCCTAAGTGGGAGCCGCAAGACTTAACTCTTGCTGTTCCTTCTCTTTCACCTCATGGAGTTGATCTTCTCACGGTAATCCACTGCCTGATGACCATAGCATATGAATATTGTTGTTGCAGAGCAGCTCTAAGCTCCTCATCTCCTCTTCTTCTTATGCCTAAGCTGAACACTGCTTTATTCATTCTTTCTGATTGAGCTTTATGTTTGAACAAATGCAGAAATTGCTCAAGTACAATCCAGCCGAAAGAATCTCAGCAAAAACAGCACTTGATCACCCATATTTCGACAGCCTTGACAAGTCTCAGTTCTGAAGTGAAACACTCACATGTTCATTTGTGAATCTGTTGTCATCGTCTTGGTGAATGTTAAACATTTGTTTTATGTTGGTTTCCGACACATCAGTGTCTTCCTATGTTTGGATTAGAGATCTGTAGTCTTGCAGAAGAAACTGGTAATGCTTGTTTTCTCAAGTAAATGTAAAACACAATGGTGTGGTAGCAATGAAATGATTACTTAAAGATCGTTTATTCTTGTGTAATCATACAAATTTGATGCTCAGCATTCTGAAAATGTCAACTTTGAGAGTTAAAGTGAGACCTTCGAGCGAGGTGAAATAAAGGGTCTTTTATAGAATTGTCAAACCCAAATGTTACGTACAATGGTATTAGTGTACACGATTGGTATTCTGACACACACACTTGCCCACAAATGGTTTACAACACAAGTAGCTGCTCAAAGACACTAAGTTAAAAAGATTGATCGCTACACACAATTGAAGGAAACCAAATAATACAGTAGTCGTAGACGTAGCAGCTATCGATGATGACGTGAAGTGAAATCAATTGGACCACACATGAACAAGGCCGTGTCTGTTTCCTGTGTATATCTCATTGCGTTCCTCGTCATAGAAAAGAGCGGTTATGTCTTCTAAAGCTTCAGCTACCGCATTTCTTCTTTGCTTTGAGTTCTTCCCCGCACAACTGCTACTGCTCTCATCCTCTTTCGGAGGTCCACTGCTTGGTGTTATTTTAGCTAAGCATTTCCCAGTCAATATATTGCTAATATTGATTGATCCCGCTGCACCATCCCAAAAAAACACCATTAAACAATCTCCATCAATGGAATTTGTTAGATTATATAGGGTTATATATCTTGATGAGTTTATTCTACTTACCATTTCCTTCTATCCACTGATCTTCGGTATCTGCTTTGCAGTACGAGATGATCAGATCTTGATCACTTGTTATGTAGATATTATTTGTGTTACAGTCCGGATGCCATAGAAGATGGTCTTCAAAGGAAGTCACGAGCTCTCCGCGAAAATTCCAAACAGAAACGTTTCGATTCCTGAATGTCAGAAACAACTGGTTCTCATACAGAAATATGAATGCAGACGGTGTCATGAACTCAGCTCTACTAACTTCCATTAGCTCAGCATTTCTTACCTGAGTTTGCAAATCAGAAACCAATCTTTAGTATAAAAAAAATGTAAAACAAAAGCTTAAGATTTGATTGAATCAGACAAAAATCAACTCACGTCAAGAATTTGAAGATTCTCATTCTCTTGCTTAACAAGTAGTTTCTCATTAAATTGTTCAATGAAATCAACTTTCTTGTTTCGGTGAAGCAAATGATTGAAGGACTTGAGAACTGTGCCATCTTCTATTGACAGAATCTTCAGAGGAACATGACTGATAGCTCTCTTGAAGATCAATAACATTATCCCTGGACTGATGCAGGGAAACAAATGGGCAGTACAGTTAGAGAAGTTACAAGTCTTTCAATCCAAACTAGTGGACAGAACAGTAACGCAATCAGCTTGCTCAATATTTGCAAACATAAAACAGATGGAGGAAAGTTACCTGATCTTAATTTCCTGGACATTTTTATCTGATATCGAATATAGCATGGTATAGTTTTTCAGATCAAAAACCTTGTACACACTGCATGAAACAGCTATCGGGATCAGCGGATGAAACTTGTAGTCACAAAATATAGGTTGTTCAGACCAGAAAAGAACCTGTCCTGCGCAGAATAAGTCAGCACCTTTCCATTGACATCATCAAACTCAACAAAACCAGGCCACTTTAATGATTCAGACTCAAAAAGGGCAAACCCTGCATCGGGCTGACCTCTCAGAATATACCTAATAGTTGAAAATAACCAGAAACACACATAAGTTTGAATAACCCAGAAAGAACAATAGATTTGACTCACAATGGAAGACAACATACTCAATTCTAGTGGATCTGCATTTCAAAGAGCTGAAATTGTCTGAAGCATAAACCGAAACTGTGATGAGAGAATCATTGTTCTTGTTGTAGAACAAGCTCCTGATGACTTCATCTGGACTAACATTCAAAAAGCATATTCTTTTGTTCGTCTCTGCAAATGAAAATTAACAATCCAAAAGGTTAAACAACTAAACTTACAAAGACACAAAGCTGAATGAAGTAAGCGTACTCAAAGTTACGCAAATTATTACCTCTACTGAAAGCAGCGCAGACACCAGAATGGGCAAGGGCAAAGACAATGTCCCTTGCAGCAACAATCTCGATAACTTTTGTTCTTTTCATCAAAAACGGTAACGCAACTAAACAGTGTCCCTTTGGATCGTGTGTATCATATTGCTCCTGAAAAATCAAAAATCAAAATTAATTTAGCAAGAGAACAGCTTAATTAGTAAATTAATCAATGTCAATTAAGAGAATTTAAGTAAACAATGAGCAAACCAAGCATATTTCTAGGGTTTGGGAGGGAGATTCTCCAGAATCAGAGAAATTAGGGCAAAATCCCAAAGATTGAAAATTCAGAACATACCACGAGACGCATGTTGCGAAATCTTTCCTGGGCAGTACTAATAGAGAAAGCTCGATCCTTGCGAGATGAGATTTCTCTACGTTGAAGCTTCTTGACGCTGTTGACGAACCCATCGGGTCGAGACCTTTTCTTAGCCACAACTCTTCTTCCACTACAAGGTCTAGGGCTTGCTGTAATCCTTCTTCCTTCCATCTACTTCCTCCACTTCCTTCAAAGCCCTAATATTTTTACAGCAGGTTCCGATTTTTTTTTTTTTTTGGGAAACCCTAGAATGATGAGGAAGACAAGGCAAGAGCAGTTAAGAAGAAAGAAACCCTAAGCTTTAGGGGAGGAGAAGAGATGAAGAAGAAGCGAGAGTTGGGTATCTCCAGGAGGAAGACGAGAAGTGACGGCTACTACATGGGAGTGTGACGTAAGCAAGTTTTGAAGATTCAGATTTGGGATTCAATGTTTCAAAGCTCTTCTTCTTTGTTTCAAAAATCTCAATTTCGAGCATGAACCAGACGAAATCGAACCAATCTGAATTATTTTCGCGTAGATCGAAGACAAAAAAAGTTAAATTAAAAAAATTGAATATATTAAAACGTAGCGTTTTAAAGTCAAACAAAACAAAGTTGGAAGAAATTAGCTTTTATGGGCGTATTAAGGCCCAATATAACCTTAGAGAAGGACAATCCATTTATTTCACTTTTTACTTTTTCCTTCCAAAGATGAATATTATTGATCTTAAGAATGGTTATCCTCCAAATACAGTTGTTGAGAAAGCAATTCAAATACTCATGCATAACACTATCATAAGCTTGGGTCGAAATTTTTTTCACTTTTCTATATTTTAGAAAATTATCGAAAAATCTATTCAAAATTTTGGAACATTTTAGACACTTAACTTTTGAATCATGTGATTATAAAAATAAAACAGACGTCGCAAATTCACTGCAAAAAAAGTCAAATCATGAGACTCACCTTATTATTTTTATCAACTCCCTTCTTCCCAGTTCCCACACCTCAAGCTGAACTAATTAATGCAAATAGATCTTTGAAACAATATAAATATGGTCAATCTTTTGAAACAATGTACACGTACGAAAAGTCAAGCCAATTTTTCAGCAAAATTTTCAAACATGTGATTTAAAAAATTAACAGACGTGAGACGACACAAGTTCACTTATTACTAAAAGAACTCGATAAATAAAACAAATAATAAAGACATGATTATTATAATAAGCGAGCCAGATTAAACGCGGGCCAAACTCACAAAAGTCAGTCTCGTGTAAACGAAGAAATGGACCCAGAAAATGACACGGTGACTTATATCATTGAGTTTGTTTACGTAATAAACCCACACGATATTAGGCAAAAGCGACGGGTAACGCATTAAGCATGGTCTCTACTCTCTCTCTCTCTGTTACAAAGCCATGTGATGTGATGTATTAGTGATTTCAACCTGTAACCTCACCTTATTATTTTACTATCATTAATCTCCCTTCTTTCCCACCTCCACATAGCTGAAATAATAAATGCAAATGCAATTCTTTGAAACGAGATAAATATATATGGTCAATCAATACAAATTTTGTTTAATAAAAGTTCAACCAACAACCAATTTTTTTTTAAGAATAGCTGTTATACGTGGAGTGTAAACGGTCTTACGCTGTTTAAATGGCAATTAATATGGTTGACTGTATATTTTGTCCGTGTTTAAACTTTATTCCTTGTTAATCCAAATTCTAAGTTTTAGTTGAAAAAAATACTTAAAACTTACTATAAATACATTAGCTTTTGTTTGTGATTAACAATTACTTCATTACTTAGTATTCAACTATTGTTTTATTATTTTTACAATTCATATTTTATAAGTAACTGAAATTGCATAGAGAGCCTATAAGTAATAGTATATATGGGATAATTGTTGATTTGGACGTTTTGTAGGCCAAATCTTTCAAATAAGGTATTTTTATCCATGTTCTCAAAACGATGCATTTTTTTGTGAGGCTAAATAACGAAACTAACCCAAGTGAAAGAAGTATTTTTTGGTCAGGCTAAATGACGAAATTAATCCAAAGATTTTTGGGTTCGGGTATTTTGCCCAGGACTATAAAACACGGTAGACGGCGATGAGAAACATAAACAAATTAAGCAATCTGAAACTTTGACTGGAGAAATATTCAAAAAAATCTTTTAATATTTTCTCCTTAGATTCACCAAATACCAGTTTCTTTAGGGTTTAGTTTTCATCAATCGAAGTGAAGAATAAAAATATCAGAGATGGTGGAGGCAGTAACGTAAACGTCGGAACAATTATCTCACATCTCTTTCACTTGGGTTAGTTTTGTCAATTTTATTTTTGGCTCAACATCAACTATTTATTATCCAAATCAATACATCCAAATTAAAGGTAGATAACATTCACTTCCATAGAATTGGACCAAATGCAATGAATCGATCTAGTATCACCTTGAATCACTAGGCGGATCCAATGCTAACTAATCGAAAAACATTTTTTGGTTAGTTTCGTCATTTAGCCTCACCAAAAAATGCCTCATTTTGAGAACATGAATAAAAATACTTTTATTTGAAAGATTTGGCCCAAATAAACAATTATCCTATGTTTTTTTAAGAAGTTTTTTTTTATGAATTTAGAATGGTATAACAAATAGAATTTGGAGCCTAAAATTTTACCAAATTCTAAAACTTTGAAGCAAGTTATACACACCAACAAAAAAAAGAAGTATCTTATAAAAATGTAATTTCTTCCCAACTTATGAATAATCAAATCTCTATATATTTTCATCAATTATGTTTAAACGTTTTAAGTAATTGGAACCTTCTTAATTCTGATTATTTCATGGCATTTAGTCTATTCACTGCCAAAAAAGGCCTTAAAAATACTTTAGAATTTAGAAATACTCCCATTAAAAATCGTGGCAAATTTAGAAATATATTTTTAATCGAAAATATTTTTATTAAAAAAAAAAAAAAACGGATGTGTTATTTATATGAGTCGTGTCATAAAAATTAGTTACAGAAAAAAAAGGGTCTCACATTTAAGGAAAATAAAAACCTCTGACGAAAAAAAAGCGTAACAGAGAAGACGAAGACGAAGAAACAAGTATGAGTGGTGGTTCTGTTTCAATCAAACCCGATGATAAAAAGGAAGAGAAGCCAGCAGCTGCCATGTTACCACCTCCCAAACCAACCGCTTCTTCCATGGAAACGCAATCCGGTAAAAATAAATCGCGGCGGAAACGCAACTGCAAAATCTGCGTCTGTTTCAGTATCCTCCTCTTCCTCCTCATCGTTATAATCATAATCATCTTAGCTTTCACTCTCTTCAAACCAAAACGCCCAGTCACAACCATGGATTCCATCTCCGTCGAACGTCTCCGAGCTTCCGTCAACCCACTCCTCCTCAAAGTCTTCCTAAACCTAACGCTAAACGTCGATCTCTCGCTTAAAAATCCTAACCGAGTCGGGTTCAGCTACGATTCGTCCTCGGCGCTGCTTAACTACAGAGGCCAGCTGATCGGAGAAGCTCCACTCCCGGCGGACCGAATCGCGCCGCGGAAAACGCATATTTTGAATCTGACGCTGACGCTAATGGCGGATCGGTTGTTATCTGAGTCGGAGCTTTTGTCTGATGTCATGGCTGGCGTCATACCGCTCAACACGTTTGTTAAAGTCTCTGGTAAAGTAAGCGTTCTCAAAATCTTCAAGATTAAGGTTCAGTCGTCGTCTTCGTGTGATCTCATCGTCTCTGTTTCGGATCGTAATGTCACGAGTCAGAACTGTAAATATTCAACTAAGTTATAATTAAACAACAGATCTTGTAGATCTACAAAACTACTACACTTTTAGTCTTCTTGTTTTGTCTTTATTTTATTTTTGGGTATTTTGAATTTGGTACACTATTATTATGTATGTATTATTTGCTTTTAATCAATAGAGATTTGCGTTGCTTTTGCTTTTTTATTTTATTTTTAAAATTCTTGTTGAGATCTTATAATTGATTCAGCAAAATTAGTACTACGTTTTAGTCAATGGTGTCAACGTATACATGTAGCTATCTTTTTCAAAATTTTAAAGTTATATAAAGAAAAAGTCAGGTAAAGGATATCAAAAATCAGATGATTCTTAATTACTACAATCATATAATGTAGGCAGTTTGTAAGGAAGTAGTTGGCAGCTCAAGTCGCATTTAAAGCACTATCTTCTTTACTTTAGCTAGATCCATCTATATTTCCAACAAGTGTGGCTTGAAGCTCTCCAAATAATACAAGAAATAAAGATCCACACATATATTTTATAGTTTGTTGTCATGGCCAGGCGTATGCGTAAATCATCCAAACGTTGCGATTGCTGCACAGCTTGGTGTATCGTCTTGACCATTCTAATCCTCGCCTTCGTCATTGCGATAATCTTGGTATTGGAGGTTTACAAACCCAAAATCCCTATAACGCAGATCTAAATCAGCCACGAGTCACCTTACAAGTCGTCGTATATCTTTACCGGTTGATGTTCAGCTCAATTTCACAGTTATTAGTCTCTATATTATGATCGAAAATGGCAACGGTCTTCAAGCAGGAGATAAGAAAGACAGTAGTTGTATACAGAGAAACAAGTTGGTGATATTGAGCTTCTCTCAGGTACATTGCCAGCTAAAAGGTCCAAGACACACATAGTCAAGCTGTAAAATCACTATGGACTTCCCTTCTATGAAAGTGTAGAACCAAGAATGTAAAACGAGCACTAAGTTGTATAGCTTGAATTCGTCTTTTGGTAAACATATAGGTACTGTAAAAGGATTGCTTTTTATGTCATACATTGTATTTTCCCAACTGGATCTGAATATCTCTCGATCCTAAGTTCATCTCCATCTGAATATTCCTGATTCTTCATATGAAATTTCTTAGAGAATAGAAACTACAAAGATCTTTACCAGAACGAGAGAAAGAACAAAAGCATTCATTTATATGCTCATCGTCTCAACTCTAAAGAAAGCATTTTCACCAAATTGAATCTCACAAAACAAAAAAACAAAATGATCTCATATCTGCATCAACAACTGTTTCTTAGATATTACATAGCAAAAGATGAACAATTTAAAGAAACAGAGATACTATTGACCTTAGACAAGCTCAATGTACGCCATTGGAGCATTATCACCTCTCCTTGGAAGAGTTCTGATGATCCTCGTGTATCCTCCATTCCTCTCACCATATCTATCAGGAACCTCAGCAAAGAGAGCATGAACGATCTGCTTCTCATAGATATAACCCAAAGCTTGTCTTCTCTTGTGCAACGAACCGTCTTTAGCCAATGTAATCATCTTGTCAACGAACTTCCTCATGGCACTGGCTCTAGCTCGAGTCGTCTTGATTCTCCCATGCTTAAGAAGCTGAGTCGTGAGTCCTCTCAGAAGAGCTTTACGCTGGTCCGGTGGTCTGTTCAGCTTCGGAACACGTCGTCCGTGTCTCATCGCGTAAACACGACCACCACCATCAACAATTTTGAATCCATTCTCAAAACTCTTCCAATCTGCGTTGCGAAATTCCCAAAACAAACCCTAACGATTCAATTGAGCCGAAATTGAAATTATGTTTATGTGAAAGTTGAAATGTTTACCTGGAAGTCCAATTGAGAGGAGAGGGTTGACCGGAGAGAGACCGGAGAACGAAGGGAGTGAAGGAGAAGAGATGGGGAGACGGAGAGTGACCGGACGGCGAGAAGAGGATGTAGGTAACCGGAATGATGACGGAGACGGAAGAGCTGATTTGAGAGATGACATGCTCCAAACTCTGCTAACGGAATCTGTAGGTGTCGTCGCCATTGCCATGGACACTGGAATCGCCATTAGAGTGTGATTCTCTCTGCAACAAAGGTCGGTTTTGCTGTAGTCGAATGGATAAGAGGGGGGGGGATAGAGGAAGAGGACTTTGTTTATCAGAAACCATTTCATGGGCCTTAATGGGCTTAGAAAACGGTAACTCTTACACAAAAGACTTCTTTGGGCTATGATGTAATATTAGAATTGTTTATATGCTGCTTGCTAAGTAAAAAACATATACAGTACAATAATGTAATTTACATTGTCTTCTTCCACTATATAAAGACAAAGAGAGGTATCGATTCATCGTAAGTATACAAATGGTAGGATACAAATAGAAAGTTTTTTATGTGCAAATACTTCTCCGGTAATGAATGAATGCTATCATACAAATATAGAAACAAGTGTAAAGTAGACCCTTTAACTTTCCACTCCACTAATTAACTTACATAACTAGTTAAATGATTAAAAACTCTCATAATGAGTATTAGTATCATTTAAATTGAACATATAAGAGTATTAAAGAAATAATAACAATAGAACTACTGTATGTTGTACTTTTGGGGCAAAAAAAAAACTACGTTGTATCATACATCATACTATAATCAAACACATCAAACTTTTTTAAAAAATTAATAAAAGATAAAAGAAAAATCATTTAAAATTTTAAACATATATATATATATAAAATAAAAATATATATAAAAACTACCCGCAGCGTAGCGCGGATTTAACCTAGTTTTTCTTTAAAAATATATATGTACATCTGATATTTGTGAAGATTTCTCAGCAATTATCATGAAAAATACAGTGGGGTAGGAGGTGAGCAACCGAATTAGGCAGGCAATTAGCGAAACAACACTAAAAGGGCAGAAAAGACTTTTTGGGATATGAACTTGGAGAAAGACATTCAGCTTTTTACGCTGAGATACTTTCATATTGAGCTGTGTGTGTTTGTGTTCCGAAGAGAATTATTAAAAAAAAAAAAAAAAACTAAAAAGAGTAGTTGGAAGTGAAAAAGGGGAAAAACAAGATCGTAAAAAGCGTAGATGGTTTCTTATAGGGTTCACTGCCATACATGCCAAAGCCAAGCCAAGCCATGCTATTATTATATTGGCCATGGGGGCTAGTGTTTTTGACGTACAAAAGTCTAAAAATTGTCAGTCAAACAGGTCCAAAACTTTTTAATAAAAATATTATAATAATAGTAATTTTTTTCATTTAGAAAAAAAAAAGGACAAAAGGGAAAAGAAGAGGATGCAGATGAAAGCAAAATGTCAAACACTAGTTTCAGATTTTATCGGGAACTGGGGTTTGACAGTTGGTGTAATGGCTTCATCAAAACATGTGCTGCTCTCTCTCTTTTCTTCCTTTTTCTTCTTTTGTTATTTACTGTTTTAGCTCTACGTCTTGTCCAATTGCTCTTATGTAAAATGCCTTTTTTATATTAAGGGACTTGGCTTTTATCATTTAAAAAAAATAATAATAATAATACTTCTTCTTTTTTTCTCATCTCTTTCAATTAGGACGGTTTAAGGAAAACCACATTTCTAATTTTAGCACAAAATAGCAAGTTGGCTATACTATTGGCCAGCACTGCCCATCTTAGTAACAAGCACATCGTACCACAAAAAAAAGTCCTTCGATTGTGTGAGAGACTTCTTCGTCCACATCTCTCATACCAAACCTAAAATGACTAGTGGTACAACCTGACTCCAAATCTAATTACTTGGGTTACGAATCCAAGTCATATAACTGTAATACATCATACACAGTATAATTCTTTTCGTATATTTTTTTTATTTTAAAATGTTTTATAGTTTCGAACTCTAGTCCGCTTGGACCTAAAAACTACAAGAAATGGTTTGGAGGAGATACGATTCTTGTGGACACAAATTTACGGGACGAACCATGGAACCTCGTTGGTCTATTCTTCTTCTTTATGTGTATTATGAATTATTTGGGTTTCCACTTACTCCACCGCAATTGTTCGTACTACTGCTAACCAGAAATTTACTTCCACATAATGCGAATATTTCGTCACTTATACAATTTTTTTTTTAAATAAAAAAAAAACTGAATTTCGTATGTTATTAGTAGTAATAAAGTATAAATATAGCTAACCGGTTCCACGAAATTGAGCTCTCTCTCTATTATTATTATATAGCAAACAAAATATTATCTTCTTGTGGTTAGTTTGAGAGAGAGAGGGGAGAGGTCAAGAAGAAAAGAGAGTGAGAGATGGATCGGCAAAAGCAAGACGTCAAACACGCAACGACGAACAATTCCGATCACGCACCTAATCTCTTCCCAATTTTTATTATTTTTCCAACTCAGTCCCCCCTCATCAATTAATTAACCCACCCAATAAATTAAAAGACAGAGACAGAGGCAGAGATAGAGAGAGAGCGAAAGAGAGAGAGAGAAGAGTTAACATGAATAGAGATGTAAAGAGTCATTAAATGTAACGAAGCGACATTCACAATAATTCGAAAGGAGGAAGACGATTTAGATACGGCCAGGACCCTTTTTCACTACACACACTGTCCTCCTCGTCCACCTCAATATACCAAAAACCAAAACCCCTTTATCCGGGATTCATCCTCCAACTCACTTAGTTCCAAATTCACCCTCACTGAGTTTTTTTCCCCTTTTTTCTTCTTCTTCATCGGAGATCGTGAAGAAGATGAAGTAAATTAAGCATCCCCATAGATTTTTTAAAAAGAAGAAAAGATACTAGCTTTTCTACTAAAAAAGCCCTCTTCTGTTTGGAAATTTTCGATTTTGGATTTTGCTACTCCCCCTTTATTTTGTTTAGTCTCTTATTCTATTTATAACCATGCAATTCCACGACCAACCACTTCAATCTCTATGGCGGATTCCGGCGATTTCAACGGTGGTCAACCTCCTCATAGTCCTTTAAGAGCCACTTCTTCCGGTAGTAGTAGTAGCAACAACCGTAGTGGTGCTCCTCCTCAACCTCCACCTCCTCCTTTAGTGATGGTGAGAAAACGATTAGCTTCCGAGATGTCTTCTAACCCTGACTACAACAACCCGTCTCGCCCTCCTCGCCGTGCCTCTCACCTCCTCGACTCCAACTACAATACTCTTTCACCACAACAACAACAACCGTCTCTTACCGCGGCGACGGCTGTTGCTTCTCAGCCAAACCCACCTCTCTCTGTCTGTGGCTTCTCTGGTCTTCCTGTTTTCCCTTCAGACCGTGGTGGTGGTGGTCGGAATGCTATGTCCGTACAGCCAATGGAACAAGACTCTTCCTCTTCTTCTGCTTCACCTACGGTTTGGGTTGACGCCATTATCAGGGACCTTATCCACTCCTCAACTTCGGTCTCAATCCCTCAACTTATCCAAAACGTTAGAGACATTATCTTCCCTTGTAACCCAAATCTCGGAGCTCTTCTTGAATATAGACTCCGATCTCTCATGCTTCTTGATCCTTCCTCCTCCTCCGACCCTTCTCCTCAATCTTTTGAACCTCTCTATCAGATCTCAAACAACCCTTCTCCTCCTGTAACTCAACACCAACAGCAACAACAACAACATCAACAGCAACAACCACAACAACAACATAAGACTCCTCCTCCGCCTCCGATTCAGCAACAAGAGAGGGAGAATTCTTCCACCGATGCACCACCGCAACCAGAGACGGTGACCACCACCACAGCAACCGTCACAAACACGGCGGAGGCGTTAAGAGAGAGGAAAGAAGAGATTAAGAGACAGAAGCAAGATGAAGAAGGTTTACACCTTCTCACATTGCTGCTACAGTGTGCTGAAGCTGTCTCTGCTGATAACCTCGAAGAAGCAAACAAGCTTCTTCTCGAGATCTCTCAATTGTCAACTCCTTACGGAACCTCAGCGCAGAGAGTAGCTGCTTACTTCTCCGAAGCTATGTCAGCGAGATTACTCAACTCGTGTCTCGGGATTTACGCGGCTTTGCCTTCACGGTGGATGCCTCAAACGCATAGCTTGAAGATGGTCTCTGCGTTTCAGGTGTTTAACGGGATAAGCCCTCTAGTGAAATTCTCACACTTTACAGCGAATCAGGCGATTCAAGAAGCGTTCGAGAAAGAAGACAGTGTACACATCATTGATCTAGACATCATGCAGGGACTTCAATGGCCTGGTCTATTCCACATCCTTGCTTCTAGACCTGGAGGACCTCCTCACGTGCGTCTCACGGGACTTGGTACTTCCATGGAAGCTCTTCAGGCTACTGGGAAACGTCTCTCCGATTTCGCGGATAAGCTTGGCCTGCCTTTTGAATTCTGCCCTTTAGCTGAGAAAGTTGGAAACTTGGACACTGAGAGACTCAATGTGAGGAAAAGAGAAGCTGTTGCTGTTCACTGGCTTCAACATTCTCTTTATGATGTTACTGGCTCTGATGCACACACCCTCTGGTTACTCCAAAGGTAATAAAACACTCATTACCTTTTAATCACTCTTTGACTATATAAATTGTTTAAGATAGATGTTCTAAAAAGTGGCTGTTTTGGGTTAATGGTTGGGAATGAACAGATTAGCTCCTAAAGTTGTGACAGTAGTTGAACAAGACCTGAGCCATGCTGGTTCCTTCTTAGGAAGATTTGTGGAAGCAATACATTACTACTCAGCACTGTTTGATTCGTTGGGAGCAAGCTACGGCGAAGAGAGTGAAGAGAGACATGTGGTGGAGCAGCAGCTATTATCGAAAGAGATACGGAATGTATTGGCCGTGGGAGGACCGTCTAGGAGCGGGGAAGTGAAGTTTGAGAGCTGGAGGGAGAAAATGCAACAATGTGGGTTTAAAGGTATATCTTTAGCTGGCAATGCAGCTACACAAGCGACTCTTCTGTTGGGAATGTTTCCTTCGGATGGTTACACATTGGTTGATGATAATGGCACGCTTAAGCTTGGATGGAAAGATCTTTCTTTACTCACTGCTTCAGCTTGGACGCCTCGTTCTTAGTTTTTTTGTCTCTCTTTGTCACAAACAATGCCCATAAATATAGATTTTACCTGGGTTTACTTTTTTCTTTTTTTTCTTGGTTATGTTTTTAAAAGAGAGGATTCTTACTTAAGTTATTGTCTCACTCGCACTCTTTATTGGTTACCTCACTGGTGGAATACATAGAAGTTGATCTTGAATAAACAAGTTGATATGGAAGGAAACAAATGAAAATAATACCATCACGCCTCACGGACACAGCATACTTCGAAAAGCGATCCACCGCTACCATCACGGACCTAATCTTTTTAGGAATGGAACATCAAATTGAAAATGAAAACACGTATATACAGATATGCTATGTCATAGGGATAAAGTGAAAACAGTGCATATTTACTTGATGTATCACATGCAAATTTCTCTAAAGCTGCAGAATATTTTTGAAAGTTATCCACTTTGTTTGTTGTAAAAAACGGTGAAATTATACTTTTATGCCTAAGTGATGCATGTATCGTATATAGTCTATACAAAATAAACAAATACATATTTGAAATTAACAAGACATCGATGAAAAGAAATTGGTTGGTGAAAAATTGCTGATTCTATTGTTTTAAAAAAAACACTCTTTAGTTACTAGTGTAGGTTATTGACCAGGTTTTAATCAACTATTTGATATTATGTGACAACACCACAATGGCTTCGCCCGTGTAAGTGTTTTCGCATATAAACAATTTGCTAAAATTTAGATAATTTACTTGAATTCAGGATGTCGAACACACACACACACACACTCGTGTGTATGGTCTCTGGAGAAAAAAGTTCAGAACTGTATCAGTGGTGGAGCATTCAAATGTAAACTAAAGTACTAAACAATTATACCAAAAGTGGCGATATTGTATGAAAGGGTCAAATTCGCAATTTAAATGTTAATTACGTACCTTAAAAGTAAAAAACGTTTAACATACTTGCTTTTTATTTATTTATAATTAAATGTATGGATTCCCATAAATAATACTAACTCTATTTTTGTAAATATGCACGGCCTTTTCATATCTCATCATCTTCAACAACGCGAAACCCTAATCTGGTTAAAAGTTCTCCGATTCGGGCAAGTCCACCGCAGAGCTCTTGTATACGTCTCATCGCTGTTGAATATTTCTACACCCAGTTTTCAATTTTTCTTCTCTTGAGTTTCTCACGGCTACTGCTCCCAAGTCGTAACCATTCCGATTTATACGGCTAACTCCATCGCTCGAGTTCTCTCGCTATCGATCGTTTTCGTCACCTGTTTCAGGCTCGTCTCTCACTCTCACATCTGTTTCTTCGGTTCTCTGATTTTGCGCTCTATATTATCAATTGATTTCTTATTCCAAAGTCTTTGTTCCGCTCAGCGCCATCTTCCGTTCACTGGTGTCTTTTGGGGTCCGGAGTCGTCGTGCTGCTTTCAGTTCATCGGGGTTGAGCGTGGTATGTATGCTCATCTTTCATTACCTATTTCCGTGGACGTGGGCAGTTACGATTTGTTTGTATGCCATTTTGCAACCTTTAAGACTCATTAAAGGGAATTTGGATTAAGCAATTGTTGTTGTTCCATGGCCCTATCGATATCTGGTTTTCCCAGTTGATTAGCAAAGTATGCGTGACAAAATTTATAAGGCCTGTTGGATGTAGAATGATCTGTATGGTTGTAAGCATTCTTATCGTGCTTTTGCTACTTCCTAGCCCCAATGCTGTTCTTAATATTAAGTGAGAATCTTTAACTAGTTCTAAAATAGTCTCTTTACTTAAATGATCTGTCTGATTTAGATATGTATGTCTCTGTCGACCTTATAAAGTTTAATTTTGCTATGGATTTATTGTAGTAATCTGTTTCGTGTTAATGGGTTCAATTTCGAAAAGGGATTGGGATCAGTCGTGGAAATTCTATATTATATATGTATTAACAGAATAACAGATACCTGTTTGTTTATGCGTGTATTTCAGGGAAGGGCTTTAAACATTAATTTTTGAATATTCTCTCTGACCATCAAAGATTTGCTCGGTGTGCTGGCTCGAAATGGATCCTGGTCGATATGGTCGTCAGCAAGAATGGGATAATAACAGTGTAATTGTGGTTTTCTCCTTACATATATGGGATGAATAGACAAGAAATTTTTAGGGATGTTGTGTGAATGTCAATTTTTACGGCCCGCATCCGTGGAGTGAGAGACGTGGAGAGTGAGGATGTGGATGGGATTTGGCTAACGTAATATCAGTCATGATGTTTGTTGCTGACATAGCTTATTCTCTTCAATTCACAGGCTCCGGAGGGTTATGGTACTGAGCAGGATCCAAATAATCGGTTAGTGCTAGTTGAATTGACTATATTGATGTATTTTCTAGTTCTCATGGGAGAAACCTCATATATTAATTTGAACTACTATCACTAAATCGCATTTCATGTACTTTATCTGGGTTGTTTACTTGTGCTTAAATTTTCATGATACTTCATTTCTTTATCCTTTTATGTACCACCAATGCTACATTTCTCGTACAGGTTTGGCGTATCATATGATGAGGGATATCCTGATGAAAGGTTGATGCGGGATGATGATGGCTACAGTTATCCACCTGGACAGAATACTCTGGGTGCGCTGCCTCAATCTAGAAGGCGAAACTATGAAGAAAATTATCCTCGTGAACTTCGCAGGCAAGAAAAGCCGTACATGGATTCAAATTATGCTGCTGATTATTATCACGATAGTGAAGTTGCGAGTCGAAATGGATACTACCGTGATCATGAACACGAAAGGTCGTCACGGTATGATGGCCGCGATGACTATTCTGGTGGTGATTATACCCATAGATCTAGAAATTACCATCATAGTAGAGAAGCTAGCCGGGAGAAAAGTTATGATTATGCTCGCCGTAGTTATGATTCTGATTATGAAAGGGGCAGTGTTAGAGATGGCAATCAAAAGAGTCGGGATTCGCAGGATAGAGGACGGGACTCACGAGATAGAGTATGGGACTCACGAGATAGAGTATGGGACTCACGTGATAGGGACTGGGACAGACGATGTTTCAGCCGTGAAAGAGATGAGAGTCCTCATAAGAGATATGAGAAATCACAATCTCGATCTACCGGACGTGGTGAGTTCGCTAGATCAAGATCTCCTAGGGGTCGTAGCCATGGGCGGAGTTACCGGGAGGACAGCTACGAGGGCGATCACTGGCATGAAAGTGAGAGACGAAGAGAATACGAAGATAGACATGACCAGGATCATTTTTCTGCTGTATATAATATTCTCCCATCCCTGGTTTAAATTATTTTGTTGTGAAGACATTTAAAAAAACCGTTCCTATATTTTTATGGTTTTTGCTAGACCCCATCCGCCACTGTTCTTGTGAAGGGTCTCTCAATGAAATCAACAGAAGAAGATCTATACCAGATTCTGGTAATCTCTTCTTTATTTTTTGAGTTTGTATATTCTGAGGGTTGAACAGTTTTATTTTGCATGACTTCATTATTCCCTTACGCATGATTAGGCTGAATGGGGTCCATTGCATGATGTCCGTGTGATTCGGGAGCAAAGTTCTGGGATTTCTCGTGGATTTGCTTTTATAGATTTCCCCACGGTGGTAATTGTTTTCAACTAAGCTGTTAATTCCTTGGGGCTCTTTCTTGTGATTTATTCAATCCAGTGTGTGCAATTATGTATGTTTGTTTGAGCAGGATGCCGCACACATCATGATGGACAGAATTGAGCATGATGGTATAGTTTTGGATGGAATGAAGCTAATATTCCATTACAGGTCTTTTCTTATATCGGGAGGAATCGTAGATTCATTACATTCAATTAGAAGTTCCTGGACCTTTTTTAATATCAGACTCTCAGTTAGCTGTTTAGCATTCTTACACTTGACTTTTGGTGTGTTGCAGCAGCCAACCTAGTGGTAGGGCTGGTGTGTCCCGTAGGCAGGAACATGCTTCTAGGCGCAGTTATGGTGGAAATCGAAGCATGATGGTTCCCACAGATTGGATGTGTATAATCTGTGGCTGTATCAATTTTGCGCGGCGAACCTCCTGCTTTCAGGTTGGTTCATTCTTCGAAAGAAAGTTTTGCAAATTTCATAGTCAGGACTAGAGTAGAAACCCATCTTTAAACTACAGATAAAATTGCAGGAAGAACTGCTCATTGTTGTTGTCATGAGTTGGTGATGACAATACCAAAATGGATAGAACTGATTAAACCCTCAGGAGAAATCTCAAATCTGTATTGTATAAAGTTATTCAGTTCTTTTTGGTGACAAATATGTTTTCTCAATTGACACTTTGATTGGGACTAAGGTGACATACATATGTCGGTAGTATTGGTATTCAAGATTTTATCTTATATAAACACGTTGGTGACATACGAAGAATGTATTTGGTTGCATTTTACAGTAATATGTTTGTTAGTAGATACAGATTTTATAATTTTAATGTCAGTAAGAGAACTTATATAACATCCTTTGACTGATATTTATTGATGGGTTCAGATTTATCTTTCCTTGTATATGTTTAGACTACTTTAAGTGTTTATTAATAGTTCGATGTGGTGGTTACATGTTCTATAGTCCTTCTTTGCAATCCAGCTGTCTGTGTCTTGTTTAGATTAGTTACAGGCTGAAATAATTCATGGTCTCTTTCTCCTTACGCAGTGTAATGAACCCAAGACCAAGGATTCTCCTGCAGCTGATGTGGGTTTATCAAACTCAGCACCAGGAAAACGAACTTCGGAGACAGGTTCATTTTATTTATAAGATGTTTTAGTTTTCTTGTTGGGTCAGAAGATAGTTGAAAGTGTTTAAGGTTATAGTTCTTTGCACTTTTATACATGCCATTTATACCTAAGAAATATTCTTCTCTTCCAGGTCCAACTCATGTCTTAGTTGTACGTGGGTTGGATGAAGATGCTGATGAGGAAATGATTCGGTATGAATTTTCCAAACATGCTCCTATCAAGGTCGACAAAAACCCTTTTGGATTTGTTATATAATAGGATATGTATTTTTTACGTCAGTTGACCTGGTTTTTCTCTTTTGTCCATTCTGTAGGATCTTCGTCTTGTGAGAGACAAATTCACACATGTTTCACGAGGATATGCATTTGTGCATTTTTGTTCGGTAGGGTCTCAAAGCCATGCCATTTTTGCACTTACTAGTCTCAGTGTTTTAATCCTCAAATCTCTCTTCTGTTTATCTTTTCCCTTGCTGATAAAATTTAATTGCAAGTGTACCTATTGATCAAGGAGTTATTAGATCGTGCAGGAATTTGTAACCCAGTCTAGATGATCATTAGCACCTGTTTTATATATATATGTTTTTTTATGTTCCAAGTGTCAGGAACAAAATTTTTAGTAAATACATTCTGCTAGTGTTGTGGGTAGTCTTTGCATTATTCGGAGATGGGCTCGCTCAATAAGTTTCCTTTTTTCGTGCTATCTTTATAATCGACAACCACTCCTTGCATGGACCTTTGAAGCTTGTGTAGACGTGTAGTAGATTATTTCCCGAGGTCGCAGATTCTCTTACCAGTTCAATATTTTACTGGTGATCAGATTTGGTAGTAGAATTGCTTTGGTATATCCGAATATATATATTTCCCCAATCTATGTAGGTATCTGATTATTATTTAATCTACCTACCTAATTAAACAGAAAAACATGATTAACGTGTAGGTTGAGGATGCTACCAAGGCACTTGAAGCAACAAACGGAACAGCTCTTGAAAAGAATGGTAAAATCCTTAGAGTTGCGTATGCAAAGAGTGTGCATGGTTCTGGCACTGGTATAGCAGCACCCTCTCACTCCAGCAACCTTGCTGCTGCTGCAATTGAAGCTGCAGCATTTTCTCAGCAGGTACTTAAAAGATTTTTTTAATCCGGTTTCCCTCTCTGTATTGGCTGGTCAGACATTGACTATTAATTTTTTTTAGTAGCATCCGGTAGCTTTTCTTGAAGATTTTCATTCTTTTCAGTTGTCTTCATAATATGCACTGCCACTCATTTTTGTTATTATTAGTATGACGGTGTTGGATGGGCTCCAAAGGAATACAATCCCAATGAGAATCAAACCACTGGAGAGCAGGCCCAGGGAGTTGGGGAAATTGAATCCCAGAAAGGGGCTTCCGCTCCACAGTCTGGCTATGTGTGGGATGAAGCATCTGGTTATTACTATGATGCTGCTTCTGGATACTACTATGATGGAAATTCAGGTTTGCACTTATATTATTTATCTGTTTGAAATGGTTGCATAGTTGGGTAGCTGTAGCTCTAATTACCACGTCTGGCATTTGCAAAACATGAATTGTTTGAAAGTGCCTTGTTAGAGGTTTGAAATTGCCTTACGTAGATGTATTCATTCAGAGGATAGTTTCTTAGCAAATATAAGTCTTCACCTTTGCGTTGTTCAAACTATATCAGGGTTGCTATTCTTTTTATGACAATGAACTTCTTATACTTTGTATGCACCAAACTAGCAACATGGAGATATAAGTTTTATGCCTTAACTAGACTCTATAGTATGGCTGTAGAGATTAGGCAAGTATTGTCTGATACAGTTGGTTATGGCTGCTGTAGGAATTCCAATGTCTATCACTTTTGACTTTTATGTATTACTGAGTAAAGAGGACCTTATAAAAATATATATATGCCTTGAAAATTCGTATCTGATAGAGCTTAAGGATGAAATGTTTAACGGTTCTGGTTATCAATAGTCCTTTCTACTTGGTGTGTGGGGGTGAACAACTTGGTTTCGCTGGTGTGAGAAGAAGTTAGTATTTTTTATTAATCATATTCTTCTAAATATGCAGGTCTTTATTATGACAGCAATAGTGGGCTTTGGTACTCGTATGACCAGCAAACACAACAATATGTTCCTTGTCCTGATCAGAATAATGAGAGTAAATTAACTGAAAATCAACCAGAATCTGCCAAGATGGAGAAATCCAGTCAACAAAAAGTTATTATTTCAGCGGCTGCTACCCCTAATGTAGAAAAGGCTTTGTCCTTACCAGATGCGGTTCAGGCGGCTGCAGCAGCAGCAATTGCATCAGAGAAGAGAGAGAAAGAGAGAGTGAAGGAGATAAAACTTGCATCAAAGAGTAGCATACTGGCAAGCAAGAAAAAAATGAGTAACGTTTTAACAATGTGGAAGCAGCGGAGTCATGAACCCCAAATACAGCGTCCCTCTCCCTCACTTGGGAACAATCCACCTACAGTTTCCGCTGAAGCAAGGTCGTCCTTCTCCGCTGGACAATCCAAGGGCAAGCTGAAATCTGATGTAAATATTGCAGAGGAGAGAAGTACCTCCAATAATGGAGTTTCTGCACTGACAACTACAGAGAGCTCGAGCAGCAGTACGACAGCAGGAACTTTGATGGGGGTGATGAGAGGTTCCTTTGGAGGAACTCAGAGAGGAGTTTCTTCAGCTAATGTACAAACGCCCCCAGTTATACCTTCTGCGTCTCCAGCTTCGGTTTCGGTTTCTGGAAGTGGGAGAAGAAGAAGGTTCTCTGAAACGCCGACTGCAGTGCCTACTCACAGAGAACAGCCTCAGACATCATACCGAGACCGAGCTGCAGAAAGAAGAAACTTATATGGTTCATCAACTTCAAATGAAAATGACGGTATTGATTCAAGTAAGCGCCTTTGACTGTTTGACCTCTCTTTTCCTCGGTACACTTTGTCTAAAAAAATAGTAACATAATTGGGGAAATTGTGTGTTTGAATGAAGATGAGGATATAATGGGGTTGAGAAAAGGTTCATTGGATCCAACACCTTTTCCTCCTGGCGTGGGTGGACGTGGGATTACAACAACCACGGAAGTCAATAGTTTCGATGTAATTACAGAAGAGAGGGCAATAGACGAGAGTAACGTGGGAAACAGAATGCTGAGGAACATGGGGTGGCACGAAGGATCGGTAACTTTAAAAGAACCAGTTACTTGTTTTATTGGTAGCGTTATATGTTAATTGGTGATTGTTGGGTATGTGCTCAGGGTTTGGGAAAAGACGGGAGTGGAATGAAAGAACCGGTGCAAGCGCAAGGCGTTGATAGGAGAGCAGGACTTGGAAGTCAGCAGAAGAAGGTTGATGCTGAGTTTGAGGTTCAGCCTGGTGACACTTACAGAACTCTTCTCCAAAAGAAAGCACTTGCAAGGTTTCGTGACATGTCTGACAATAATTGACTGTTTGTGGGTGTGAAATGTGTTGGAAATTTGAATCGTCGGTTGTGTTTAAAACTCTGAAAGTAATTTTGAGTATGTTCGTTAAGTCTTTTGTTGAATTATGAATGAAAAAGAGACGTTGACCAAAACTGAATGCATAGAGACATGCTTGAGTCGATCCATCGAAACTCGTCATATGGACGTGAATGACAGCTACGACCTCGTATAAGTTTTATCTTAATGGATCTAGCTTGGAGACAACAACGACCTGAGGAGTGAAGACAAACAGTATCCTATCCTGGATACACCGTACTTATCAAAATAATCGAAATGCTTACAAAGCTTTTAACAAAATTGTTATTTTGGAAAGTTATAACTATAATCGTTTACGACGAAAATAAAATAAAAACATGTTAAATTAGTTAATCTCGTGTTCCCATTGGTTTTTTCCGAAAACAGATTGGTTTAATATGTTCGTTGGAACCATTGTTTGTTATGGCTGTGGTGTGGGGTTTTGTTGCTGCCGGCTATTTCCGGATAAATGCCTCAAAAAGATCTCTCAATGTATCCACCGTGATTTACGTTGTCATAACGTGGGACAGAAATAATAGGTTTTCCTCTGTTTAATTAGTTTTACCTAACCCTATATATATATACTTCTGTATCCAAAATTACACTTGAAACCTATATCAATTTATTTCAAAATAAGTTGGTAGTGCCAACTTTTTTATCAAGGTTTTCCACAATGAAGAAATGTGAGTTTTTGATTGATTCAAGTAAAACGTAAGTAATTTGGAAAAGGGATGAAGGATATGTAATGACTTATTTATTGTTTTTGAAATTTTTTGACAGGGTTAATATCAGGAGCAGTTGTAATAGTTCTGATTGGATTAGGGGTATGGGCTTATGTTGCCATTACACCTCCACCTCCTAAGAGATGCGGAACTCCCGGTGGACCGCCCATTACCGCCCCTAGGATCCGTCTCAGCGATGGCCGTTATTTGGCCTACGAAGAACATGGAGTTAGTAGACAAAATGCCACTTTCAAGATCATCTATATTCACGCATTCTCCACGTTTAGGCGCGATGCTGTTATCGCCAGCCGTGTTCGCCCTGTAATGATTTTGATTTCTTCCTCATTTACTATACATCTTTTGCTTAAAGACTTAGACTGTTTGTCTTCATTTACATTAAGCATTTGCATTCTATGTTAATTTCAGGGTTTTCTTGAGAAAAACGGCATCTACGTGGTGTCATATGATCGACCTGGTTATGGAGAGAGCGATCCTGACCCGAGTCGCAATGAAAAGACTTTAGCTCATGACGTTGAACAACTCGCTGACCAATTACAACTTGGTTCCAAATTTTACGTGGTTGGATACTCAATGGGAGGTCAAGCTGTTTGGGGTGTTCTCAAGTACATTCCCCACAGGCTCGCTGGAGCGACATTGCTTTGTCCTGTAATCAACTCATGGTGGCCGAGTTTCCCGGATAGTTTGACATGGGAGCTATGGAACAAGCAATCTAAAACCGAAAGGTTTGCTATGCTCGTAACTCATCACACTCCATGGCTACTCTATTGGTGGAACACTCAAAAGCTATTCCCACCATCAGCTGTGATGGAATCAAGCCCCAAGATATTCTCTCCTCAAGATCTTGCATTACTGCCCAAACTCGCCGTAAGGGTGCCTTACAAGAACCAAACGACGCAACAAGGGACACACGAATCATTAGACCGAGACCTGATAGTTGGATTTGGGAAATGGAGTTTTGATCCGATGAAGATCGATAATCCGTTCCCAAAGGGGGAAGGTTCGGTACATATGTGGCAAGGGGATGATGATCGGCTCGTCCCAATACAACTACAAAGGATCATTGCTCAGAAACTAAGTTGGATCAAGTATCATGAGATTCCAGGTGCTGGTCACTTTTTTCCGATGGCGGATGGTATAGCAGAAACTGTATTGAAAGAACTCTTGCCTATCCCTCAAGCATCTTAAGTTTGACATTGTTTAACATTTTGTCTCACCCCCCTTACGCCTCTGTTCCTCTAGTATTGTGTATAAAAATTTCTTTTCATTTTCGCATCTTTTATATGTTGCAGCGTAGTAAAAAGATTTACTCTAGTTAAAACAAACCAATACATTTCTTTATTTTGTCCAAAAACACAAAAAAAGAAAAATTTCTCTTATTTGGAAACAATAAGAAAGCTAGCAGTAGATAACAACGAAGCTGTACCTATTCTGCCACAAATATCGTTTCTTAAACTTGCAGTTCAAGGATGCTACTCATAATATTTAGTTTGGAGCAGAGAAAATGCTCACTTAGGAAGACCAGTTTCAGGATCGAGGAGGGCTTGAGTTTGGTCGTGAAGCACGATGGGACCTTTTCCAGGTCTAGTGCAGATAAAATAACTGACTTCTCCTTTTTGATCCTGAGATCCAATGTTGTCTTTAATTTCAGGTGGAGGTTGTAGATTCTCGACACTACTTGCTTCATCTAATCCTGCTTCTTTTAGAATCGAATTATCGCCCACTACGTAACTGGTAAACAAAGAAACCAAAATCAGTACAAACAGCTTTTTTAGTCATTTTAAACTAGAAAACAGCAGTTAACGGATCACACAGTTTCAATCTCTCACCTCTTCATATCAGTGTCTGGCTTAGGGGGGAAATAATACAGAAGCCCCTGGAGCAATTGAACTGCAACCTTTCTGTTGCGTGCAATCAGTACAGCATTTGGACCAGCATCAAATGTGTAAGCAACCTGTCCAGATTTCAGTTTTTTTTAGTTAACAATTGTTCATATACTTGAAAAACACAAAATACTCACATCCTTGTGCAAATACTCTGATATAAATATCTATGCTGGTACAGAAACTGGAAGTAACATATTCCAAAGTAAAAATGGTCAAAAGGTCAAGCAAGAGACTTAGTAGTTAGTAGCACTTTACCTGTGGTGTCCCTTCAGAACGGTTCCACTTTTCAACTAAGCTAATTATTCTGGAAAAGCGGATAACAGTTTAATAAAGAAGGGTTTGATAGCTAAATGAAGCAGCATATATCTGTCAGAGTAGAGAAATACCTGTGGGAGGTGTCATTCATGTAGAATATGGGTGGAGATGTATCCAGACAAACAGCATGAAACTGATTACTGTCTGTACATGTCAATTGTGTAAAGGATGCAAAATCTCGATTTTTTATAGCTTCCTCCATTTGCAGAATCCGTTTTGGCACAACTTCCTACAGACAAAGAATAAACAGAATATGAGGTTTAAGAGGTAATACAGATTTTCATCAAACACTAAGAAGAGAACTTACTTTCGCCCTATGCTGTAAAAGCAAACTCGTCTCAACACTTTCACGCATTCCTGAGGTACTACTTGTTTCCTTCTGCTGTGAACTAACCTGGGTGTTGCATAAGCTAAAAAGACTTACAAAGCATATTAACAAAGAAGACAGGCTATGAACAAAGATATAAGCAGGTACTAGAACTTCACAGGTTATTGATCAATCATGTATAAGAGGCTGCCTGGAAAAATCCAGAAACAGCTATATTCACACGTTCAAATAAAGCAACTCAATATTGTGACATGAAAATACTTTTTTATATATCTCATTCATTCTAAGTGGGGTATTTCGAGAGAATATATAACATATGGTAAACTTGAAAATGACATGATCTCGAAAATAGGAGAATCAGAGTAATTCTGCGACCAAGTCTAAAAGTCGCTTGACAAAAAAAATTAAAAAAATTCATACCACAGCAATGATGATAACAAGATCATCCCAATGCTTCTCATCTGCCAGTTGAACTGCAACGCTGTCACTTCCATCATCTTTGCTTCCCATTTCCCACTTAACAAATCCACCAAATAAACTACGGCATGCACTTCCTGAACCTTGCCTACATGAAGGAATGAAAATTAAACCATATCTACGAGTACCACGTAATTTCTAGAGGAATGTCAGATTTCGCGTTATTCAACAATAAAACAACATGGATAGATTTTACTATTAAAACTGATGCATTAGTAAAGACCATCGTATAAATTGGTCAAAATTTTGGCATGTACATAATCAATTCCTCAAAATTATAGTACCTGGCTATGGCAGAAAGATGGCTTGGATCTTCATCTACATTCATCAACTTTGCAAGAGAAAAAACTGTAGGAAAAGAGCAGTTTGACATAAACTTCAAGCCATCCTCCATTTGATTTTTCTATCTTTCAGGTTTTAAGCAACCCACAAGGAAACAGAGAGAAACGGCAGAATACCTAGACAAGCAAATCCAGCAGCTGAAGAAGCTAAGCCAGCAGCAGTAGGGAAGTTGTTATGAGAAGCAATGTGTAGATGCAGTTTGTCCCAATCTTTCTTCCCTATCTTAACTCCTTTCTCCTTGTCTTCAACATCACCCGCTCGACTCCTAATCTCCCTCAAACAATTCTGGTACCTACTTCCAGAAAGAGATATTTCCTATACTAACCATGAAACAACAACAACAACAAAAATGCCTGTGAACTCAACCAAATTAACTTATCTAATTTGGTTCAAAGTTAATCCAAATCTAACTCAAAACTGACAAAATCCAAAACTATACAGATGAGTATAAGCTTATCTTTTGAATTTGACAAATAGAAGAATCTCAGCTATAGGAAAGATCGTAGTGGAGAAAGTCGAAGCGAGAGTACCTTGCCATTGAGCCACATTCGATCCCGATCAAATGCAGGACTTACGGCGACAGTGGTGACCGTACAGAGGTGATCAGGATCAAGAGTTACGCTGATGCTATCGTTGACGGGGAGAATCCGAACCTCATCTCTCTTCCCCCAATACTTAATCACAGCTATGTTCGTCGGAGTTTGCGCCGTCACCATAAACACCCATTTCTCCGTCGCCATGTCAACCCCAATGCTCTTGAGGAGAGATCTGAAGCTTCGTAGTTGTTAAATCCAAAGGACATTAAAAAATAGTGACGGAGAATTCGAAAAATAGTAACGTAATTTGCACAAAAATTAAAAAAAAAGTATTACTTTATTCAAAATTTGTAGACTTTCTTCACTAACTTCAACTCTTGTGTGGAGTATCAAATTGTCTAACTTTTGCCATTTTCGTGACTACATCACCAAATCTTAACCTATAAAGTTTTAGAATAAAAATGGTGTTAGGTAGGAGTTAAACCATAATTATAGCGATGCATTTAATCATATAATCCATTGTTAAATCACTTATATATATCAATCACTCTTTGATATTGGGTTATTTGTAGGTTAAGATAGGATATGTAATATATCATATAAACCAACTGATTCATACAAAATAACACCATGGTTCATGAGTAGAACAGACTCATATATATAAGCTCATACGACATTGGTTAGGATAATTGAAGAAAGCATCTCATTCCAAATGTCCGGGACGCCAGGCAAGCACCAGTGACTGCAATCTGATGAAGGTCCAGAGATATGATGGTGTTTCTCTTCCTCGTGCATTGCTCTCTTGAACACCGAAGGATGCCCATCTCTTCTATATGCTGACATGGTTGTGATGTCGTGCAAATATACCCGATATTTCATTGTGCTTAGCACTTTGTTCAACACTCTTGACTGTTGAGGCATGTGTGGTTTTCTTGAAGAAGATAAAGAAGGCAAGGGATGTCTCTGGTTGTAGCACATTTGACCACTCTCTCTGCCAAGACATTATGTGCATGGTCATCTTCCCTTTATGTGATTCATAGTGTACTTTTTGTATTATATATGGGTGAGATTAGGATGAGAACATAAGAAAACAAACCTTGGTGAGATGGTGCGGAAAATGACTTTGGTTTTGGATGGATCAAGATTGATCTCAACCCATTTAGCCCATGTGGTAAGTCCTCTCTCATAAGCAACCATTGGGTTCATAACTTTGAAGAGCTTGTTCCCATCCATGTAATAGTCCCACCTAAAGCATCAATCAATACTAAATGATTTTGAGTTGGAGTTCTATGAAGCTTAACGATTATATATATATATATATACTAATAATTTGCTATTAAAGGAAAGCTGTGAGCGGTTTTTATGATGGCTTACGAACTCCATTTCTGAGAGTGAGTCCACCAGTGAGCAGAGTCGAATACAAGAACATCAACACCTCGCCAATATCTAGCATTGTCTTCGATTGAGTCCAAATGTAACACCCTTTTACGGTAACCTCCTTTCTTGAGTTCCACAAGCAGAGGAGCCCAACAGAACTCAATTGATGTCTCAAAATCCTGTAGTTACCAAACTTATCTTAGTTGCTTTTTACTAACCAAATAATGAAAACGTGATCCAAAAGGAGATTTATGTTAAAAAGAGATATGATTGTTACCAGAGCATGGAAAGACATTGTAGGACCATTGTAAGTAAGCTTCTTACGATGAGTGGGAATCACAGACTGTACTAAGCAGACAAGAGATTCCCACTGGTTTCTCATTATTGTATCTCCAACCAGCATTATTCTTTTTCCTCTCATTTTCCCAAGGAATTTTAGTGCGTTAAACCTAAACCCCATCATGGAAAGAGAGATTAAATTTGGTTAAAATCAAAAGTTGCAAATTGTGGTTTAAAATTAGTGTTCCAAAATCAAACTAGAGCCTAAAAAAATTTAAACCAAAATTTGAGATTTTGAGATTAAAACTAAATTTTATCCTGAATAACAACAGCTCTGGCTTGTTCTCAATAAATCTCTACTCAATTTATTCTTTGACCCCTTTTTTTTTTGTGAACAAAGTAAAAAGGAAGAATAACTGGTTAAAAAAAAGTAAGAATGAGTACAAAAAAAGGAGTGTGGTGTGTGCCTTGGAAGTGAACAAGCCTTGGGCACCCATCTCCATTTCTGGTAATTAGAGTCAGGTCTTCCATTTCTCTGGCAACTTAGTGCAGAGCTCAAATATGGACAGCTGCCTGAGTCATAGAGGGGATACGTTTCGTCGTACGTCCACTTCCCCACCGAGTAATCGCACCTCTCCTCGCTTCTTTCGCGCCTAGTCTGCAAGGCGTTGAGTGGATCGTCGTCGCCGACTAGCCATTGTTCATCAAAGTGAGACAATGCTTCTTTGCAAAGTATGAGACACAGAGACAAGAAGAAGACTCGAGTGTTTGAGGTAAACATTTGGACCAAGAACGTAGGGAACTGAGTACTGAGCAGTGTGGGCTTGGAGGAAGACATAATATAAAGAAGATAGAAAAAAACAAAGTGGATAAAGTGAAAAAGGGCGTTAATTACGGAAAGTGGGGGTAATTACTAATTAGTGCTTAGACTTGTGCTTGAAATCATGTGCCGTGACTTGCGTCCCCTCTTCTCTCCATCATATCCTTTTTCTTTTTCTATAGATTACAGTATCCGAGGCGGGATTTTGTGAGTGTGGTGGACTGTGAAGTGTTTAATCTGGATAAATTTATCTAAACGCTATAGAACTGATCTAGAACTCAACCAAAAGGTTTGTATATTATGGTTAGAAAAACTTATTTTAGGTTACTTTTTTCTATATTCGAAAACCGGATTTCTGATTTGGAAAAGACAGAAATAGTAAAAAGCAATCCATAACAAACCAAGAAAGAATTGCAAATTAAACACAACTTTTTTCTTAAGTAAGTGTTGATGACATGAAATAGAGAACCAATGAGCCAACACACCAAGAGGTAGGGTTTTGTTATAAAGACCCAAAACTCTCCCTGCCCCAAAAGGTCCCGAGTCCTGAACCAGACCGAAGCCGAACTCAGGACCAATCTTTCTTATTATCGCAACGTTTCAGACAACACAGTACACAACAAAACACTATGCATGCTCTTTGGTTAGCTTCTGTACCAAACAGGAGTCATCTTAATATGTCAGTCATGGTTCAGATTATCCTTCTAGAAAACCCATTTTTCTTGATCATCAGAATATGATTCATCTAACCATGATTGGTGGATGTGCATCCACGTCAGCTTTTGCTTTTCCCCCTTTCCATTTTAACCCATTTTCAGATTTTGAATATTATTACTTAATCAACCAAATCGTTTGAAATCTCTAAAGGACAATAATCAAGGTTTACCTGACAACTCAGTAAGACTTTTGTTGAGCAAGACCGTACTTTTCCCTCTGCATAAAACCCAAAACAAACAAGAGCAAAAACATTACTACATGGAAGCAAACTTCAACAGTAAATGTGAGTTTGTGATACACAAGTCAAGTTGAGTTTAGGTGGTCATAGTTTCTGCTAAATCATTTCCTGACTTAGAGAAGTCACAAGTACAGCTAGCTATGAAGAAAAAATAATCACAATAAAAAGGTGAAGGTGCATATAATATGACAATGGTGATTAGTAATAAAAAATTAAGATAACGGTTTCAAAAAATCTGGTTCAGAGGATTGATCTATATATATGTCTCAAACGATACCTTTAAGAACTAGATTTCTTACCAGATAACTCATGCTTGTCAAATCTTGCAACCCATGTATCTGAACTGATATGAGAAGATGAAACTTTATCCAACCAAATGCGAAACTGCTTTTCCTTCCCATCCCCATGTAAATTTCCCATCTCATCTATCCATTCATGTATCAGTTTCTCCTCTCCAGATGGATGAACAAAAACACCAAGTGGACTCTGCAACATTACAAAATTATAACAACAAAGTCAATAAATCAGTTTATATGACACAAGAAAATCGAGAAACTACTTCAAAATACATCAATTTGGACACTTGAGAATCCACACTTACAGAGAGCGATTTCAAATACTGCAAATACTTGTCAGACTTCTCCACCTCTCCACATCGCCATCTCTCATAAAACAGATAAAACTTAACAACCTCATGAACAGGATTCAAACTTTCCACGTGGAAATTTTCAGTGTCCAAAACATCTCTTGGAGAGACACTTGATCCCAACTTAAACCTCTCAATGGCTTCTATGATGCCAGCTCCACATCTCTGGGACGCATGAAATATGTTTGGGTTGTCCTTTGCATTTTCTTCATGCCATTGCAGCAATTCTTCATGCGAATTGCTAACCTTAAAACAGTTGAATAGAAGCACAAAATTACGAGCGTGCAGTCAAGTATAGTCGAACGTAAGAAGCAGTTGGGAACTAACCATTACACCATATACTTGAGCAATGTTGAAAAGCTCAGCATCATTTCCAGAGTCGCCACAAACAAGTGTGTTAGAAGGTTGCTTGCCTTGAACCTCCAACTTGTCAAGTAGATATGTCAGAGCACCTTGTTTGCCAGCTTCTTTAGGTAATACATCGAAAGCATAACCGTTGCTATAAACCAGCTTCACTTCCACCTATAAGGAAATTTACTGTCATCAGCACCAAAAAAAAAAAGTAACAATCTAATAATAAGAATAGCTGTCACGCTCACACGAGAGACACAAAAAATCTCACCCCACGCTCCTCTAATCGCCCCGAAAGAACCTTCATTATTTCAACAGCGTGTTCTCTTTCCACATAAAAACTCACTTTATGCGGTTCTTGGCTCTTGGCTGGCTATATAACAGACAACACATAATAAGTACTTTAGAACGACCAAATTGCTATAGATTCAGTAGGAATCACAACATAAGAACAATTCAAAGCAGGTAAGATATCCAAAACTCTTGAGACTGTCATCAAGGTTAACATTATAAATAGGAATTAATCCATACTTGTATGCACAACTACACCTCATTCAGCTTCATCTATGCCAATAACATTCTTACTATTGCCTCTACTCCAATCCAGTAACCATTAGAAATCTAGCTAGACCAGCAAAATCGTCTAACAAACCAAGAGTTTTACAAACTTTCAGTAAGAAAAAAAATTAGAAGCTGTCTACTCTGTTTATCCTTGTAGCCAACAAACTAAAATCGTTGTCATGTCAAGAAATGCTTAAATTTAACAAGAAAAGCCTAAGTCAACGCAGAAAGAAACAAGAAATCAAAGACAACAGTAAGACCCACATGGCCCAGTAATAAAAGAAAGAAAGCAATACTAAAACTCATTCAACAGCAAACAAGATCGTTATTAGAAAATCACAGGAAACAAGATTTGACATAAAAGACAAATCATTGTATCTACAGAGGAACAATTAGAAAACAAACCTGAGGGTCAAGTTGAGGGAATTTAGAAGTTTCCTCAAGGACAATGTCTCTATTCCACTTATCATCCAAACGAGCAGTCCAAACATCATCCGACGACACCAAGGAATCACCGCCGTAAACAATCACAGAACCAACAGAAGTAACGGCGATGTCCGGTGTCAGCAACGGCCTCTTCTTTCTTAGACTCGAGTACGAGCTGAAAGACCTCCCTGTGCAGTAAACAAGCAACGAATCATGGCGATATTGAGCTTCCCAAAGCGCATTGAACCTAAGGAGGTCGGTGTTCTCAGGGTCATCGTGATCCACCTGCGAGGATTGGTTTAATTTCGTCGAATTTTTGACAAAAAAACGAAAAAAAGATTCGAGGGAATTAATTAGGAAATTACCAATGTGCAATCAAGATCAGCAACTAGTATGAGACGTGGTGGTCCGTCAAATCTATCCATCAGACCTAACCTCTCTGCTTCTCCCTTGTCGCTCTTTGTTCTTTTTATAAGACTTGCTGGGGAAGACGAGACGAGTCTTTTCTTTAGGGACTTCGTCTTTGTGTATTGTTGAACTAATTCTCTGTAGTTCCATCCTATCTGAATTATTTGTTAAATCTTTTAATATGTAGTTAGAAGGGTTCTTTAAGCACGTAATTATGTACCATGTCAACGCAAGCAAACTCTTAAAAGTTGAGATTTAATGAGGTTATTACGACAGATGCTGACGAGCCCCCATATGACCACACATTGGTGATGCCAAGAATGTGTGGCACTTTAAGGATGGAGGCCTAAAGGTTACTTAAAAGGAGGAAATTACCTCAAGACATAAGTGCAAGTCCATGTCCAAAAGCGCCTAGAAAAGCAAGTCCATATGAAGAGCAAATCCATGTCTAGAAATTACCTCAAGACATAGGCTTAAGTGGCTTGCGCCAACTTGGCCGATGAGGGAAATTGGGAGACTATTCCAAAGCAGCGGAACAAGGGTAAGTTAGTTGATTTCATTTCATACTAACCTATGCGATTGACACAATCGCTAGCTATGTGTCTGACCTCCGGCGTGCTAGAGGGAATTACGTGTATCCTTCTAACCTGTATCCCTGTCTCAGCATTGCTGAAACGAAAGACGCCAAACTTGGTGTGGTTAGATTTCTAGTTGATGATGATTAGGGACGTCTAGACAATTTATTTATTTTATGACGACTTTGAGATGGAAGAAACCTTCTAAGAAAAACTTGTGCCCAATATCAAAATTCACAGACTGACTTTCAACGTGGAAGCTACCCATGTAATTGGAGATGTGAATCTGCGGTCTATGCCAATGCGGTCGGTCAGTCGGTCAGTACTAAATATATAGATTTCTTCCACGGTGATAGATTGTCTCTCAACAATAAAGTAATAAGAAATTACTCTGGTCAAGTCACACCAAGTTTTCCACAAAGTTGAGATATGGAAATTGCTAAGACAATCTCCGCTGTTTTTCCTATTTTTTTCCCTGTAATAGAAGATTTTTATAATAGAAGAGAGTTTTTGCTCCAATGGTTTTCTCTATTTTTTTCTTTAAAAAATAATATTCCAAATAGATTTTTATTTTATTTTAAAATTAACACTTTTTATTTATAAAAATTGCAAACTAACCCATTTTACTTTAAATTTGTAACACTTTCATAAAATTATTATTTTTATTTAAATTAAATATTTATTATTATATTTAAACAAAGACAACAACAATTGGAGATTCAAAGTAAAAATTATGCTTTAAAAGAGCTAAAAGAAGAGAACAAAATTTTATTTTGTGACTTGGATACTCTACATTCAAATGTTCGTGGATATTTTGAGGCTGAACAAGCACGGATTATACAAAAGCGGAATAATCAACAACAAAATCAACAAGCTCCTCTTCCATCTACATCATTTGGTTCGTTTGGACAAAATTTTAGCGATATTGGTGGATCCCAAAGTAATTTACCGGATTATTAAGTTATTAGTTTTTGTTGTATTAAAATAATTATTATGGATTGAATGAAAAATAAATTTTATAATTTATATAAATTATCTTTTCCAAATGGTAGTCTCAATATTTTAGACTAAATATTTATACTTAAATTTATATTATTAGTTTTTAAAAATACTTATTTTATTAAATTTGTATTATTAGTTCTTAAAAAAATTTATTTTATTTATTTTGGTCATAAATAAAAGAAGTTAAAGATTAAGAGGATTACTTTGTAAATAAAATAGTTCATCTCTATTTATAGAGGAAAAAATAGAGTTCCTCTAAAAATAGATAAAAAAAAATAGCAATCTCTATTATAAAGGTGAAAATAGAAATTTATTGGAGCAAAATTACTCTATAATAGAGTTTAAATGTGAAAATAGAGAACCGTTGAAGATGCTCTAAGCAAACACCACAACATATAACCATGGCGGACCCGTCAATTACAATTGCAAGTAAATCTCTCCTTCACGCATGTACATGTAAATGTTGATTGAACTACGTCATGCTTTTTTTTTGGGTTAAATATATTGTTTTCATGTTATAATCCGACAATTTATACCTGCCCTAAGAATTATGGAATATATATATATATATATATATATATATATATATATAAAGTTGGTTTTTCTCTCTTCTCATTCCTCCACCTCATCAATTCTTCTTTTCAATTTTTAAAAATATAATTCACATCATTAAAAAAATATAAAATATAAAGTTAATGCATAAATTAATTCACTCATTTTTGTAATATTTTAATTATTATTAAAAATTTAAAATAATATAAACTAAAAACAAAATGAAAAAAATACAACTAAAAAAAATATCAAAGTAAAATATGAATAGAGATCACATAAATACAAATTTAGATATTTCTATCATAACATATAACAATTGTATAAATATTTGTAAAAGTCTAGAAATAGGAGAAAAATAAAGCTAACATATATTTAATGGAACAAAAATTACTTTCAAAAGTTACAATTATTAGGATAAAGAAAATAAGAGTTTTAAAAAAAAAAATACAAAAAATTAAAGATTTTTTAAGTCAAGAGGTTAATCAATTCTTGATGTTAAATTATAAATTCATGTTATCGATTAAAAGTCAGTATATACTACTATTTCAATTATAGTATAATATAATTAATAATATATATATATATATATATATATATGTTGATTGCAAATCCAAGTAAGTAAATCTATCATTCACCCATGTCCATGAAAAATGTTGATTGTAGACTCTTTTTTTTGGGTTAAATATATAGTTTTGATGTTATAATCTGACAATTTAACCTGCCTTGAGAATTACTGACGGGAATAATGTCTCTTTTTTTAGCAACGACGAGAAAAATCTTATTATATAAAGTATGGTTTCAAAAGTTACTAACTCACCCGATCGTGACACGTGTCAATTTTAAAAATTATTTACTTATAAAATCGTGACAAGTGTCAATTTTACACAAATTTCTATTAAAAAAAAGAATCTCTAAAAAATCAAGAAATAAAAAAATTAGCTATTAACATGATCATGACACGTGTCACGTATACTGATGAGATGTTGACACGTGTCAAAAAAAACATTAAATCTAAATCTACATAAAATTTACATGTTTATATCTTTAAAAATTCCTAAATCAAAAAGGAAAATTAACAAAACTAATCTATCTTCTATTGTACGCTAATTATATTATATATTTTTCTCAATTAGATTTTGACATGTATAAACAAAAATAATAATTCATTAAGTATTAAACATGTATATTATTATTAATCAATAAATAATGAATAACAAATTTAAAAAGAATAGCATAAGTTATGTCAAAAGAATTCTTATTTTTGCAACGTAATAGAACAGCTAATTAAGAAAATAATATTATATCTACATAAAAATTATGTTTGTGAAGTAATCTCACTGCAGTGGTCATTGGAAACTCCAATTGTATAAATGCACCATAACACGAGGTATCGAGTCCCGCTATCTATGAATGTAGGGATTTGGCTAATGAACCGGCCTATTAAGGCTCAAATGTTGACCAAAAAAAAATTATTTGTTTATATCAAAAGCTTGGATCTTTGATTTTTATTTCCTATATAATTTTGCTGATCTATTGTGTGGTCTTTGATTAGTGAGGGTTCTTCAAGGGAAGCTATCAGATGCAATGAAATGGAATCGACGTATATAAATCCCGCTAATTTAATCAATGATGGTGACACTAATGGAGGTTCCAAAAGTGATTTTACAGTTAGTAGCATTATAAGTTTGGAAGATTAGTCGGTGATTGATGTTTCTGGTCAAAATCTAGAGTTTTCTCTTCGGAATAATGTTGATGATTCTGGTACTGAAACAAGAGCTGCTTGATCGAGTAATTGAGAAGCGATTTTCAAATTTGGGGAGTTGGAATGGTAAACCGTTTTAAAATTGATTTCAAACCGGATTTATGTGGTTTTCTATCGGATTTGGGTCGTAAACCGTTTAAACCCAGATATATGGAGAAATATATGAGAACTTCTGATTCATGTATAAATAAGTTTAGAATTTACGATTCAATAATATTCGAGACGAGGTCATAGTTTTAAGTAGTTTTGATATAATGCGATACACTTTTGAGGAGTAAATAGGTCGTTGATCCTTAACTTGATTATGACATCTGTCATGTTTTGTATTGTTTATAAAGTGTCTATTTTTTTTATTTGAATTATCTAAGACTTATATATACTATCGTGATTATAATTTTCAAATTTTTATTTTTTATTATGTTATATTAACTTTTTCTCAGTTTCTCAACTTTTATTAGGTTGGTCATAAATTCATTGTAATAGAATAGATAACTTTCACCATTTGTTCATACATAATATCTTTAGAGTAAAAAAAAATTCATGGTTAAAAAAATTATGTTACAAAACAATTTTAGTAATTTAAAGGACTATAATTATGCCAAAATGAAAGTAAAGAAATATAAAATTTGTTTAATTTGATCATAATATATTGTATATGTGGTGATAAATAGCATACTTTAACAATAAAATAATTTTGTAAGATCATAATTTTAATGATAAAAGATAAAGTAAAATTGTACATGCTTACTAATTAGATGTTGCTTTGATGAACTCTTTTCAATAAAATATTTTGTGAAAAAGTTGTGTAACGTTTTAAAAATTTGACAATAATAATACTCATAATGATGAGTATTTGGCAAAAGTTTTGGTGGGATATAATTTAGCTTTAAATTATTGTAATAATTGTTATTATATATTAAAAATATATAAATATAAATAAGTGTATGAAGGTAATACAAATATGATTTTTTTCTAACTAAAATTATTTATATATTTAATTCAGGAAATATTTTTGAAAATTTGTTTAATATTTAGGATTTATTTTTTCAACAAATTTTAAACCCGCACGATGTGCGGGTCCTTATCTAGTAATTCAATAAAGTATAATAAATAAAAATTTATTTGAGATCTTTGTTTTAGCAGTTTTATAAATTCATTTATCATACAAAAATCTCATTTAAAAAAAAACTGTTTAGTTAATATATTTTTTTTTGTCACAGCTACGGGAAGAGCGGTTTGTTTTCCAGGGGGAAAAAAAAAAGAACGGGTTTTCCCCATTTGTTGTTGGTTTTTTTTTTTTTTTTTTTCTCGCCTCAATTTGTATTTTTTATTTTATTTTATTAGATAATTAATTAATTATTTTTTGCAATATTTGTCCAGAGAGGGCTAAAAAGAAAAGACGAGGAGGAAGAACAAGGAAGCAGCATTATATATCTAAGCATTCTCTGCTCTTTTGAGAAACTCTCGCAGCCTCTTTAACCACAGGTAGGTTTACAAAACCCTAATTTTCTCCTTCTCTTATCTAATTTACCTTTTTTTTTCTCTCTTCTTTCTCGAATCCTCTCCCTAGAAAATCACGAACGATGAAGATGAGAAACGGCTATCCCCGAGCCAATCGAATTACTAAATAAAGCTTTTTGAAACCAAACTTTTTTTTTTCTTTTTCTTTTCTGAATGCGTGATTCGATTTCTCTTTTCGATTCATTGATTGTATCTGCACTGTATGTGTGTGTTTGTGTTGTATAGGGTTATTAGTTTTCGCAAAGTGATTGGATGAGTTTGGATGTGGAAGTGAAGCCAAGAGGAGGTTCACTCTTGTTATCATCATCATCATCATCATCATCATCATCATCATCGTTGTTTTCATTGTTGCCGTCATGGCACAACAACAATCTTCCCGACTCAATCGTCTCCTTACTTTGTTGGACAGTATCCTTGATTTTTTTTCTTTTTTCTTGTTACCAATGCTTTTTTTTTTGTTGCGCTTCTTCGTACCCTAATCTTTGAATATTTAGTACATGTTCTCCTTAATTATATTTTCCTTTGTAGCTGGTTCAACACAAGCTACTCGGCTAACTGCAGCCAAACAGATCGGTCATATTGCCAAGTCTCATCCTCAGGACTTGAGCTCTCTCCTGAGAAAGGTATACTCATCGGCGTTTTGTTTTCTTGGCTTTCTCCAATTCAACGTGGCTTCTGATAACAGAGATATATATGACTGTGGTTATAAGTTAGTTATACTGATTGGAATCAATGAAATTGCTAGTGGAAGTTATATATAGTTGTTTATTATTCTTCGTCGGTGTTCTAAACCTAGTATTCTGCTCTATGTGCTCGGTATAGGCGGGTAGACAGAATTGACTGTTGATCTAGATGAGTTGAGGCTTACAGAGATAATGTGATGTGTGGTTTAGGATCTGCATTGTGTATGTTCTGCACTATAAATCTCAAAATTATTCTTAGATACAAGGTGTCATCCCCTGTTTGATGGGTTTACTTCTTACATTGTCTTATATACATCACAAGTCCCTGCATGGCTAAGAAGAAGTTGTTTATAGAGCTATACACGAATATGATTTCTAAGAGCGCCTCCTATTGTTTGACAACTAGTTACCATTCATCTTTTAAAAGGCTGCTGTGAAGATTGTTTGAACATACCCAGCAGATCCTTTGTTAGTCCACACTGTTTCTAAAGAATGTCGAAGATAAAGATAAAGAATCTAGTGGGCTTTCAGAGTGGAATTTTAAGTAGGGTGACCACCTGCCTATCAATTAGTTTCAGGTTTTAACAGCAATTTTGGAGTGTTTTTGTTATTCGATTGAAGTTCAAGCTTTGTTAGGACACCTGGTCTTACTCATAAAATAATATATCTACTCAGGCTAGGGTTTGTGTTCTGGAGACCTTGTTTCTGCTGCTTTTCAGATATCATACATAAATATTCCCTCTTGGCATTATAGTTTAGGTATACATCTTTCTAAACTGCTATGTCGTTCTTTACATCAGATTTTTCTTTTGTTCCTTTGACTTAACTCAAATTTTCCGGGAATTAGGTTTTGCATCACCTCCGTAGTAAAAAGTGGGATACGAGGGTTGCTGCTGCTCATGCCATTGGTGCCATTGTTCTGAATGTCAAACATACTTCATTGAGTGAAATGTTAAATTCTTTAGCAACGAAGTTGGGTGAGGCCGGGATGTCTGATAATGTAGATGAAGTGGTGGCTTTGCGCAATCTTCAGTCCAAAATTCTAGCAAATGCGCCCTTCAGAAGGTTATTAATAGCTCTGTTACCGAATACATATGTTTTCTATCATCTACTATCAAGACTTCTTAGCTGGATTATTAGATGTCTTTGTCATGTTAAGGTTTCCCGATGTATTTTAATGTCTCTAACTTTTGGCATGTGCTAACAGCTTTGAGATGAATAAGGTTTTAGAGTTTGGCGCTTTGTTGGCATCTGGTGGACAGGTAATTTATCATTTTCCATTGTTTACTTGTCTAGGTTATTCTGTAAGATTTCATCCGTTTATCTCCGATGTAATTTCTTCATTGATATTTTGTCTTTAGGCCTTAGCAAACATCTTTGTGGAATTACATTTTTGTCTGTCTTAATTCGTTTGGAGTAACTAGGCCACTAGATGACATCTGGTTAGATTCTTTGAAGTGTTTGGGTTTAGTTAAGTTCTCTCGGCATAACAAAGAAACATGTTGGATAGTTGCTACATTGGAATTCTATAAGATTTTGTTGTTGTGGATCACAGCATTAGCATGATTGAAACTATAAGCGGGCTTTGGGCTTTATTCATCAAAAATAAGCTTTGTCAGCTGCACTCTGTAGAATTTGTTTTCTACAGTTTAATTATTTGGCATCCTTAAAATTATGTGACTTGGTTTGTAACTAACTGTTTCAACACTATCTGTTGATGCAATATGATATCTTACATTCGTTCTTTTTCTTTGAATTTTTGGTTTAGGGGAGCATGTGAAACCTTCTGTTATTACTCCCTTTATCCTTGCCATTTTTTTCTCCTCAAAATATGTTGTTTTTCTCATAAGATATGTTGCAGTTCCTTTTTTTCTAAACTAAAATCATGATAGCCAAAATTATTAGCAATTTCCGACTTGAAGAAACTGTTTTTGTTGCAGGAGTACGATATTTTGAATGACAATTCCAAGAATCCAAGGGATCGAGTGGCTCGTCAGAAAAAGAATCTCCGGCGACGTCTAGGTCAATAGCTTGTCTCCTTCTCTATTAATCAATTTCCATGGGAAGTGTTATTATTGTCCAATTGCATGACATGTGATATACCAGGGTAGATTAAATGTATGAATTAAGCGTAAACCCATTTGTCTGAGTCTATTATATCACTACTATATTTGTATCTACTCATTCTTTGTGAATTTGACTCTGTATATTGTAAATATTATATGTTTTACTTGATGGATGCATCTATTGAACATACTTCTGACAATTTATGAACAGGTTTGGACATGTGTGAGCAGTTTATGGATGTCAATGAAATGATTGGAGATGAGGATCTTATTGAGCAGAAGTCCAGTGTTCCTGCGAATGGGGTTGGAAACAGATTATATGCAAACTATTCTCCACATCATATTCAACAATACGTTTCAAGAATGGTTCCCCGTGTCAATTCTAGGAGGCCAAGCGCAAGGGAATTGAATTTACTGAAACGAAAAGCAAAAATAAGCTCAAAAGATCAAGCTAAAGGTAGCTGCGAAGTAGCAGATGTTGAGATGACATCGTCTTATGTTGCCTCAACCTCAAAAGGAATTTTGTCCGACTCAATGGAGTCTAACAAGGTATTTGGATAATGTATACTCATAATGACGGATAACCAACTTGCAGAATGTTAGTACAGCTTTCAGCCCTTTGTCAATGTGTTGGTTTTGTAAATGACGGACATAAGACCTGATTAGTACCAACAAGAAGTCGTAGTAGTAGATGAAAGATTCAATATTGACTATGCTGCTTTCTCTTAGGTGTACAATCTCTGACGAATGTACTAGTCCAAATTTTGTTAGCAACAAACATCAAGCTGCGTAGGGAATGCTCTTGATAGAATTTTAGAACTTCTTGATTTTGGCGGATCATATTTCCTACTGTCTTATACTCCTGTATGTGCTACTTGAAATTTCGTAGGCAGACATTGGGAATGAGGATGATATTGAGCCTGATGGAGATGGAAAATGGCCTTTCCACAGTTTTGTTGAGCAACTTATTCTTGACATGTTTGACCCGGGTAAGGTTTATGTACTTCTGCTATTTACAGTTTACCTTCTGTCACTTATTGAGTTCTAGTTAAGTTGGCTAATAATCCGATAATATATTCAGCATGGGAGATCCGCCATGGAAGTGTAATGGCTTTAAGAGAAATATTAATGCTTCATGGTGGTTCTGCTGGAGTGTCAACAACAGAGTTTAGCTCAGATAATGGGTTTGAGTTGAAAGAAGTCTTGAATAAAGTAACACGAGAAAGAGAAATCGACTTGAATATGGAGGTTTCAGAAAATGAGCTTGAGCCAGTTCGAAAAAGACCTAAGATTGAGGATCCATCAAAATCATTTATTGATAACAATGTTTTGGAAGTTATTGAGGGTGACTACGATATTAATTTTAAAGATGAAGATGCTGAGTTCTTAATACCACCAGTGAAGGTCAATGGTCAAACTGACTCCAGTTCTATGAAAGTGGAACCTCAATCTTCTTTTGATGGCTCGCCATCTCACACTGAAATAAACAATGTGGCAGAGGTTAACAATCATCTTGAAGATAAGAGTTTTATTGAGGAACCGGTAATACTTAAGCATCAGGAAGAAAATCTCGAAATGTTGGAAGAAAATCTCGAAGTGTTGAATTTGGTTAAACAAGCTAGGCATTCTTGGATAAAAAATTTTGAATTTCTCCAGGATTGCACCATTCGTTTCTTATGTGTGCTTTCACTTGATCGGTAAGACTTTGGTATTTTATCCTAGATTTTCTTTTCCATGTTTAGCTGTTTCTGCTTCATAGCAACTATGGTAGCACGATTGTTTTAAAAGGTTCTAATATTGGCTGAGATTTGGTTGGTCATTTCCTAGTTAATGATTATCTTTCTATCTGCTGCAGATTTGGGGATTACATTTCTGATCAGGTAGTTGCTCCTGTGCGGGAAGCTTGTGCCCAAGCACTTGGTGCTACTTTTAAATACATGAGTCCCTCGTTGATTTATGAGACATTAAATATTTTGCTTCAGATGCAGGTAATATTTATCATTTCTTTTTTAACCTACTCAAACTAAGAAACTTGTTGCGGTCTTTATAAGCTATAAAACTGTTTAGTAATCTTTAGCATATATATTTTTTCAGCGCCGGCCTGAATGGGAAATTCGTCATGGAAGTCTTTTGGGCATCAAGTACTTGGTTGCTGTGAGACAGGTAAAATTTCAGCACGTGGTTGCTAATTACACATTTTTTTGGAAAACTGGAAAATGACTTTTTTACAGTCTTGTTTTAACGTTTTTTCGTGTCTGGAGAATTTTTTTTTTTTCTATCTATCATGATATGTAGTAGTTTTAAATTTTCTGAGGCTCTGTGTAGTTGACTTGACTTGTTCTTGGTTTGTAGAGACAGTGTTAGCTTTTCTTTCTCATTTTCCCCTGATTTTTCCATTTGCAGGAAATGCTCCAAGATTTGCTTGGCTGTATTCTTCCTGCGTGTAAAGCAGGGTTAGAGGATTCTGACGATGATGTGCGAGCAGTTGCCGCTGATGCTCTTATACCGGCAGCAGCTGCTATTGTCTCTTTGAGAGGACAGACATTACTTTCCATCGTCATGCTACTGTGGGATATTTTGCTTGAATTGGATGACTTAAGTCCATCAACCAGCAGGTAAGCAAGTGTAAAATTACATTCTAGCCTTTTCACGATCCAAAATCCTTTTTTTTTCTGGGTATTTGGAGTCTTCTGAACGAGATCAATTTTGAATCAGTAAAATTTTCATGCAGTGTTATGAACCTCCTGGCAGAAATCTATTCCCAAGATGACATGATCCTGGTGATGCACAAGGAATTATCAGTAGGGGAGGAACAAAATATTGACCTCAATGGAATGGGTCATGTCGAGAGTTTTGGAGAAAGAAGAGATGTCAAGGAAAGCCCTTACGCATTATCAGCTTTAGCCCCTAGGTTGTGGCCATTTACAAGGCACGACATCACATCGGTTCGATTTTCCGCTATTCGAACTCTGGTAGGTTTTTATTGTTTATTTAGGATAAAATCTCTCTTAGCGCTTGCTGTCTATGTTTGTAGCCACTTGCATGATTTACATGTATCTTACGCCTTGAGTTTCTCTGGCCTATCAAATTGAGATGCAAATCCCTTTTGTTTACTTCGAAATACACTTTATTTTATGTCCCTTCCATATGCTTATAGCGTGGTTTCCTCAATTTCCCCCTGGCAGGAACGACTTCTTGAAGCTGGATGCAGAAAGAACATTTCTGAGCAGTCTAAAAGTTCTTTTTGGCCAGCTTCTGTTTTAGGGGACACCCTGAGGATCGTCTTTCAAAATCTTTTGCTTGAATCAACTGAGGAGATTCTGGAGTGTTCGGAGAGAGTGTGGAGACTATTGGTTCAGGTACTTAGTAATGAAATGTTGCTTTTCTTTTAAACACTCGTAAATTTTTTCCATGCTTTTTTTTTGCCCTTCTTCTTCACCCGTAGAATTAAATGATCTTCGTTCTTAGTTTGCATTGAAATAAAAACTATAGAGTAGGTTTCTAATTTGCGTGGTTACATGTGGCATATCTTCTTGATATGTAAGATTTTGGTATTAAGTTCCACAATGATTAGAATGTGTTTGCATCTGAACCCTTTTCTTATATTAGTAGCTGATGCCTTTTACATTCAAAAGTTTACCCAGAGACAATGCTCTTTAATGGCAGGAAGGTACATGTTAGATGTTGTGAGAATCATGTTGCTGGTTGCCTAGGAATTTGAGTTGTGTAGTATCTCTACCTGAAAACGTGTTATCGTTATTATATTTTCGTTGTTTCGACGTTTAAATGTTAAGGCCAGCCTAATTTTTTCGTATATGGACCTAGATTATCTCTCATTTTTCTTCTTATTCAGTGCCCAGTGGATGATTTAGAAGATGCTGCAATATCATACATGGCTTCGTGGATAGAACTTGCAGCTACTCCTTATGGCTCCACATTGGATGCTACAAAAATGTTTTGGCCAGTAGCTCTCCCTCGTAAGAGTCATTTCAAAGCTGCTGCTAAGATGAAAGCTGTTAAACTTGAGAATGAAGCTTCCAGCATTCTGGGTTTTGATTATGCAAGAAGCTCTCCTTCCCTTGAAAAACATGAAGATGCTTCTGCCAAGTCCACTAAAATTATCGTCGGCTCAGATATGGATATGTCAGTGACCCGCACCCGGGTAGTTACAGCATCTGCATTAGGTATCTTTGCATCCCGATTGAGAGAGGGTTCAGTGCAGTTTGTGGTAGATCCACTGAGTAGTACTCTTACTTCTTTGTCTGGTGTTCAGCGCCAGGTATGCATCTCTATGTCTGTATCTCGTTATCTCTCTATCACTAGACATGTATTGCATGTTTTGAACTAAACCGTTGGCTTTGCAGGTTGCGTCCATTGTGCTTATCTCTTGGTTCAGAGAAACTAAATGCAAGGTCCTTTCTGATGGAAGTGGAAGTTTGCCTGAGTTTCCTAGTCCTCTTAAAAAATGGCTCCTAGATTTGTTAGCTTGCTCAGATCCTGCTTTCCCCACTAAAGACAAACTTCTTCCTTATGCTGAGCTCTCAAGAACATACACTAAAATGAGGAATGAAGCTTCTCAGTTGTTACATACAGTTGAAACCTGCCATTGTTTTGATAAGTTATTATCAACGAATAAACTCGATGTGGAGAGCGTGAGTGCTGATGAGACAATTGAGTTTGCATCAGCACTAGCTTTGTGGAACAAAGAAAGTGCTGGAAATGAATCCTTCGAAAAGCAAGTTTTTGAAGTTGTGGAGTCATCTAGGCAACAGCTATTAAATACTGCTGGTTATTTAAAGTGTGTCCAGGTACATTGGGATCTCTTTTCATATGATTCATGTGCTATTTCAAATCTTGTTCTGCTAGATTGTCATAAGTCATGTAAATTACTCGTTTCAGTTTCTCAAGATTGAACCTTATTTATCCTATTTCTGGTTTATGTTTATGCAGAGTAATCTACATATTACTGTCACCTCCCTGATTGCTGCTGCAGTTGTTTGGATGTCAGAATTTCCTGCTAGACTTAATCCAATAATCTTGCCGCTGATGGCTTCAATAAAAAGAGAGCAGGTAGCAACTAAAATCTAAATGTTTGTTCATGTTCGCTGAACTGAATACTGACTGATTCTGTTCTTTTTCAAGGAACAAATACTACAGCAAATAGCTGCAGAGGCTCTTGCAGAGCTCATTGCTTACTGCGTAGATCGGAAGCCAAGCCCCAATGACAAGTTACTCAAGAATATATGTAGCTTGACGTGCATGGATCCTTGCGAAACACCTCAAGCTAGCATTATTAGCTCTATGGATATTGTTGATGATATGGATTTTCTGTCCTCGCGGAGTAACGCAGGAAAACAAAAGGCAAAAGTCGTGTTGGCTGTTAGCGAAGATAGGTCTAAAGTTGAGGGTTTTATCACAAGGAGAGGATCTGAACTTGCGTTGAAGCATTTAAGCTTGAAATTTGGTGGTTCCTTGTTTGAAAAACTCCCAAAATTGTGGGAGTGCCTCACTGAGGTTCTTGTTCCTGGAATTCCTGCCGATAAACAGAATATTGACCTCAAAATAGAATCTATTTCAGATCCACAGGTCCTGATAAACAACATCCAGGTATACCAAGTGAAGTGCTATACTTGCATTATTTGAACAGTTCCAAGGGATAGGCCAAAAAACAAAGCTTAATATTGAATATGCAGAGCCGTAACTTGGTGTACTTTTGTCTCTATGTTTTCCAGGTGGTACGTTCAATAGCACCAGTGATGGAAGAAACATTGAAACCTAGACTGCTCAGTCTCCTGCCTTGTATTTTCAAATGCGTTCGCCATTCTCATGTGGCTGTTAGATTGGCTGCTTCTAGATGTGTTATGACAATGGCTAAATCAATGACAGAAGATGTCATGGCAGCAGTAGTGGAAAATGCTATTCCAATGTTGGGAGATTTGACATGCATTAATGCTAGACAAGGTTCAGGAATGCTTATTGGTTTGCTTGTACAGGGACTGGGTGTAGAACTGGTTCCGTATTCTCCTTTATTGGTTGTTCCCCTCCTGAGATGCATGAGCGATGTTGACAGTTCAGTCAGGCAGAGTGTGACACGTAGCTTTGCTGCTCTTGTACCTATGCTTCCTTTAGCACGTGGTGTTCCCCCTCCTGTGGGGTTGAGCAAAGATCTATCTAGCAATGCAGAGGATGCAAAATTTTTGGAGCAGTTACTTGACAACTCCCATATAGATGATTACAAGCTTTGCACTGAGTTAAAAGTTCAATTAAGAAGGTAATTTAGTCTTCGATTAAATGAAAGTTTGTTCTCTGTTCTGAATGTCTTAGTCATTCAAGGTTTATGTGTTGTTTTCTGATTTGGTCGTTTCACTGGCATTTTTTTCTGTTTATTTTTTATTTTATTTATTTTTTTTTTTTTTTCCTGGGTATTCCCAGTTGCATCTAAACAATATTGAGGGTTTGGTTTGTGAGGAATAGTAGGACATTGAACGTATCGTTAGCGTGAGCAGGGTAGAATTCGCGAAATTCGTTTTCCCCCGGTTCTTGGGGGATAGGATTAGACGTATTCCATCATGTAAATCAATGCTCTATATTGCTGATTTGAATTGAGAGGGAACTGTATTGCTATCATATCATCCTGGAATATTTATCAGTTTTCTGTTTTCAGGTATCAACAAGAAGGAATCAATTGGTTAGGATTTCTGAAACGTTTTAAGCTCCATGGAATTCTCTGTGATGATATGGGGCTTGGTAAGACGCTTCAAGCATCTGCAATTGTGGCATCTGATGCAGCAGAGCGTCGCGGTTCAACAGATGAACCAGATGTTTTTCCATCTATAATTGTTTGCCCATCAACATTAGTTGGCCATTGGGAATTTGAAATTGAGAAGTATATCGACCTTTCCCTGCTGAGCGTGTTGCAGTATGTTGGCTCTGCTCAAGACCGCGTTTCTCTCCGTGAACAGTTCAACAACCACAATGTCATTATAACATCTTATGATGTGGTCCGCAAGGATGTTGATTATCTGACACAGTTTTCATGGAACTACTGTATCCTGGATGAAGGACACATAATTAAGAATGCTAAATCTAAAATTACTTCAGCAGTAAAACAATTGAAGGCCCAGCACCGGCTTATCCTCAGTGGAACACCAATACAGGTTACATTGGAGTGCTCAACTAAAGTTTAATTTGCGTTCTTTTATATTGAGTGATATTGTTTCCTTTTTTTTGCAGAATAATATCATGGAGCTGTGGTCCCTTTTTGACTTCTTGATGCCTGGATTTCTTGGGACAGAGAGACAGGTAGCGCTTATTCACATTTCCTGCTTTTATGTTGTCACAAATTACCAATTTTCAGGGTCACTTTTGAATGCTGTTTGGAAGAAGTATTCTTGGATTTTTGTTGTTGTCATGAACGAGAAATGTGTTTCTTTATTGGGCAGTTTCAAGCATCTTATGGAAAACCGTTGCTGGCAGCTAGAGATCCTAAATGCTCTGCTAAGGATGCTGAAGCGGGTGTATTAGCAATGGAAGCACTCCATAAGCAGGTAATGCACTCCATAAGAAGCACTCATCGTTTCCGGCTTTTTATGTTTCCTTGCAATTATTGAGAAATGGTAGCATCATTACCTGATAACATCTTCGTATCATGTAGGTTATGCCATTCTTACTCCGACGTACGAAAGAAGAAGTCCTCTCTGATTTGCCAGAAAAAATAATTCAGGACAGATACTGTGACCTTAGTCCTGTCCAGTTGAAGCTTTATGAGCAATTTTCTGGTTCAAGTGCTAAGCAAGAAATATCTAGTATCATAAAAGTTGATGGGTCAGCAGATTCCGGAAATGCTGATGTTGCGCCAACAAAATCATCCACACACGTTTTCCAGGTATAGTATTGTTGCTGCATTGAAGGGAACATCAATAATTATATTCACTCCCATGTATCACCTATATAGTATGGGGAGACCTGATTTATGTTTGGGTTTTAATTTTCCAGGCACTGCAGTACCTGCTTAAACTCTGCAGTCATCCGCTTCTTGTTCTTGGCGATAAGGTTACAGAGCCGCTGGCTTCTGATTTGTCAGCAATGATAAATGGATGTTCGGACATAATCACTGAGCTTCATAAAGTACAACACTCTCCAAAGCTTGTTGCTCTTCAGGAAATTTTAGAAGAATGTGGAATAGGTTCTGATGCTTCTAGTTCAGATGGCACTCTTAGTGTAGGCCAGCACAGAGTTCTGATATTTGCACAGCACAAAGTGCATATCGATTATCCTACATCTCTAATTTCTTCCATTGTAAGATTGCCCAAGATCTAAGTATGTTATTTATGCAGGCTTTGCTGGATATCATTGAAAAAGACTTGTTTCAAGCCCACATGAAAAGGCAAGTTCAAGTTGTGAAATTTACTCTTTTTATTGTCAGTCTAGTTTTATTGTCAGTGGTCTCCTAATTTTTGACTTGAAAAGTCTAAAAACTGATCAGCCTTTTTCGCTTAAGTTGGTTTTTGCTTAACTTGTTTGTTGTAATTCCATATTCCTCTCTTAATTTATATCCTTAAATCTGGCTTCTTCAATATGTTCGCTCATCTGTTTTACCTTATTCTAAAAGCAGTGTCACATATATGCGACTAGATGGTTCAGTTGTACCGGAGAAGAGGTTTGAGATTGTGAAGGCCTTTAATTCAGATCCTACAATTGATGTTCTGCTCCTGACAACACATGGTATGCTTTCTCCGACAATGAAGTTATGCTATCTAAAGTAGATCTTCTGACCAAGTTATAACTGAATAACTTCTTTTTGCTCCTTCAGTTGGCGGGCTTGGGTTGAATCTGACCTCTGCTGACACACTTGTATTTATGGAGCATGATTGGAATCCAATGCGTGATCATCAGGTAGAGGATTTATATTTTTCTTTGGCTTTCTTCCATGTAATTGGTCGAATTTCACTTGGCAAGGAGGAAGAATGTCCCATCTCTTACAGTTAAAATACAAAAAATTAAGAATATCTGGGACACACGACGATGGTTTTTTTTTTTTTATTGGGGTTTGCTAATAGAGGTGAACAAAATGTGGCAGGCGATGGACAGAGCGCATAGATTGGGACAGAAAAGAGTTGTAAATGTACACCGTCTCATAATGCGTGGCACACTTGAAGAGAAAGTGATGAGTCTCCAAAGATTTAAAGTGTCGGTTGCCAATACGGTAATCAATGCTGAGAATGCGAGTATGAAGACAATGAACACTGATCAGTTGCTTGACTTATTTGCTTCAGCTGAAACTTCGAAAAAGGTAAAACATTTTATATGATAGAGCAAGTCTCTAAACTGAAGAAGCAGATTGGTATCCCTCAATAATCGTGTCTTTATTGTAGGGTGGTGCATCTTCAAAGAAGGGATCAGAGGATAATGATCAGATTAGTGGAATTGGAAAAGGACTGAAGGCAATTCTAGGAAACTTAGAAGAACTGTGGGATCAATCACAGTACACAGAAGAGTACAACCTTAGCCAGTTCTTAGTTAAGCTTAACGGATAATGGCCAAAAAATTGAAGAATTTGTGTACATATTTATTCAGCTCGATTAAGGAGAACCCAACAGTTTTGACGTTCCAAACACATAAAAGGTTACATCCGCTCTCTCTTTTTTTGTCTCCATTTGTTTTCTGGTCAATCTTTTTGGATTCATAAAGAAGAAATTATTTTAAGTTATAAAAGGAGAAAACGAGAAAAGAGAGATTGGAGACATTGAGTCGTTAGTTTTGGCAGTACGACCGGTCTAATGTTTGTGACCGCCAAAGTAGTTTTTGTAGTGATTCTGAATCGTGTAAATACGCTTTTAACCAGCAGCTTTTCCTCTTCAGTTTCAGCTTTTTTAAGTCAAGTTTATGTGACAAGTCTTCTTCTCCTTTTTTTTCTCTGTTACCTTTGTTTTGTCGGTGTTCCAAGTTCAAAAGCATAAAACAGGTAAAAAGGAAAAAGAAAAAGCATCATCATCACTCTTGAGTAATTGACGAATCTCTCCAAACCGACGCCAATTAAGCCTTAGCTATCTTGAACCAATATAGTTTTGCACGAATTAACTAAACCAATTCGTGTGTTGTTTCAATGGTCGAAAGCTTCATCATCGAAATGAGGGATGAGATTATCATTAGAGTTTTTCCGCTGCGGTTTAATCATTGATTGGGAAATTGTTTTTACACGCTTCGAAGATTAGTCTTAGTTCAGATTTTTCCGATTATATCAAAAATAACAAACGAATTAACCCTTGTAGTTTTTGTTTAACCATCATAGAAACATCGCTTGCCCTCTCTTATGAGTTACATAATTCGTTTTGTTTTTAAATTAAATCTAAAAGTAGGAGAAAAACATAGCAACACCTGATCGACAATCTGACTCTCTATATATACACAAATTCACAACAACCCGACACACAACAACAGTTATTGTTTTTTCACAAAGTTGAGCCTAGAAAAGATAAATCAGTCAAGAATGTCAGAGCAAAGAAAAGACGAGATGAGACTTGGATCACCAAATTTCATGAGCAAGTCAAGATACTGCATAGCTTCTTGAGGAGTAAGACCCTCAAGTAAGAAATCAAAGGAATCAGAATGAGTTCCTCTCATAACTTCCAATCCTTGATTCATCAGTTTCTTATGCTTCTCTTTCCCCATTTCTGCAGCTTCCACCATTGGCAACAAATCTTTCTCTTCCTCTTCAAAATGTGCTTTACACATCATCTGCTTGTAAACAAACAAACAAAAAAAACTCAAATCTTTACAAGAACATACAAAACAAAGTTCAAACATTAGTAGTGCTTTTTTTGTTATTTAAACTCGCCTGCAATGATTTGAAACGAGAAGCAAGACTAATAAGAGCTTCTGAACAAATCCCAGAATCCAAAACTCCAATTGATTTGATATCTTCTTTGATCCCATTCACCTTCGGTAACTCTCTCCCATGTTCCTCATTCGCACTTTTACACATCCCTACACACAACAACAAATCAGTATTTGCAGAGATCAATTTCAACATTTGACAATGAGAAATCCAAAATCAAAACCTCGATCTACAGATTCGAGAACAGGGAACAAGATTCTCTCTTCCATCTGAGCATGTTCAACCATAAGCTCTTGTAAATGAGTATAGCTCTTTGCGAATTTCCTAATCTCCATCTTCGGCGTACCAACGGACGGATCCACAGCTCTTTTACCACCACGCGCCGCCAGATCCTCCGACCATCTCAACATCCTCTCGATATGCCAAAGCATGCTCCTGTGCTGTAGCCAAATCGCTCTCACTATCAACGGAGTGTCTTCGTCGAAACCTTCGAGGTTAAACTTCCAAATCATCAGACGCGGCTCCGGGAACTTGTCCTCGATGTAACGGAGGAGAACCTCCTGAGATCCTGACACCGTCTCCGATCCGACTTGAATCGTCGGCTTTTGGTCTTCAGACGGAACGAAACGGAGCGGGACTTTCTTGTGAAGGAGAGCGAATCGGAGATACGATGTCACCAGACTGTTTGGAGGTCCGTACAGTCTCACAGTAGCGGCGAAGCTCACCGTCGCCGCCGTTTCAGTTTTCGTGGCGATGGGGATTCTCGGGGCTGAAACGACGGATGCGCCGTCTGAAGGAGGAGGTTTGACGACGAGGTCGAAGGGTGAGATCTCAGCCGTGGATTTAGTGGAGCTGGAGAAGCAAGTTCCCATTGTTTTTTTGGGGAGTGCAGGAAACGTGAGAAACGAAATCTAGAATCTAGATACGTAGAAGAAGATGACGAAATCGAGAAAGAGAGAAGAAGAAGCTGGAGTGAATTGCAAGAAATTGAAAGTGAGTTGAAGAAGATGAGATTGATAAGAAGAAGAAGAAGAAGAAGAAAGGTGTCACGCCATTATCATATTTATTTGCCTTTAAGCTTTTTTTTAGGAACATGAATGAGAGAAGGATTATGAGATTCAGTTCTCTCTGTAATTTTTAAAAGTCTTTCCCAATTTTGCATTTATTTTTTCCTTTGACCAAAAGAACAAAAGAAAAAATTAGACAAACAAATAAATTACTACTATAAACAAAACCAAATTTTGATTATGGATCTAAAATGGTTGATTAGGTTCTAAAATAGTACTACTACATCCAATACAATACATAAACCCAAACTGATTAATTTAGTAAAAAATTATTTCTGCTTTTAGTGTTGTGTCGATTCGTAGATAAACCCCACTTTATGAGAATTGAGGATAAGAAAAATAAAATGTTTTTCTTTTTTTTGGGTTTGAGATTTTTCTTTGAATTTTTTTTTTTTTTTATGCGCCACCCCATTTATTTAGTTTTTTCCTTTTTTAATGAGATCTGGGAGTAATTAATTCATAATTGGCATCTTGTATGTAAAATTATCTAATCAATTTTGGAGGATCTCTCTAATAGTTATTGCGCGATCATGCGTGTCTCTTGTTGAACAATATCTTCTTGATATTAAAATCAATTGTAATAGGAAACCAGTTCTTGTTTTTTCAAAATCAAGTTATACTTTTCTTGGTTTTGAGATAATGCTTCCATTTTTTTTTAAAAGTATGTTTGATTTAGATCTATTATCCTAGTCCTAGATATCACTCTTGCCTCTTGGACATGGTGTTCTCATGCATATATCCAAATTCTCCTTCCATAAATTTCCATTTCCTAGCATTCACACATGCACATTTCCTATATTTAAAACGGGGTTATAACAACCATGGTATTAGCATCTTCTTGATCATAGTATTGATAGTTTCCTAGCATTCACTGTCTTAATGAATTCTTTATATCAAGATATAAGCAGTATTACGTACGCAACCAGACTTTTAGTAATAAAAGTCTTTTATTACGTTCAGTGTAACTAATGCGCCTCATGTGTAACAACACTGTACCTGAATATTTATCAATTATTGGATAGATATAGAACCCTAATACTATCAAGTATCAACTTATAACTCATTGCAGGCCCGTGCCAGCTCTTTTGGGACCTGAGGACATCACAGATCTTTTGATGTTAATTTTAATCAAGTAAATTGACACTAGAAAGGTTTTTTTTTCTTGTTGTCGAAGAATGGAACACCAAAGAGAATTGCTATGATTTAAACGCTCGTTACTCCCACAATCAAACATTTTCAGCTTAATTTGCTTGAAAAATGATTTTCGACCCCATGCAACTATATCACTAAAGACCGACCGCACTTACTAGTGCATACCGTCGAAGTACGACGGATTATGTGGTAGTGTGGTACCAAGTAGTAGTATGTGTTTTATCTTTGGTTTGCTTGCTTATCTTTGTTATCAATCAGGTCCCATATATGTTTACTTTAATCATTCACATATTTAAAATTAAAAAAGAAAAAACATAACCTTCCACAAAAATTCATAAGCTTCTTATAAATTGATTGGTTCTGGTTTGATAAGATTATAAGATATCCCTTTATGAAAATCCGCTTTATAAACGAGTGATATCAAGAGAAACGGTGTAAGCAGATATGACTTTTTGTTACTTTTTTTTGTTCCTCCCATGTGATTTACCCTACTTAACCTCACCTTTACGCTTCGCCTTTTGTCCTTTGCTCCATCATCCACAGAGTTAAAGGCTTTAGATGAGAACATTCTAATACGCTTTTGGATTCTCTTGTTTTTATTTATCTTCCTAGAAACTTAGTACCTATAATAATGTCCTTGTTTCTTAATATACTGGTCGAAGCCTAAAATGACTTTAAGCTATGTAACAAGGGCATAACCGCTTAGGATACTGAAGACCACCACAAATAAAGAAAATTGCTGATCGCATAGAATAGAACAGACACGGCAACTTGAAAACAAAAACAGTTTTTTCGATTTATATATAGCATGTGGGAGATGATGACGATGATATGTTATTATTAGTTCCTCCATGTACAAACATGAGCATGCGTTTTATGTGTTACCACACACAGATACAAAGCAAGCCAAACATCATGATGAACATTTAAAACCTCCACAAGCAACAACCCAAACGATGAGAATAAAGGAGAAAACAGCACCAGCCACCATCAGCTTCATCTGCAGACTCTGTAGCCACATCTTCCTTCTTAACTGCCTTCCTTGTCTCTGGAAGCTATCCGCCTGGAACTGTAGGTTCTCCGTTTTGTCAACCAGAAGTTCGATCTTCTCTCCTCTGTCCAGAACCTATGTTAAACAGCAACAAGAGAATCATCAAAACAAAGCCTGCATTCCCTCATCGTTTCATTCTCATAATCCACATCTTGTAACATATGTTGTTTCAGAGAAAAAGGACAAACCCATCTATTGGTGATGCTTCCAAAAATTCTGAACTAACTTTGTTTGGTTAAACCTTTCCCAGCACCAAAAAAACTAAATTTTCTTAAAAATTACTTTGCATTTACTTGTTTCTAACATTATTGACCTCAAACAAAAAGCAAATAGAAACATAATCTATAGCAAAAAGTGACAGATGATATATCGTCTTGCATCTGTGCTAGCACAACCCATTCCTTCCGATGATGAGAAGCAGGGGTTCATGCTACAATGATCCTATTATTAGAAATCCTCAGTAGATTCTTATGAAGATTTATATGAACCAAACCGGTCAAACGGGATAACATGGGTCTGAAAATCTACTCAAGCTGCATGCAATTTCTTACTTTCTAACAGGCCTAGATACTGAAGCCCAATATGTCACAGTTTTAAACGACGACAGGGATCTTGGCAAGAAAACACAGAGAGTAATCCGCAAACAATATAACTTATCAAATATAGGTTAATGAAAGAAATGGTTTTGAGAAAAGTAATTGATACTTTTATCAAGTAAAACTACTATTTTATTTGGTGTCAAATAGCTTTTGTAGAAGTAATGTGTTGTTCAATATCTTTCCTACAGTACTTTTCTATTGTTGCAAAATCATGTAGATATAAATGTTACCACCTTAATCTAAATTACAAGTTCGGCGTACAACTGTTAATTAAAAATGTCTCAGTTTGTTCATCTTTTCCTATAAACAACAAAGGCATACCTTCTCAATGTTGTCCATCATGATCCCCTTGACCTCAGTTATTTGGGTCTTCAACTTCGATAGTTTGCTCATCTCTTCTGGATGGGTCATACAATACTGCATATGCTCCTTGAGTATAGGCCTATCAGAGAGAAAAGAAAGATTTCAGAACATGGTTGCAGTGCTAAAAAAAATGACTTAATATCAGATAGTTATGGATATAGACAAACCCGAACTCCCTGTCAAGATTGTATGCAATGCTAAACCGATCTCCAAACAAATCCTCATCTTCGTCATCATCTGCAAGAGGATGTCGCTCATCGTTCTTTATACTCGCCTCATACCGCTTGTTAAAGTCTTCCTTGACCCGTTCAAGGAACACGAAAGGTACACTTCTTCCGGTGGATTCATCAGCAACCACAAGAAACACTACATATATACACACAATCACAGTGCATCATCAAACCAGAAGATTAAAAGAGCTTAAAAGTCTTCAACTAACTAACAAGCATCGAATAGGGAAACATACCAAAACCATTGTCAATAAGGAAATTAAAGGTGTGACCATCGCAAGAGTAAGTGTACTTGCTGCTATTAGTGGGCAGCTTCTGGAGACATTGAACAGCTAAGGTGCTGAAGTTGCCAGAGTAAGGAGTATGCTCCGCTAGAACAACAGTTCCTTTAGCAACGAAGCTATAAATCAAACCCTTTTGACTCATTTTTTATAGGAACTCGTGAAGCCAAGAAGTCAACCAAAAACCACAATCAGATCTGAAATACAAAACCAAACACGGAATCATAATCCAGAAACGTAATGGGAAAAACAATTCAAGTATTATTATAGATCACTATGTAAATCCAGATAAAAACCCTAAAAAACCCAGATAAGGGAACTAAAGATCGCAACATCGGGAGAGCAATTAATTACTGATGAGCGATCCAAAATTGAGAAAGAGTACCACCGAAGAAGAGAAACAATTACGAATTCGGAAAACGTGTTCTGATGCTTCGATTTAGGTTGAAAAAAATCGACGCAAATTACAAAGATCGGTGGTATTTTAGTCCCGGAAGAGAGAAGCATAGAGATTGAAGGAGAAATCAAACAAGCATACATAGCAGCAGAACAAAGATGGAACGTAGAGAGAGAGAGAGAGAGAGAGAGAGAGAGAGAGAGAGTACCTTGAGAGGCTTGGTTGGCTTGGTGATGAAGGATTAGGCTCAAATTCTCAGGAATTGCTAGAGAGAGAGAGAGAGAGATGTGCTAATATCAGAAGATGATGATGATGAAAATGGCATTATTTAATTTTAATGCTCTGATTAATTCTCTTAATCACAAAAGCTTACGTTCGTTAATCATACTTTTTGGTTTGATTGTTTCCGGTTTCGGTTTACGAAAGTAGCGAGTTATCTGAAACTATCATCAATATCTATTTCGCCTCGGTTTGGTTTAGCTATTTCCGGTTTGATTTCGTTTCATATTGCTTTTAAAAATATATCTTATGATGTGTGAATTCATCAAATCTTGAATTTGTTAAATCCGCAAATCCCAACTGCGAATTGATGAAAACGTACACGCAAAAAAAAGTTGAAAATCTAAACGATAATGTTTTAATAGCAAATACTTTTTCCAATCCAAAAGATGCAAAGTATTAGATGAACCAAAAACTGAAAAAAGGAGCAAAGTTTGGAGTAAAGTAGCAGCACAACAAACTGGAAAACACACCAAAAACACACAGTGACTGCACTACACTGCTTTCAAAAAGTAATCCCAAACTGTTTTTAGACAATCTTTCAGCATGTCTGAAACACACTTCCTCTCCACATTTTCCTCCTGAAAATTTGTAAACATAACTATTTTGTCACTTTTGGCTCTACATCACTACAATTCTAGAAGCATATGGTTATGTTTTTTTCCTAAAACGTTACCTTTAGTAGAATAGAGCTTACGGCTTTTAATTTAAGATCCACTTCCCTTGTGGTTCCTCCAACTCCAGTTCTGAAATCATACCGATCAGCCTTTGTGGTTCGAAGCTTCATAGTTCGGTTTCCGTATGTAGTTGTTACGGTATGCCAAACGCCACAAACGTTGTATCGATCCGCACTAGAAGATTTCCCAAGAGGCCACTTTAACCCACCTTTCACATTTGGATCTATCACCGCTGAATCCGTCAATTCTTTAAGATTCTTAATCTCATTCTCCTGGTTACAATCAAAGATATCCATGTTTCACACATTTTCAAACTATACCACTTTATTTAATATTCTTGGATACTATGTATGGAATAGATAGATAAAAGTAAAAACTCACAGAGAGATTGGTTAATGTCCTTTTTGAGTCAACCATCAACCTCAAGTCAAGATCTTGATCAAGGCATGAGACGTCAAGAATTAAGTGCTCAAAACATTAAGATCAGCCTAATGAACAAGAAAACGGAAGTTTCATAATCATGTCTGAAAGTACTGAAAATGTGGAAAGAGAGAAGAGGGACGAACTTGCCTTGTACATATTAAGTCGTTTATGTTGATTGTCCACCTTACATCTACAGTCGATGGTTACATCAGGACGAGTGTTGTCTAATACCTGAAAAACCAAACCTCAAAACTTTCAAATAATGAAACCAGAGAGAGACGTACATTATACTAAATCTTAACAAAGAGAAACAGAACAACGAAAGAACCACACCTTCACGAGATACAACTCCTTGGTCTTTTCAACACAAAATCCCATATCAGGTACACCTCCATACTCAATGTTTACCACATAAGACTTTGGGACATTTGTTTGGAAAGATTTCTTCAATTTATTCAATGTCCTCACTTCAACCAACGGACCATCTCTTACGGTTTCTGATGATCCATATAATTAAGTGTTTGTGCTAGGTTGCATTTTTGATCTAGGCTCACTGCACCAATTTGATAAGGTCGAAACGGTAAAAGTAAAACTACATTAGTCAAATTATTAAATAACCATGGCATGCACAAGACAAAAACTAACCGTACACCATATAAGAAAAATTGAGGAAAGAGTCTTTTACCTATGGAACAAAACTTTCCCAAATCGAGCGATCAGTCTGAGATTGACTTTGACATCCTCAGATCCATAACGTAGCAGCATCTTCTTTGCCCTACCAAACCCTAATATAAGATCATCCTCCACCTTCGCTGCTACCCATAACCATGGATTTTCCGGTTTTATGTAATCGCTCTTCGTTAAGATTACCAGAGACTTTTCTTCTGTGTCTCTCCTCCATTCTGAAGAAACGGGCACAAGTTGGAAGCTGTCGTCGCCATTTGAACTAACGAGAAGCAATCTTGAAATCCAATCGTCCGCGTAGATTATTGTTCTATCACTATTTCCGAGGGTTTTATTGGGTTTTGTTGGAACAGGGGATGCTCTCACTGCAACGTTTTCATGTCGTTTATGTGGTGGAACGTAAGACATCTCTGTAAATAATGATATGATACGAGATATATTAAACCTTTATTCCAAACGAGAAAACAAGTCTCTGAGCAACGAGTAGTAAGAGAAGAAGAAACGAAATCATACCTTTTTATCACTTATCAGCCCAATAAGCTGTTTATACTAACAAGTCACAAGAAGAGGGAAACTGAAAAGACGAGACGAGACGAGACGGTTCGGTCTCTTTAATTATCACTAGCTATCTTTCTTTACTCTTGGAAATGTACAAAATATTTCATTTTTTTTTTAATTTCCCAATTTTTCATATCAAGAATAAACCTATAAAGAAAATGAAAGTCTAGTGAGAACATTTTCATCTTATGAGTCTTGATATTTTGGAAACTCTCTTAGACAGTATATTCTTTTGAAAAAGGCTAGGGAACTTTTGAACAATTAAAATAGTTTGTTTTCTTTTGTAAAACCAAAACATGTTCATATTAGATTCTACAGTTTGCTTGCCAACAACAACAAAAAAAAAAGATTCTACAGTTTTAAATATAGAAATCAAATTGTTGACCGGAGATATATCTATAGGAATGCAACATAAAAATATATATTGAATTCAAAATCTTAAGGAAGACAAGGAAATCTGAAACCCAAACGATAATATTTGATTTAAACTATAATCCAAAAGATATGTGAATATTCCCACAAAATATAGATGAGCCAAAATCTGAAAAAAGCAACAAAGTTTGGAGCAAGTAGGAACAAAAACTGAAAGGGAAACACAAGAGAAACAAAGTGACAACACTATATTTCTTTCAAAAAGTAATACCAAACTGATTTCAGACAATCTTTCAGCATGTCTGAAACACATTTCTTCTCCACATTTTCCTCCTGAAATTGTAAACATACTAACTATTGTCACTTGTTGACCATCACTATAATTAGAAGAACATGTCTTAAAAAAATTAGAGGAAGATCTTACCTTTATTAGTATAGTACTCAAAGCTTTTAATTTGATATTCACTTCCCTTGAGGTACCTCCAATTCCAGTACGGAAATCATATCGATCAGCCTCTCGAATTTGAAGCCTCAGAGTCTGGTTTCTGTACGTAGTAGTCACAGTATGCCAAATACCACAAACCCTATATCGATCCGCGCAAGAATTTTGCCCAAGCGGCCACCTTAATCCACCTTTCACAGTTGGATCTATCGCCGCTGAATCAGTCAATTCTTTAAGACTCTTAATCTCATTCTCCTGGATACAATCAAAGAGGCATATCACATCTTAACATATACACTTGCTTAATATCCTTCATCTCATTTTCTTGGATATACTAAGTATGGAATATACATAGCCAACTCACAGAGAGATTAGTTAATGTCCCTTTTGAGTCAACTAGCAACCTCATGTCAAGATCTTGATCAAGGCATGAGACGTCAAGATTTAAGTGCCTCAAAGCATTAAGCTCAGCCTGAATAAAAAATAAACAAAAGCTTCAATATGATTCTCTGAAAATGTGGCAAGAGAGAAGACGAAAAAGCCTTACCTTGTAAAAATTGAGTCGTTTACGTTGTTGGTCCACCATACATTTACAGGAGATGGTTATATCAGGACGAGTGATGTCTGATACCTAGTTATGAAAACCAGAAACCAAGCCTAAAAAATCTTTAAAACTAAATTATAAACACAAATCATGAATCTTACAAAACAAATATTAAACCACCTTCACATGATACAACTCCTTGGGTTCTTCAACACAGAATCCCATATTGTGTACTACTCCATAGCCAATGTTCTCGAAATAAGACTTTGGGACATTTGTATGAAACGTTTTCTTCAAATTTTCCAGTATGCATTGAGATAACGGACCATCTGTTAGACTTAGAACTTCTGATGAACTAACACTGCATCAATTTGATAAGATTGGAACTGGTAAACTCGTTTATTCGACATAGCAAAAAAAAAAAAGACTCAGTTAACGAGAAAATGCCCAAACCATAGTCCCTAACTCCTTATGCCTAAAATGATGTTTAACATGATATATAGCTCTGTAGCTAACCGACTCAACTATAGATTCCAAGTTGTCAACACATTACATTAATGCTCTTAGACCAACACAAGTCTTAGTACTAACCAACCATGTAAAACAGAGTTAGTTGTGGGTGTGTGTGTCTGAGAAAGTAAATGGAATAAAAATTAAGGAAAAGTAAAAAGTTGTGTTACCCATGGAAAACAACTTTTCCAAATCGAGCGATCAGTCTGGGTTTGACATCCTCTGATCCGTAACGTAGCAACGTCTTCTTTGCCCTATCAAATCCCATTATAAGATCATCTTCCACCTTCTCTGTTACCCACAACCATGGAGTTTCCAGTTTTCCAATCTCACTCTTGGCTAAGATTACCAAAGACTTTTCTTTAGCGTCTTTCCTCCATAATGAAGAAACAGGCACAAGTTGAAAGTTGTTGTCCTCTGATTCTGAACAAACAAGAAACCATCTAGAAATGCAATCCTTCGCGTATATGATCTTTGTATTAGCACTCGCGAGGTTTTTATTAAGCTTCGGACGTAGAGAAGGTAGAACAGAGGATGCTCTCATTCCTACATTTTCATGCCGTTTATGTGGTGGTACGTAAGACATATTCTCTGAATAAAAAAAACATATACAAGAAAAAATTAAACCTTAATTGCCAAAACAAAAAGCATGTGTCCGAGCCACGAGTATGAGAAGAAGTAACAAAAAAAGCATACCTTTTTAACAGCTCAAGTACCTGTTTAGATACTCACATGAAGAACAAGGATCACAGAAGAGGAAACAGAAAAGGCGCAGTGTTAACTGAAGTGGAAGAGACGTGACGGTTTGGTTTACTTATCAGTAGCACTTTAGTCTTCGAAATGTGCATATTATTAAAATTAACATATCATGATGACTCATAAAGTCTAATTAGAACAGTTTTATTTTATGGTTAAAAAAATCTCTTTTCTTCTATAAAATTTATATGAAAAAATTTGTAGCAAAAGTGTTGGTTGTATACTATGCAATTCAAATACTGAACTCATTATTCTACTCGTAACCACTAGAAAAAACAAAAAGAAAATAAATTAAAAAATAATGTAAAATAAATTAAACAATTTTTTGAGTAATGAAAAAAAATTATGCAGAGGAGAAGGAACAAAATAATAACTGGTAATCAAACAATGACAATATCTTTTAAATTTATATTAAATATTAAATAAATCAGATTTCAATGAAAAATACTAAGATTACTTTTGATTTTTAATGTGTATATAATGAATTTTACATTTGATTTTAAAACAAAATTTGTGAATCGAATATATATATTTCGTATTAAATACTAGCTATTAAAAATTAACCTAAAAATAAAAAAATCAAGAGTAATTTAAAATATTTTTAGTTTTTGTATAAACACCTCTTAACTTTATTTTACTATGCATACAATTTTCAAATAAAGCTTTAGAATTAATGTAACATGAAATTCATATCAAAAATAGTTTATCAAATACTTATCTAGATCATTGTTTAGGTAGTATGAAATCTAACTAGTATTGTTAGAAAATATAAACAACATAAACCAAAATTCAAGTAATTATTTTTAATTGATCTCTACGGTAAAAATGTTTTGAAAATTTGTTGATCAAATGTTTTTATTTGTCAGCCCAAAATTTACCTTAGTTTCTTAAAAAAAACCAGCTTTTTTTTGTTCTAATCAAAAATTTTATCTACTACAAAAAGATACATTAAATGTACGTTACATGTCAACTATAACGATTATTTTGTATTTTCTAGATTATATATTAAATATATATATTTGGACCGTTTTAAACGACTATCAACGTTCGTGCGTCTACTTCGATCATATGTAAAGCTAAATGATAAAAAGTAGATCGTTTAACTTTACATATGTTTTAATTATATAATTTATACTAAGCTTTTAGATCGGTACGTGCTAGTAATTTGACAATTTTTGTACTTTCTTTATTTTAATTAAACATTAAATACGTTAAGCTTCTAGATCGGTACGTGTTAGTAATATGACAATTTTTTTACTTTATATATTTTAATTAAGCATTTTATACAATTATTTTTTAGATCAATATGAGCTAATCATTTGACAATTTTTTTTTTACTTTTTATGTTCTAATTAGGTATCTTATACGATAAGCAATATATCGACACTTATTAATCATCCAAAGATTTGTTTCTAAACACTGGATACATCCCAGTTACAGCATAATACAGCTCACTCGAGATACGTTATAACTAATATGAAGTGTTTGAGGAAAATATTGACGAATATGAAAATAAACAGATTTATAATTTTAATAGGTAAAATCAGCACATTGACAACTCATACACACAAATTTAAAAGTAGAAAAAATTATTCAACTTTATTTTTTTGCGAAATTTGTTTCATTTATAGAAATAAACCAAAACATATTTATTTTTAATTGCACAAAATTGAATGTAGAATTAAAATTGTTGACCAAAAAAATTATAGTATTGAATGAAAAAAATTAAGATATTTTTTCATTCCAACTTTATTCGCCCCCCCCCCCCAATATTAGAAAAAGAAAAAATAAATCAATAATTCCAAAACATAAAACGTACAAAAAGATTAATAATAAAAAAACGTATTTAAATAATAAAAAAACGTATAGAAATAAAAAAATATAAAATACAAAAAAAAAAAAAAAAGAGAGAGAGACAGCGTGGAGAGTAAAGCTATTGGTAGCATGGCTGCAACAGAAGGCCAAGTGTTTGGTTTTACAATTTTATTTTAACTCGTAGTGTTAATTAACCCAATTAGCCCTTTCCTCCTTCAGGGTTTATTTAACTTCCCCTTTCTCCTTTCTCGTTTCCTCTCTTTTCTTTTTTCTTAAACCACTCTCTCTTGTTCTTCCTCCTGAACCCATAAAAAAAAAAATCACACTCCAAATTGTTGTTTGCTGATTTTTTTTTTTCTCTCAAGAGTTTGTTTTAAATGAAGAGGCGCTTAACGAGTACGAATTCTTCTTCTTCTTCTCCATCTTCCTCTGTTTCTTCTTCAACTACTACTTCATCTCCTATTCAATCGGAGACTCCACGGCCTAAACGAGCCAACAAGAGGGCTAAGAAGCCTTCTCCTTCTGGTGATAAACCAAATAACCCGACAAGCCCTGCTTCCACCAGACGCAGCTCTATCTACAGAGGAGTCACTAGGTTTTTGGTCTAATTAAACGATTTGTTTTTTTTTTTCTCTTCAGATTGGATTTGTTTTTTTTTTCTTCTGAAACTGCATTTGTGATATATTGCATGTTTGATTGTGTGATTGTATAGACATAGATGGACTGGGAGATTCGAGGCTCATCTTTGGGACAAAAGCTCTTGGAATTCGATTCAGAACAAGAAAGGCAAACAAGGTTTGGTTTGGGTTTTGCTTATTAAAACTCTTTGTTCTGTTTTGATAAAGATCTGATTTTTTTTTGAACTGATAAAGTTTGATTCTTTTATTTTGTTGATGTTTGATCTCAACTTCGTCACTGCCCCATCTGCAATTTCTTCCTCTACTCATCAGTTTATCTGGGTATGTTGCTCTAATTCTCTTAAACCATAGATCAGTTTTTGGGTTTTACCAAATTGAAAAAAAAAAAAAGAGAGAGGGGGTGGATTTGGTCAGAAGAAGAATCTCAACTGCTTCACCCGTAATTGCAGGAGCATATGACAGCGAAGAAGCAGCAGCACATACGTACGATCTGGCTGCTCTCAAGTACTGGGGACCCGACACCATCTTGAATTTTCCGGTAAACCAAACAAATTAATCAGATTGATGATGCATGTTGTTATAAGTAGTGTGGTTTGAATATCTAGTCGATCTTGGTGGTGGTGTTTTAATTAAATTTGTTTATGGGGGAGACAAAGCAGGCAGAGACGTATACAAAGGAGTTGGAAGAAATGCAGAGAGTGACAAAGGAAGAATATTTGGCTTCTCTCCGCCGCCAGAGCAGTGGTTTCTCTAGAGGCGTCTCTAAATATCGCGGCGTCGCTAGGTTCCTTTTTTCTTCTTTTTCTCTTTTCTTTTTAATTATGGAATTTATTAACCAAAACGAGAAATATATTTTTCTTTTCTCAATAAGAGAATTATTAATAGGAAAATATGTTTATGACTTTTTTTTTTTAAATCATGAGGATTTGCTTTTAGAATATTCTCTCTTTTTAAAACCTTTTTTTTTTTTTAAATCATAATTAAGTTTTTGTTTGAGTACTTTCCTGCATATTGTTAAAAAATGTGATTCGGTTTTTGAGAAATGTTTGTTTTGTTTATTCAACTTTTATTTTTGTAAAAACTAAATAAAGTTTTATGATTATGTTACAGGCATCACCATAACGGAAGATGGGAGGCTCGGATTGGAAGAGTTTTTGGAAACAAGTACTTGTACCTCGGCACCTACAGTACGTACCTCCTTTCCCTTTTCCCCTAATCTTTTTTATTTTATTTTATTTTATAAAATATTTTCAGATTTTTTTAAAATGGTTTGCATAATCGACTATTTTATTTATAAACTACCGGACATAACGGATCATTTAGTTGATACTTTTAAAAATTATTAGTCTGGTTCTTTTCTCTGTTATGCCTTCTCGAATAGTATGATTTTTGTAAGTATAAAATAGAGTGTGATAATGTTTGAACTGTGGGTTTAAGACTTTGTTTAGTTAGACTTAGAGTGTAACTGATAGACAATTAGAATAATATAATGGCAAGGCAGTGGGGTTTGAATTACACAAACACACACTACTGACTCACGTGAGCCGAGAGTTTTGACATCATGTCCCTTCAGCTCACCCTAATTGATTTTTTTTTTTTGAACTTTAATCAATTCAACTTTTGTTTTATAACTTTTTTTAATTACCTGATCTCTGCATAATTACCTTTTAAATTCTGCATTTTTTGTGGATCCGATACTCTGAATACAAAAATTGAGAACTCTGCACAAGGAATATTAACAACTCTTTTGCTGAGTAAAGTAATATCAACACTTTTTAAATTTGTTTTGCTGACTCCTTACCGGGTCCGCAGATTAGTACGTGACCTAATCTTCAACAAATCTCGTATTAGTATTTTTGAAATTTTCTTTTTTGTTTTTTCCTAGAATTCGGATTCAGATTTTGCAAGAATATAGGTGCTTAGGCAGTGTTCTATAACAAGGACACATATCATTCTTATTTTATACAAAACAAAAGAAAATATTTTTATTGTTTTGAAAAAGAGAGTAGTCAAAAGTATAGATGTGAAACTGCTGTATAAGAATAATAATGTAAGTTACAAGTGTAGAGGCGCGTGTAGCGCGTAGGTCACGTGATAACACGCTCACTTCATAAAATGACAAAATAGTTCAGAGAGGGGTTAGGACCAAACCCGAGGTCGATCTGGTTTGCTCTTGTCTTTTTTTTTTTTTTTCATAAGTTTCTTATTTAAATTGGTTTAAAGAGTTGAGACTGTTCTCAGTAGGAGTCACGAGCCCTCACGTGCATCTCTCTCTCTCAAGTCTCAACCATATCTTTCATCTTGTCCTCCGAACAAAATCTGGGTCTTCTTTATTATCTTCTTTTTTTTTTTTTTTTTATAATAATTGTCTTTCTCTACCTTCTACTTTAGAAAGCTACCTAACTTACAACTTAATAGTAATATGAGTTCTAATTAGAGCTTAGAGTGTTGACACACTAGGTAGGTGTTTATTTTATTGTTAAGTAATTTAGTTATCGTACGTTCGTGTATTATACTATTATACAAAAATATTATTGGAATTAGTTTAAGTTACAAGTTTGGACTCTTTTAGTGTAGTAGAGCGGCGCAGTGGAGGAGAAATGGTCTCATACACGCCTCACACAAATCGTGTAACCCTAGTTGTCCCTACGAAACACGTCACTCAATTCTTGTATTGATTTTTTTTTCTTTTGTCTTTTTATTAGGTATCATAAATTCTTAACTTTTTTAAATGTTGAAACGACAAAAAAATGAAACACTTCTTTTAACACTTGTTTGGGCTTATTTGGTTGTAGCACTTGCCAAGTATGTGAGAAAGATAACACTGTCTCAGTTTACATTGTCTTAATTTAGAAGTTCTTTACTTATAATGTTTGCTAATTTATTGGTTTTACAGATACGCAGGAGGAAGCTGCAGCGGCTTATGACATGGCAGCTATAGAGTATCGAGGTGCCAACGCGGTTACTAATTTCGACATTAGTAATTACATCGACCGGTTAAAGAAGAAAGGTGTTTACCCGTTCCCTGTGAGCCAAGCTAACCATCAAGAAGAGGCTATTCTTGCTGAAGCCAAACAAGAGATTGAAGCTAAAGAAGAACCTACAGAAGAAGTGAAACAACAGTACGTGGAAGAGCCACCACAACAAGTACAGAAAGAAGAGAAAGCAGAGCAGCAAGGAGAAGAGTTTGTGGCATACAAAGAAGAAGAGGCGGCGGTGGTCAATTGCTGCATAGACTCTTCAGCCATAATGGGAATGAATCGTTGTTCGGACGACAATGAGCTGGCTTGGAACTTCTGTATGATGGATTCAGGGTTTGCTCCGTTCTTGACGGATCAAAATCTCCCTAATGAGAATCCCATCGAGTATCCCGAGCTTTTCAACGAGTTAGCATTTGAGGAGAACATTGACTTCATGTTCGAGGAAGGGAAGAACGAGTACTTGGGGTTGGGAAATCTGGATTGTTGCGATGTTGTTGTGGTGGGAAGAGAGAGCCCAACTTCTTCGTCTTCTCCGTTGTCTTGCTTTTCTACTGACTCTGCTTCATCATCAACAACAACAACCTCTGTTTCTTGTAACTATTCTGTCTGAGAGAGCTATGTATTCTAGTTTGAATTTCTGCTTCTTCTTGTTCTATCTTCTTATGTTGAGTTCTGCTAGGGTTTGTATTTTCATTTCAGGGCTTGTTCGTTGGTTCTGAATAATCAATGTATTTGCCCCTTTTCTAGCTCCCTTTTCTTTTCTAATGTTACAATTAGTGAAGGTAAGTAAAAATCCAAAACAAATAGTAAAACGAAACAGAGAAGTGGATGAAGTTTGCTTGACTTTTCGGTTGTATGCAACCAAAGACAAAAATGAGGCTAAGTAAGAGGCCTATCAATTTTTCAGGAATCTATGCAAAATGAAAGAGTTTCAAAGAATCTAAGACTATTAGAAGGTTTCAAAGGTACTTGGAGTGGAAAATATGGGTCTCCACTGTTTTATTTTGGCTCGGAATACATGTTTATAGATTGTTTTTGCTTTTTAATTTTGTAAAAGCAGTTCTGATAAAATTGACATTGAAATCACAAAAAAAAATGGAAAGTCGCAGGAGTGTTTATCTTGCTCATTTGATTCTTTAGATAATACAGAGTAGGATGTGGAGCATAAATAAGCAGATGGTTCATATAATAATATGATACATGATAAAAGTCTTGAAAACATTTCACCCACAATAAGTCTAAGCAGCAAGCTACTGATCACACAGTACATATTTTTTAAGGCTTTAAAATACATAACTAAGAAACATGACAGTTTAAGGTTTTAGCAGCACCAGTCTTATGCTTTTAAGTAGCTTATATTAATTAGATAGATAGTGATAGCACCGGCAATCTAGCTTTTCAAAACCTTTAATTATTCAAGAAGGTGGAAGGTAATGATGTCAGAGGCAGAAGGTGCATGAAGGGCATGGTTGGGGTAATGGTGGTGATGGTTCTGGTGGTAACGAAGTGCGTAAGCACGCGACCCTTCGATTTGATATCCAAGAACTGAGTCGTAATCTCCTCCATTGTCTACTAGTCCATAGTGAGGATCTTCGGCTCTTAGTTCCTAAATTCACCAAAACATTTTAATAATCCATATTCCAAATAACTAAGTCTAACACTGTTAAATTCGAAATGACATGACATGTCTGATATAGAACACATAAGAATGACTGGTCAATCTACACTACATTTTTTCCATTCGGTAGTATTTTGATTAGAAGAATCAAGAGAAAACATAATAGTGACTGGTCAATCTACACTACATTTCTATCCTTTTAATCATTGGCTACATGCATGTATATAGTATGCATAAAAACAACATGTAAGGGAAACAAAAAGAGATATTACCAGCTCATGTATGAGATTCTTTTGTATGTCTTGTTGACTTTTGTTCTGCAAATGTGTAAACCACAAGAGAAACTATTAAAATACCGAACTTATTATGCGATCACCATATTATATGCTTAGTGTTACCTTTATCCATTTGCTTAAACACAAAAACGGGATAATTTTCTTAGAAAAGTGTTATCAACGAGTAAGTGTGTAACACAAAATTGTTGAGACAAATAATATGCTAAAATGGGAAAGTGAGTGGACAGAAGATGTGACCTTTTTCTTGGTGGTCTCGATCTGGTTTCCAAGGGATTTAATCTGCACAATTAACATAAATTAATTAAAAATCGCTTACATATATTATCCAACAGTACACAAAATGTTTCCTTTTAAAACACAACAACAAAAGCCATTTTATCTATAGTTAAACTCAAAAACTAATGTGTGAGTATATATGAATAATTAAAACCCTAGCTAGATATGAGCAAAATCAATAGAAGTAAGAACCTTGCGCTCACGAACGAGTTTGAAAGTGTTTTCCATTTCATCCTCAAGACGACGCAACTCGTGATAATCAAGTTCCTCCAAACACTCACCGAGCCTCTGCCTACAATTTGTACAAATTATATATCAAAAATTTTTAATTTGTGTTTGCAATTCAAAGTTATGTTTTAAGTGACATAGATGAGATCAAGTGAGAGAAACAAATACTTGATCTGAGTCCGGAGATTTCTATTTGTCTCCAACAGTTTCCTCTTGGTTTCTTGCATTCTCTGCCACAAATACATCACAAATTTTACCAACCATACAAAAAAAAAAAAACATATCAAGAACAAGAAGAAGGATCTAAGAGGGAACATAACCTCATATTGAGTGCTCCAAACATCGACATCAGAAATTGATTGGTACAGATCTACGATCTCCTTTGTTCTATAGCCACCAAAATCACCCAAAAGAAAGAAGTCGTTAATTAATTAGAAGATAACAAAGCAGTTTAGTAGTTTAAATTAAGAGTGGGGTAATTATAAGAGAGATCCGTGTATGTACGTGGTGTTAGGGCTGATATACTCATGAAGCTTGTTGGAGCTAGAGAACATGATAATCGAAACCCTAGCATCACACAAAACCGTGAGCTCATGTGCTTTCTTGAACAAACCATTTCTTCTCTTCGAATACGTCACTTGTCTGTTCGTCTGGTTCTCTATCCTCTTGATCTGGATCTTTCCTCTCGCCATATTCTTCTTTTTTTTCTTCTCTACTTTTGTCTTAAATCTTTTGCTGAAGAGATTTGGTGGAGAGAGGACAAAGAGATATAATAAGAAGAAAGAAATGAAATAGAACTTTTTCAAAAAAAAAAGAAATGAAATAGAAAGAGAGAGATAGAGTTGAAGAAGTAAAGGGTCCACTTGAGTTACTATAAATAGAAAGTATTGCCGAATCCATGAAAGGAGATTTCAGAAGTTGATGAAAACTAAGTGATAAATTTGCCTATTGTGTAAAGTGGTTTTTTATTAATTACAAGACACTGCTTAAATCAACGGACATCGATGGTTGTCTAGATTACAAGACACTGCTTAAATCAATTGTCACTAGGTGTGAAAGAGAGAGGGGACCAAAGCTATCAACTGGTTTAGTTTGCTTTCCGTCCATTTTATTAACGGAGCACCGTCAGTTTCGACCCTATATAGTGTTTACAACGGTGACATGCACAACGGCGTTTGTAAACGTCAAATCAGTGCAGGTGGATTTGGTTAGCTTTTTGGGCTTACCCTAAAGTAAACGAAAGTGTTTAGTTTAGGTATGAACCAAGTTTTTATTTTGTTGTTAAAAGCCAAGTGTCTACTTCTGTTTGTTGATTTGGGACAATTAAATTTTCTTTACTTCTTTATTTGATTTAATGTCACTTCCAATATAACTCAAATATGTTTCCCATATGATTACAATAATTAAGTAAAAGATCCTGGTTGTTCAAAAAAAAAAAAAAGTAAAAGATCCATGGAAGAAATAAACCCTATGATAAAAAGGCAGAAAAGCCATTGCGCACCATAAAATATCAAACACATTACTGTAGGTCACAACGCTACTATAACTAAAATATGTAACTCTAAAATAGAAAGTAAGATGAACGAGATATATGAGATCTTTTCTTGATCAATACATTGTGGTAAAAATAGCCACGATGACGCTATTTTTTTTGTTTCGATGAGTTAGTGTCGTTTTGGGACTTAATTGGCCTGCAACAGAGACTGTTTTTAGTCATCATCAAGTTTTGATTCGAGCAATGCAAGTCAGTGTGACTGGAAGGTCATACTCAATCCCTTACACGCGGAAGACGAGAACAATCATTCTTCGCTTAAAGTACAAGTAGTTCAGTTACAATAGACTTGTATTTTCATTTCAGCGCTTTTAAAACTGGGTCAACTATGCATAATGCGGAACCAAAGATGTAAATAAAAGATCTACAAGACATGTCCCTATGGTTATTGGTTAAGGTACATTACACAAGAGATACATCATTCATCTACACAACCAACACACGCACTCTTGTTCTGGTCTCAGTTCACTTTCCCTGTTCTCGTCAGGTACTCTTTCATGCGACTTTGGTTTGTTTCAAATATGAAAGGCATTCCCCTTATCTGCGCAGAACCATGTCTCAGGACTTAAGAAAGGAACTATTATTTTTATGTATGTAATGATCATAAAAAAGTATCTAGGATCGAACCTCCACTAGACAATCAGATTTGAGGATTAAACTCTGTCCAGGATCTACTTCCTTCTCGTTTACTGAAATTGGATACTTTCCCAGATTCTTCATATGAAACGACCCGTCATCACCAAGCCGTATGATCGCCTGCATTCAACAACCAAAAGAGAGAAAAAAAAACAACAACAAGGTGGTCACAGATCATGGGTTGTTCCTTTTCTCATACAACTCTAACACTTAAATATACAAATAAAAAGCATCTACTATTGACCAACCTGTCGTCGAGATATTTTGCTACCTCGCTTTTCTCTTCCCAAGTCAATGTCCACCGCGAGGTCTTCTGTTGATCTACCCACCAAAACCTGTGCCAGGAAAAAAGAACCCCGATGTAAACAAGTGCTACTATAATTTCTCACGAAGCTTCTCTCAAGTCATACAAGGAAAATACTTATATCAATAGGATAATAATACCTCAGGCTTCTTGATGTAGTGTTTTGAATATCTACCATATAAAACAGCGAATGCACCACGGGAAGCAATGGCTCTTTGCATATATGAGTAAGCAGCCTGCTCAAGTCTTATGATTGTTCTTTTCATGTCCTGGCTCTGATACTTGGAAACTGCAAGTGAAAACATATGACGGAATCACAAACAAGCCTTAAACCTAGTATAACATCTCTTGCACTACCCATGGAAATAGGTTCCCTACATATCTGTCAGTATTTATGGCTTGTAATGAACTTCGTGAGCCAAATGCTGATTACTGATTCACGTACTAAAAGCTTTCTTTTTTCCAAAAATGTAGATAGATACAAAAAGCAAACATGAGTTCCACTGAACGAGAAGGGATGCTCAATTACCTTCGAGATCAAAATTATCTTGGTCCTCAGGTTCCAAGTCCATGTCAAGTATCTGAAATCAAAAGGGTGTTATCGATTAGCTGTTATTGTTTCATGGAACCATAGCATCAAGAATAAAGATAATTACCATAGCCTCAATGTCAGAATAATTCGGCAAGTCCTCATCACTCTCACAAACATGCGTGTCTGCTTCTGCTGGAGTAATCTCCAGCACAGGGTCTGGAATCTCTATCAAACCACCATCAGTATCTTTAGCATGTGACGCTTCATTAATAGGTGGTACATCGTTTTCCTCTTTACAGGTTTCAGTATCCTTGTCCGGGTAGCTCTCATGACTATCAAATCCAACAAAGAGTGTTCCACCAGCAATTTCTTTCTTTTCATCTATTGCACCGGTACCAGCTGAAAGCAGAGTAGTAGAGCCTGCCTGTGCAGAAGCTACACAAGTAGAACCACCAGGAGCAACAGTATTCTGTAACTCAGTACTAGTCGATGCCCTGGTTTTGCTACCTTGACTTGATTGGCCCTTCAATGGCTTTCCTTGAGTAGACCCCTGTGAACGTCCTGAGTTTTTCTTTTGGGTCTGGAGTGAATGCCCTTCAGTTTTTTCCTTACTGGCGGAAATGTCTCTGACACATGTAGTTATTGGATTATTGGTATCTTTAAAGTTCCGCCTGGCTAACGAAGAAACTGACATTGGATGGGAGTTGTTGGATACGAAAATGTCATCATTACACGGAACCTCAATATCCTCTTGGTTTAATAAACAGCAGATTACACCCTCAACAATCTCAGGATGAGGATCTACAGAGTCAGACACAGTTTTGCATTCCACTAAGCTCATTTCAGTTGTACCATCTAGCTCAAGCATCACATGATCATCCAGAGTTGCACCTCCTGAATTGGTTGGCGCGGTCGAAGGTTCTTGCTCGGTGGAGTTAGGCAAAGCCTCGCAATTTGTATCATTTGTCGAGTTCACCAACAGTGAGCTAAGACCATCATAATACGACTTGTCAACTTCTTTGCCATCTACTTCCATGAACGATTCAGGGTCTTCTTCAAAAAGAGAAGTAGAAAGCTGTGCCAGGAAATCAGTACTAGCCGTTGTGGTTTTCACCTCATGAGCAGTAGTATTCTCCAGTTGCTGCTTGGAATCTTGATAAACCGCATCACATCCTGAAGGGCCTGCATGTTCAGTAAATGTGAGATTTTCTCCTCCTCCTACATAAGGAATGTCTCCCTGTAAATGATCTTCCGACACAACATGAGTTGTCACGCAACCGCCTTCAGCCAAGATTTCTGGAAACGCGTTGTGGATGATATCCATGTGAGAGTCTTCAAGACCAAGATGTGTTGCATCACCATTATCCATGAAATGGCTATCATTTGGTGGAACGAGAAAACCAAGATCCAAGGAATTGAATGGCTCAGTTCGAAACTTCTTCCGTAAGGAATGATAAGTATGTCTGAGCCTTTCAGCATTTCTCTTCCTAGACGAACTTTTGATTTCTTTTGAATACCCACTTCTACCGAACTTTGTAGGAAAATTAGGGTTAGTACGTTCAAGCTCAGTCATCCGGAAAGCCGCCTCTGCAGAAACAACTGGATCATAAAGCAATGCATGCCATCTATCTTGCAGTTCTTTGATAGAAAATCTTCTAGAAAACTGCACAGCACCTTTAGCAAGCGATTCCAAAGAAGCACCGGCCTGCAAATAAATGAAGGATTCCAGTTCACGTTACTACTCGAACACCAGACAAGCTGAATGAAGAAACATAAAACGCATGCTCTAACCCTCTATTGAGATAAAAATCCATGGCTGAATCCAACAATGGGACAGACATGTGACCAAACTCAATGAAATGGGAACTCACCTCAATGGCATTCTTTAGAAGCAGGTCGTCTTCTGGTATCCACGGAACTACCTGAGCAAGAGCCCCCATGTACACAGCTCAAACAAACCTTCACTTCTCTTAGGAGTGGTCTAAGAGATGGTGACAGTACACAAAACCTAATCAAAAAGAAAATCAAAATCAGTGGACGAAAAGGGAAGTAATAAACACTTTGACATTGGAATGGAGTTATGGCAGCATCCAACCACAATTAACGGAGTTGATTCAACTTTGGTTCTATCTAGGGGAGAAGGACATAAGACGAAGCTATCGTTTGGTCTACCAAACACTTAATGGGCTCCTCTTCCTCACCTTAAATCTATTATAGTAATCTAAAAGCATTCTAGGTTTCGTAGTTGTTAAAGAGATGAGATGGGGGTTATAGAATACCTTGAATCAGCCAAGAAAGATGATGGTTTGTCAAGCTCGGGAACAACAACAACAAGAGTGAGGTTCAACAGCCTAGAAACAGTAACCATGTCACAAAACTGAAACAACGAGTATCAGGATTTGGAAATAAGACTAATTAAAATAAGGCAAAGATCGAAAGAGTGTGATTAAGCAAAAAGTGACGAACCACGATTCGCAGTTGATTTAGTACGCCATTACAAGTTAGAATTCCATTATTGTTATGTTCTGCAAGGAAAAATCAATTATAATACTCACAAGCTCCAAAGAAGACGCAAACTAACAATCAATTCGAAATTCTCACAAATTTGGTATCACAAAATCAATGTATAACAGAGCGAGAGGGAGAACAACACTAAGCCTCAAAATAGAGAATTTAGAAAATCCCAAGAAGAAAGGAACTGACTTGATGGAAGAAGAGGTGGCGGCGGTAATCAACTGGCTCGAATTGAAGAGAAAAAAGAAAATCTGAAACCCTATTTTTTTAGTATCTGACTGTCTCCGTCGTCCGGAGGCGAGAGTGTGTAAGAAGAAGAAGATAATAAACAAACGACACCGTTTTGAGGTCTCTACTCGCCTATTTGATTTCTTATTTGTTGTTTACTTGATTTTGATTTCTTATTTGTTGTTTACTTGATTTTGATTTCTTCTTGCCCCGAGAAATTGGAACTGAAAGGTAGTAGTAATAGTAGGAAGATCACTCTGTTTAATTTATGTAATTACCTTTTAATGAATTTACATAAAAATAAAATTAAAGACCACAATGTCTATTGGCATTGGGATATCTAATTTTTAACAATTTTTTTTGTTAGTTTCTATTTTAAGTATACCTCTAGGCAATGACTATATATATATGTACGATTTACCCAAAATGCATTAAAAACCTGTTTAAAATTAACATTGAAATTTAAACTAATTTTAGCTAGGGTTTTTATTTTTTAAAATAATATATGTAGATAAACATAAAATAATATTCTGATGAGATCCTACGTATTTTCCTTGTGGAATTTGGATTGAAGACGTCAATGTTTTTTTAAGGATTGAAGTACGTGGCTATATGTAAATCTTAGGGAAAATATATATACGTGTTTATTTTTTTTTTTACCTCATATGTATGTTTATTGATAGGTAGTAGATACATATATAGATATAATAGATTTAAGTAGAGAATATTAGATTTGATGCATAAGTAGAGAATATTGACATAATATATGCTAGCTAAACAATAGGAAAATATCCTTTCTCCTAATATTCCTCTTCAAGTTCGAGCGTGTAAATCGAGAACGTCCAACTTGGACCGTAGATAGTGAAACTGATCACGACCTAGCGCCTTAGTAAAGATATCAGCTGGTTGTTCATGAGTGTTGACATAAGTTGTAGCAATAGTTTTAGAAACAACCTCATCGCGAATGAAGTGACAGTCACTTTCATTGTGTTTCGTACGCTCATGAAACACCGAATTAGCCGCGTATGCATAGCCGCTTCATTATCACAATACAACCGCATAGATTGAGGATGCATGATGCCAAGAAATCCGAGAATCTCCTTGAGCCACAAAAGTTCCGTACAAGTCATGACCATAGCTCGATATTCAGCTTCTGCCGAGGATAGAGACACACATTTTTGTTTCTTAGTCTTCCAAATGAGAGGAAAGCCACCAAGTATAACCATATTACCAGTGAGAGAACGACGAGTAATCGAACATGTATTGGAGTCAGAATCACAATAGGCATTAATCTGAAGAGAAGACTTAGAAGAAAGCATGATCCCTTGTCTTAGGGATGATTTTAAGTAACGAACCACATTAAGAGCAGAGTCCCAATGATCCATAAGAGGAGTTTGCATAAAATGGGCTAGAATATTCACCGCATAACTCACCTCAGGCTGAGTATGTGTAAGATACACTAGTCGCCCAACAAGATGAAAATATTGATCAGGTTCCGAGAACGGTTTACTCTTGGACGACAATAACTTATGATTCTGTTCTAACGGAGTATCAGCAGGTTGAGCACCCGAGAGGCCACATTCGTCAATAATATCAAGATAGTATTTTCGTTGAGAAAGAAAAATACCATCAGGTCCACGAGCCACTTCGAAACCAAGAAAGTACTTCAAGGCACCAAGATCCTTCATCTTGAAACAATGACTCAAATATGCTTTAAAAGACATGATAACCGTAGATTTATTACCAGAGACGATCAAATCATCCACATAAACAAGGACATGAAGAACATTAGAACCATGAGTGTAAGAGAAGAGAGAGGTGTCTTTATGAGAATGAACAAAACCATAGTCAAGAAGAGCAGTAGATAGCTTGGAGAACCAACATCGTGGAGCCTGTCGGACACCATAAATAGACTTCTTGAGCTTACACACAAAAGATGGATCATCAGGAAGAAACCCCGGAGGCGGTTTCATGTAAATGTCTTCGTCAAGATCCCCATGTAAGAAAGCATTGTAGACATCCATTTGATGCAGCTCCCAATTCTTAACCGAAGCAACTCCAAGCAGTGTACGAACCGTCTTTAGCTTAGCAACAAGAGCAAAAGTATCAGTAAAATCGATACCCTCTGTTTGATGATTACCAAGAGCAACTAACCGCACCTTATATCGTTCAAGAGTACCGTTGGAGTTAAACTTAAGACGATACACCCATTTAGAACCAAGAGCCTTGACACAAGGTGGTAAAAGTTCAAGTGTCCAAGTCTCATTGAGTTCTAGAGCATCAATCTCCTTGTGCATGGCTTCTCGCCATTCGAGAATTTGAACTGCCTGCTTATAGGTAACAGGCTCATCGACCATAGTAACAGCTGCAAGAAACCGCTGATGGGCAGAACTAAACTTGTCGCATGAGACATAATTTGCGATAGGATAGAAACACGTACCTGAAGATGCTGAAGAAGACGCGGGCTTGAGAGAGACGAGGGTTTCAGCATGTCGTGCAGAGTAAGTAACGTACAGTTTGAGACGCGTAGACCTCTGTTTCTCTCTATGACCACGACCAAGTGGTTCATTACCAAGATCACAACCATGCGAAGCATCACCAGAATCCTCATCAGACTCATCTGTGGAAAGATCAATAATAGGAACAATGGGATCAACAGTAGGAACAGGTGGAACCACAGTAGAAGGAGACGGGTCCGGAGATGTTGAAACAGAGCTCCCCCTGTCGATGAGAACCGGTGGAATAGACTCAGCAGAAAGCTCGACGTCATCAAGAAACCGAGCTGGCATAACCAGAGGTAGTGATGGCGAAGATGATAACTGCTCCTTTGCATATGGAAAACATCCTCATTGAAGACAACGTCACGAGAAACAAAGAACTCGTGACTCTCCAAATCATAAACACGCCAAATCATCTCATCACCAGTCATATGATGAGATGCTCCAGAATCAAGTAAAAACTCAACACAGTTAGGCTTACCAGAAAGTTTGTCATGGCTAGGAGATTGATCAGATATCAACAAGTTCACAATCGCAGATAGTGTCTCCTTACTCACACCAGGAATATCAGTAAATTCATCAGCAGAAACCGTAGTAGCTTGAGCGTTGTTGGCTCGGTAGGACGGAGAAGAGAAAGAACGACCACAGGCGCATCTTCTGTATGAACCACGACCTTGACCACGAGTAGACTCGTTGCGGAAACCACCGCGTGAATCACCATGCTTTTCAATCCACAAGTCAGGTAAGCCATGAAATTCAAAACATGTGTCCACCGAATGGATAGTGCGTTCACAATGAGTGCATGGGCCTTGATTGAGACGAGTAACCGATGCAATAGCATTCACACCAGATTTACCGCAAAACCAATAGCATCAATACGTTCTTCTTTAGAGCTAGGAATAGTAAGATGTCGTTCTTCAGCAATAACTTCGGAATAAACATGATCAAGCGTCATGTCGGTGTCTCGGTTAAGACAACTAAGAATATTAGTACGTGTAGTACCAAACCTGAGAGGCATAAAGACCCATGAGAAATTGATGGATACGCTCAAGATCACGACGACCTTGCTGCTTGAGACGTTGAGGATAAGACGGAGAGCTACAACAACAATCAATAAAAGGCTCGAAGTCATCATGATCATCCCACATCACCTTGAGTTTTCCAAAATAATCAGCAACGGTTTGTCCATCTTGAGCACAACGAGCGATAGACGACTTGATTTGATGAACACGAGAAGCGTTACAAATAGAGTAATGAACACGCAAATTGTCCCATAGGGCCTTTGCGTTGTCAACGAACGAGATCACCTTCTGGACTTGAGGGTCGAGGCTCGCGTAGAGCCATCCACATAGCATCGAGATTACTAAAACCCACCGTTGATAGTCAGGAGAATCAGAGGAGGGTTTGAGAAGAGATCCAGCAACTAGACCAAGTTTATGCTTGGCTGCAAGATTGTTACGGGCAATCTTAGCCCACTTCTCATAGTTTTCACCATTAAGAAGAAACGGGGTAAAAACATGATGTGGGTGATCATTAGAAGGTAGGTAGTATGGAGAAGAGGAAATAGATTCCTTAGTAGTAGTAGTAGAAAAATCAGAGGTTGTATCGCCAAACATTAGTTAGAAAGTAGTAGATGAGATCAGAAAAAAATTTGTGTTCTTGAGAAGAAACACAATAACGGCGGAAACAAAATTTAGAAGCTTAGGGTTTTGTAACGTTGTTCTCATACCATGTAAATCTTAGGGGAAATATATATGTGTGTTTATTGATAGGTAGAAAGATACATATATATATAGATACAATAGATTTGATGCACAAATATAGAATATTGATATAATATATGCTAGCTAAACAATAGGAAAATATCCTTTCTCCTAACACTATATATATATATATATAAGATGAAGTTTCGAATACGTAGGTTTTAGAACACAAACAATATACACCTTTTGAGTTCAGGAACCGCCTTGTTTTGTCAGGTTTCTCTCTCTAGTGATTTGATTATGTAGATTTCTTCCTCTGGACTTGAGACATCTTAATTATCCCTTTTTCTATTGGATGTATATTATCATCTGATTTACAGATTGACCATGCATGGTTATGTTTTTAGTTCGTAAGAGTAGCCTAGTTATATAATTACTCTAGTAAAATTGTGTTGTATAGTTACAAAAAAATGTGTAGGAATAACTTGTTTTCCGTAGCCAAATAGAAATTGTTACAGATTTGTTACAAAAACAATTAGTAATTATTTACTCGTCACAAACTGATCCCTTCATCGCAATTCGTCGCTATTTGCTACACTACTAGATACAACCGAACTTGTCACCATTTGCTACTAATTGATACAGATATCTTCGCCGGTTTGAGACAATTACTGTAAAAAAACGTATTAGTAGCAAATGATTACAAAACGTGACAAAAATTGTTGTGCCTACATACTCACAAAAATCTTCAAGGGTGGTTGTAACAAAATCATTCTATTAGCTACAAAATTATTTGTAGAGTGTATTGAAAATTTTTATATAAATTCATCCAAAAATAAATTATGTGAAAATATCTAGCAATATATGTGAAAATATGTTAAAAATCAAAGAGAAAAATGAAAGTACACAATTACTATTGATGTTAAACCTTAGTGTAATATCATACATTCAAAAAAGAAAGAGTTTTAAACTCTCAAACAGAGTTAAAAACCACTTACAAATAGAATATATATAAGTACTTAGAAGCCAAGTCTTATAACACATAAAGAGAGATGAAAGAAAGATGAGACAACAAGTTCATCCTTCTCCGCTTTCCACATCTGCTGGTGACTTCACTCGTCATTGGGACCTGAGGGCATTGATATGATACGACTTAGGAAAACAAATCAGAAATGCCAAATATACTTGAAAAGCTAGCGACACAAATGCAATGTATAAGTTATGTTGTATTCGAAGAATGTTGAAGTCCTATATAATTAACTGCAGTCGAAGAGTATAAACCATCAGAAGAATTATTTTAAAAGTTTAAGAATGGAAAGAGTTGTTTACTTATTTCCAGAATTTGGTGTCATTCGGAAAGAAAGTCTTTACCCATTTCACCTGGAAAAAAAAAATCAGAAGTATCATAGTAGAGACAAGAAAGGTAATCATAAAATACAGACCCTAGAAGTCTAAAACGCAGCATAGGTTGGAAGCATAAGATATTCATATTCAAAACCAATGATAGCAAAGTAAAAGAGCAATACCCTAATTACAAAGTTGTATCTGAATTGGTCTTCTCGATGTTGCAGTTACTGTCATCCAAGCGAAGGAACCATGGTTTAGGAGAGCAACAATGGCCATGTAAAGGAACATTGGTTTCAACTCTGCTCTCTGTTCCTGCAAAGTAAATATTATGGCTGGCCATGGAGAGGGAACATTTGTTTTAATAAGGTTTAGAATCATGTGACCATATAAGCTAATAAGGTTCAGAATCAGAATCATGTGACCACATTTGGTTATCTTCAGTTTGGAAGCTAAAAAGGAAAACCTAGTGTTCACCTTGAGGCGTGATTCTTCAAGGTTGGTTAGTCAACAACTGTTCTTGAAATAAAAAAAAGCTCTTTGAAGATCAGAATAGTCAAGCCCTTATTCTCTGAAGTTGTCTACAAAACCAAACAATATTGTAAATAAAAAGTAATAAGTTGTCTCTGAAGTTATTCTTTTGCAATAACTTAGTATAATAAGTAATAACAAAGCCCCACTTAGTCTAATAAGTAATAACCTGCAAAATATCAAACAAAAGTAACTCACACGAACATAAGTAAAATCATCTGAATACAAAAATTCTCTTCAAATGGCTGTTTTAAACAAGGGTTCACCAACCTTATCTCCACAGAGGAATCGACTTAGATTCATCGCCCAAATCATGCAAGCGCTGTGCACTAAAACAAGAAAACAAATTACAAGCTTAAGAATTTAAATAGATGTCATGAGAGAAATAGACATATCATATGGTTCATCCAATATCATAGATACCATATTCAATATATCTACCTTTCTATAAAAGCATATAATAACCATAAGTATTGAACAATCAAAAGCTTGACTCATCTGCTGCAAAATAAAATCGAGTGAGTTTAAAAGTTTCAGCAAGTAGTTAATGCCCTGATCATGAACTTACTGGTTTACAAGCAATCAAAATTCTACTTTGAAATCGAATCCGAACTATATCCATCACAGAGAGGCTCAATCAGACTCGAGATTCAATCGTTCATCTAAACAAAAAAGGAACAAATCGCAGAGAAGAAGAAGAAAAAAAAAATGTATAAATACGAACCTAAAGCTTAAGTAGTTGAAAGATTTAAGAGCAAAACTGGAAAATGTTAGGGTAGCTTGAGATCTCGCAAACTCGGATCTGGGTAGAGAGATAATTAGAGAATGAAGCAAATAAAAATTGAGTTAGAAAGACACTTAACCGATACATGTTATCCACTTCTTCGCCAAGATATGACATCGAAATTGAAGCGAAAGGAGGCCGGCGACGAGCTTCACAGTAGAGTCGGAAAAACCTAGATTTCAATTTGGGGAAAACTTTTTTTCTTTCTAATGTTTTGTTTGTTGTCGTGAAAGAATGGATAACTGGATAAGGTGTTTTTTTTTTTTTTTTTGCTGTAGACTTAATTTTTTTTTGGTTTTATTGACAAAAATGAAGAAAGAAAAAAAAAACAATTAATCCAATTAATTTGTAAATATTTTTGTTATGTTTTTTTTGAGGTAAGTTGTCACTGTAGTTACAACTACTTTGTAGTAAATTGTTCATATTTTATTTTTGAAAAATATACATTATTTGAATAATTTTTTTACTACAATTTGTTACCTTTTATGTTGTGTGCAACAATGTTACTACATTTTGTGTCTCCAAATTTGTAACAAATTTGCTACAATTTATGTTTGTTACCAATTAGCTACAATATCTATTAACTAAAATTTCGTCACTAATTTGTAACTATTTGTAGTTAATATTTGTTATTATTTTTTTCTGTAGCAAAAAATGTAGCTATATAATTAATATTTACTAGTGTTATATCTATCTAGTAAAATTTTAACCTATGACTTGTTGATTTCTCCTTTGGAATTAGTATATCTTTATCGTTTGCATAAGCATCATCGATCAGGTTTAGGGATTGACTATGTTTATGTTTTTTTTTTTTTTTTTTGTAAGAGTAATTACAGTTGGAGATCCAAGATCAAGTCACGGCGTCCGCAGTAGCAAGATATGCCAAGTGGTTTTATTCAACTCCCATGGGTATTTTGAATCGAATCTCGATAACGGGATTACCATTCGTAGGTTACATTATCCTACAGCAGCAAAAGGAATCTGCTCGTCTCGATGAGCGAGAGAGGCATATGCAGGATCGGTTTGATGCACTCATTGCTAGAGGAATTCTCCGAGTCAGAGAGCAGTAGTGATCGGCCGTAGTTTATTTCCCTAATTTATATGTATCCTGTCTATTATTTTATCCATACATGTTTCCGTGAAACTAGATAAACTGTGTTCACTCATCTTGACATTGTAAGAGATGCTTTATGCCCCCCCCCCCCCCCCCCCCATTAGATACAAAAATAATTAATTTTATCATAACATGCATGAGAGATGGTTTTTGTCCATTAGATACAATAATAATAATTTATAAGAAGTTATTGTGAGAAGACGATATGTATTATAGAGATGGTAGCGTAGTTCAGTAGTTGTCTCAATCTCCTTCGAGTAATTCATCTGATTATAATTGAATCACAAAGTACACATTGAATCTACGCTCATAAACACACAAATCCAAATCTCATGTGCCAAGAATCTCTATCAGTATCATAGCATTTTTACACAACCAGGATCAATTATAATCGAAGCAGCCTCCCAAGCCGTCAAAATCTTGGTCTTTACCTTGTGAACCAGAGATGGTGCCAAAAATGTCCAAGTGGAAGCACGGAAGACCACAAAAGTTAGCACCGTCCCTAATGAAAAGTTAGCAGTGTCGCTAATGAAGTACCATGCCACTAGAGGTTCCTTCACTACTACGTACTAGCCGTCTTCAAAGATCAGAGTTGGGACGAGGTGCTTGTTGGTACATTCTTATTTAAGTTGTAGTGGTGTCTATAGAACCTAAGCATGGAGATGTCTCGTGGCTGGAGGATTTTCATATTGAAAGATGCCTTGTATTATTGCTTGTATCACGTGGCGATAAGCATCTCTACTCAGTGGCCGCCACCCGAGACCATAACTTGAATCATTGGCCGGATGAGAGTTCCATGAGATGAAATAATACGGTTTTATGAATCTAGGAAGATTGCCAAGAAGTGCTAGATAGAAGAAAAAAGGAAAAACAACTGAAGAGTTTAGAAAACAATAGGAGAAAGTGTTCGACGAGACATTTGAAGACCTCAATAGCTACAAAAAGTGGTTGTGAGCGAAGACGTGGCAACCATTCTTGTAGAAGAGGACTGTAAGGCAAAAAGAGTTCGAGACATCGTAATGCTAGCATCAACATGTTGCTAGAAAAGAAGGTTCACTTGTTTGATACTCATGTCCACAACAAACCCAAGTAATTGTGCAGTAGTTGAAGGTTAAAAAAAATATTACAATGAAGTATTATAAAGGATATCAAGTTATGGGAAAACTAATTGTTGCAATTTATACTCGTTTTTAGCTGATTGAGTTTCCCAAATACTTGCATATTCCTTTTAGATCAAAACAAAGATGCCGCAGTCTCTGTTTGGTTCTTTCTCCTTTTAGATTGAAAAGAAAGACACTTTTAATTCATAAACAGCTTATTCATTAGTTCGTAGAATACGCATTCTTAACATTAACAGAACAGAAACCATCACCACATACAAAGCACTCTGTTTAGTTGACCTCTATGGGCAAACACAACAATTTTTTCTTTTGGGCTTTCTTGTTCATTTTATTCAGCAAAATGCCATAGAGGAGCGTAGGTATACAGTCTATATATATATTTACTTATATAACCATGCCTCGCTTTAGAGTGCAGTTTCTACGGACTCTTCAGGCTTCTCTACTTGCTTCTTAAGGAACTCTAGCACAGAGAGGCGCTGCATGTTCAAATTTTACATTGTCAGATGAACTTTCACTGAAATTCAGATTCAGTGGTTAAAGGAAATATCGAAATCAGGATGTCGTGCAAGAATCTTACTCGTTGCTCAAGAGCAGAATCTTCAGAGTCCAATTTTAGAGTTTCCAGCAGTTTCATGCCTTCCTTGAAACCATCTGTAGCTGCATCTTCATTTTGTAGACTCCTGTCTATATCCGCAACTTTGGCTAATGAAACTGCCACATCCAGAATCTACAAAATAAATTGTAGAATAACAACCAAACTCAGTTGCTATCTCTGGACACACCTTACTTGCTAATTGCTATCTTTCAGATCTAACTTCTTTAGGCAAGAAATAAAGTAGCAGATAAGAAAACTAAAGTGAAGTTCTCTAAACCTCAGTGCACCCAAGCAAAAATATTAGTAACTGACTTGAAAATAACTTAGGATATTATTAAGAGCAGTTCTCTGATATTGGCAAGGTAGCAAATAAGCAAAATGGCAACAGTGAAAAAAAAACATCCGCACAAACACATTGCGAACAAGTATTCCCGATTCACTCAACATCCTGTTTCAGATCCTCGACCCACTACCAGCTTAAGTTAACGTCTAAATGTTTTAATGTTTTCAGCCCTAGACCCAAATGAGCTTTAAAAAGAAACAACCACTCAGAAAACCCCTTCCTGCTTCTACGTAGATATCTTACGATCTACAGATAAAACATTCATGCATACTGTATAACTTAACTAACACTAGATGCCCTCTGTGAGGCCTTAAATCGGGAAACTAAGAGTAACCAGTTCAGTTCCTCTTTACCTTGTCTCTTCTCTCTTACCAAATTCGTAACCAATTTTATGAAATTAAGAATAGTCCCTGATTCTAAAAGTCATTTAGTCTGAAGATAACAAAATAACAGGCTAGAATTAACAAATCACTGACACAACGAATGTAGCAAAATCATGAAGACAGACTTACTTGTGAAGGAGCATGTGGGTGATGCTTCATTGCATCACGTCTAACATTTAAAGCACGATAGTAATATGACCTTGCAGCTTGTAGGTCTTGGTCATAGTATTTAAGATCTCCTATTTTATTGAGTGAGACAGAGAGTGTATGTGTAATCTGCAAGTTTAGAAAAAACTGTGACAAAATGGTAAAAGTTTGCAGTATCAAACTATAACAAGAACCAGTGTGTAACCTCCAAATCATTCATTGGCAGTTTCATAAGGAATTCAATACTCTCTTCGAAATGATTGACTGCAGAGCTTGAGTCTCCCATTGCTCGGCTGCAACAACAAAACAAATTAAGCTAACCATCGAACTCAAGCCCCCCGAAAGAAAGATTTTCAACACACCAAACAGAACGGCAATCATTTCGGCCAAAATAACGTAGTTCAGGGGCCACACACTTGAGGAACTCCTAACACTAAAAAAATCACATTACAACCAAAGTGTCTACAATCAGTCAAATGAGAGTTATAGGTAGGTGGATGGGATCATAACAGAGCATATTGATGACCCATTCTCAATCTTTTTTGTTTACAGAAACTCGATAATGGAAAAATGTTGGAAATAAACAACATGGGATAAAGCATACCTGCAGTCGCCAAGCATACCAAGGACTGCACCAAGCTGTGAGCACAACTCTGGTGTATTGCCCTCCCTCCCAAGTTGATCCCGAATGTCTTCGGTACACATTGCCAACCTTGATTTAGCACTTTCATAATTCTGGGCACTAAATGCCTGTGCATACAGATTGAATAAGAACAAGGAATATAACCAGAAATTAAAAACAGAACAACACAACAAAGCGTAAATCATTAAAATAGAATACTGCCCACTAATTAAGTCAACAAAATTTTAGAGGTAGAACTCACCCTCATAGCTTGTTGCACCAAGAAAGAACCTCTTTCCATGGAAACATCAGCGTATATCACTTTTTTGTTATCATTTTCGACCTCTTCCTTCTCTGTGCCATTGAAAACAGTTCTCTTGATTCTAGCATGGCCTTCAATAAATTGATCAACCATCTTTTGAAGGTTTTCATCAGCTTGAATACTTTCAATGTCAGCACCACACAGAGGGCAGTCCTTAAACCGTGTTAAGCATACTCTGCATTCAAGAAACAACAAAATTTAATAATAGTAGACTCAATCACCATCATCCATTATGAGCCAAAAAGGGTAAAAGACATTAAGCAGCTGAGCACCTAAAAACATACTAAGATAACACATATATAAAAAACCAAGGCTTACTTGCAAAACACATGAGTACAAGGCACACATCTACTGCTATCATACAGAAGTGCTTGACAAAGCATACAGCTAAAAGGGCCAAGCTTGAATGTTTGGGAGTCATAACCAAAAGGGCACTTGGCAGGCACAGTTGCAGAATCAGTAGACTCCTTATTCAATTTTCCTTCCTCTTCAGGACATCCTTTACTGCCATCGTCAGGACGAGCACTTTTAGAAAAAGGGCAACCAGAAGCAGCTGTTTCGCCTTGTTTCCGAGCAGAAGCATCATCGGGACGAGCAGCTTTAGAAGAAAAAGGGCAACCAGAAGCAGTCATATCGCCTTGTTTTCGAGTGGAAGAAGCATCGTCAGGACGAGCAGCTTTCGAGAATGGACACACAGAAGTCGTCATTCGTGTGAAGGGTAGTAGTAAAACAATAATCCTGCACCACAAAACAACATTTCAAATCACTAAAATTGGATTTCCCAGAATGAAATGAAATAACGAAATTGGTTCCTCGGGTAAACAAAAAGCTTCTACCCTAAAAACAGCTGAAATCGAACATAGGAGAAGCTAATTGAAACATTCTTTATCGGGAAGTGAAATTTCATAGAGATATTGAGCAGAGCGTTTCAGAAGAGTAACTCAACAGAGAGAGAGAGAGAGAGAGAGAGATGGGTAAACAAACCTGGATCGGACGGAGGATTGAGACGACTCAGATTTGGAGATTGTGGTCTCTTTCGCGGCTTCTCTGAAATCAATGAATGATACGATTGATATGAGCTTCTTTTTCGATAAGTTATTTGTTTTTGTGCGTTGGATGTTGTTTTGTTTGAAGGATAGAGATATATTATTATTTGAAGGATATGTATTCTTCTTCTTTGTGGATTGAATTGGGCCTTCAGTTGTTACAGCCCAAAAAAAAGAATTTGGGTTAAAAGCCATTTTAAGATGAAGGTTGTTTTGGATTATGATATACGATCAAATTTTGTTTTGTAACTAAAGTTTTTTCAATTTGTGTAAAACACCCCTGAAATATATTTGAAAGTGGTGAAAACATTTATATGGAACTTTTTTTTTTTTTTTTATAACAAAAGGATCAACTCATGTGAGCCAATTGGAATTTTAATTTATATAGAACTTATTTTAATAAATTATGAGTAATTATTTATGTTTTAAAAATAAATTATTTTGTTATTTTTTAAAGATGTATAATATAGATTCAAATTAAATGGCTATAAATAGTTTTAATTTATATAATGAAATTTGATTTAAATCTATATTGTCATAGATGTAATTAGTATTAATTAATGAGGATTATTTGCTAAAATGTGCTTCGAGCGACCACACATCAGCATTTTTCGCAAGAATGCTTCTCTATTAATATATAGAGGATTTATAATATTTAAATAATTAAATAATTTTCATTTGAATAAATATCAAAACTTGAAGTTACTATTTGTAATATGCTTAAAAATTATAGTTCTAAAATAAACTAGTATATATGATTTTAATATTCTAGATACTTTTAACCTGGTTGAAAAAAATTGAATTCTTGCATATCATGTTTACATAAATTTGATTGTATATTTTTTACGGATTAGTCTATTAATATAAAAAAAATTATTTTAGTATGATATCAAATAAGTTAACGAGAAATTTAACGTCAATCCTAACTGGTCCCAAACACAACAAATACAATCCATCTAAAATTATATAATAAACACAAAAGAAAAAAAATGAATAGTTATTAGAAAAAATTGTCTCCAGTGTACCACAGATTAAAATCTTGTAAGTAAAATATTTTGAAAATTGTTGCTAATGACTAAATACTTTAAATAATCATATTTAAAAATGATCAAATGACCATATAACCCCTCTTGTAGATTAATTAATTTTTCTTATTTCAAGTGACATTTTGATGCAATTTTCAATAAAACCATTTATGCAAATTAGTTTATTTAAAAACTTTTCAATTAATAGGAGGAATTAGGTTAATTAGAAATTTGAAACCTGAATAAATAAATAAAACATTTTTACTAAATACAATAAATTAAATCAAAAATAATTATATATTTTTCTAAATTACAAAAAAAAATCTTCATTTCCTTATTTTATGTTACAAAATATAAAAATAAAATATCAAATGGATCAGAAAAGTAGAACACAGATAAAATGATAGAAACAAAAAGTTTACGAATATGTGCTTCTATTAATAAAAGTGTGAATTTTATTAGTCCCTCTCCCCCCTCCCCACAGTCCCGAAAAGATTCTCGGGTCGAACTTAATTGATCTTAAAACTCCCAAATTGAAAAAGATTGAAACGCGCTCCATAGATTTTTCCAATTTTCTCAATCATCGCTCTCTCAACTCTCAATTTTCTCAATTCTCTCATCATTGTTTTCTCGAGAAACTTCACAATCGGCGATGTCGTTGTTGGTTAAGTTTATTCGATTCGCCGCATTCCCCGTTCTTTTCTCTTCGTTCGCATTTTTTGTGGCAAAGTCTTACTTCCTCATGTCCGCCGGCTACATGCGACTGGAGGATAACGCTGCTCTTCTTCGGCATATCGAGGCGTCCGGAGGCTATGTAGTCATTCTTGGTCCTTCTTCTACAAGCCACATCGTCTGGTTGGATTTAAATTCAGATAAAAATGGTTTACTAACTAATCTATCAATCATTTATTAATGGTTGGATATTTTCTAAAATGTGGTTTAGCGTTAATCAATTAAATCGTCAAAACTGTTGCGAACCACCCAATTTTAACATTCAAAGAATCCAAACAAATCTATTTAATAAAAAAAAAAAATCAAATTCAATGTATTTAACATTTTTTTTTTGGTATTATTGGCTCAATTATATATGAGCCAACTAGATAATTTAATACCAAATCCTATTAGGCTCAGTTTTGGTACAATATATTTTGACTAGATAACTCAATTCCAGCCCAAAGCTGAACTAGTTTGATCATGTATGTAATTCTCATTCATATCATTTGCATGTGTAATATTGCCTTAAAAAGTTACTTCCCAAAGGTAAGTATCTGAACTCTTTGAGAATCAAATCAGAATCAAGTTACTTTTCATATATCTTGAAATATGATATGTCCAGGGAGGTTTTATTAATCACAAGCAAGATAATAACCAATTTCATCTGCTGTTTGTTCTTGATCTCCTTAGACACGGCAGCGATCTAGAAAAAAATGGGGTTGAATCGTAGTGACATCGAAAATGGATATACAAATGCATTGACTAAAGTTTGTTAAGCCTAGTAATACTAATACCTTTCTGATTTTTTTTCTGAGTATGTAAGTTGATTCTTCTGCAGGCTCTTCAAATATTGGATTATATTACTTTTAATATGGTTTCCATTGGTTAAGTCAATTCTTCAAATATGTATTTGGTATTCCCTCCATTCTAGCGTACACCCAACTAGTTTTTTTTCCTATGATTATTGATCATTTTTCTATTTCTAAGTACACGGTCCAAATATTTTTGGAATTTTAAAAATTATGGTATCCCACATTAGCGTGATGTTTGTTTATTTAGGAAAAAACATATAATATAGAAATGAGCTACAATGCTTATTTAATCATATATTCATATGATACAAAAATTCGAATACTTTTATATATTATAAGAGGAATTTATAGAAAATAACGACATCATTTTTCAAAACAAAATACTTGTTTTTTAAAAGTTATTATTTACTTTAATACTTATTTTCACAACTTGGTAAGATCTTGTTGTGCTAGTTTCTTCTACTGATGTCTCTACTACCACACTGAAGAAAAACAATTCAGGTTCATCATTCATTACTCCTAGTTGGTTACTAATAAGCCAGTTACAACTTTTGATCTTGTCGAATTTATTATTAGTCAAGATTGTATGTATCTCTTCGAAATTTTAACACATGTTTTGACTCTAATCCGCACCACTGTATAACTAAAAAATGTTTGTGTTTGTTTTACATGTATTAAATTCATAACTGTATTTGCATCGTATTTATGCTTCAATTATCACTTACAATTAAAATAATAAAAAATCTCAGATTTCTGTAAAATTAGCTCTTCTGCTAACTTAATCCATAAAATCAAAATTAATTTTCTCAACACATAAATCGACTTTTGGTTTTCAGCAATCAAAACTGCAATGAACTCTATTAATATCAAACAAATATTTAGGAACTCTTGAGTACTTGAAAAATAAAAAAATCTTTGGCATCAAGGTTCAGAAGGAGGTAACAAACGCGGATAGCAGTGCAAAAACAAATAATTGATACTATTTGATTACCTAAGGTCATGCAACTTAAATATGTTAGAATACAATATCTTCTTGTCATAAGAGAGTAGTTAACCATTTCATATAAACGACGAGCCAGGGGTTCAAAACTACCTCTTCATCCGTTCAATTCCAATCAAATCATAAACTTTGAACTTGTCCTCTGGACTACGAAAGGTTGACTGCTTCGTGGTTAACACAGTGAACCCATCAGAATCAGTACATGTCTCAAGACCACAATCATGACATAAAGATTCAACATCCAGCTCCTGAAATATACAAAGTTGACTTATGACATTTCAAGTTTACCAACAATACGGAAATAGAGAAAAGACAGGGAAATGTTTAGTCATAGACTCATAGGTGTATTTAGTTTATTACCTTCATCATCAGGTTCTGAGATAACCGCAAGAGAGAATACGGTTGAAGCTTGTAGCAAACACTATTTATGTATTGGACAGCGACTGATCGCATCTTTTACCATGAAAACATTAAGCAAATGATCAACACAATTGAACAATTTACAGCAAATACCATTCAATGTATAAGCACTTTATCTCCACCCAAATATGAATCGATGTAACTATTTACTTTCCTTACCATACCGGTAATATTTTCTATTCTACGTTCTCATGCTTATTGTCATTTCATATTACATAAGCCGCTACCAATTGAAACGCCACAAAGACTATCCCTGAGAGCTAGAAGGACATAACTACATATCTATATCCATGCAATCTCACCTCTCTAATATGAGGTTCACTTATGCAATACTGTAAGTATGTCGCCTCGGAAGCTATTCTACTTAAGAAGTTCTTGTAATTGCCCATCCGATAAAATCTGGAAGAAAAAGAAAGAGAAGAGAGCTATCATCATATTTCAATTCATATTTCCTAAACGCAAACGATTGAACAGCAGAACACTACCTTAAAAGGTTTCGTACAAAACATATTTCCTTGGATTTTACTAAAGCAAAAGTCAACTTGCGAAACCATAAAGACAGTGGTTCCCCCTGCAGATCAAAATCCCAATGTTTTATATTAATGGCAAAAAAAAGGTGACATGGTAACAAATAAATAAGGATAAAGAAAACAGAGAAACAACCATCACTCCGCTACTGGGATTGAGATGAAGCAGCACATACAGTGAACGGAACTCGGCTTCATTTTCGTGAGTGGAATCTGATTTCCTATTTGCATCATATATATTATACAAAGAGGTAAGAGTTTTTGCTAGCTGCTCCATGTTTAAGTGATGCATTGGGCTAATACTTGTACCACTACAACTCTGAAGCCTCTTGTGAGATATGACATGAAATTTAACCTGTTAGAGAAGCCATCCGGGAGTCAATAATAATCGCATCCGTGGAACACTTCAAAAAAAATGAAACAAATTCATGATTATCTATCAGAATTCAGAAGAGGATGATCAATCAGAGTGGGGTACAATTCTCTGAAAATTACAAAAGAAGAAATATGATCCTATTTGAGCGTCCTGAACAAGGTTATGACTACGAAAAACTACAATTAATAAACTCAAAGTATCTACACATAAACGACTTTCAACAAAAACCAAGGAAAACAATATTAACGACAAAGGATAGACATTTCAGTGTAGCCCATCTACCAAACAAGGAACGAGAAAAGAGTAAGAAACAAGTCAAACCATACCATTTCCTCGTAAAGGTAGATCACTCTCTCATTGGCTAAATTCTGGATGCTAAGATCTTGTCTAATTGACCTTGTCCTATCGAAAATAAAATCATGAACCACTTCAAACGGGTGCTCCCTGGAGTCAAGCAAACTTAGAAGGTATTTCAGGGTTTCTTCTAAAACTGGGAGCGGTCGAACATCCGATGCCTGAACATCCGCCGCTGAAAGGGTTCTGCAAAACTAGCAAGATCACAGAGAAAGAGTATAACAGCCTTTGGTATTGGACAAATAGCAGTTGGCATCTCCCAGTAAGTAATACAAAACTATTAATCTTGACCATTCAGAAATTTCTCAGTAGAGATGAATTGCATAGATGAAGAATTTCAACATTAAAATTTTCATTCAATTACAAGTTCTCTCGCAGAGCTGATACGACATGTCAAATATAGAAAGCTAAAGTCTCAGGTGAAGGTGAAATTTTCCCAAAAAAGCACCAGAGACAATGGAAACTTCAAAGCTGTGAGATGTGAAGCGCACCTTTTTAACAGCTAGATCTGTAGATGACTTTGAGGGGTTTCCATAAAGCCTCTCAAACACTGCAAGATCACGCAAGCGTTCTCTTGTGACTCTTTCCCTCTCTATTGATACCAAAAAAAAAAAACACATTAGTTTAAGCTGTACATTTTTTTTTTTGCTGCTTGAACTGTAACTTTAACCTCAACTCCTAGCAAAAGACAACACTCATCGTTCCCATCTCAGAAATCTAACACTTCTCTGAACTTCCTATGCACTGAAGGATCATGAATTGATGAATAGAATGTACTAAATCGGCCTAAGCACTAAATCAAATTCAATTCAGGTGAGGATAGGGTTCAATTCTGGCGGAGTCTCAAGGTCAATTAGAAATTGATCAGCGCTCGACGATTACCTGGACACATGGAAGAGCAAGTTCCGACGATGAAGGAGACGTCAGTAAGATCTTCGCCCTTATTGTCTGATTCGTCTTTATCATTGTTTCGTTTGACTGGTACTACATCGGCTCTTCTCCGAAAAGAATCAATAGCTCCGCCGCCGGATCCAGCCCTCGGGTTATCAGAGAGCTGGCGATTTCCATAAGTATTTGAAACCCTAGACGAAGAGGAAGAAGAAGAAGAGCCACGATTACGACGATTCATGGCTTATAGAGGCAACGCAAGATCTTCCCTCCCAACGAGACTCTGTGACTGATAGAAACGAGGCAAATCGAATTGATTACCGAACTATTTGCTAAGCTAAACCGGAACAAAACCAATTCCGGTTTTATAATTTCAATTAATCAATCAAATCAGACGGTAACCGGGTCAGTTTAGTTTAAATATGACTATACCGGTTTTGACTTGTAGACAAGTTTGCATAGAATCTACAAGACTACAACAATTCTAGCATTCAACTTTCGTAATTAGATTTGTTTCTATTCGGTTTTGGTGCAACTGCGATTTGGTTCAGTTTTGTTCCTTTGTAAACAAAAAATTAATTAGATTTTTGATTTGAGCATTTCAGTTTTGGCCTTTTGGGTTGTTTGATTTTTTCCCACCCCTAGTTATACAGGTCAAAAGCTTAGGCCTGTTGGTGGGTCTAGCAGTCACGGCCACTATCTAGACCGCAAAGAACAATGTGTCCACCATTACGAATTTAGGTGTCTATTCCACAACAATAATTAAAAGTGTTGCTGGTTTGAGGTAACTGCTAACATTCAAAACACAGAGACTAGAACCACTACTCCTAGTGCAATCTTACATCATGGCCCATTCCATATATACGCAACTAAACTCTCGATCATTATTCACAATTATAGTTAAAATCCCCAATAAATGCGAAGTAAAAAGCACTATTATTTTCTCAGCTGCTAGGACTCTTATCATTATGTTCTCTTTCAGTCAAATCTCTAACACGACCAAAACTGATCTAACCTAACTATATGTACAAATCACCCTCAGCAATTAGTCAAACACACACAAAATTGAGACAGTATTGGCATCTCTATGATGACTAAAGATTGATGATATTCATATGAAAAGTATCATACATTTTGTTGGTGGAACTGTTTAAATCGCCATCTATCACAGGAAACAATTATTGGTCTTTCTTTCTCTGAGGAATTTTGACAAAACACTTGGTTATGTACACACAACATTTTGAGTCATTGTAATAAAATAAAGAAACTCAGTTTCTTCCGATCCTTAGTGAAGAATCAACACCTTTGTTCTGTCCAGAAGAAGCTGCGACGGCAAAGAGTCTAGCAATCTCTAGCTGTGTATTCGCCATTATCTTCGTTCTTTTCAAATCCATCTCTGCTCTCTTATCTTCAGCTTCAGCTCTCATCCTCTCTATCTCTTTCATCGTCTCCATTCTCGCTCTTTCTGATCTCATCACCACCTCCGCTAACCACCGTATACTCCCGGCTATCTCCTCTTTCTCTTCTTTATATCTTCTTCTCATTTTCTTCCCTCTCACCTTCGTTTTAACCACCGGCGTACTGCTGTCTGTATCCATCTCCGTGGCTTTTTCCGGTTTGTTTTCCGGCTTGAACCCATCTTCCTGCACAACAAACATCAGAAAATCTCTCAAACTTTGGTTAATTAATTCTCTAGAAGGTTTTCGCTGATCAGACCTTAGGAATCTTGCCGACGCCGTTAGATCCGTAAGAAACCTGCGGCGGATGAGCCACAGCAGGAGACGGCGGCTCGAGTAAGAGCAAAGGAACAGAGCAATTCAGAGGCAGAACAGCCTGAGGCTGAGGTTGAGGTTGAGTTCCACGGAGGAGATGATCGAGACGTGGGTAAAGAGGCCAAGAAGAGCCATCAGCAGTAGCGGACTCAGAACGGTAACGTTTCTTCATGGACTCGATCTTGTTCTTGCACTGTGTCTGAGTCTTTGGTGACTTGGTGTGGGTGGCGCGTGACGACACGTGTCTAGCTACGTCTTCCCAGTCTTGACCCTTGAGTTTGGCTCTGTTCCTGAGAACCCATTTAGACTCGTAGGCTTCAAGTAAACTCGAAACAGCTCCTTCGCTCCACTCATCACGTTTCAACCTATCAACAACGACAGAGGAAGCAGATGGTTTCTTTGGGGATTCGTCGTGGTTGATAAGTGATTTTGGATTTTCTTGGTTAGATTCTCCGTTCTCCATATATTTTTTTCTTCAGGTGAATAAAAAACAGAGAGCAGACTCAAGAGTGTGAAGATAAAAGGAGAAAGAAAGAGAAGTTTTTTAGCATATTTCTTTTGATAAAGATGGGAAACAAAGTGAGTGACAATGAGACTGTGTAAGAGAATTCGCTGCTGGTTGGTTCTCAAACTAACCAATGAGTTTGGGTACACGCGTTTCTCGCATGTTCAATGGTTGTTACTCGTGTGGCTAAAAGCAATAAGGAAAATTATGTTTTTCACTTTTATTATTTACTCTGTTTTTTTTTGTGTTTGTGCCCAATTTATGGTTTGTATACATTACAGTCTGTTGAAGTGTTGATATATGTGCTAAATGGAATATATGACAAAATTATTTACGCATATTTGCACCGGCTTTTACTTACCCTTCACAAAAGTTAGTGGAGCAACCCGTCACAATAATAATGAGGAGAATATCAAGAAGAATGTGAGAGAGAGTGGGTAACCATTGAAAAATAGGTTTTAATTTCTTTCTTCGTCAACTTGAAAAAAAAAGGTTTTACTTTTGATTTTTATTTTTTGAAAAGGGTGAACAATCATGATTTCAAAATCTTCTAATTCAGAATGCTTTTATTCATTTTAGCTATAAAACCCATTTTGTGTATGTTTTTTTTTTTCTTCTCTTTTTGGGTGTATGGTGGAGTGAGTCTGGCTGTTAGCGTTGATGTCAAGCCAAACCGCAAAACCCATTAGGGAAAGATGAAAGTGGGGTTACACTTGTCACTCTCTCACCCCTACTATTTTTACACACTCTTTTTCTTCTCATGTTTGCATAAAGATCCTGTGTTCAATTTTACTTTTTCTTATCAATAGTGTATATATATATTGCAGAAAATCAGAAAATTTTCGGGTTATTGTTATAACAAGTAAATTATTTCGGTCATTATAGCACATGCCACACATCTTCGACTATTTTGCTGAGCTAGCTCCTCTACCAATTTATCAAGGCGTCGTATAAAATGCCCAATTTTAGGCGAAGTTTTTATCTTTCACACTTGTGTTTCTATCAAAGGAATGATGGACCATGCAACTTCAAGACAGCATTTATAAAATTTTACGATATAAAATAAAAGTCTTCAGATATAAAATTAATATATATTTTTTTAAAAGCCCAAACGTGATTCCTTGTCCAACCCATTGCAGTACAACGTCGGCAATATCTAAAGTGATACAATGTATATATAGGTGAATTAGGTTTAGCGGATCTGATAATTTTTTTCAGACAATGGTAAGAGAGGGCGAGGTTAGAAGTCGTATTTCAGACGAAGATATCATAGAGGCCGCGATGGCCTATAGCAGTTGGTTCATGCGAGAGTATCGTCTCTGTGAAGAAGGCAAACCCTACAACACCCGCCATGTTCTCTGCAAGATTACTTGTAACCTTTGACTTGTAGTATTTATTTAAGACTGTCTGCTTGAAATATATATAACTGAAATAAAGGTTTTCGCAACTACAGTTTCAGCATCCGCAAATTCATGACAATCCTTTTTGGAAACAGAGAACAGTCGAAAGAAAATCTTACGAAAGATTTCACAGTCATATATGTGAGAATTAACAAAATCATTAACTTATATAGTTTCCAAGATTCAAAAGCCCAAAAAACGCATTACGAAATAGACCAAAAACAAAAACACAATCCAATAAGACTTAGGTGCAAGTTTCACGAGAAATGCCGAGCCTGGAATTTGGAACGTCGATGAGGACACGGTGGTTCTGTTGCTGCATACTAGCGATGACGTTAAGGACAGAGTTAACGTTGGTCGGAGCTGCAGCCATGGCGAGGCAGCTGAGGTTACCTGCGGAGCTGTGGATGAGAAGGTTGTCCGTAGGCAGAGTAACGTTCATTCCAGCGAACATAAACGTCACAGATGGGTACACGACGGAGCCGGAGTAGCAAGTGTCGAAGCCTCCGAGTGAAGTTGCGTTTGCGTTCTTAACACGTCGCCTGAACTCGTCTCTCACAGCCAGGTAAGCTGGTTCAACTAGCCTCGTGTAGACCGTCCCTGCGTCATGTATACATGCAATGTTTCTGTTTAATTAACAACAATTAAAAAGTAATTTGATCTAAATCTATGAATTTGCCATTTTTTATTTATTTTTTTGCTTAATTCGTTTTTTATTTAATCGGTTTTCATTAAAGGTTCTCTAAGCAAAATCAAAATCATTTTAGTACAGAAATATATTTTTTTCATTTAAAATATCACAATTTACATGTGAGAGAGCAAGAGCTATTAGGTTACTTCCCTCTCACGACTTATCGTTCATATGATTATTTTCAGATCTCAAGCAAAAACAAAAACAAAATTTTTTGAGGGTTGTAAAGTCCATACCGGAGTCAAAGATGGTTCCGGCTCCAGTGGCCGGATCAAAGGCGAGTGCACTTGTAGGGATGTCCACTATTTTATTTCCGACACGAATTCCAACCAAATTAACATAGTAAAGCGATGATCTCCTTGGGTTCTTTAACAATGGAGTGGTCTTGATCCGCATTGGTTGAAACTTAGGTCCCAATCTTAGCGATCCGGAGAAATTGCCAGACTTACTATTAGGCAAGCAATACGAGAATGTAGACTGATAAAGATTTTGAGTCTGTGAGATTAGAGACAATGGACCACGACCTAAACCCATGAGTCCTTGTGCTGGCAACGATGACCCGGAAGACTTGTTGATGCACCCAAAGGTGTAGTTTGGGATGACGTCATTGGCCAATGTTAGTGTGTCTTGTGTCAGATATGCTTCGATGGCTGAACCACCGTAGGTCATATTGAAACCACATGATTTGTTTACGGTGCAACTTGGATTTGGTACCTGCAAAAAAAAAACTTCATCGATTAATATTTCGTTTAGTGGATTTTTTCACTTTTAAAACGCTTTCCCATAAAAAATTGTTTTTTCCATCTTGGATCTTGTTATTAAAAGGCGCTACTAACTATGTTTTACGTTATTTAATTGTAACTGTTAGTGACCTTTTTGTATTATAAGCAAAACCTAACTAGCTAGCGTGACGACAAAGAATACAGATCAAACAGTAAAATATGCCCTACTAGTTGGCATTGTTTATCAAGTTCTTTGTATATACAAAAAATACCCGTGACTATACTCATGGTACAAAACCCGTGACTAGACTTCTCGATCATGGTGTCTAACACGCCAAAATGAAGTTCACATTCACATCTTTTGTGCAGTACAATGCATCCAAAAATCATCAAACCGCCACGTTAGTCAAGTATACGTCTGACATTCTGTTCGTTTTTTCAGGTTTGGTGTTCTTTGTTTTGTTAAAACTAAATAACTGTTCTTATTATTTTCGTTGGATTTGAGTATGTTTAGGTTCTGATTATATTAGATCTTGTTTTGAACAAAATACAAATATAACTTTAAACAAATCTAAAGTTAGGTACGGTTTGAATTGAAGAAATATAGTTTAATTACTATAGTTTTAAGTCCGCCAGAGAAGGCATATCTAATCTATTTGAAGAGTATAACTATAGTCTATAAGGATATAATTAGTTACCTGTTTACACTGAGGAGCTTGGCATTGAAGAGTACGAGAGGAGCTTGACTTGGAAGGGTTAAAGAGAACAGAGGAAGAACAGCCAACACAACCAGAACAAGGAATCCAAGCAGCGTCATTGCTAGTGTCAAGAGCAACGAGCATGGGCTGAGCTGGTGTCCCGATGTTAGCCCTCACGATGTAAGTAGGGCTCTGAACGATGCCCCGTCCCGATGCAATTGGGACTGATGATTTCTTAGCGGCGGCGAGGCTTGACAAGTAAAGGAAACGAGCCTTGTCTTGAAGAAGTGTGTCTTCCCATGAGGAAGAGGTTTTGAATGGAGAGCATTGGCTGTTAATGTGGAACACTCTTAGATCTGAGGAATGGCTGTTTTCATTGCAGTTTATGGATTCAGATTTAAAGACCAAGAGAGAGATCAAGAGAATCAAGAGATGGGATCTCATTGTTTAAGATCTTGATCTGATCTCTGTTGTTTTTTTTGTGTGTTTGTAGAGTATATGTGTGAGTGTGTGTTTATATAGTGAGTGATGATGATGAGTGTGTAGAAAGTAATAAGAATATAAAAAAGTGAAGAGTGGGTTTTAATTTATCTTTAGTTTGGGAGCACAGACTGTATTCCATCTCTTATTTTTTCGTTGTTTCTATCTGTTTTTTGGGTCCACTCTTATATTGGCTTTCTCTGCTTGATCGACATGCGTGATGCGTTGCTCTCCATCCACAAAACTCATAGAGGTTGTAATTTGTAATTTTGTTTTGTGTACTATTTACAAACTTATATATTATGTTCAGTCTTCTGATAAGGCGATGTGTAAATACCTGATTTAATTTTTAAAAGTAGCCGAAACAATATTACTTTAATTATATATTGAAAATGAATAACATAATTTGTCATGAAAAACTCTATTATTAAGCGTATTTAAACTTTAACAAGTTGATAATGCATGACATGCAAAAAAGTACTGTTTTTCATATCGTGATTCGTGAAAGTAAAGATCAAACATGAGAAAATATCTTGTGGTGATATATTAAGAGAGTCGACAAGCGTATTTGTAGTTTTCGCATGGTGCCACGGTCCACGGACGATAGCGTTTGGAAAAAATGCAGAACGTTTGGAAGCATCCGAAAGCTATTTCAAAGACTTTTATTTCTAATCCCTTGTGGCTTAGACTCATTTGTCGAATGTGAATAAAATCAAACCGGACGTCTAGCTGATTAATATCGGTCTATTGATAACCGATGCTCATTCTCACAAAATAGTTACAATTTTGATAAATATCCAATTTAGACAACGATTCTTAGAGGGAAATACAGAAGAACATGTGGAGCGGTGTCTTGCATAAGAGAGATCTGAGAAAAATATCAAACGTTTCACGTGAGACTGGCTAGTGGAAGACCGACATAAATACATTATGTATTGTAGCTTATTATGGAATGTATCAAACTACTCAATACTCATTACCATGTGGTGGGTTATATCTCACATTGGCCTCGTCTCCACTATACAGTGCTGTGATACTGTCCATCAATTATTTATTTTCATTTCAAAACAATTTTTGTGTAAAGTATATCCATTATTTATTTCTTAAGAGTTGAATGTGATATATCAATATATATCCTCGATACTTTTTTTTTTTTTTTTTTTTGATATAATTTGGTAGAGATTTCATGATGTGAGGTCATGAACTAAAGAAATACTTGAACCTTTACATTTAGTTCTAGGTAGCTTCGCTTGTCTTTGCTCCACTATACAGTTGTATAAGAAAAGAAAAAACTAGTTGCAAAGAATATGGAAGTTACACGATTTAACAACTTTATAGCCAAAAATAAATGTCTCGTTCGGAATATACTCCTAAATTAAACTAAAATTCTCCTTTGTTTCTAAGCTCAATCTCTTTTTCTCCTTACTTCACTTTAAAGAGAGAAAAATAAGAATTCTTGGTTTACATTTTTTATGATTATTATGAGAAATGCTCTTAAAAGTTTTTTTTTAGTAATAGAAATAACTCAATAATTAAGTTGTTAGTGTGTTTTGTGATATCAACGGATATTATATAACTCAAGAGTCTAAAAAATTAAGTAATTTTGGAAAAAACTTCTTAAAGTGCATTTCCCATTTTTTTGTCTTTAAAGTATTCTTTTTCTATCTATAGTATATGATAAGATAAATTCTTTTAAATACCACTAAAAAGGATTTTTTCCAAAAATACCATCTTTTAATTTTTTTTCCAAAATTACCACAAACACAAAAATTGATTTTTAAGGATGTAGAATTTTCTTTTTTAGGTTTGGGTTGACACATTTAGTTTTAGGGTATAGTTTTGAGGGGTAGAGTTTAATATTTAGAATTTATGAATTAGTTTTTAGTATTAGAACTTTGATTTAATTATGTGGTATTTTTGGAAAAAAATTACATTTTAGTGGTATTTTTGGAAAAAAAAATTAAATTATGGTATTTTTGGAATAAAAACCTATTTTAGTGGTATTTATGATAATTGCCCATATGATAACCCATTTTAATAAACATATACATTTGATTTCTTAAATCTTTAATTCTTCAACTATACTTATATCTTAATTTTACTTAAATTCTCACTTAGTTTGCGTGTACCTCACTTCTAAAATTATGTTAGTATGAGTCTATGAGACCTAGACCTTACTGGAAACTGGAAAGAGACCCAAACATAGTAAGAGGAGTCGAGAATCACACATTTTTCTTATTTATACTATTATATATATATATATATATATATTTATGTATACTCTCAATCATAATAACTTGGAGATGGATTAAATGTATCTTCGATAAAAATAAACCACGTGAGTATAAAATGGAGATATTCTTCACCTTTGCAAAATAAAATCAAGATAAACAATTAAAGTTTTTTTAAGGAACAACAGAGAAGTAGTTGAGAGCGTTGAAGCTAGTAGTTGAGGACTGAAGTTTAACTAGTGAGAGGAAGAGGTTCGAGGCAAGGATCTCTAGCATTATCAAACACTCTCTTTTTTTTTTTACGCAATTTATCAAACACTCTCATCTTCTTCCTACACTCCAAAAAATCTTCTCCTCTCTCTTTAATCACACGTACATGATGATCTGCTGCGTCTTCTCGTTCGTTTGTATCACTGCATGTATTATTGCTTTGCCCATTTTTTTAACATCAATGAAAGATCCCGTGCCAAAATTAGAATTAGCTTCTATGGAATTCACGGTGCTTAGTATTACACAGACTCGTCTCAGTGCAAAGTGGGATTTGTCCATAAGGATCCCTGACGATCTTCCTGGTGAGTATATATACCCTCAAGGAGATTTTCAAGCTTCATTTCTCTACAAGAATGTTACTCTTGTTACATCATCTCCACAAAAGTAAGCTATTTACTTTCTTTCTATTAATCTTTACTATTTATCATATATACTTAAACCGATTTTTATACTCCTTGTATTATTTTTCTCGGAACTAACTGATCCTCTGTATAATCAGATACTACGATCTCAAATACGGCTTGCCTGTCGCAATGTTAGAGGGTTTAATGACCCGTTAAAGCATAGTAGCTTCCGGAAATGGTTAAAGGTCCATAAACCTGTTTTTGGTGGGATTATAGAGACCCATGTTTCCCCTGAGAAGGCTCAAGCTATCTTACAAAGAGTCGCTCCAGGTTGGAATTTTGTAAATAACTACGATTACTCAGAGCTTGGAAAAATCTGGGTTCTTTGGCATCCGTCAGTCTCGGTTACTATCCTAGCTAAGTCCTTGCAGATGATCACCTGTGCGGTCAAGCTCCCTTTTGTAATCCAGGATATCGTGGTATCAGTTGTGTATGCATCCTCAAGTAGCAGTGAAGAAAGAAAGAGTCTCTGGTCAGAAATCCAAGCTTTAGTAACCTCGCATCCCTGCATCAACAAGCCCTGGTTAGTCACTGGAGACTTTAACCAAATCCTTTACCCACATGAGCACTCAAATCCCAGTTCGGTTACTTCTACTAGGGGTATGAGGGAATTCAGTCAATGCCTTATAAACTCGTTGCTAATGGACCTCCAGTACTACGGTGTTACCCTCACCTGGTCTAACAAATAGGAAGCAGACCCAGTGTCAAAGAAGCTCGATCGTATCTTAGTAAATGATGCTTGGTTGCGTCAGTTTCCTCAGTCTTTGGGAGTATTTGGAGAACCTGGTTTCTCAGACCACAGTCCTTGTTGTGTCTTCCTTGACACAATGAAACCCAAGATTCAGAAACCATTCAAGTTTCTCACTCTTCTCAATAATGATCCTGAGTTTGCGCCTCTGCTATCACTGTGGTGGAACGCTCTCTCGTTTGACTGCTCCAAAATGCTAAAAGTCTCTAAAAAGCTGAAAGAGCTCAAGGCCATCATCAGAGAATTTACCAAAGAAAGGTACTCAGCAATCGAATTGAGGGTTAAAGAAGCTTTTGAAGACCTGCTGTTCTGCCAGCGGACACTGCTTGACTCGCCCACCCCGCAAGCAGTCCACACAGAAAAGGAAGCTCATAGAAAATGGGTCTTTCTGGCTAAAGCAGAGGAATCATTCCTAAGGCAGAAGTCTAGAATATGCTGGCTTGGGGATGGAGATAAAAACTCCAAGTTCTTTCACCGTGTTGTTCAATCTCGACTAGCTCAAAATCAGATCCTCTACTTGTTATATGCCAATGATCAGGTTGTTGACTCTCGTCAAGGTATTCAACAGATAGCAGTGGACTTCTTCAGGAACCTGTTAGGTAAGAAGCATCACTCTAATGCCCCGTCAGTGGAGGATCTGCAGAATCTTGTTTCTCAGCGATGCTCTGATTCTGCTGCTCATGACTTGGACTCCCCTGTCACCCCTGAGGAGATAAAAAATGCACTTTTCTCTTTACCAAGAAACAAAGCGCCTGGACCTGATGTATATTGCGCCGGGTTCTTCACGGCTAACTGGAGTGTAGTGGGCAAGGACGTCATTGATGCAGCCCTTGAATTCTTCGCAACCGGAAAGATCCTCAAACAATGGAATGCCACCTTGCTAACTCTTATACCGAAAATGCCAAATGCTTCCAGGATGTCGCAATTCAGGCCTATAGCGTGTTGCAACACTATCTATAAAGTGGTCTCGAAGATTCTAGCTAACAGATTGAAGAAGGTGCTTCCGGACCTAATATCAAACTCTCAATCTGCTTTCATACCGGGTAGGCTTCTGGTGGAGAATGTTCTGCTGGCAACAGAGCTTGTTCAAGGTTATAATCAAAAAAACATATCTGCCTGAGGGATGCTGAAGGTAGACCTGCAGAAGGCTTTCGATTCGGTTCACTGGGAATTCATCATTAACGTTCTAAAGGCAATGAATTTCCCACCTCATTTCGTGGCTCTGATCAGTGAGTGCATCACGACTACCAAATTTTTCATCTCAATTAATGGAGATACCTGTGGATACTTCAACGGAGCAAAGGGTTTACGGCAAGGAGACTCAATCTCTCCCTACCTCTTTACTTTAGCAATGGAAGTGTTCACCAATATGCTTAACCGTGCCTACACCAACAACTCTATTGGCCACCACCCCACAGCAGTCGATCCTCAGGTAACACACTTGGCGTTCGCGGATGACATTATGGTGTTCTTTGATGGATCGAGGGAGTCCCTGGAAAATATTACCACTGTCCTTCATGAATTCTATTGCATCTCAGGGCTTCAAATGAATAGAGCTAAGACTGACCTGTTCTTAGCGGGGATGAACCAGAATGAAACTGATAGGCTTGCTTCCCTGGGTTTCAATCTAGGTTCATTACCCATTCGCTACTTGGGCTTGCCTCTGATGCATAGAAAACTTTGCATTGCGGATTATAGACCCCTCATTGACAACTTAACATCAAAGTTCTCGTCGTGGTCGGCCAGAGCATTGTCATATGCAGGAAGGAAGGAATTGATCTCAACTGTCATATTTGGTACAGTCAACTTCTGGGCATCAGCGTTCATTCTGCCACAAGGATGCATTCAGGCAATAGAGAGTCTCTGCACAAGATTCTTGTGGAGTGGTGATATAACAAAACGCCCAAATGCAAAAGTTTCTTTGGAAAACCTTTGCTTGCCTAAAGCAGAAGGAGGGCTTGGTTTCCGCAGTCTCAAGCAATGGAACAGAACTCTCTGCCTAAAGCTGATATGGAGGTTGTTTGCTGCAAGGGATTCACTGTGGGCTGACTAGATTCACAATAACAAGATTAAAGATGGTGTGTTCTGGTCCCTTGATGAAAAAAAGCATACCTCATGGACATGGAGATCCCTGCTCCAGCTGCGGCCTCTTGCCTCTCGGTTTATTCGTTGTTCTGTGGGAAATGGGATGCGAGCGAGTTTCTGGTACGACTGGTGGACCCCTCTCGGCCCCCTCATAAATGTTTTTGGGCCAACTGGACCATCTCAAACAGGCATTCCCTTGCTGGGAACAATGGCCAAAGCTTGCACCAGTTCAGAGTGGTGCACTCGACCTGCAAGATCTCCTCAAGCGGAACTGCTCCATACTTATCTAACTACCATTCCTCTACCAGTATCCAGCACAGAGCCAGACATATACATTTGGGAGATAGAGGGAGAGAAGCTTACAGAATTTAGCACCGGAAAAACCTGGGAAGTAATACGGTTTAGACGTCAACCCCTAACGTGGACAGAGCACGTATGGTACAAAGGCGCCATCCCGCGCCATGCGTTCATGATGTGGCTCACCCATCTTGACCGTATTCCTACAACAACTCGCTTGGCAAATTGGGGTTTCCAAATAGAAACGACCTCGTGTATATGTGGCTTGTATCCGGAATCAAGAGATCACCTCTTCTTGCACTGTGATTTCAGCGAAGTACTATGGCAAGAAGCAACTCGGAGACTGGGCTATAGTCCGTTCGTGTTCCACACTTGGGAAGCTCTGTCAGCATGGCTCAACAGTAAAGACTCAACATCAACCCAAACACTGCGGAGACTAGTTGTGCAGGCACTCATCTACTCCATCTGGTTAGAAAGGAACAACCGCTGCTACAACAGTGCTACCACACCTCCCCATCTCCTGTTCAAGCAAATGGACAGACTGGTCCGGGACGCGATCATAGCTAAGAGACATCGGAAAAACTTCAAAAACTTAATGCAGAGCTCGCTTAGATTCCTCTAAAAGCTTTTGTATTTCAGATTAATCCTCGTTTTTATTTTTTTGGGCGAGGAATATCTACTATATTAAGGCCATTGTACCCAGTACAATTTATTTTCATTAATGAAAATTCACATTCTACAAAAAAACAAAAAAAAAAAAAATACGGCTTGCCTCAGCTTCTAAAAGTTTCAGCCGTTGTCTCCGGGGAAGATATGGGCGGTTCCATTGGAAAATATATTATGGAAGATGTTAAAGAGAAGAAGCAAGTGCAGTTTGGATTACTCTTTTTTCTTACGGATTGCAGAAAAAAAGACGTCGGGAGTTATGAGTTATAAGTGCCATGAGGCTACATTGATGTTCGAACCCGGATCCGATATGAAGGCGTCTGTGTTTGGGAAGCATCCAAGCTGCATTAATTTCTGACCAAGCCACGTCATCACTAGTTTAATGTTAAGTTTGCAAAAGATTTGACATTACTAATTAGGGCAAGGGGCTTCTTTGTAATGACTTTAGCTTTGGTTAGACTAATATATATGGGGTCTAAAGTTTATTATATGACATTTAAATATTTTCTAGGACCTATTTAAATGCAAGGTTTAGATTGTGGAAGACTTCGGTTAAGCTTGTAATTGTGCGGCATGCATGATATAAAAAACAGTTTATTATTATCAAAATGAACCTATAAAAATTGACTATTTTGAAATTCTAATATAATTAATTTTTTTGTAATTACATTAATTAGGACTCAGACCCCCCCCCGCGATGTCGCGGGGGAAGTATTTTAGAAAAAGTTAATAAATTTGAAATTTGAAATTATACATTATGAAATCATTTGAATGTAATATAATAGTTTGAATATAAACATTAAACAGAAACTGTTACTAAAAGCACAACCATCAAAATGAAAACTTATAAACAAAAAGCATTATATAAAATAGACGTAAATTTGCAAAAAAACATTTTCTAAAGTATTATAAATATATAAGATATTTTATGAAGAATTATGGTAAATAGCTACAACTAAGAAATCATAATGACAAAGTGATCTTAACTGAGAATATTGAACTAATGGTTGTAATGAGTAAATGTAATTTTTATCAAATAATTATAATTAAAAATGTATTTAATAAGAGTGAAACTATATCAAAGAAATATTGAAATTAAAATACAAAACTTTCAAAAACATGGTAAAATAAATTTTAAATATTAAAATAATTTTTAACGATAAGTTATGATAATTAGACGCAACTGTAAATTCTATAGTAAGTTTTATTAAATTTCTATATTGCTATAATCATTTCTAAAATTTTAGTTAGATTATAGTATAACATTTAATATTAGATATTAAATATTATATTATAGAAAGTCGCAACGAACTATGATTTGTTAATTATAGATGAAGAGACAATAATATAGAAAGTTCAAAAGACATGACTATTTAAATAGACACACCTATTAGAACTAAAAAATTGTGATGATAAAATATGAATAAAATATAGTGCAAAAAGACACAACTCTACAATGAACAGATAAAACTGTTTGAGTTAAAAAAAAACAAATATTTTTTTTTCCACAGAAAAATACTAAAAAAGTCGCAATTGTTGTTCACATTTATTAAGATTGTTATTATTACTTTTAAATATTAAATATTAAAATATTGTTTTAATGAAAAGTTACGATAAATAGACGCAACTATAAATTCTATAGTAAGTTGTATTAAATTTCTCTATTGCTATAATCATTTCTAAAATTTTAGTTAGATTATAGAATAACATTGAATATTAGATATTAATATTCAATTATTTAGCTTTAACATAACATGAAAATTTTATTTCAACGAACTTGTTGGTTACTGATGAAGAGACAAATATAAAGAGAGTTTAGAAGACATGACTATTTAAATAGACACACGCCAATGACGTCATACACCTATTAGAATGAAAGTTGTGATGAAAATATATAAATAAAATATAGTGAAAAGATACAACTATATAATGAACAGATACAACCGTTTGAATTTTTTAAAAAGCATATAAAAACAAAAATTTTACGTAAAGGTACTACGAAAAATCGCAATTGTCTGCACTTCATTGTACCTAATAATCCATATAAACTGCTTTTAAATAGAAGACATCTTTATTACCATATTGAAAAGCTCAAATTCAAAAACTCACTATATAATCCATCTTACTGTTGGAAAAAAACTCTAACAATTTTTATTAAATTTTGATATTTAAAATTAACTAAAAGTTGTAAATTAGACTCATCATTCCAAAAATCTTTTGTTAAATCAAAAATTGGAGGATTTTCTTTATTTTTAAAATAATAAATGCTAGAGAATAATTTAGAAAACTGTAAAAACTGTTGAGATTGAAAATTTATATTGTTTTGTGTCGTTGCAAAAAAATGAAAACAGTTCAAACAAATAAATATATATAGATTTCAAAAGATATGAATATCCCAATAAACACAACTCTACAGTGAACAGTTGTAACTTTTCATAAATAACAGTTTTAATGAACCATCACGATTTTTCGGAAAATATCCAAAAGGTATAAAAACACAACTGTTGGTCGCATTTATTTGGTTTGTTATTATATATAGATTAAAAAATGTTTGTGTTAGAGCCATGAAAAAGAAACAAAGAGTAATATTTATCCACGTTACTCTTCACTCCTCAGTCTTCACAACCCTCATAAGTCAGAACCAATTCCTTTAATAAATGTGAACTGAAAACGCTTGTAAAGTCATCAAATAAAAAGGTCAACTATACAGTAAAAAGTCAGCAAACATCTCAATCGTCCAAGAGACGAATAAAAAGGTCAACTATACAGTAAAAAGTCAGCAAACATCTCAATCGTCCAAGAGACGACTTTTCCAAATTGTTAGGCCCTCTTCCTCTTGTACTTAACTAAGAAGATGCAATATTAGTGGCTCGACCGCGTCCACACATTTACGACGCGACTTTTCTTGTATGGCGTCTCACACACTATATTTAGGCATAACACAATTTTCTTCGTTTTAAGACTAGTTCTTGCTTTCTCCATATTCTCTCAACAAACTCAAAAATGTTGACTCACACCATTTCTAAATCCATCTCTTTGGTAACCATTCTGTTAGTTCTACAAGGTTTCTATTACACATCAGAGGCACAAAACTGCGGTTGTTCGTCAGAGCTATGTTGTAGTCAGTTTGGATTTTGTGGTAACACATCAGACTATTGCGGCGTAGGCTGTCAACAAGGGCCTTGTTTTGCTCCTCCTCCTGCAAATGGTGTCTCTGTGGCTGAGATTGTTACGCCAGATTTCTTCAATGGAATCATTAGTCAAGCCGAGTCTAGTTGCGCCGGCAATGGATTTTACAGTAGGGGAGCCTTTCTTGAGGCCTTAGAATCCTATTCTCGTTTCGGTAGAGTTGGATCAACCGATGACTCTAGGCGTGAGATCGCAGCGTTCTTTGCTCATGTCACGCATGAAACAGGACGTAAGTAATATATTAATGCTTCATTTAACTCTTTCATTTTATGATGCATAAATGCATGTTCTATATTAAAATACCAAACAGACAAAATATGAAAACATTACTCGATTACTGATACAGTGATACTTAATATCAATTATACACTTTTAATCGTCCGACGCATAGAAACTTGACTTGTTGCAACGTTCGATATAATAATTCTGGCTTTTGTTTTAGATTTCTGCTACATAGAAGAGATAGACGGAGCCTCAAAGGATTATTGCGATGAGAACGCAACACAATATCCATGCAATCCTAACAAAGGCTATTACGGTCGCGGACCTATCCAACTCTCATGGAATTTCAACTACGGGCCAGCCGGGACAGCAATTGGTTTCGACGGCCTCAATGCACCAGAAACAGTAGCCACGGATCCAGTCATATCCTTCAAGACAGCCTTGTGGTACTGGACCAATAGGGTTCAACCTGTTCTATCTCAAGGTTTTGGTGCAACAATCCGTGCAATTAACGGTGCTTTGGAATGCGACGGGGCAAATACAGCCACCGTTCAAGCTAGAGTTCGCTACTACACCGATTACTGTCGTCAACTTGGCGTTGATCCTGGAAACAACCTCACTTGCTAGCTATCACTTGCTAACAAAAAAAAAAACATCCCATATATCTCTGTATACATCATCAAAGCAAAAAGAAGACAAGCTTTAAGATTGTAATGGCCCATTAGTATTTTGTCCCTTAATGTCGAATACAAAACAGAGTAACTCTCTGTACAGAATCCTATGAAAGTAAGTAGTTTCATTATTTTTGAGAAAGACATGGAAAGGCTTTGTTATGATCAACACCATAGTAATGAAGAAAGCCTTTAAAGACATGACCACTTATAGTTACTGTCGCTTGATAACCAATCTCTGCTTGCTCGGTGTTGCTTATCGCCGTTACTCTCGTCCATCTGAATACCGCCGGAGCTTCGATTTTTCCCGGTAATCCCTCTTTGAAGCTTCTCTCTGCGAATTTAAAACACAAAAGACCCATAATTTAGATTAAAAAAGGTTCCTTTTTTTATATATATTCAGTTTCAATTTCATTACCTTGACGAGAAGTAGTAGTATTCTGAAGGATCGAGACATTAGAGGAACTCTGTTTGTCGAGTTTGAGCTTCTTCTTCCTCTCAGAAGACGAAGATGAAGAGCGAGTACTTGCAGAAGAAGGAACCCACGTGCTCTTCACGTGAGTGGCGCAGTTGTATCCTCTGCTTTTACAGCAAGTCCTACACCTTTCGAACAAACACTCTTTCTTTGCTCTGTTTCCACAGTCTCTGCACACTTTCTCTGTTTTGGTGTCTTCCACCGACGCGAAGTTAACCGGCGACGGAGACGGCCGTGTTATCTGCGGTGGTGGAGAGAAGAGAATGATGTTTCGAAGGCCTAGCATGTAGTCTGGAGTACTGATTCCAACGGCGGCGACGGAGGAGGAAGAGTGATGATCAGGTGCGATTGAGACGGCGGCGAAAGGTGTTGAAGATGATGATGGTTGTTGTTGTGGTGGTGGCCATGAGAGTGAAGAAGGTGGATTTGCCACTGTGGCAGTGATATTAAAAGCGCGTGGAAGCTAATGTAGTAGGTGCAGCTTAGGCTTAGCTATGGAGGAGGAGTCTAGATGAGTAGTGAGAGAGAAATAACATTAGCATAAAAAAGATGAGTGAAAAAGAAAGTTTTTTTTTGGTATTTTGGGTTTTTGTGGTCACATGTTCAAATGGTTTCAAAAGTCTGCAGAAATGAAATTATTATCTTTTTAAGTGAGTGGTCCACTTCATTGGGAAAGCACCCGTCTAAAACGGCTTTTTCGCCACAATTGTAATCCCACTTTGTGGGTCTATCTATGTGCTTAAGCTTTGGCTTTCATACTCTACAAATCTTTTAAACTGTTGATCATTTTCATTGTTGGAGATTAGATTCGTTGAGGGGACCTGTTTGGTATGGATGCATAGTTTGTAACACTAACAGTAGAACAGAGGATTATACATCACACAAACAAAAAAAAGACTAAGGAATTGAGTGTTTTAGTTTCTTTATGTTTTTTCACTTGAGGAATTAAACTTGGAAATATTGCAGAGTCACACGTCTAGTTTACAGCATTCAACTCATATGCGATAAGAGATTTTCTAGCAGGGAAGTTGATCTTTGTAGATGTCTAAGACTGAAGTGCCTGCAGTTATTGGACACAACCTGAGAGAAAACGAATACGGTTGGGGCGGAATCAGATATTTATCGTGTACACACGGAGTCCAGCTATCATCTCCTGCAAGGCCCATGTGTTTGTGGTCCAGATGCACCTGCACAATGTTCACCATCCAAATGACAAAAGTAATAAGTTAACCGAATGAAGACACAAATCAAACAACCGAGGCCAACTGATCCTCAGGTGGTTGATAATCCATTGCTATTCTCGAATTCAAGAAAAAGATTACTACCTCGATGTTTTGTCCTTTGATAAGATCCTCTTCATGTGTTGCACGATGAAGCTCACTGGTTGTATAGTAACTAGCATTCATCTGCATTGGGGAAGAACTACCATATGTTGAAGCATATATTCCTACACCATCCTTGTTTTGGAATGTCACCCACCTAACATCTGTTCTGCCCCCGGATTCTCCTGGAACTACATAAGGGACATGCATGTCTCCAACATTGTGTTCATATATCGCCACATGGGCTGCTGATTTTCGGTCTGGGTAACACTCAAATGGACCTTTTCCATACCATTTCACACGGTCCAGTGTTTTTTCAATGTGGAATTCTATACCAACACGTGGTAGGGGTGGAAGATCAGAGTTTGGTTCTACAAACCAATTGGTGATGATATCTCCCGAACCATAGATCAGATATGTCACATTGACTTTGAATAAGGCTTCTGACTTTGAAGAGCCAGAAGCTGGAGAACCAAGGTATATGAACTCTATCTCTACGGATTTATCAGTGATGCTCTTTACTGAACAGCTTTCAACAAGAAACTCCACATTATCCATCTGTGCTGCTTGCCACCTCGAAAAATAACTAGAGTCACCTCCACCTTTATCATTGTCTGTCGGTGCTCGCCAAAAGCAAGGCAGAATAGCTTCGTTCATAAGGAGAACTCCTTGTGTCTGTCATGTTTGAAATAATCTTACATAAGCATGCTCATTAAAGCTGAAAAGTGTAAATTTCCACTAAGACACCAACCAAAAAAAGATCTTACAACATTGAATAGATTTCTTGTTTTAGTTTTACGTTTTGTACTTTTCTTCTTTCGATTGCCTAGCTAGATAGATTCCTTTTTCCTACGGTAGTTCTTTCTTTGCTACAACTATGTCCATATCAAACTTTAGACCCTAACAGTATTATTTACTTGAGGAACTTATATGCCTTCAGTATGTAAGACTTTCTTCCCTATAATTTAATGCATTAAGAAATTGTTTAAGAGCGTCCCAATCAAGAAATAAAACAGACAAGAACTTACCTTCCAACCTTCAATGGCTCCTTTTCGGACATTTATCATTAGCTCCCATGATTCTTGCTGGCTGATCTTAATGAAATCTCCAACAGTTTCACAAGTGATAATAGTGTCTGTCTTTTTTATCGCCTAAAGTAGGATGTCACTTACAGTTGTCAGGACTTCATATTTTCTATAGTAATTTGAAAAGAGACCTTTCCAAAAGATATATAACTTCTAAAGTATGTGAGACGTACCTGTGGTATTATTTGTCTCTTTGCTGGTAAAGGAATCTGCGTTGAAGACACAAGATGACCAGCTTCAAGCGAACGAGTAGGATTTAAAAGCTTGGCAGTTATTGTCAGAAACAATTCTCCAGCGTTTGAGTCATTCCAGAAAGAAAACCATGGACCTGACTTCCACTCCATATCAAAACTATTTTGTGGCTTTATCACAGGAATAGAGAGATCCCCAGATCCAAGTTCAAGACCATCCCCATGAATTGTCCAACTAAACTCCAATTCTTCTGTTGTGTGGAAAAAGTAAGTGTTTGCTACCTGCAACGATAATGTTTGAGCTACATAGATAGTCTTAACACCAATGCCAACTGAGGTGATGTATATAAAATTGTACCTTCATCTTGCCATCCGTCAACGAAACCTTTATTGGTTGATAACAATACTTAACCTCTTAAGCAACACAGACATGATAAACAGAAGAAAATCAGGGCCACTCAAAGTATAACATGGTCAAATATTTAGAAAAGGGAAACAATGGTTTAGATTTATGTTCCATATTCTAATTAGTTCGGATTCCATTTCTTTACTAATTTCTTTTACTAGAATGTATAAATAAGGATGAGATTCGATTTGTGCGACTCATCCAGGGTAGAGAGAGACTTGAAGGGTATAAGTTCTCTTTTCAATCGAGAAAAAGCTTTTAACCTTTCTTATCGTCTTTGTCAAGAGAAACCTTCTAACGATTTTGATGATATATCTCTGATTTGTTTTTATAAAATAAAGAAGAGCTTTTGTTTTTTTCGTGATTCTTAACTCATCGAAGCTAGAGAGAGAGCTTGGGTTTCAACAGAGGAAAAAACTTTTAAGCGTAGTTATTGGACATGTTTGTAACGATTTGGTTCTATAGTTGATTTGCTTCTTCTAAGTTAGAAGTTCTATGGATGGAAAAGCTTTTAGTTCTCTTTTGTAATTCTTAACTATATCAAGATGTTACCATGGAGTGCTGGATGAGGAGTTCGGTCAGGCCATATAAGCCCATTGAGACAGAAGTTTAAATCATTAGGCTGGTCACCAAAGTCCCCTCCATATGCCCAACGATTGATGCCATCTGAACCCAGTTTCAATAGTCCCTACGTGACAGAAGAAGCATTATAATTAGATACGGATTAACCAAGAAAAGTGCATTTTGAATTTTATGCATGGATTTGGCTGACATATATATCTACTGCGCTTATTATAAGGATCTTACCAAAGATCTACTTTATCTTTATGTTACAAGAATAAGAAATTTCAGATCATTAGTAACAGAAGAGATTCACAAGTGTAATCACGTTGATATTATGCGAGTATGTTATGGACATACTATTGTGTCAAGAATCAGCTTATATTAGAAATTCAAGTTATGAACCTGGTCAACCCAGTCCCATATGAAACCTCCTTGCAGGCCAAAGGTATTGTCAATTGCCTCCCAGTACTCGTCTATATTTCCGTTGCTGTTACCCATAGCATGTTGATACCTGCGTTTTATTGAGAAGAAAATCTCTGAAGTAGACACAAAGAAAGAAGAAATCTAAACAATGATGCAATAAACTGTTACTGTATGATGCATTGATGCCAATGGAATTCAGGAAAAGTGAAGGCATTCTGAAGAAATTGATCTAACATACTCGCATAATATCAACGGTCGTGATTCATTTTGATCAAGCGCAATTTTGACAATGTCCCAAACCCGCATGTACATTGGGCAGACTATATCAGTAGAACTTGTTCTGGAACCACCACCTTCATAGTGCACCAACCGTGATGGGTCCTTTTCTCTAATCCAACCTGTTCCGCAAGTTCAACAACAATAGCTGTAAGATAAAATGGCAGAGCTGAAAAATGCAAGAATATGCAAGTTAATTCTCCAGGAATGAATGCAACAAGGATCAAAGCTTATTCAAAATGTTCTACATATAAGCTCTTACTTCAGCATTTTGGCCAAATATAATCTATAGATCATTTTATCAAATATATAATCATGTAGCACTGCCTTTGAAATCAGAAGCAACTTGAGGAAAAGAAAATATAGTGACTATACTAATATTTGTCTCCTCCAAACCAAAGTACAGAACTCTAAAAGAGAGCGAGAGAAGGAGAGGATAAATAGGATTTTAAGAGATTACTCTTAGAAAGCAAGATATAATTAGTGTTCATTTCAATAGTACAATTTCATCAGGGCTGCTTACCTGCCATGGCAGAATGATTTGGCCCATAGCCAGCCTCATTTCCCAGTGACCAAGAAATTATGCATGTATGGTTCTTGTCTCTTTCAACCATCCCAACTACTCGATCCAGCATTGCAGCTGCCCAGCTAGGCTCTTTTGCAGGGTGCTTCAGATGCCCAGAGAGATCAAAACCATGTGTCTCTATATTGGCTTCATCGATCATGTACATGCCGAACAAATCACATAATTCATACCAGCGGGGATGCTGAGGATAATGACTGTTCCGCACCGCATTGATATTATATTCTTTCATCATGATTATATCCTGGGAATAGTACAAGGGTAAATCAAAACCTCAATAGAGTACACAAGTTAAATATTGGTATCCTTAGTAAACCATGAAAGGGAGAAAGCAAAGCTGGACACGGACAAAAAAAACTATGTTACCTTGACCATGCAGGACTCTATATTCGTTTTTCCAACACGTGGATGGTGCTCATGCCTGTTTACACCTTTTATTACGACTGGGTGCCCATTAACAAGAAGCTGTTTGAAGGCCTTTGATACTTGTCGAATGCCAACAATGCTTGATTCAGAATCAAGTACTTTCCCAGATGTATCTTTTAGGGTTAAAACGAGGATGTAAACATTTGGCTGCACACAAATATAAATTATATGGGGAAAATGTGAGTTAGTAGCATAAATTATAGCGAACGTACATCCAAGCACAATACTTCACAGACACATATCATTTCAATTTTCCCATTACATCTTTGGAAATATTTTTTCAGTGTTTCATGCTACCAATATAAAAGTACTTGATTAAGATCTCGTACGGAAATCCTACACATTTCCCCGCCCAAATTCAATGAACTCGACGCATTGAATACATAATGTAAGGATCACGTTAGCAAGATTTCAGTCCATCTTATTCTTAACAGCCGCAGCAGATAGTCAATACTAACCTCATACATATAATTTAGGTTTCTCAATATACTATCCGAGACTAATATTTTTTTTTATTTGTAGTAGTAGGCTACTGCATGTCTGAGAAGCAAAGCCAACTTTGTGGTAGCTAAAACAAGTACCAATAACTATGGATAACGAGCTGCTTACTTGTTCAGCTGACCAGAGATTTGGAGAATCCAGTTTTCCCTCAAGCAAATAACCATGGAATCCAAGAATTGGGCTTGGAGAAGGATTAAGCGTCAAATTGGCCACCTTGGGAGAGAGTTCAGAACTAAATCCTTCAGAGTTGTACCAATTTTTAGTACTATATACGGCAGCCTCTATGACGAAGTTAGAAAGAACCAGATCCTTTGAGGACTCCTGCATATTGTCTATCTTCACTTCGACCTGTAAAATTACAAACAATGAAACTTTTAAACATAGCAAGTGCACACAGTACTTAATTAATATCTAAGGAAAAGCAAGTAAAATACACATCAAGCCAAGATATAAGTGAAAACCGGAAAATTATTTGGAGGCACATGAATAAGTGGATTTTGTCAATGAGAACAACTTCTGTAAGATTATACTACCTGAATGTCTGCGTACGAAAAGTCATCTGCCAATTTTGACTTGAAAAAGTAGTCAGCAATGAAAACCTGCATAGATAATTAATTATGCATCAGTGGCTGTATAAAGTGGAGAAAATGAGTGAATTTGACATACAGTCTCGTTAACAAAACTAGAGGAAAAACCTTGGGCTTTGCTAACAATAGCACATCTCGATGAATACCAGACAGCCACCAATGATCTTGGTCTTCAAGGTATGAACCATCACTCCATCTAAATACTTGAACAGCAAGAACATTTTGTTTCCCCGAGTCCCATGGATAGCAATATTCAGATATTTCAAATTCAGCCGGTAACCTGCTGTCTTGACTGGTTTAAGAGAAAAGGGAAAATAGTTTGGTAAAAAGGTAATTACTTCTGAACTATACTGCCAAAAGAAAATAGGTACTAGAACATAAATGAAGTTGAAATAAGACTAGTCTTCGTATCCCATGATTCGACTAGAACCCTATAACTACAGTTGACATTCTAAGTTAGATTTTTCATGATTAGGTAACCAAAGCAAAGTATTTACATAGCATAAAAATGGATTGGCAGTTGAGATATTCATCTTTCAGCATATCTATTCTATCAATTCTTATATAGAGTACATTCATACATTTCCTTGACTAGGCCGTTTAGACTCAAGCTGAACTCAGAAGAAAGACTGTGACCCTATATCCTTGTACATGTCTACAGAAGATGACACAACAAGATCAATAAACTAGAGGTTAGTCCTCTTAGGGCATATATCACACCTGTACCCAACAGGGTTGCCATTTACCCAAGCGAAGAATGCGGAATCTACAGCTTCAAAGTGAAGAAGTATTCTTCTGTCTGCCAAAAAGACACAACTTCTATTCAGAAAATCAACTGACAATGAAAAAGGAAAGATCATACATAAGAATCATCGAGGGGGGGTTGGATTGAAAGATATAAAGTTGGCTACGTGCATATACGAAAACAAATTGATTTAATCCAAATCTCAGGCCATTATTATCTGGATAATGAAATTTACACATGTAAAAACAAGAGCATGAAAAGATATGGAACATACCCTTCCATTCTTTGGGAATCTGGAAGTAGGTTCTGTAGCAACCAGTAGGATTATCCTCAGGAACATGAGGAGGATCATTCGGGAAAGGGTACACCACATTCGTATAGATAGGCCGATCAAATCCATGACACTGCCAATTGGAAGGTACTGTAGAACGAAGGAAGTCATTCAAAATTTGCTAGACACCAGAACATTATCAACAAAAACAACCTCTCACGTTCTGTTATACAAGTGAGACTTCCAAGTTGAAACACAAGTTACAGAACAGTAACCAGTATATTATTGGCGGAACCAACTCTCAGATTACGGAACTATAACACCCTTAACCATCTGAAAATCTAGTTTTAGACATGACTAATATACCCCACTATTACACCTTCAATATTATTCTAAGCAATTCAAGAATACATGACAAGCTGCTATTATAATTGTATAGAAAGGATCAGAAACTGACCGGGCAAAGCGTTCCAATCTGAATCAGGAAATGCAGTATCATAAAATTTATCTGGAACATTTGCAGGTTTAGGAGCCAAGAAAAACTTCCAGTAACCAGATAAAGACTTAACAAAGGGCAACCCGTCGACCCAAAAAGCAGCGCTATCAAGAGCAGCTTGAACAGCATCATCATTCCAAACAGCAGATTTTGATACGGTGAGATCCACGTTATTCCGTTGATACCAGTACCTCAAAGAACCTATAACAATCATACCAAATTTGAATTCCCTTTTTCACTCTCCACTTGAGTTACTACTTAATAACAAGTTAAAACCACACTCATTGATGTGTGATTGCATCTATTACAGAATCTAAGGACCCGAACTTTAGCTATCATGAGCAAAGATGATATAGATAGAGCACGGAATTGATAACAACAGAAGAAAATTTCAATTGAAAAAGGATCACTCTTTTACAACCAATTGTTCCAATTTGGCAAATCTCTCAATTTAGTACTTTGAGAGTATTCAGAAGAAAGGATGAGTTTTTAAGGATTTTGTTGGGTAATTGGACTACCTTCGACGGATTCATGGCAACGCAAGGTGACATGAGGATCTCTCTTACGCCACTTGAAAAGGGTCTGATCCTCCCAAACTCTATACCCATTCTCAGAAGGAAGAATCATTTGGGTCGCCAGCGACACCATGCTTACTTACTTACTTAGTAGATGTGAATTCTCGGAACATAGGAGAATGAATGATTTCTCGGGTAAGGTCGCCAAGGCAGGATCAAGGACAAGGTTGATCCATCTGTTGTGTGATTTGTCGATTGAACAAGGCAAAGACAAAACACTGGGAAAAAAAAAAAAAAAAAAAAAAAAAAAAAAAAAAAAAAAAAAAAAAAAAAAAAAAAAAAAAAAAAAAAAAAGACAAAACACTGGGAATATCCTACTACTTCACTAAACGACAAATCAAAACCTTTCAACACGTGGCGTCGTGTTCGCATGATTACATCTATGATCAAAACCCAATTAAATGAGATGGCTATATTACTACTACTATTGAAGTAAATTATTATTTAAAGTTTTGACACACATATTTATAAAAAAAAAGTATTTTCTATAAATTTTATTGGTTAATACACTAAGCAGTATAGATAATAAAAAAATAACTTCTTTATCAAAATTTGCATTAAAAATATAAAACGACATTTATTCTAAAATAATGATTTTCTATACTAATTTTTAATTTTAACAATGGTTTGAAACACCCAATTACATTTAGTTTGCCATGTTTATTTGAATGAAAATAAATAATGTAATCATATCCATTTATCACTTAACCATAGAAAAACCAGAAAATTATCATTACGACAAAGAAAATCAAAAATAAACATTGTTCATAAATTTGAGAATTTGAGAATTTTCAAAAGTTTCCTACCAAAGTTTTGTCTAAATGTGGCTACTATCTTGGTATAGCTAAAGTCATATGCTTATATAAAAACGAGATCTTATAGTATGTATCTTCTCTACCAAATCTTACATCTAAATCATATGCTTAGCTCCATGTTTTGTTGGATCAAAAATAGTACATATGCTTACCAAATCGTACATTTTAGTATTTTTAAATCATTTTAATGCAAATATTTCTCTAATTTGTATGTTTTCATGTCTTTTACTATGTACTCTTTAAATTACGTCTGATGATGTGTTTGAGTACGCATTTGTGGCGTCTTCAGCCACCGAGCTCTCATACTTTGCGTCAAGGATCAAGCTCGAGAAGAAAGGGATTGAGTCGGTGGTGGAGTTGGACCTCCATAGACTCGCCAAGTATGAGCAGGCTGCCTTGGTGGCTATCAAACCCAAACTCAAAGCAGACATCGAAAAGGACATTGCCTTTGCTGCAGATTGTAAGTAGATCTTTACTACCCTAGAGGCGGAGGTAGAGAAGTAATATTGGTTTCATATGACACCCATAAAATTATAAATTTTGGTTTAGCTTTTATTAAAACTAAAATGTTAATAAATTTTCTATAAGTAAACCACATTAGTTATGTGAATATTTTGTGTTCCTGTAATTTAGGAAACTATCAATCATTATCGATTAATATTTAATCCGACAAGAATTTTACCAAAATTTGCAAATTGAACCAAACTGAATATAGCATATACCATAAATAATAAATAATAAACTCTAAATTGTTTAATATAATATTTTACCAGAAATTTTTATTAAATATCTAACTAAAAATATATAATTAAAGTTAAAATATTGATATATAATAGATTCCTATATGAAATTTTTAAAAAACAAAATTATTCTTTAATATAAGAAAAAATATTTGATATAAAAATATAAAAGGCATATACATATATAGCAAAGTTTAACATTATTTTAATATATATAAATTAAAATTATGCTAGAAATTATTATTATTAAAATATTTACCATTTATTTTGTTAATTTCTTCATAATTAATTTTTTACTATCATTATATGGAAATGAATAGAAACCAAAAAATTGAAAACAATAGTAATATTATTAAATTTCCTATACTATAACCGTATAACAATTACAAGGAAGTTTCTATTTTTATGGAAAAAAATCTTTCAATTTTAATTGTCATAATTAATAACCGATTTTTATGGTAATTTTTCATATTAATTGGTCCTAATAAATGTGCAGATTTAAAAAAAATACAATTATATTTAAAATTAATATTAAATTGTTAGACATACTTCTTCTTCTTATAAATATAGAGATGTGTCAATACTTTAATGATGGAAACATATTCTCTTCTTCTCTCCCTCTCTCTTAGTCTATTATCATACATTATAATATTATACTAATTTAAGTTCTAAAAATCTTGTGATCTTCACTTACCTCTTCCTCATTTTTAATATGATGGGTGTTCATCTGTGTATATCATATTGTAAATTATCATATGGATTTTTAATAACATAATAGGATTTGCATATTTTCAATCAATTTGGATAGCTATTTGTTTAATAGAGCAAACCGATCTATGTGTGTTTACAATAACAAAATATGCAGTTCTATAAAACTAACATGTTATTATGCCATGCGGGTATGTATACAATTTCCTCAATATTACTTATGGTTTCATATACATTAATTATAATCATATATTTCATAATATAAATATTATTCATTTAATATATCATGATATTTTTGAGAATACACAGATTGGTTTGCAAAACTCACAATCATATTATAGAGCGGGTTTGTCCAAAAAAAAAAAAAGAGCATGTTAGTAATAATTTTTTTACCGATGCAATTTTTCACAAATTGATCCATCAAAAAATATATTATATGTTGTACTTTTAACAAATAACATATTTTACAATATTTTAAGTTTATTGCTACTTTTAGTACAAAATTATATTACATATGAATAAATATTTTCCGCGCTATAGCGCGGGTCCATTTCTAGTAGTGTTAGTATTGGTGTAGTTAATAGATAAGTGATACAATTTTTTTTGTGTTTTTTGTTGAGTGATATAATTTATTTCTAATAAAATATTATTTACTATTTAAATGAAGAGAATTTGTTAGAAATATCTTTTTGAGATACCTTTTCAAAAATACCCATTTTCTTGAACATTTTCATTTTTGTCCTCTTTCACATAATTACAATATGTTAAATTATTTTTTAAAATTTTTTTTAGGTTTGGGTTCTCTATTTTACATTTAGGGTATAGTTTTAAAGGGTTAGAATATAGTATTTGAGGTTTAGGGTTTACGCCTTCACCGCTGGTAACTTGTCCGATGCGATACGCAACATAGTTGCCATCCTCTACTTCTTCTAATATTCTCATTGCTGCCTCAGGACGACCACCATAAGGTCCATAACCATCCCAATTCCCATATTAAGCGTCCTTCTCATCTCAGAGTCATCTACACTCCCATACTATATAACAACAAATTTTAATATAAATTATAGGGAATTAATCAAAATTGTTTTATTCATGCTAATCTAGGATTCTTTAATTCGTTACCTTCTGGATAAAATTGAACAAAGGTGGAACTTCCCAAGCATCGGTGTGAATAACAGCACCCAAACCATCCGGTAAGACTCGGGGAATTTTGTCAGTGAAACCTCCACCCGTTATATGAGCTAGCCCCTTCACTCCTCCTTTGCTGATCAGGTCAAGTACCTGTAAATGTGAATAGTTTATAGGATTAATACAAATTGATCCTATACAATTAGAGCCTATACAAATTGATCCTATACAATTAGATCCTATACATTTGTATTATAGGATTAATACAAATGACAATATTTTTTGTAACAAAAAATAAACAAACCTGTTTCACATAAATGAAAGTAGGTGCCATTAGAGCTTCAACAAGAGTAGTTGATCTTTCAACGAAAAACCGCTTTGAGCCACTACCCTGAAAACAATTTTTTTTTTAGAATTAGATTTAAAACTAGATTAGTAAACTCATATTGTACCACCAACGTACCTTCTAACTAAAGAATAACCATTGGAATGAAGGCCGCTAGAAGGAAGACCAATAAGAACATCTCCAGCCACTATGTTTTTTTCGTCTATAACAGAAGCTTTCTTCACTTGGCCTACTGCACACCCAACAAGATCGTATTCACCCTTAGCATAAAAGTCGGGCATCTCTGCAGTCTAAAAAATACGAAAATTAATATCGAAACAAAAATTAGCAATAGTGAAGGCTGGAAATGGGGTCTAACTATACTAGAAAAATACCTCTCCTCCTGTAAGTTCAAAGCCGGCTTGCTTACAGCCATCATTAATCCCTTTGATGACCTAGAAACAAAGCATAATGTTACGTTAATTTGTTCATCATGATCAATATCGATGCACAAGCAATGAAAGATACCTTTTCTGCAAGGTCAACATCGAGACGACTACAGCCAAAGTAGTCAACGAAACCCTTAGGGGTTGCACCACAAGCTAAGTAACAATATCATTCACACTCATAGCGACCTAGAAACCAAAAGTAAAGTGAAACCATGATTGAGTGTCTTTTCGGGGAGTAAGAAAATACAAACACATTTTCTTTTGTTTCTTACAGTAGAAACTAGGTTTCACACAATGAATTTGTTTGAAGGGAGAAACAAATTCAATAAAGTAATCTCTCAAAGAACTCGGATTAAAACTAGTAAGCAAAAAGGGAAAAAGATCTCTTGAGGAAGAAGTTAAGGTTTCTACTAAAGAACAAATAAAAGTAGAAAATTAGAGTTTTTTGTATTAATTGCTGGATACTTTACAATGGAGAAGTCTCTCCCCTTTTATACAGTTTCATTGATCACAGAATATATTAACTTTCCTTATTGTCCAATGAGATATGGAAAGTTCCCATCTCTTCCTCAAGTCGGCCGCCGGGCGAATTAGGAAGTCGGCTTCTTATTGATGGGCTTAGCCTTTTTGTCCGAACATGCCTTCATGTAGATCATCAGTTAAGATCCTTAACCGAATTCCCGGGTAAGTAATCAATTTATCTTTCTAGTTTAGATCGGTATGTCGGAGATGCTAAATCCCGCACTAACACTTACCAAATCGATTCCAACGGTTTCATGAATTCCGGTCTCAACTGCCAATTTAAGTTTAGTCCCTATACCATCCATACCCACTACGATAAAAGTGTCACCTGCTCAAACGAAATTAAAAATAAAATATAAAGCCACACTCATTAGAACGAACACGAATTCTTAAAACATTCAGTTGAATTATGTTTGCAGCTATATATATACATATATATACCAAACGGAATGCGACCACTGAAATCGCCGATCCCAGGAGCCATCTTTGCAATTCTTCTAACGAGCTCTGCCCCAGCATCGATATCCACACCGGAATCTTTGTAAGTGAAACCATTGGTGTCATCATCATCATCAGTCTTATTATCTCTCTTAGACATGGATAAAACACGAGATGCCCTTCTTGTTCTTGTCGTCTGAGGAAAGACGATCGAGAAAGGTATCAAGGACGAACCTATGGAGGAGAAACGGTGTCTATTGGAGAAGAAGTCTGCATTTCGGGATTCCTTGGCCTGATGAATAAAACAATATTACTACTTGAAGCTTGTTATATAAGAACAAGGAACAAGTTTTAGGAGGGCCAGGGCTTTAAAACCCTAGCATCCTATCAATTTTTTTTCATGCTCAATAGATATATATGTATTTCCCACCTGGTTCGATATCTCATATCAATTGTAAATATATATATTTTTTTTTTGCTACCACATAAGAAATATAAAATTATAAATTTTATTAATTAGTGGAAGAAATTTTATTACACCTAGCCCAGCCACCATCATTATGCATTTTTCAAAGAAAAGCTTATAAACCTTTTTTTTTGTTGTTGTTGTTGTAAACAAACTAGAAATTTTTATAAAGCTAAACCACCTTTGGAAACCTTTTCATCATAGAGACCCTTCACAAGTCACAATACATTAATTTAAGAATGTTGAAATATATTAAACAAACACATGCAATAGAAAAACTTACTTAGAGTGAGAGAGAGAGATCAGAATCAAATTTCAAATATAAAAAAAGGACAACTCGATCGGTGATCCTATAGAAATTAAACGTCTAATACACTCACAATAATCTCGGTGCTTCAACTTTTCTCAGACATGGCAGATTCAACCGCCCTCATCACTAGACGAACCAGAGGAGGCTGGAACGCTGCCATTTTCATCATCGGTACGTATGAATTTTCTCAAGGATTTGAATATTTTTCTTGCAAAATTCGATCGATCATTTGAATCCGCATGATTCATAATTAATCTATATGCAGTTGTGGAGATGACAGAGAGATTTGCGTTCTACGGTCTTGCAAGCAACCTATTAACGTTTCTAACAAACGAGCTTGGCCAGTCCACGGCTACCGCGGCCAAGCAGATCAACACATGGATTGGTGTTTCTTGCATGTTCCCCATTCTCGGGGGTTTTCTAGCAGACTCAATCCTAGGCCGCTTCAAAACCGTTCTCTTGTCTTCTTTCATCTATCTTTTTGTCTGATCCTAGACCTTAACACTTTATCATGTTTTCAAGATCTCAAATCGAAATAAGGACTAATAACTATGAGTACACTAATCAAATAATTTATTTCCAGGGAATGGTAATGTTGCCATTGTCTGTCACGGTTGTGGCGCGGCGGATGAGAGAAAAAGCGTTCTTTATGGCATTGTATGTGATGGCGGTTGGAGAAGGAGGACACAAGCCATGCGTTATGACCTTCGCGGCTGACCAGTTCGGAGAATCCAACGCAGAGGAGAAGGCAGCAAAAACATCATTCTTCAATTATTGGTACTTGGCCATCGTCCTTAGTTCTTCCATTGCTGTTCTTGCTCTCATCTTCATTCAGGTATATCTCTTTTTGTCCCTTATTGTCAGTAAATTTTATTTTTGTTGACTTTCTCAATTACATCTCAAATCAAACATTAACTCCCTTTTTTTGTGTGAGGATTATTAGCTTAATTATCGTAAGAGATATATATTCATATGATGGTTTCAATAATTAATCTAATCACGTTAGCGAGCTAAGAAATCTAGCTAGATATGTGTACATAGATAAAGAGAGGTCGATGGTTTCCTATAATCAATGTACTAGTAGAACTTTGATAAATGTATTCTAAATAAAATAAAATAAAAAACAAATTTGGTCTACATATATACGTTAACTTTTTCATATAAATATTTCAAAATTGGTTGGCAACTTGGCATAATAATTACTAACATGGTTGGTACGTACGGGAATTTTAGATAATGATAATAATTTCTAACTTCATTGAATAGGATATGTAAACTCTGCAGAAAACATTTCTTAATCATATCTTCATAATATGAACAGGAACGAGTGAGTTGGTCAATAGGATTCAGCATAATAGCAGGAAGTGTAGGAATAGGTATAACCATATTTCTAATCGGTATTCCAAAATATCGAAAGCAAGCAGTTCCGGTGGGAAGCCCTCTCACGAGAGTAGCTCAGGTCATCGTCGCTGCTCTCAAAAAATGGAGATTGAGCTCCACGAGCCACCACTATGGCCTCTGCTACGATGAGGACGAGTCAGAGTCAACAAATGCTAGTAAGATGGTATATCTTCTTGCCAGAACCAATCAATTCAGGTACTTACGTTACATTACTTTCTATTTATAAACATTTATGTCAACCTTTCTAAATGAAAAATTGATATCTCCGAAGTGGTCCAACATGCTGGTTTTATGGGCACATCATATGCATCTTATTGTTATAATATTGGAACTGACTCGTTGGATGGAGGGACACCTGTTGTACTATCGATTCAATATTTATGTGTTTGTAGATTTCCCGCTGATAAAATCTCTTTTTTTTTCTTGACTTTTTTCGAAATTTTTTATCTTTAAATTTGTGAAGATATCAAGAAACAATAAAATTTAAAATTATATAATTCTAGTGGTAATGTATGACATTGGATTCTATGAATGATTTAATAAAATTAGGGTTCCATACTTTCATATGATTAGTATTAATGATTTGAATGAGTTATATATTATGATTCTTATTACATATTTATATATACACTGGTTTTTGCTTTTTACGATATATCACGCACACATATTTTATAGATTCAAATATAATTTTTGATACAAATCAGTAAGCTGCAAAGGTATTAATTAATTGGTTAATTTACTTAAAAACTTGGAAATTATTCGGAGCATTTCCTATATTCTTCTCTTTGAACGTGCATGGGTCACGTGAAGATGCTTATTAATTAGCAGCTAGCTGTACATAAAAAAAAAATGAAATCAAATAGTACAATTAAATAAGCTTTTATCATTGAAAAAGTTACTATTATCATTGGGCTATTACTCAATGAAATCGTACAACGCCACGTTCTTAAGTTAGCTGGATAATGAGTTAATGACAGTACTTGTTCTTGATTTAGAATTTGAATATACTGATTCAGAACGCAAGTTAGAAAAAACAAATTAAGTAGAGAAAATAGTTTTTTTTTTAAGACCAAATGCTCGAAATATCTCGTATCGAAAAAATGAGGAGGAACTTGAGGAATATATAAGCAAAATGCATTAATTTATTTATTATCAATGGGTTTTGAATTGAAGACTCATTAAACTTAAACGAATAAAGATTAATATCAATAGACCATATGAGAACGAAAGAAATATGACTTTGGCGTTACTTTTAAATTTGCAAGTGTTAATTCGTTTTGAAAGGGTGATAAACAGAGGTGAAGGAAGATAGAAATCATTGCATCTAATAGACATTTATTTGTTGTAAATTGTTTAATGATATCTACCACTAATTATAGGATACTAATTATATCATTTTTTAACAATGCAGATTTCTTGATAAAGCTACAATAATTGATGAGATTGATCATAATACTTCAACCAAAAAAAGAAACCCATGGAGGTTATGTTCCGTGAACCAAGTGGAAGAAGTAAAGCTAATATTGAGGCTCATACCAATTTGGATAAGCTTGATAATGTTCTGTGCCACACTTGCTCAGCTCAACACATTCTTCTTAAAGCAAGGAAGCATGATGAACAGAACCATTGGAGATCACTTCACCATTCCTCCTGCTGCTTTCCAAAGCATTGTTGGTGTCACCATCCTTATCCTCATTCCTCTTTACGATCGAGTTTTTGTCCCCATGGTCCGTAAGATCACCAATCACCATTCTGGAATCACATCTCTCCAGAGAATCGGCGTTGGCTTATTTGTCGCTACTTTTAACATGGTACATTAAGTAAATTGTGAATTATCCTGATAGAATTCTATATATAGAGTTGTTACTATCATGGTGTCATTCTTTGGTTTTGAACTGTGACAGCAGATGGAGCAAACTAGGCAGACTAAAGCGTATTTCGTTCACAACTATGACATGAAATTAGACTAATCTTATATCTAAGTAATCACATGAGTATGACCTAAATTTTTATGGACTTGTGTTTTTATAACAGATGATATGCGGGCTTGTGGAGGCAAAGAGACTTAGAGTTGCAAGAGATCATGGATTAATTGACTCTCCAAAAGAAGTTGTTCCAATGAGTAGCTTGTGGTTACTTCCCCAATACATACTAGTTGGTATTGGCGACGTGTTCACTATCGTTGGTATGCAAGAGCTTTTCTATGATCAAATGCCTGAAACTATGAGAAGTATTGGTGCAGCGATATTTATTAGTGTTGTTGGAGTTGGAAGTTTTGTTAGTACCGGGATAATATCAACCGTTCAAACAATAAGCAAAAGCCACGGTGAAGAATGGCTCGTCAACAACCTTAACAAAGCACATCTTGATTACTTTTATTGGGTAATCGCATCGTTAAATGCTGTGAGCCTCTGTTTCTATCTGTTCATAGCTAACCGTTTTGTCTACAAGAAACTGCAAGACAAAGCTGATGATGTTGAAGGCGAAAGAGAAGTTTGATCAAAGATGTTTTGAAACGATTTTGAAGCATCTTTATATTCCAAAATCGGCGGCCTCGTGTTTATCCTAATCTATATCAAACTTAAAAAAGGTGTAACATTTACTTGTTGTGATTACAAAATAAACTTTACTTTCTTAAGCTAATTGGTGATCTTTTAAACCTGCAAGCTGCGAAGCTGCGAATTCCATTTTGCCATCGGATCGAACAAAGTTAAGATGAGATAGGTAATTGCTTTCTGCCAAGTCATGTAGCGTTCGGCGGCTCCGTGTTGTCTCCTGCTCCGCTTTTACGTAATCTCCACTCAATAATCTATCATTCTTTTCTGCATCCTGCATAAAACAATGCACATATGGGACATTTGACATGTAGACAATGCTCAGACTTTCAGCAAATGCGCTTTTATCTGATACTAAATAATTATGGAGCAATAAGGAAAAACAGTAACCGTACCTCTAGGAATCTCATCATTTGTTCTTCAATCGTGCCACGCATGGTTAAGGTTTCTACATAAATAGGGCGCTTTGCACCCATCCGATGAGCACGACTGATGACTTGCTCTTCCATGCTGCTCATTTGTGAACATTGTAGGAGTCAGCAACACCATGGAATGGAAAAATATTTGACCAGATACGGAAAATATAAAAGGCGTTGCCACGAAGAATCAAACTGTTAACCACTCAGTTTAGCTTTTAGATTTATCCATACAAGATAAGTATATAGAACGGCCAAATGATTCACTCCAGTAAATTCCAAAAATTTAGAACAATAGGTTTCAGGAAGGGATTATGAAGTGAAAAATAGAAGAACATTAGGTTTTATATTCGTTACTAATATCTGAATGCAAAATTGCTCAAACTCGTACCTTTTATCCCATATTGGTTCCATCAGGAATACATGTGTTACAAAGCTCAAATCAAGACCAAGGGCAGCACTTCCATCCATCAAAAGTGCCATGCAGTCAGCATCGTTCTGGAACATTGCCAGAGATTTCATCTGAAAAGTTGAAATCGAAAGTTGTTTGACTTTTGCAAGATGATGTGAGAAAGAAATAAAAATCAACAGCCAAGTACCTTATTACACGAAGGCATTGGACTGTACATTTTACCAAACTTGATGCCAGCAGTTGTCAACTGCAAAAGCATGATATAAAATTGATCAAACGTTAAAACACAAAGGGCAATTAAAGAATCACGGTACAAATACAAGGTGAATACCTGTTGTTCAATCACGTGAATATGCTCAAGAAATTGAGAGAAAATCAACACTTTATCAACAAATACCATCTGAGATCCACAATCCTGTCCATGGAATTCTTTCCGCGAAAAGGCTTCCGAGGTACCAGGGGGATTGTATTCCAGGTTGTTGTCACTGTCAGTTTTGTTGAAAGACGAAATGCTTTTTCTATTACTCTCCTGTAACTTCCTCAGCCTGTCTACGAGATAACTGACTTTACTGCTGGACGTAGATTGCCAGTCAGGGTTCCAGGTATCCTGAAATATAAAGTAATGCATTTGACTATACCATTCCCGGAACCAAATTGTTCTTATAAGATGGTTTATACGCATATCTACCTGATTATATGAAGGCTGTAACTCAATAAGATCCTTTGGCACAGGCCACTTCGGATTTGGATTCTCTGGTCGAGCCAACGTTTCAGGAGTTTGCATCTCATATAAGTGTCCACAACCAGGAATAGTACACCTTTCGCTATCAAGAGCAACACAATCAAGGCACAGTAGGTGTCTACATGGAGTTATTACAGGAAGTCGGCACCATTCCCCACATCTATTTGTAAGGTTGAGAAACAAAAGCATAAGTTAGATACCTGAGTCAAATACCCTAAACTAATGCAAACATTGGATTTAAGACATACCTTTTACAGTTACAGCCACTAATAAGGCTATTTTCAATAATAGAAAACTCCTCTGTCGAAAGTTCCAGACCACTGTTAAGTAAAGCATCCATTGTCTCTTTAATATCATGACCAGCGTCAGTCATTTTAATATGCCCAGCCACACAGCAAGATAGTCTAACATTTCTGATGGTATTGCTTCGAAATTTCCACTGTTTAGAGTTAAGCAGACTTTCTACATGAGATGGATCATTCCAATCAGCTAATAAGATATTACGCCTAACTGTTTCCACTAGTTCATTGTAGCTTCTTGCATGCCCTGGAACGAAATTAAGATATGTCAACTTCTTGATGCATGGAGGAATCATCTGCAGATCTTTCTTTCTGGAACTTATCATGCATCTCTGAAGCAGCTGTAGTAAACGCAAACGACCCTCCTCTATTTCTGCTTCAAATGGTCTAAGGATGCCAGCTTCCCAAAACTTTAAATTTTCTCCATATACTTCCTCATGAAGAAACTTTAAAAGAGGTTGGAGATGTGAAAGCTGGCTATTTGGCGTGTTGGGGGTTGGTGTTCCTGTCAATAGCCAACGATTACAAGCTATCAGAGAAACAGCCATCTGAAATTTATTTGTCAAACTGACACTAGAACCAAGAGTGTGTCCTTCATCTAGTATGACCCTAAGCCAATGCACTTGGATCATTGGGCTTTTCTTCCGGGGATTCCATTCTGCACTTAAGCGTCTAAAAGTTGTGATTACAACATCATAATCCCAAGCCAAGCTGTGTGGAGAAATTTGTATGTGGTCCGTCCAAAGGAGAATACGAAGCTGATCAGGGCTAACATGTTTCTCGATCTGTGTTATCCAATGATTAACTAAATTTGAGGGGACGACAATTAGAGTTGCTTTTGACAGATACAGTCTAACTGTATCCAGCGGCTGACAGAGAGCAACTTTGAGGGCAGGTACATCAAATACTAGGTTCTCAAGAAACTTGGGGTAAAACCATTTAATAACACCCTTGTCAACTCTACTCTTAAGACCAAATGCTCGAAATATTCTCTGGAACCCAAGGGCATCTTTATTCAAACCCAACACTGGACCAGATAAGCCAACTGTTTCCATCTGTGAAAGCTTCTCAAGAGGGAGTTTAGCAAGCCAAAGTAAGGCTTTCTTTACGGTTGAGTTTACTGCAGACTTGTGTTCCCGAAGGACACTGGTGAAGAAAGAAATATTATCCTTTTCTTCACCAGAGGCTCCCTTAGTAACAAAACCTTGCAAGTATTTTATGGGTTGAGATCTATCCCATAATTCTTCAGGATTATTACAACTCTGATATGCAGGGTCACCATTGTTGCTACAAAACCATGCAGAACCAGTAACAGATACACCTTCATCTATTATTCTCCGCCACTTTGAGCAAGAATCACACTGTATCCAAATATCGCTTTCCACATCCGAATCCGTAGGACCCTTTCTCTTGCAACCAGTTATCATACCACATTTCTTCCAACTACCGATTCTTTTAGTTTCCATCACTTCGGAGAGCTCAGATGCGCCATTGTATGCATGCAAGAGATTTTTTCTGACATCACCCAAGCTCTTTCTACATTGAGCTTTCAAATCCAGGGAAGCAGGGATGTGAGTTTCAAATTCGTTTTCAAAGTTTGGGTTCTTCGACTCAAATGTTTGATCCATCAGCCTAGCTTGCGTAAGTGGCAACGATTTCGACTCCAGCTGCGGACGTAAGGCTTCAAAAGAAAACTGGTTTCGACAACTGCTTGGACTTAATAACCTCTTAACTGTTAACATACCGTTAGAAGTGAACTGGTCACTCGTGAACTCATAATAGGCACAATTCTTGTCACCTTTATGTGTACACCAAACGATAGGAAGTCCCTCAGGCGGATCAGCCATTGTTCCCTGCGTCTTTAGAATAAGGGATAATGTTGTGATAGTCTTCCCGAGACCTGGTTCATCGCAGAACATTCCCCCACGGAAATCCTTGACCATGGGAGCTGCCTCAGTGATTATATCACCAGTCACAGAATTTACATAGAAACTAAAACCATCCTCAGTATCAAAGTTCAAGTAAAGAGGATGTGAGAAAACTTCAGCTTTCCTCTCACGTTCCAGCATCCAACTAACCGCTGCCTGCTGATGAGGAAAGAGTTTTAAATTCATACATGGCACAATTAGAGAGGTCAATGATCTGAGGAGACGGCAGACTGCTGCAATGCTAACGAGTTCCTTCACATCAAGTTTCATCAGTATGCTTATCAGAACGTCATCTGAGAGATCCCATATACCAGATGCACAAGAGTCAGTGGACGGTAATACTCTAGAAGAATCAGACAAATCATTATATCGTGGACTGGGCAAGCTCTTAAAGATTTCATGTAGTCTAAATAATCTTCTTTTTGGAGAATCTGGGGCATAACAGAGTAATTTGCAATCAAACACATGGCAGTCAGATAGATCCCAGATGGCCTTAATTCTTCCATTGGCCTCTTCCCAAATACTTTCCCCATTAAGGATTGAGACTCTCAGTCCCCAGTCACAGCTGCAAAGAACTGGAACTCATTAAAAATGCGAGAGAAGTATCTATTCACACCCATCCACAAAAGAATTTTGCATTCATGATAGTGATAGCAATAGATGCATTACAATTTGGCATGTCAACATAAAGATCATTGTAGTAATACAGAAGAAAAAACTGATACACCCCTAAGGATACTCCTACGGAGATACTTAATAAGATATGCCAGATATCCAATATAAAATATGTAGGCACAAAAAAGAGTCAAAGTTAATGAAATGCAACTTTGCCCGGACATAACAAGAGGAGACGTAACTACATATATCACCGCAGATATTTTCGTAAGTTGATCTACTTAACTTCCGTTACTAGGAACAAGAAACAGCATTGCTTATACAAAAAGTAAACCTATTTTGACATAGCTCAACAGTAGATTCCCAAAGTAAATACAACACACCTCAGAATTCTATAAACATTAAACCATGAAACTGAATATATCCACATTTAGAAATTCTCCTAGCTACAGAAGGATTTTCTGAGTCAAAACCAATTACCTCAAGTGCTTAAACACAGCAGCAGCAGTAGTTTGGGATTTAGGAAATTGCCATCCGGACCACAATGCAATAGGCAGGTAAACATCCACTAACACAACAGCTCTCTCTTCTCCATTCTCACCCTTATCAACCTTCACGACTCGAGAAAAGATCTTCAAACATTTATAAGCAACCAAAGCGTGAAGTTGCTGCACTACACTTAAGCTTCCATTCACCAAACCTATACTCCTTCCCCTCTTCCTTCCCCCTCCGGTCTTCTCTTTACTCCCGGATGGTACCCGTCTCTTCGATTTCAGAGACTTCCGTGTACCACTACTACTATTACTACTACTCCCTCGCTCAACGCACTTGCGCCGTTTCTGTGGAGTCTCCAATCCAATTGTTCCACAATCCTCAGCATCATCATGATCTCCTTGAGACGAAATTAGGGATTTGAGATTAGAGGTGGGATTGATTAGGGATAAGATGATGCCATTGTCGGATTTGAATCCGGTGACGGAACCGTCATTGAAGATGGAACAAGATGAGCCCAATTGAAGAAGACCAGGCGAATCGACGGAAAGAACGGTACAGAGGAAACCACAGAGTTTGTGATCATTGAGTTCAACGGAAACCGCCATCGTCAGAATCCAAAATCGAATGCAGAAATCGTTAGGGCTTTATTGATTTCTTGGAAAAAATCTCATCTTTTTTTGTGAATTTTTTTTTTTTTTTTTTTTTCTGGTTTCGTCCTCTCAGCCAAAACACGATATCAAAATAAGAAAAAGAAAAAAAAAACTAAATTAGGGCTTATGATTTTTTATTAATCTCTTATACCTTTCACGTGTGGCTCTTTAACCAGTAATATATCTACACGTGTATTTCTTTAATCCTACGTGTAAATTACAACAAACACGTTCGTAATGATTTGATTGCTTTACGCAGGGTTCAGCAAACACGAACACCATTGTGGGAGAAGTTGACCAATGTCTCTTAATTTACTTTTACTAAGAGAAGAGATAAGCACGTAGAGAGAGTTTGGAATCCATTGAGTGATTTGAGTTTTATAGATTTTAAACATTTTTGGACAGCTTCAGCCAAATCCAAAGGATCCAGATATTGTGAGACCAACACAATTTGGTGATCCAAAACGTACACATCATTATGAGATCAACTCTCCAAGCGTCACTTTATTATTGAGAAATGAGATCAAGTGAAGAACAATCAACGAGACATGAGTCTTTTAAAACCCATCCTCACATAAATCACACAAAACAGCACTAGAACACATAATCAAAAAACCTCAGGCATATCTCAGTCTCGAATCTACTGAGAGCATTTCTCCAAGTATGCATTCCAGCCTTGAACTCTATACTCGTGAGCCGTCTCTGCTGGGTTGTCCGCCTTTATGATTCCTCGTCCCACGATTATAATATCACTTCCCCTCTCTGTAATCACCTGAAATAAGCAAAAGAGCAATCGGTATTCAGATACCGACTATAGAATGCTAACTATGGATGTAATAGTTGGGTGGGGGGAGAGACTCACAGAGTGTGGAGTGTTATACTGCTGACCAAGTGCATCACCACCTTTCACCATTTGAACACCAGGCGTTGCATGAATCATAGACGGATACACATATCCGCATTTCCAAGAAGCTGGATTCACCGAGATGAATCCCATCACGAAATCTGAATGAGCCTCTGCGATTTTCACGGCTGCTGCTGTGTAGTCTCCTGTAGCAAGGTTACCTGCAGAGCTCATTTCAGCAAGCAAAAGCAGACCTCTACCACGAGGCATACCCTACAATCATATAAGAATGCAACAAAATATTAGTAAAACATAAGAATCAGTAATCATCAAGTTAAAAAAGAGGAATGAAATTATATACCTTCAATTTCAGGCCCTCCACGATTCCTGGCCCCGATATTATATGAGCGTTTATAATATCAGCCCACTCCAATATTTTGAAGATGCCTCTGCGAACAAACCAGGAAAATTGGCACACAGAAAACTCGAAAAGACTTGAATAAAGGCTAAGTGACATCATGAAGAAAATTACCCTTCATACTGCATTGTGACAGTGTTACCAATGTCTGCAAACTTGCGATCCTCAAAGATGAGAAACTTGTGCTTGTCTGCGATCTAAAGTAACAGTAAACAATGGATCAACGACATATCGCAAACAAGCTTAACAATAACAGACATGAGACTCATTGTTATTGTAGAGATTACAATCTTGACTTAAAGTAACTAAACCTATCAAAGAAACAGATAATCGAAGATTTGTGTGTAAGCAAAGTAATTACCGCACGGAGTTTAGAGCCAAAGTCAGGGGTGAAATCAGGCAAAATATCAACATGAGTCTTCAAGAGACAAATCTCTGGTCCAACCTTTATAAACACACAAACATTTGAAAGAAGATGTCACTAAAGCATAATTCAGATGAAAAAGTCTTAAAAATTCAATCAGAAGAATCAAAATACAAAATGATTCTAACCTTCTCAGCGATTTCAAGCAATTCAGCAGCAGTTCCAACATCAGCAGCTAAGCAGAGATTAGTTTCCTTCTTCAACATAATATCAAACAGCTTCTTCCCCGCCGGATTCTTGGAAAGCTCTGACCTTTCCTTAAACCCTAAAACCCTAGGCTTCGGCTTTGCTTTCTCCACACTTGGAACACTAACCCTACTGTTCTCTTCCAGAAACTTAAGCAAATTCACTTCATCCTCTTCTTTAATTTTGCCCTTTTCTTTCAAAACCCTAACCATATCCGTCAACTTAATCATCGAATGAAGCTTAATCCCATTCTCAGCTAAATTCTCCCTACCACCTTGTTGCCTATCGATCAAGACCACAGCATCACTAACCTTCAACCCAACAGAACGAAGAGGCGCAGCAGTCTCGAGAACAGAGGCGCCACTGGTTACAAGATCTTCGATTATCAAACAAGTTTGATCCTTTTCGAAGATACCTTCAATGGCTTTGGATGTTCCGTAGTCTTTAATCTCCTTACGGCGCATAAGCATAGGGATACCATTGGAAACAGAGACGACGGTGGCGATAGGGAGAGCAGTGTAAGGTACACCACAGACGACGTCGAAGGTCGCGGAAGGAGGAAGTGAAGAGATGAGAGTTTGAGAGATCTGTGTTAAGAGGGAAGGGTATGAGACGATGAGACGGAGGTCGATGTACACCGGAGAGAAGATTCCGGATTTGAGCTTGAAGTTTCCGAATTTCACGGCGCCGATTTCGTGAAGCTGGAGAATCAGTGCTTCCATAGCTGACATGCTTTTTCTGCTGCTTTTGGTATTGGATTCGATGGCTTTTGAGAGAGGAGAGGAGTTGAGACTTTAGAAACGACTGCACACTGGACAGTGTTGGCTTTTATATACTTTAGGTTTTGTTTTATTTTTGGGTTTCTATGTTTTTTTTCTGTTTCTTTTTTTTTTTACAATAAATCATTAGGGAACTTTGTTGAAAAGAAATCATGTAAATATCTTGGTAAATTTTCTCATATTTATCATTTTTATACGTATATGCTAATTTTATCATATATTAAGATAAACTCTCATTTACTAAATCTTTTATAATAAAATTGAAGATTATCAAATCCACAAGACGTTTAATTTCCCAATCATTTAGATCTTTATTTTTCACTATATATAAAATTATACTTTTTGTAAGCTAAAAAGGTCAAAATAAAGTTTAGTAGATTAATTGTTTATGTCATTTCAAAATTCATTAATTCAAGAAAACTTTATGAGAGAAAATAAAAACTTCTTTTTTAACTACAAAAAGGTACACTGAGACAACATGAATAAATCCAATTGAAACTGAAATTCGCCCTAAAAAGGGACATTATTCTTAACATAAGCTTACAACAAGAAGACCTGTCCGGTCTTAAGAGGAAACCACAAAGTACAAATGAAGATGGATCATTTCCCATCATCATCACAGATTACTAATGTTACAGATTGTGAGATTATAGAAAGGGTATAGTAGTAATCTAATTAAAAAAAAAAGCAACAAAGATCATTCATAATCTACATCAAACCAGAAATAGAGGTAAGCCTTAGAATACATGACACGAACACGCTGCAGAACCAAGTCTCCGCTTGTCGAAACAGCCTTTGCACCTCCCTCGATCCTTGTCTGCAAAACCGTTACGCTGTTTCCTCTGATCTTTTCAACAACGGTTTCATCCACTTCTACATGGCCCAAGATATCTTCATCTCCAGCAGTGCTTACGATTGGGTATGAGAGATGATCCAAAGGGTTTGTTTCACATTGCAGCACACATCCATCAATCGTTAGCCTTCCACTCCTATGAAGCAAACAGCAGCCGAGCTCGGCTTTCACTGTTAAATTCGCAAGCTTGCAGGTCGATAGCAATTCCAGGGCACTGCACAAATAACCCAACAACAAAAAGCCGTATACCAAAGATTCTTCTTCGTAATAAAATGTAACAAACATTGAAATGCCTTAAGCAGCAACTTTTTAAGAAGCTAAAACCTCCCAGAAGGATTTTAAAAAACAACTGCAGAGAGGAAATGACGTCAAGGGAATATGATCAACAAACCTGTCTGAACCACGAGAACAGATGAGGGTAGTTTCATCAGGAATCTCGCCTCCACCAACCTGAACATAGAGAAGATAATATAAAACTGAAACTAATAATGAACATTGGTACTTGTGCATCAACATCATACCATCCATCTATGAAAATGAACTCTTTCAGCCTCAAGGCATAGAGTCTTCCACTTAAATCGAAAGTAAGGACACTAATAAGCCAGCCCCTAATCCACACTGAGGTGTACTGTTCTATGGTGCGCCTGGGTACAATCCTGATTAAATCACTATCATATCTAATTCTGCAACTCCATCTGCTCATCCTAATTCCTACACCAAGCTCTACTTTCAATAGCTTTCATTATTTACAGCTTACCCTCTTTCCATGTGTTGCCCAATACGAGAAAAGGAACATTACCGAGAGGCAGGTGGCAAATGCATGCAAGACTTTGAATTCGAACTGAATTCTCACCATGGTCAAGGAATTTTAGTTATCAAGTTCTAATTCTTTAACATTCATTAGAAGTGTCTCAATTACAAACAGCTCCTGCATAGTTTCCATTTGTGAGATTATAAGTAATTTTGTGCATGCATAAGTTGTCTTTCATTTCTATTTTGGTACCTAAATGTCGCATTGTTCTCTTCAATGCATCTTGATCTCAGATGCTGAGACCTATCGCATGGAATGAATCTCCATCCTCTCATGAGAATAGATATGTGACTATACGTTCACATGTGTTTTGGATATTAAACATCTACTACACAGATGTTGGTATAATTTAATAGTATACATGAACTCAGATAAACTCTTAATTTTTGTGAAGAAACATGTGAAAGTAGACCAATCCACATTGGCATTTCTAGAGAAAGTTATGGAAAACGAAAGAGATATAACATGGAAATGCAAAAATCTCCATGAATATCAAGAAATTACACTAGACATATATAATCCTTCAAAAACATACCAGGCAAAGAGGCTTTTTAATCTGAATATTAGAAACGTGATGATTCCCACCGGCTCCAATTAAAATGGTATCGCCGGGTCTAGAGGTGACAATTTGGTTAGGTTTTAGGATCCTTCTACGAATAATGAAGAACTGTTACAGAGCACAATAAGGTAAATATCACAAACCTCGCAGCAGATACAGCTGACTCAATGTTGCGGAAAACTCCAGGCTGAGTTAAATCCTTAACAAAACGGTCAACACGGAGCCACAAGCGAGGATGACACGCCAGATATCGCCATCTGTGGCAAACGAGTGCTGTGTTATACCTATCTGCACACTCAGAAGAGATACACAAACTGCACTGAAATAGACTGTAATACGCAGCAAATTCCCAAGTCACATCATGCAAACATAAAAAATGAAATCTTTGAAGCTCCACACAACACAACACAGATCAAAACAGAGCAATTCAATACAACGATAAAAGCTTTCTTACTAATAGTGTAACATTATTATAGAGCTGTTGTATCACACCCAAATCAAGAGGAACGGATCATTCATTAAAAAAAATAAGTTTATATTAAATCTTCGAAGCTTCACACAGCACAATACAGATCAAAACATAGCAATTCAATACAAAGACAAAAAGCTTTCTTACAAATAGTGTTAAATTACTACAGAACTGTTGTATCAGACCAAGTCACGATGAACAGAGCATTTGTTATAGAAATTGAGTGAGATTATACCACGGATTGGATTCAATTATGATCTGATTAGGATCTCCAAAGTCTAAAAGTTGTTAATTTGGCCATAATTGGTGAAATTGTAATTGAGATCAAATGGGGAGAAACATCACAAACAACATCAACAAAGAAACGATTCAGAGCAGAATTGAACACAGAAGTGCAAAAGTATCAGAAACCCCAATTCATAGATGCGAAAAAAGAAACCAAATTTACCAGGAATTGGAGCTAGGAAGCTGAGGATATGCATAAGGCAACCATCGTCAAGATTGTTAAGAGACGTGAGGGAATCATCAGATTTAATTCGTCTCTTCATCCTCGGTAGAACTATTCTCTTTGGAGGCCTCTCCTTGTTGAGCTTTGTTGAGATCTCATGAATCTCCATGGCCGCTTTAGGAAGCACGAGCCCTTTGTCGTCGCCGTAGTTCGTTAATATCAGCCGACTCAATTACCAAACTGACGTCATCTCGACATTGTTTATATGTCCGGTCCAATTAAAAACATTACTTACTTCGGTTAAGATTGTTTTGCTTTTTCTTTTTTCAATGTTTTTGTATATTACTAAAAAAAAATCTATGTAAAAATTATAAAAATGGTCATGAATACTTTTCTTTTGGTTGGCAAAATTTCATGATTATGAATGGATTACAAAACTTAGTTAAATTATGTAAGTACTAATCAAAGTCTTTTTTTTTTTAATGATTTTTGGAGTTTTTCTTAAAAGTAAAATTGAGAACAAATAGAGAAATCGTAATCGTTGGTTGTTTAATGCAATGGACTGTCCAGATGTAGTTTGATGAGGCCAATAAGAAAAATAGGAAAGGCCCAAAGCACACTCTCTCTTGTGTGTTGTGTGTGACAAGACAAATTCATACAAACCTTTCTCTCTACCCAGTCTCTTCTTCTAAACTGCAAAACTCTCTCGAATCGACAGAGGAAAAATGGAGGTGAAAATGGCCGAAGAAGGGTGCTGTGAAAATGGTGAGTCGAAGGTTAACGAAGGAACCCACTGCATTTGGAAGACTGTGGACGACGGAGGGGTCGAAAGCAAGAGGTTTTACTTGGCTCGCACGACAGCTTTTGAGATGCTTCGCGACAGAGGCTACGAAGTTAATGAAGCCGAGCTCTCTCTCTCTCTTTCTGAGTTTCGTTCTGTTTTTGGTGAGAAGCCAGACTTTGAACGCCTCCGTATCTGTGTGGCTCTTCGCTCAGATCCAAGGAAAAAGGTTTCAGCTTTTTATATTTTTCACCTCTTTTTTTCGATTTGGGTCAGTTTTTGGTTTGAAATAGATGAAAATCTGAAAAAGTCATCAACTTTTTTCGATTTTGGGTTCTAACACCTTCAAATAGGGGGGAAATGTGCAAAAGGCTTAAACTTTTCTCGGTTTTTGGGTCTACAGCTTGAGTTTGCTTCGACTTTTTTCGATTTAGGGTTTAACTTTGGTTTGGGTTTGACTTCAAAGAGATGAAATTTTGCAAAAGGTTTCAACTTTTTGGTTCTATGACACTTTTAAACGTATGAGGATCATACTAGTGAGAAGCTATAGGGGTTAATTAGAGCTCTTTTTACTTTTATTTGTGCACGGAAGTAAGGGGAAATGATGTCTCTCCATTGATGTATGTTTTGCATTTCGTCTTGTTCTGTTGAGTTTAGAGCTTTTGGTAAATGTTTTGGAAAAGCTGAAAGGACTAATGGCATACCCATTTTTCCCTCGGGGACCAAGAAAATTTGTTATAGCAGTCAGATTCCTCACATGGTGCTCGTGTATGTATCCAATGGGAGGTTGCTATAACTTTATAATAAGAAATGATTGCAGCATTTTAGGGGTTAGGTGTCATTAAAACGTTATGTTTGTATAGTTAGTTGAGATGAGAATGTAACCTCATGCTTTATCTGTTTTTCATTGAGGTTATTGAATTGGTTTTATGCAGATCCTTGTTGTGTTCATGGAATCTGAACCAATCACCGTGAAAACAGTTCGTGCCATTCATAGTCAGATTTCCAACAATGTAGGCGTGCGTGCTATGATTCTGATTTTACAGGGCAAAATGAACCACTTTGCCCAGAAGGAATTGACAACCTTCCCTTTTCCAGTTGAGACTTTCCCGGTAAGTAGTTATGGGTAAGCAGTTATGAGTTATCCATTCTCCTACATGATGAGACATTATAGCCCGGATCGTCTTGAATGGTATCCTATTGAGGGTCATGAACTTGAGACCTGAATTGGAAGATACATTATTGTCTTGAACACATGTAACACTTATTTAATGTACCAACAGATAGGAGATTTGTTGGTCAACATCACAAAGCATATTCAGCAGCCAAAGATGGAGGTTTTGACCAAAAAGGAGAAAGAACAATTGCTGAAGAAGCATGCACTTGAGGACAAACATGTCTGTTTCAATTCTGGACAAAGCTTCTTCATCTATTGTGTATCCTATCCCTATTTTAATGGATGTTTTTTTCTCCATTTCAGCTTCCTTATTTGCAGGAGAGTGACAGCTTCGTCAGGTACTATGGATTGAAGAAAAAACAGGTGGTGAGGATTACATACAGTAAAGAACCGGTTGGGTCTTTTGTCACCTACAGATGCATCGTCTGAAGTAAGGCAAATTCAATGCAGCTACCCCAAGTTTAATTGAGACACTCCTTCTCTTTCCTAATTCTTTTCTTGAAAATAGTAGTTATTTGTCCTTGGTGTTTCATATTTGCTTACAATTGTAATAAGAGATCGACTTTGGTTTTGAATGTGGAAAAACTTAGCAAACTACACGAGTTTTCCAAAATGTAGTTGTCATGGAGGTACGTGTAAAAGAACATCTAATTACATGAATTAAGAGCTTCACAAGAAAGGAGCAATGATGAGAATGTTTCACGAAACGCAGAGAGATGTTCTCTAGTCTGCTGAAATTCCAAAGCTTTTCTCTAACCGGCAACCTAAACTGATTGAAACAAAAGCAACACCTGAGTATTAGTTACCAATAAATCCGGAAGCTCTATTAGTGGGTGTATGGGCGCAATTATAGAGAATAGTAAGGAATTAATAACCTTCTAAATTTCACAACTTTCTTTTGTTTCCTTGGGATTCTTCAACATCCCTTTCACCAACAGTACAACTGGATCCAGAGTTGGGTGCATTCCCTAATGCAAGTGAATCTGTAGGTCCTTCCTCTTGAGCTTTCTGCTTATTTAAACACTCTCTCGTATGCTGCATTTAGGAAAAATCCCTTTTTCTTCACTTCCCATCTTTGAAGAAGCTGGTGATTCTGGTCCTTCCATATATTTTGCCGCCGGCATATCAAAAGGCCTATGAAAGAGCAAATGAGCCACAGTTCTGTCTGTGGGATTGGTTACCGCCTCTGTGCCTGGCATCCCAGCATATCTGTAATATCAAATACAAGAGTTAGTAAACCACAATTTGATATTGATACTGAACGGGTAGCATTTATGATTTATAAAAGGTTAACCCACATGTACAAAAGTGTATGCATGTAGTTTACACTATCTTAATACGAAGTATACCATAACTTTCTTACCTATATCTGGATTTTTCTCTGGGAATAACTTCTTGGTCATCCTGGCTAGTCTTGTTACTGTGGGCTGTATCATTAGTGTAGTGTCTCTGAGCTGCGCTACCAGCCAACCGGAATAAGCTATCCCGTATACAAGTCCTTGTTCCCATATTCAACTGCAGGACAGGAAAGAGTATTAGTCACTCCCAACATAAAGGTCACCTACATAGTACCGTAGGATTATTATATGCGTCCTCATGTAAGCCAATCGACCATTTGGGTACCTTTGCTACAACATCCTGGAGCCGATAAAGAACCGAGAATTCTGCTGAATTATCAATAGCAGCAGTGAAGTTGCCAGAATCATCTTGTTCCAAAGATGAATTAGGATCAAATGAAGGCATTGTAGTTATCCCTTGGAGATTAGTTTTGTCGACAAACTGGAGTGGAATATCTTGGAGAGAGTTCTGTGTAATGGATTGATCTACTACAGGTACCTGTTGAGAAAATTGCTGTTGTTGTCTCTGAATTGCAAGCATTGCCTGCATTTGCTGTCTGCGTCTTAGTTTTTCTAGTTTTTCCTGTGGTGTCATTGTTGAAGGCCGTGCAGAGATATCTGGTGCCATGTTTACGGAGGTAGCAGTAGCAGGATCGTAGGAAGGATGCATCAACTGATTCTTAAGATCAGGGTGCTGAACGGCCGAAAGAACAGGCACACTAGAATATGGGCTGGTAAGATTACCAAAAGCAGTAGTCATGTATTGGTTTGGCATATGTGAATAATGTGATGTCCCAGAACCTTGAGACTCCCTCTGCAGATTAACAGCCATCAAAGAGGATCGTGGCGGTGCCAACTGATTTACAAATTTTCTAGGTGAATTCCTGGATGGAGTTCTCTGACTGTACAGATCTTGAAATGCCCCTTCCTCAGAACTCCCAGACATATTCGTAAACTTCATCATTTTATTTTGTTGATATGGCTGTTCAGAAAAAAAGGAAATGAAACGAATAAGTCTCAGTAAAGCTGTACGAATTAGAATGCCTAAGAATTTGAAAACATAAGTCATGCTACCGATCTGCAATGACAGAAGTGCTATGCACATACTTTCATTCACTTTATCATAAACATATGAGCAATATGCAGCAGTCTGCTAAGCATAGTACCTGGTCTTGAACTGAGTGTTGACCCTTGTTCTCACGATATTGCTCAGCTTTTAGGGTTGCATGTACACTCGACATACTTTGGGATGACAGACCATTGGCTTTTCCAGTCACTAGAAATTGCTGGTTCTCTTGTTTCTCAAACTCAGTTCTAATATCCAGTCCTAGATCTTGAGGGTCCAAAATTGATGATAACGATTTTGGACTATTGGATACATCTTTAGAAGAAGACCACAACTCATCAGCACCGCTGAGACTGCCATCGCCAAATATAGGGACATCATTGCTGCAAAATCATCACTTGTGAGGATATTGTGTTAGATGGAGGCCGACGTGCATAAGTAATCTTCTTTGATGTTAAGCAATGTGTATCTCAGATGGTGGAGCGACAAGTTAGTGCCCGTTCTACAAAGGAAGCAACTTGACATATTTTTCAAATAAGTTGTACACATGAAATAAGGGAGCTAGTAATTTTGTCATTAATTTCACCTAATTCCTTTCAACATGATATCTTGTCAGTTCTTGAAGATTGTGTTACGAATTCAGTTCAGCATATAACACATTATACATGGAACAAAAGGAGTACGTCATTGAAAAGTTACTACGTAGCTCAGTCAGGAGGAGAAATAGTTTTACCTGAACATTCGATCAAGATCATCAAAACTACCAATGTTGGCCCAGCCGTACTCATCAAAATCACCTTGCTCTTTACTCTCATCGGTGCTATGAAAAATATCGGGGCCTTTCGCAAGTTCAGACGGTTTCTCTGGTAAAAACAGGGTGAGCACACAACTTTAAAATGATTAGAACGGAAAGAACGTACCCAAGCAAAACATCACTGTTTTTCAAGAAACACACCACCTCTTGATGAATCATATATAGCTGGCTCAGCTAAGCATTTTGAAAGTTCAGTCGCACTCGAATCTGGATCATCTTTTCTGGCATTAGATAGCGAAGAGTCAACTGGCCATGAGGGCATACAGAAACCTGGCTGAGGAATCCCGTCATCAACATTATGACCCGAACTGCTCCCCAGCTTATCATCATCAGCGAGGTCAACTGTAGTCACAGATATCTTTTGCTCAGCCGACTTAGCTGTCTTAGATTCTTCACTCGTATCCTTCTTGTTAAGTTGTTCACTTTTTACTTTAAAAGGTACAATATGATCGCCTGTCTCACCGTTATCACCCCATATCATATTAGTAAGCTGAAAAAATAGGGTAAGACCATAAACAATAGGGATCTACATGAGACCGAAACTCAAGGAATCTATAAAGATGTAAGAACATGATCAAGAGCAGCTTAAAAAGCATTGACACATAGGCACATCTAATCCCACAAGATAAAACTGACTTATCATCGAAAAGTGAAATTTGACTATAAAACTAGATAACAGAGACTTTGTCAATGGAAAAAAAAAACAGGAAGTATGCTAGCATAACCATCTTCCAAATGATAAGCTCCTTCTCATACCCTTGAGCTCCGAGGCTCCTTCCCTAACTACCAAAATTTAAATTCTATCTCTTCAAATGCAGTCAAAACAGTTGACCAAAGCTTGACCGATTGAATCTCCAGAACTAAAGCCACAACCTCGTTCTTCTCTGTGAATAGTGTGAAATATAAAGCTACAGAAGCATGGTACGTAATTATTGCAATCACATACACAGAGAAGGGAACTTCAGAGGAGAAGCAAACAACAAGGAAACTCATAAATTACAGGACGAGTGATTCAAAACCGATCCTTTATCATTACTAATTCAACACAAGAGTCGGATTTATAGCAAAAGATGAGAACTTACCTCTTCTTCTTCCCAATCAAACATTTCTCGAGACGCAAAATCGAATCACAGACCCAATATGAAGCTCCCTGATTGCTCCACACATCGCCGACTCCACCAAGGAAAAAACCAAAACATTCAGAAAAAAACAAAACAAAAAAAAACAAGATTAACAAGTCGGATAACGTAAATCCTTATAATAACAAAAGTTTTTTTTTTTTTTTTTTACAAAACCGATTAAAAATAAACTGAAAAGTATGAAGCTTTCTCAAAAACCTTGATTCAGAATCCTTCTTCATGGGTGGATATGGGAAGAGAACGAAGGAGTTACACAACACAGTGGACAAATTTTTGAGGACGGAGGAGTCAGGAAAAGTGTCACGTGCCAAACGAGTGGCTGAGAGAGAACAAGATGCCACGTCAGACGAGGGAGGCGTATCTAAAGATGTGGCTGAGATCAACTTACCCAATAATTACGGCTTTTTGATTCCATTTTCCATGACAGCACATTTTGACTTTCCCTGGCTGTGGTCTTTTCTTTACTTTTATTTTATTTTATATTCTAATGTTTTTATCATATTAGTGTTCAAGGAAATAAGAGGCACAAAAATATAATATGTTATTACCTGTTTTATTTTGCTTTTTTGGGTAAATATGTTTTTTAAAGTAAAAAAAAAACAAGAACCATGGTTCAACTTTTAGATTTGGTGGGGTAGAAATTCATACGCACCACAAAAAAACTTTAAAGTAATTTAGCTGTTTTAGATATATCCATATTTAAAACCTATTAAAAGTATATGCTTGGATCAGTTTGTTCAAAAGAAAATAAAATTTAAAAGTATTCTAAAGTTAGTCATGTTGAACACTTTCATGTATATATCACGAAACAATGGATATCAAATGGTTGCAATCGATGATAATAATCTTGTTACAAAATATACTGGTAACACAAAATCTCTCATAAAATAGTACTATAATATAATTTTGGAAAAATAGCGATGATAATTATCACTTGTTTTAATTTCTACAAATTTAGACTTACATATATTACTTTTATTTAACAATCAATGTCCAAAAAAATTTATCCTTGTGTCTGATGCATCCAACATGGGTTGTCTTACAACTAATGTGGCTTATATTCACAACCCTTCGACCAAAAGTCATTGACTTTAGTGGTGTGGCTTTTGGTCATACTAGGACTTACTCTGTTTCATATGATCACATTGAATTCAAGCATTCTTTTATATTTTATGTCTTCCGAAGTTTATTTTTCTAATTATTTTTTCATAAAGATATCAGACTTGTTCACGAAACATCATTTTCCAGTAGTAGTATTACTTACCTTCAATCTGAATTTTTGACCAACTGTTGGAGGCATACACCCACAAATCCAAAAGACCATCGCTTAAATTTGGCACAAGAGCGATGTCGTCTTTGGACTTAACTAAATCAACATTCAAAATGCCAATGGATGCTTCAGCAGGAAAGGGAATGGCACATAATTCCTTAGAGTGCACATCAAATTTCATTATGACAAATTCTTCTTCTAGTAATTCATCAGTTGCTGCAACTTCGTGATTTAGCTTATCCATGGATAAAACAATCTGTAGGTAATGGGGAAAACTGCTACTTCTGGTCAAGCAACTGGTCTCCATTTGGAAAAATCAGAGATTATCTTTCACAAGAAGGATCAGTGAGATTAGGTATTCCTCAGTCATCAACTTTAGCCGAGCTGTGGGAGAATGGGAACTGGATCATGCCTCCTGCTAGGTCGGAATCTCTTGTGAGAATCCAAGCTTATCTCTCAACAATTTCACTTTCAGAAACTCAAGACTCATATGAGTGGTGGCCTAATAATCAGATTTCCGAAAAATATATCACAAGTGACATTTACCACCTGCTCCGTGATCAAAACCCGTTAGTTACCTGGTCTAGAGAGGTATGGTTTTCTGGAGGAATTCCTAAACATAAATTTCTTACTTGGTTGATGGTACTAAACAGAAGTCCGACTATGGATAGGATGTTGAAGTGGGGACTAGCAAGCGACCCCACATGCCTTCTTTGCAATGCCAATCCAGAATCACGCTCCCACTTGTTCTTTGATTGTAGTTTCTCAGGTGCCATATGGGCTAATATCTCTCACAGATGCAACTTTAGATCATCTCAAGATTGGGATACTCTTCTCTCCCAGCTTCATGTATACTCCACCTCCAAGCCAAACAGAAAACTTCTACTAATTGCTTGGCAAGCTTCGATATACTTCATCTGGACAGAACGAAACAATCGTCTGCATCGAAACACTTTCAAATCGGTGGATAATTTGATCCGTGATGTTGATCGTTTGGTCCGAAACAGAATAGCCAGCATACGCCTCTCAAACCCACGCCAAACATCACAAATGCTTCAGATTTGGTTCTCCTAAGATTCTCTGATCACCACTCTTCATCGTCTCTTTCAACTCTCTGTCGTCTCTCTGTTTGTTTTGACTACTTGTGATCTCCATCAATCAAATTGGGTATTTGATTATTAGTTTTATGGGCCAGCTATCATGTACTAAGTAGATTCAAAATTTGGTTCTTTTGTTGTGTGTTTGGGCTAATTAGCCTATTAAACCTTTTAGGCTTTGTAACATTTGCTTTCTCATGCTTTTAAATAGAAGATCGATTATCAAAAAAAAAAAAAAGCAATCCTACATAATATATACTCCCCTCTAAGAAAATGCCATGACTCTTAGGTAAATGACGTTGATTACACTTTCCAAAAGGATTCTTTTCCATCCAAAGTGAGAATATGGACATCTTCCTCACCCGCAAGTTGAGATAAAACTAATATCTTGAACTTTTCAAAAATCGGATCAAAGCCAAAATGGCAAATTGATGATCCTGCTACAAGAATTGTGAGAAGATTGAAGAAACTACCGGTAATTTGACTGCAGACAAGGAGGTTCACTCCATTGTAACAGAAAATCAGTCCAAGAAGTGGTTCACAGCAAAAAGTACATGAATCACTCGCCAACTCCATCTTATCATAAAACACCTCGTCAGCAAAAACAAAGTCATCATCATCTTCATTCCAAGATCCGCCTATGTAATCAACAATCAACAAGGTGGACCATATCGTTGCAAAGACAAAATGGTAAGAAAATAATTTTTTTACAAAAAATTTCTCATTCTCAAGAAGTCAACCTTCTTTGTTACCACATTGAAGAATTATGCTCTTTTCAAAAATTATCATATACACATGGCCGGTCCTAAGTTTAATGTGGCCTAAAGCATTTTTACAAAATGTGGCCTTATTTATATATTAACGATAAAAGAAATCATATTAAAATATTTTAAAAGTGGTAAATGACATTACTTGTGAAAATTAACTCTCTGTATTTACAGGAAATTATTGATTTTAAAGGTTTTTTTAATAATCAACAAATAAATCAGATATTAAAATATGTTTTGCCAAATAAAAAGAATCGAATTATCAAACAATAAGTGAACTGAAGAAAGAACAAAAAAAAACAATGCTTCCCAACAAACAAGAAAAGGAAAATAAGTGCCAGCCAAAAATACAAATAAAACTCATAAAGTACAACGTAACCATCAGACTAGACGAATTATTTTGCAAATGTCGCCTTTTAATTAAGTATATATACCTTCCCCTGCTTTATGGCCGGGCCATATCATACATGACTCATGGTACGAAGGACTAATCCAGATTTTGTGGATTATGTAGACGATTCTCTCTTACTGCTTCTCGTCAAAAACAATTAAACAAGTTAAAGTTTTTGACAAGAAAAACGAGAAATATTTGTTTAAAAAAGTTTGTACCCCAAAAAAAAAACATAAAGTGTTGTAGCTGTTTTAGATTATATCCATCTTTAAAACTTTTTAAAAGTATATACTTGGATCAATTTGTTCAAATGAAAATAAAATAAAATAAAGTATACTAAAGTTAGTCATGTCATCATGTGTTATCTATCCTGAACACTTCATGTATGTCACGAAACAATGGATATCAAATGGTTGCAATCGATTATACTAATAATCTTGTTTTTGACGTTGTTTTGGTCGTTGTAAGTTGTAGACTAAGGTTAGAAATTTCAAACGACGTGAATTGTCTTTTGTGTGTTGGATTTTTTATGCGTTTGTTTATCTTGTTTCATCGTAGTCTGTACTTTCATACCACAGGGGATTTTTGAATCTTGATAGAGGTTATTCTTGTTTCAAGATTGATCATGAGTTACGTTAGACGTTACCGCAGACACTACTTAACCAGTAAATACAACAAGTGACAAGTCTTTACTGAAATTGAAAGAACTCCATAGATAGATTGTCTCCACCTTATAAAAAAAAAAAAAAAAAACTCAATTGCTATATTTCTGAAAACAAGTTAAAGTTTTGGGTTGAGTCTGGTATACTACCCCAACTATACTACTTCTTCGATAAACATCATAGACTTTTTGCCTCTTTTCTGAACATCATAAACTATATTTTTTTCCATTAAACATCACAAACTATATATTCTCTTCTAATTACAATATAACAACTCTAAATTGTGATTAGACTTAGTAAACCGATAATCACGTTTTGAAAACCACGTTTACATTAGCTGAACCAAAAAACCAGAGCCCACGATCAGTTTCCTTCCTCTCAATTTATCACCGTTTCCCACTTCTCTTTCTCTCCATTTTTCTGGTATGGTCTCTCTCTCCTTTCATAGCTTATCTCTCTCTCTCTCTCGTTAGCTTAGTTTTTTTTGTCAAAAGCTTAGAACTGTTAATTTTCCAGTTATCCGATGAACGAAGAAGACATGGATGCGATGCAACACGACACGAAAATGGAAAATATTGATAACAATCCTAGTGAGGAAAACGAAGATGACTGCAAATTAGAAAAAAAAAACAAAAGAGAGGGTAAGAAAAAGAAAATCGACGATGAAGCTGAAGATGATGAAGATGGAGTAGATTGGTTTGAGTTTGAAGTAGAAGATTCAGTAGAAAATTTTGTTGATGAATTGTTTGTTGGTCGAAATGAAATTCCAGATAGTTCAGATGAAGATGAAGAGAATGTATAGTTTGTTGATGAAGATGAAGAGGAAGATGAAGAGGAAATTTTGTTGATGAATTGTCTGTTGGTAGTTATGTTGTAATTAGAAGAGAATGTATAGTTTGTGATGTTTAATGGAGAAAAATATAGTTTATGGTGTTAAAAAAAGAGGCAAAGAATCTATGATGTTTATCGAAGAAATGGTATAGTTGGGGTAGTATACCAGAATCAATCCTAAAGTTTTAGATAAGTAAACATTAAAAAATATTTGTTATTAAAAAAGTTTGTACCCAAAAAAAAAAACATAGAGTGCATTACAAAATAGTAAAATACATTTTTAATACAAAATCTCTCATAAAATAGTCCTATATATATAGATAGTATAATAACATAAATTTTGAAAATTAGCGATGATAATCACTTGCTTTTAATTCTTCAAATTTGCCTTCCATAAATTTCATTTAACAACCAACGTCCAAAAAATTCACTGCTAAAATAGTGTGATTTTTGTTGTAAAACAAATTAAATAGTACTAGAAATTTCCTTTTTAGGGAGGTGCAAAAATTCAATCAATATCACTATGCTATTTTGGTCGAGGTGTAATAATGTAAAAAAAAGGAGACAAATGCGGCGTGGAGGCCTTCTGTTTTACATGCAGCAGCACAAGGAGGGCCACATGACATGACATCATGTGACTGACTCTGTTTCACATAGTCACAGAAAAGAGAAAGAAAAAAAAGATGACGCCGGAGAGCTTGATAGCATCGGCGTCAATCAACATAGGTCTCGCCCTCGTCGCACTTTGGCTCTTCTCCGTCCTCAAGAAGCAGCCTCGCAACGCCGTCGTCTACTACGCTCGCCGCCTATCAGATCGCCACCACCAACACCGTCCTCTGTCTCTACACTCTTCCCTTTGCCTCCCTCGCTTCCTCCCTTCCGTTGCGTGGATCCCACGCGCCTTTCGTGTCCCCGAGGAAGACATCCTCAGCCGACATGGCCTCGACGCTCTCGTCCTCATCAGGCTTTTCAAATTCGGGTGAGTATTTTAGTTTCACCATATATATATCCTGTGATCATCTCGAGATGTGAATAGCTCATTAGCTCTTGTCTAATTTGATTTATGTTGCAGAATCAGATTCTTCCTGTTGTGTTCATTACTTGGAGCGTCACTGCTTCTTCCGATTGATTATTACAATGAGTCAGATTTACCGACTCGAAGAGAGTATTCAATGGATGCTTTCACAATATCAAACATCACACGAGGTTCTAACAAGTAAGCCTTATCTTTTGCTTATGTCTTAATTTTGCATTATCTCTCTCAGAGTTGGTTTCTTGATATCTGTCTTAATTTTCGTATAGGTTGTGGGTGCATTTCTCATGCTTGTGGCTCATTTCATTCTATGCATTGTTTTTGTTGCATAAGGTAAGCTTTTTACTATTGTCTATCATGGCATACTTCCAAAATCTGGCTTGGATTCTGACTAAGTTGATCATCTATATATACCTGGACCAGATTATCATTTTATAGAATAGGTTATTTACTGGATCCTCCTCATCTAGGAATATAAAGAGATTCTTGTGATAAGGCTTCAACAAATGGGAGAACTTAGGCATCGTGCTGACCAGTTCACTGTTCTTGTCCGGCAAGTTCCTCTCTGCCCTGAGCATAACACTCGTGGCTGCGCTGTTGATCACTTTTTTTCTAAGCATCATCGCTTCAGCTATCACTCGTATCAAATGTTGTACGATGGGAAAGATCTTGAATACCTTTTGGTAAGGTTTAGCAGTGGTGATATCATCATATAATTCTTTCTGTTCTACCAGGTTTTGTTCTGATGGTAGCATCCTTTACGTAGGGGAAGCATAAGAAGCTTAAGAAAGAGCTAGAAGACAAGAGACACACAGACATGCTTTCAAATGGATCACAAGAACATAAGCAGATATCCACATCTGAAGAAAAGCTTCGAGAAATTACCAATATGATTTGCCACCTTCAAAGTGAAACTATGCTCAGAGAGAAGGTATAAACTCTTTATTAAGGTCAGAGTTGATGGTTAACAAAGTTCTGTGCTTTTATTTAATAGATTTCTAAGACACTAGCATTTCAGGTTACACAATTTTCTAGATAACTGTAATCGTAGGATTATAGTGACTTGCATGAATCCTGAAATATAAGTTCTATGAGGATAGTAACATCTAAATGGTCTAAATGGACTTAAAACAAAACTAGCGAGAGACTGTATGAGGTAGCTTGACCAAAACAGAGTAGTGTGTTAAAATTTGGCATAATGTAATTGTCAAGTGCTATAGTATGTGCAGCATAATGAATCACCTGCTAAGTTACTAATACTACTACTATATTGTGCGTAATTTAAAATTTAGGAATTACCTGTTGCGTTTGTTACCTTCAAATCCCGAAGAAGTGCCGCTCTAGCAGCTCAAACACAGCAGCACTCAAATCCCCTAGAACTTATAACTGAAATGGCTCCTGAACCAAGAGATGTATCTTGGAGAAATCTTGCTATTCCGCAAAAGCTATTGCCTCTCAACAAAATAGGAGTCATCCTTGCAGCAGCACTTCTTACAATATTCTTTGCTATTCCAGTCACAGCTGTCCAGGGAATTGCAAAGTATGAGAAGCTTAAAAAATGGTTTCCTCCAGCCATGGCTATTGAATTCATGTAAAAGTTCTCTTCTCCTTCACTATTACTGTTCTCATAAAGTTTTGTTTCTTGATTTTATCATAATAATATAAGTTTTTTATTTGTAACAGACCAGGGCTCAGTTCAGTTGTGACAGGGTACCTCCCAAGTGCAATACTCAAAGGTTTCATGTACATCATTCCTTTTGCCATGCTTGGAATGGCCTATCTTGGGGGCTCTATTTCCAAGAGCAATGAGGAGATTAAAGCTTGCAATATGGTCTTCTATTTTCTAATGGGAAATGTTTTCTTCTTGAGTCTTATCTCTGGTTCCTTGCTAGATGAAATTGGAGAATATCTCACTCATCCTAGAGACATTCCTAGTCACCTTGCTGCTGCTGTTTCAGCTCAGGTAAAGCCTATACACTCTTCTACAATTCCAAAAACAAATTTTCTTCAAAACAGTAACTTTTGTCTCACTTGATGTTTATATATAGGCAGAGTTTTTTATGACATACATCTTGACAGATGGACTGTCTGGATTTTCTTTGGAGATTCTTCAATTGGGACTTGTACTATTTGATATCATGAGATCCTGCACGTATGGAAGAGGAAAAGAGAGAACTCCTTACCTCTTTTCATTTCCATATTTTAGAGTTATCCCCACTGTTTCCTTATCGATAATGATCGGTATGATTTATGCGGTGGTCGCACCATTGATGCTCCCTTTCCTAGTTGGTTATTTCTGCCTTGGATACATTGTCTACTTCAACCAGGTCCAGATTCTCTTAAACTTCTTCTTTTAAGATGTGCGTGATTCACACATATACTACTTTTACATTATTATGTTAACTCTGGTTTCCTCAGATGGAAGATGTGTACGAGACTACATATGATACATGCGGCAGATTCTGGCCATCCATTCATCATTATATCTTTGTCTCAACAATACTTATGCAAATCACAATGGTGGGTCTCTTTGGGCTTAAGTCAAAGCCATCTGCAGCAATTGCTACTGTACCACTCATATTGATCACTATAGCTTTCAACGAGTATTGCAAGATCCGCTTCCTCCCATCATTCAAACATTTCCCTATACAGGTATTTATCAAATTTTGTATTAACTTTTCCAAGGAAATTAATGAGGGACACAAAACAGGTCTTTTTATATACATTGTTTGTTGTTGTGGTGTAGACAGCAGTTGAAATAGATGAAGAAGATGAAAAGAATGGGGAGATGGGAACACATTATGGTGATGCTGCGACTGCGTATAACAGGCATCAACCTTGCTTAGAGCGTGTAATAAGCTCAGCAGAAGCACCAACAAACTTGAGCCAACCATTGCTTGGAACGGAATCCATCTGAAGCTAGAGGTGAGCTGGTTAGTATATTCTACGTAGATCATGGATTTAGAAGCTTTCGACGTATACGTTCTCATTTGTTGTCACTTTTAGATCAGTGAAGGCTGTATTATTAATGGCCAGATGATTTTTGTAAGTTGTTTACTGTTTTAATAAGTCCTCTTCCTTCCACCTCGTCCTCTAATCTACAGACATCACCAACACCTTGTTTCTAAATCAGTTTGGTTTATTAAAATATATTATCCTCGTCCTCTAATGTTGTTTTGTAACTTTTGTTGATCTTTCTCCATAATCATTACAGAGAACGAGAGAGAAGACTAAATACAATCAATGATGCAACTGTAACGGATTAACTTAAACGACTAATTATTGTTAAGGCCCACTAATTAAGGCCTAGTAATCTCCTTTGAGGTCGTAATCGTATCATCACGTCGAGCCAATAACACAGAAACGAAGTCTCTAAAGCTTCCTTTAGAAGCGAACGAGGGGATCAGAAGAACTTACATTAGATATGATAGTAACCAGATTTAAGCAGTTCTTGGACGCTATCTTTAAGTGTTGGACTTCATTGAACACTTTTTCATAACATATATTAATATAAACAAGAGTGAGTACACACGACAAGAAAGTTAGTTGTATATAAAAGGAAAGTTGAGTATTCAGATTTCAAAGCAAGGAAACAAGAAGAGAGGAGAAGAGGAAGGGGAAAATGGCTGCCTTATCAGAGAACGAGGCTAAAGCTTATCTCGACGCAAGGCCTAGATATCCCATCGATTGGTACAAGAAGATTGCCGCACGGTCACAAATTTGCTTGGGATATATATGTCGGAACTGGCAACGGTCAGGCGGTAATTATCAGCTTTCTAATTCTGCATTCTTATGTCTTAGGCTCTTAGCATCTGGAAAAAAAATCTAAAAACCTTCCTTTACTTGTAAGAACTAGTTAGTATGATTTGTGTGATACGGCGATTATGCTAATAAATCCAGCAACAAGATTACGGAGTACTAATTAATTTACTTAATTAGGATGGCTCTTTTGTTTCATATAGGATTATTATTCTATAGATAAGTCAAATTTGGTGGCGGCATATTGATCTTTGTTATTCACCCTACAGATTAATAAACACCAAAAGCTAATCATACAATCAAAGTAGGAAAAAACACTTACTTATGATTAATAATCTAATCTAATTTGTGTTGAAAACTCCAAGAAGAAAAAAGATACTAGCTTGGACTAGGTTTGTCGATGGTGATACAAATTATTTTAAATTGATTATTTTTTTACGTTCACAAGTATTTTTTAAACAGATTTATTAATTCTATAAATATAATTTAATTGGTGGTGGTCTTTTGGATTTATGGGTGTATACATCCAATAGTTGGTCTAAGAGTCAAACTGAAATTCATAATTCATATTGGGAAAAATACTACTCCTGGAAAATGTTGTTTGGTGGACCATATCTATGCAAAGGAACCACCATTGATGGTAATAGTATTATTTTTGTGCAAGGAGTTTCCAATTCTCAAACAGTCAACCTCCTCTATTACCGTATGGAAGACCAGACACTCATTTCAATGAATATCATACATCAGTCCTCGAAGAAAGGGCCAGTTCACACTTATGTGAATTTGGTTGAAGATCGGATCTTACTACTTGAGTCAGTATTTGCTTTTGATATTTAAACTGTTAATATGAAGCTTTTGTTGCCGTTGTTACTTATTATTATCCCTATTTTTAAAATTGATGGGAATGGAAAAATCAAGAAGATGCGCTACTGTCCCTTATCTACTTTCTGCATGCGGACTACACCGCTGCAAAGGATAACGTATGATGGTAAGAAGAATTTTTGCACAAGAAATTTCGCATTGACAACTTTTCTTTTGTAAAATGGTTGGGTGAATTTGGTGCATAATATATCCAAAACACCAACAAAGAATATAGCATACTATATGAAAATAATTAGAAAACTAGGATAAGGGGTAGAGAAAATTACTATTTTGGTATTTTGATGGTTTGTTGATAGTGATGGGAGGTGATGCCCGGTGGCCGAAGATTGTGTTGGTAAGGGATGGTGGTGCTGAATAAATGATAAGATCTTATATATTATAATTTTTATTGAGAATCTATACTAGTGTTTTTGCAGCACTTTTCACAAATAAATTCTCATTTTAGAAATAGTTATCATTGAATGTTAATGCATTTCATATTAGTTACCAAAAATTTAAATATGATTCCTTCACTGTTATTTGAATTTATATTTAAATTATTTTGAATTATTATATGATATATTTAGTTAATAAAATTAGTGATTTTTTGATTTAATTCATGGTTGGGGGAAGAAGGGAGATTATTTTTGGAATTAATTGTCTTTGTATTATATTGTTGTTGTTGGTGTATTATGAAAAGAACTGGGAAATGGAAGTGCATTATGTTGATGCTGCGACTGCTTATAACAGGCACCACCAACCTTGCTTAGAGCGTGTAATAAGCTCAGCGGAATCACCAACAAACTTTAGCCAACCGTTGCTTGGCAGTTGGCACAGACTCCATTTGAGGCTAAAGGTTAAACTGTTTTGAAACCTTGTCTTCTTAAATCATGGATGATATCTCTAGGATTTTGAAGCGTCTCTCCACACGTACATCCTCATGTGATAACTTCCACATCCACACGTACATCCTCATATATATATGGCCAAGTGATTGTAGAGAAAAACGAGTTACTTTGACAAATGCTGAATGTTTTTTACACATTAATTAGTTTGGTTATTACATGTTTCTTTTCCATATATATATATATATATATATATATGTGTGTGGAATATGTATTTGGAATATTTATTCACAAACTGGAAAAACATAATTTTGCAGAGAGTTTATCAGATTCATTCAAATCTCAAGTTATTTTATGTGTCCTTTTATCCTCTATAGTCTATAGTATAACTTCCACGTCCACTTTTCATTCACTTCCTTTTCTGCTGCTTTCTCTTCGATGGCATTGTATCGAACACCTGGTGGGGGTGTACATTTCCAACTTAGCATTTAAGCTTCGGTCAACACCTCTTCACATACAATTCCTGTATTCTCAATCCCGTACCTAACGAGGATCTTCATTCGCCCGTTGCATCATCTCAAAGCTATCAACCAACTTCTATTAATCGACAATGTACTCTGCCAGAATCATCTGCGGCTTCCACCTGAATCGGAGCATCACGAAGAGTAAGTCGTAACTTGGTTTTCTCTTCCGCTTAGGACCTAGTACTTAGGCTAAGTACAGAGCAGTTATTGGAAAACCATGAATTTTGTTTCCTATTTTTTGATTCATTCTCTGAATTATCGCCATGGCTAGTATTGACACTTGCTTATTGCACCCAATTTGATAGATTTGGAGTTGTAACCCTAAATTAGAAGAAGAAAGAAAGAGGAAAAAGAGTACTCAAGAACCAAATATGTATAGAACCCTAAGGATGAACTTCAAATTTTTGAGAACATTTTCTGTTTCTGTGCTTTAGGGTTACAACCTCACAACTTGATATATGCATATCTATCTCTGGAAAGAGTCTAGACTCTAAAGGTAGTAAATGGTGGCATGCTTAACAAACATTTGATCAAACTCTGGTGATCTTTTGCCCTGTCTCTTCTTTGTGAGTCCTAGATTTTACGCATAATCACCGTTGATAGTGTTCCAATCTTGTAGAACAAATTTTGCTAGGCTTGTGATTATAGCTAATGTATGAGTTTTACTGACAGTGGTAGTGTGCAGTAGAAACGGAGTGGACAGTTTAGCAAAATAAAATTTGAATCCCCAAACCAAACTACTGCAGCGGGAAGAAACAATGTAATGATACTTTGAAATGGTAGCGGGACGGTCTTACAAGCTTACAACCCCTCATGTATTTTTCTTCAACTCTACAAGATACTTCTTTTCTTCATCCCATTTCCCGCATATCCATTCACATTTTTTCTCTAGATGCCTCATCTTTTCCTCGTGACTATTATCAGTCCAGATCCTTGTCTCTCTCCCTCTAATTTCTTTTCCAAGCTTTTTGATTACTTTTGTCAGAAGCTGTTGGATAACAGAGATCATTTCGTTGATGAGTTTTAAAATTTTAAGAAAGGAGACAATTAATCAAAAGTCTGGAGGAAAGGGACATGAATTTGATTACTTTTATTTCCATCTCTATAGATGTTTTCAAACTGTCCTGACTTGTTGGGTTGTTGTTGACATTTTCACCATTGGCAATAATAGCTTTCTCCCTCATCTTCTCTGTGTCTTTAAATCTCCTCAGCAGATCATGTACTGCTTTGCTGTTGCTACTTTTTGGAATTCTACTTTGACTGTATTTGAACTGATTGATTTTGTAAAATGGTAAAGTAAGTATAAAGGCCAATCGGCGATATAAACTAAAGACTATTAAAGTAACAGTGTTAGCACCTCCCAGTTTATTTTTGTGTGATGAATTGTCTCTTGACCTAAGTCACTGTTTTCCATGTGGCTTGGTCTTTCTTCGATCTGTTGTAGTATCCTCTTTTCTTGGGCCAAGCTTTTACAACTGTGCAGCATTGAGACTTGCTTGCACTAAGGCATGAGGGCTAATTACTCTCTTTTCTTTGTTTGTTTGTATAGTGAAAAACAAAATGTTATTGATTTGGTTATGAGGACTTACGTAGTCAGGCCATTCTATTCCTCTTTTTGTTTCTTCTGCTTTCCTCATTTTGTCAAGATTATTCTGCAGTTGCTCTCGCAGTTTCTTGTAATAAATGATAGAGTTTCCAGCCTGGCCACTGCGATAGCTAGAATGTTTTGCGTTGATGTAGAACCTAAACCTGTTTGACTGCTCAAAAAATTGATTCTATTGTATTACTGATCTTTATAATAAGCAGTATCATTTAGATGCTTACTCGGGTTTCTATGTAATTCTCATAGGTGTGTTGATAATCCCTCTCGAGCTTTTTGAGTCGCTTCTCTGCTTTGGAAACTGACAACATGTGCACAACCGGATCAGCATCAGGTGACACCTTGTCATGGTAAAATATCCCTAAACCCTCTTCACCGTGATTGCCTCCAATACCTATAGAGGTGGATATTTTGCTGACGTCGTTGAGCTGAGTAGAGGCTTCCATGCCACTGATTTCAAGAATTTCCAAAGCTGCTCCTAAGTTTTGAAAGCATAGCTCTTTTTGTGTTCTTATAGGAATGGAGAAATCATAGCTTGAATGAAGCAACCTATCACAATTGATTATCCAAACTCGTGCACCCCACGCCAAGTAAGTCAATGGCTCCTCCTCGAAGAAATCTTCTTTTATATATTATACTATCCTTCTGTGATTTCTAGCGATAAGATGATGTCTTGATTAAATGATTATTGGAAAGAATAAACTCCTGGGGGCATAAAATATAAAGAAATGCTTGAATTCAATGTGATCATATGAAACAGAGGAAGTCATAGTTTTGACCAAAAGCCACACCACTAAAGTCAATGGCTTTTGGTCAAAAGAGTTATGAATTATTTGTAAGATAACCCATGGATGCATCAGATACAAGGAAATGATTAATATGATAGTCTTAAGTTTATATGATAATATGGTAGTTATCACTTAGAATCAGTTGTGTTGGTAACATTGGTTAACTTTTTTCATAGAAAGCATTAAAAAAAAAGTTTTAATATATCACACTAAAGGTTTTTCTTAGGGGACTTGGTCATAGTTTGACAAAAGCAGCTTCAGATATCGCATCCTAATCGAGAAGGCTTTTAAGTTTATTGTGAGAATATATGGTTAGTTGTAGAATAGAGTTTCTTTGTTCATAGCCAATGATCCAATAGCGAGAATGATTTGGTTGCTTATTATATTGATCTGGTAAGGAAATATTGTAATATACATCTTATAGAGGAGAGGTGTATCATAAAAGGAATCATCAATGTGATTTACAACATGATAGCTTATCATCAGTTCATCATCCATACGTATATAGGCGTCTTGCTTCTATTCTTTGGAATAAATCTTTGCATGTGTCTTAGAAGTAGCTCTCTAAAGTTATCCTTTTCGGCAGCCTTTTCTTTGTGAAGCAGTTTTGTGCCTCGCCCTGAAATTTTTCTTCAGATCGAGCAAGTATTTCTTTTCTGCATCACGTTTCTCACCTATGCATTTACATTTTTCCTGTAGAAATCTCATTTTGTCTGTGTACCCTTTTTCATTTTTTCTTGCAAAATGTACTCTGTCTTGCAAGATGTTCTCTGTCTCCATTCTCTCTTTCTCAAATTCTCTGATTACCTTCGCCAGAAGCTGGTGGAAAAACAAACATCATCACATTTCTTAGTTTTAAGAAACAAGCCCATGAGTAAAGAGTTAGAAATATGTGCTTTGTATCTTCATTACCTTTATTGTGACACTTGTAGAATCTTTCATATCGTCCAGACTCGTGCGGTTGCCCGTTAGTGCACCATTGGAAATAGCCTTTTCTGTCAACTTCTGTATCTCTTTAACTCTCCTCAACAGATCATGCATAGATTTCTTGCTGCTATTCTGTGGAATTATTCTGTGAATGCACCTGAACTGATTTTATCATAAGATGGAGAAGTAAATATCCAAAAGCTCATTTATGATAATTAACTAAGAGGGGCTTTCAGTAGGAGTAGCGTGGTACCTCCTGCTTAATTCTTTTGAGGTCAACTGTTTCTTGACTCAGGCCATCAGTGTATTTCTCTTTGTTTTCTGCTTTTAGCTGTTGCAGTACCATCTTTTCTTGTGCCAAGCTTTTACAACCGTGCATCAAGAAGAATTGCTTACCCTAAACCAGTATCATTGACACCGGAAACACATGGAAAATACATAATAAGATTTACTGAACTATGATAAGTGGTTTAATTTCGTTTCCTAGGTTTCTAGGAAAACTGATCTATGGGAACAGAACAATTGTAATAAAGGCAGGAAGCTGATTAATTTTCTAATTCTAGTAATTGTGTGTACGGTGAAAAACAAAATGATATTGATTGGGACATACGTTTGTAGGTGGTTCTCTTCCTCTTTGTGATGCTTCTTCTGTATTCAGCTTGTCAAGAACATTCTGCAGTTGCTCCACTAAGCGTTCGCTGTCATTAATACAGTAGCCAACCCAGCGACTGTGATGTCCTGGATGTTGTAAAACAACGTAGTACCTATACCTGTCTGACTGTACATTAAGTTCATTATCTTGTTAAACTGGCCCTATAAGTTTCTAACAACTCTACAAACAATCACTTTTTATGCTATGTATTGATGCTTACTTGTAGTTCTGTGTACTTCTCGTAAGTGTGTTGATAATCTTGCTCGAGCTTTTGCAGTCGCTTCTTTGCTTCTGCAAATGACGAACGCCCAACTGGACCAGGGCATGTTGGCACCATGTTGCAGGAAAGTTTCTCGGATCCTTTTTTACTATAGTCGCATCCAGTACTAACAGAGATTATTTTGAAAGTAGAAGTTTCCTGACCAGCGGCTTTTAGATTTTCCAGAGCTTCTTCTGAGTGTTATATGTATTTTAGCAAACACAGTTTTATATGAAAGCGTTGTTCTCTTGTGTTTGTTATATAAAGAGAAAAAAACATTGTTAAAATAAACAACTGAGTATCGAAACCCTTGCACCCCACTCCAAGAAAGTCAATGGCTCCTCTCTAAAAGAATCTTCTTTTGTATAAATGTCTTTGTTTTTTGGTTATTGATAGTTTGTCCATCTGTCTCTTCTTTGAAGCTATATAGAATATCATCTACTTGAGGCATAAAATACAGAGAAATGTTTGTCATGATATTTAGAGTTAAATAATGAAGTGTGATAATATGATTGGGATTCTGATAAGTTTCCAATCTAACAGATTGTCACCAAATAGCCATACAGTTATTATTTTGCGGAAACAACTTCCCTCTCAGCTGTTCTGTTCATGTTGCATCTTGGTTCTCGATTATGATCTGCAGTTTCACGCAGATTCTCACTCATAATTTCTATATTTCAGCATAGTGATTGTTCTGTATCCATATTAGCTGTTGATTGGTCTCAGAACCCTCCAAATCTCTCCACATTCTTTCATCAGTGCCATACCAATTGAACTCTCCGTTAGAAACAGAGTACAAAACATTCTCTATTTCGCAATAAGAATCTGAAAACATAAAATCACCCATCTCTTTACGAGTCCAACTAGGTCGAATCTACTTTCCTTGGAATTGTAAGCAACTATCTCTTTGCGAGTCACCACAGATCTTTCCGTCAATACATACACTTCTGGAGTATAAGCTATGTTTTTTTTTCGCTGCTAAGAGTGGGAACATGATCCCAAATTTTTGTGTTTTGTGTCGAACACCTGAAACGAGTTCTTCAAGGAGTTGGAATCACCAACTTTGCAGCTTCCTGCTACATATATCTTCCCATTAAGGACGCTGGCAGAAAGTGTCATTAGCTCCTCCCGCAAGCTTGGAACCTCGCCCCACGCCACGTGTGTGACCGACTGACCGGCATTCCAGAACAGAGACGCTAGAGGAGAGCGCCTGGTATTTTGATCCACTAGTGTTATAGATATTAGAACCAACAGGCTCGAGACTTGAAAAAATACGCTGATATTTCATTGGAAATTGGGAGTGTAGCCAAAACATAATCACTTGACTTCTTCTTTCCTTCTTACTTGGTTTCACGCAGAGAGTGAACCAACGTACGTGTGTTTAAGGCCAGGAAGCTCAATAGCAAATCATCGGGAAGTGACGGATTTGTCAGCCTTCTCCTTCGTCTTCATCTTCTTCTCCGTTGATCAACCACCTCTGGATTCAACTCTAATACGGTTTAGGGTTTGTGTAGACGGAATTGACTTTTTTTTTTCTTCTTTACGCTATTTCAATTTTTGTGGCCTTGTGGGTGTTATTATAAAAAGGCTTATTTTGTGACTTTTGGCCGAATTGAACTTAAAAAAAAAAAAAGACTAAAAAGAAAGGGTTGAGTCCCACCCAAGCAAAGCTTTCTTCATATTTCTTCGTCTTCAATCCAAAATAGTTTCTTACGCGCCTCTCAGTCTCAGGTTTGTCTCGAATCTCATCCTAGTAAATTAACCACTGATAAACGATTTATTTACTCTAACTTTTGTCGTGATATATAATCTATGTATGTTTTTTAAGGATCAAAATAAATTAAAAAAGGTTAACGAACGAAAACAACTCAGTAATTCGTCGGCTGTGTTTGGAAATTAACGAGTTAATTCGCTAGATGCTATTGATTCACGTATGTATAGTGTGAATCCTTAATTTTATATAATTTTGGATGTCTCATTGGCTTTTTGTTATTTGATGTTTCATGTCAGATACAGGCTTTAATGGGTAAGAATAATCCTAAACCAAGTGGACAAGATTCCAACAAGGAGAAATTATCAATCTCAGCCTTGCTTGCTTCATCCAGTACTTCCAAGAAGATGACATCGTCATCCAGTTCCAATGATGCTCCAAAAGCTTCATCATACATGAATGGCGTTGATCTTCCTCCTTCTGATGATGAAGAAGACGAAGACGTATCTGATGAGGAACAGAGACAGAAGATGGATGCAAGGAGGAAGCATAAGAGCGAGAAAAGGCAACTTGATGATATCTTTGTGACTGATAAAGAACAAAAGAAGCGAGAGAAAAAAGAAAGATTAGCTTTAGAAGCTGCACACATTGCAAAGACGAAGAGGTCCTTGGAGGACGACCGCGATGCATACACTGTTGTTATTGGAAGCAAGACCTCGGTGCTTGAAGGGCAAGACAAGGCGAGTGCTAATGTTAGAGATATAAAGATCGATTCTTTCTCTGTCTCTTGTCGTGGTAAAGTACTTCTCAGTGAAACCTCTGTTCAACTATCACATGGTCAAAGGTATGGACTGTTTGGACCAAACGGAATGGGGAAGTCTACACTGTTAAAGCTTTTAGCTTGGAGGAAGATTCCAGTCCAAAGAATATTGATGTTCTTCTTGTTGATCAAGAGGCGGTCGGTGATGAAAAGAGTGCTCTGGATGCAGTTCTTTCCGCCAATGAAGAGTTGGTTAAGCTACGGGAAGAGGCTGAAGCTCTCAGCAAGAATGATGGTGGTGATACTGATAATGGAGAAAAGCTTTCTGAATTGTACGACAGGCTGCAAATTTTGGGGTCAGATGTTGCTGATGCGGAGGCGTCCAAGATTCTGCGGGGGTTAGGATTCACGCAAGATATGCTACGGTATCCAACTAGGAAACTAAGTGGTGACATGAGGATGCGTGTTTCCTTAGCTAGAGCTCTCTTTATGCAGCCTACTCTTTTGTTGTTAGATGAACCAACCAACCATCTTGACCTGAGAGCTGTTCTTTGGTTAGAGGGGTATTTGCGTCGCTGGAAGACAACTCTAGTTGTTGTTTCACATTGCCAGGACTTTCTCAACGCAGTCTGCACAGATATAATTCATCTGCATGACCATAAACTCGGCTACTACAGTGGTAACTTCACTGCTTTCGAGCGTGGATATAAGCTGCGACGCAATGAGGTGAATAAAAAGTTTGAGATCATCGACAAACAGATGAAAGCAGCTAAGAGGTCTGGAAACCGGGATCAACAGAGTAAGGTAGAGGACAGGGCGGCCAAAGCAACAAAAGGTTAATAAAAATGGAGAGATTATAGCGTGGTGCTCCATTTCCCGAAACCAACGGAGCTACCTCCTCCTCTTATGATCAAGGGTAGCTTCAGTTACCCCGACGAGAAAGATAATAACAAGCCAGGCTTCAAGCTCTCGGATGTTGATGTAGGTATCGATATGGAGACAAGGGTCGTGATAGTTGGACGTAACGGAGGAGGGAAGTCAACTCTTTTGAAATTTCTTGCCGGAGAATTAGCTCTAACCGAAGGTGAAGTGAAAAGAAGCCAGAGTATCTTCTTCGTCTTTATCCTGACCAAGAAGGATGTAGCAAGCAAGAAGCAGTGCGCGCTAAACTAGGCAAGTTTGGGCTACCAAGTAACAGCCACTTGACTCCGATTGATAAATTGTCTGGAGGACAAATGGCTAGAGTTGTGTTAACCCACACATTCTGCTTCTTGACGAGCCAACGAATCACTTAGACACGCAGACTATGGATGCTTTGGCGGATGCATTAGATGAGTTCACAGGTGGAGTTGTGTTGGTGAGTCATGACTCGAGACTCATATCGCGCGTTTGTTCGAACGTGGAGAAGAGTCAGATTTGGGTTGTAGTAGATGGGAATATGACTATATACCCCGGTTCATTTAAAGAGTACAAAAAAGAGCTTCAAAGAGATATGGAAGCAGAGCTTGATGAGTGAAGTCTTTTTTGTTGTTGTTCGCTTTTAAGATAAAAACTCAGTTTCCTTCGTTATATATCTGCTTTAATTACATGACACCATTATAGATAGAGCATCCACATTGGTAAACCTTTGCAAGGGTGTCTTAGCTATATATGAATTTTATCTAAGTATATCTCTATTAAGTTTGTATTATTTTTTTGCCTCTACATTGGTGATCTCAAATGTGTTTTTTGTGTTGATTAATTTTGTAAATGATTTTATCTTTGCACAACAAGCTCATATTCGATTTTTTTGGTATCTACTTTGTTATTTTGTTTGTGATTTGATCTTTCCCCAACAATATAGTCGTTTCTTGTTCTTTACCGATGTGCCAAGCATGTGATTCTTGATAATTCAAGTGTTGCATACATTCATTTCTTCTTTTACAGTTTGTAGAGGACTATGAATTCAAAAAACATGTGATTTGCTCATTCAAGTTGCAGAGGACTTTACAAGACTTTGAACATAAGAACAAGCAAAAAAAAAAGCAAAGCTTTTGTGTGTGTATTTCATACAAACTGATTCATAATGTGCATACACAGTTGTAGTTACAAGAAAAAAGCTTTCTTTAAGTCTAATGAATGGGAAGAATAGTAGTTTATTTCCTGTTTGTGCTTGTAGTACCCTCTCCCTTTGTCTCATTGAATCATCAACAAAATTTTGCTTGAATTGTCTTAATTAAGGTCAGACTAAAGCGCACTATTGCAACCTTGACCATTACAAAAGTCTAAAATCACTTAATTTATCATTGCAAATATAAGAAACAAAGGTAAAACCAACACCAAACATACAAGTATAACCTAAAACAGATAATTTTACATTCCATAATATTGAGTCATTACTTTTATCTTGATTAGCAGAAGTTAGTACTAAGACATTAATCTGAACACGTCTTGTACACGTCCCTCTAAGTTTATTTCATACTAGATTTAAAAATGCTACAACATTAAAAAAAAATAAGAAAAAAAAAAATATTGATCTTACATATCCTTAACTAAAGAAAAAAAATCAAAATAATATAAAAAAGATATTTTAAATCATCTTGAATTTCTAATAAGAAATCAAATTTAACTAAATAATATAACCAAAATCTAAAAATACTACAACATAATTAAATTAAAATATTAAAAAAGAAAGAATAAACAAATATTGATAGTTATTAGATTTCTTTTTTTACATTAGGTTTAGAACTTTTACTTATAAATTTTTAATTCTTTTTAATATTTTAGTAAATTCAAAATTGACGCATGTCAACATCTTCTCGAGACAAGTAACACATGTCACAATCTTATTAAAATAAAAAAATATCTACATGATTGCAATGAGTTTATGACCAACCTAATAATATTTGAGAAATTGAAAGATTTGACATAATAAAAATAAAAATTGAAAATTATAAGCATGATGATATATGAGTCTTAGATAATTTAGAGATATAAAATATAAACTAAAAAACAATTTAAAATACTACAACATTAAAAAAAATTAAGAAAATAATAAATGTTAATCTTACATATCCTTAACTAAAGAAAAAAAATCAAAATAATATAAAATATATATTTTAAAATCATCATGAATTTATAATATAACCATAATCTAAAAATACTACAACATAATTAAATTAAAATATTAAAAAAGAAAGAATAAACAAATATTGATAGTTAGTAGATTTTCTTTTTACAATAGGGTTAGAACTTTTACTTGTTAATTTTTAATTCTTTTTAATGATTTAGTAAATTTAAAATTAATACATGTCAATATCTTATCGAGACAAGTAACACGTGTCACGATCTTATTAATGAGTAACTTTGACAGTACGCTTTTTCTAGTAAGATATCAAATTTAACTAAATAATATAACCAAAAACTAAAAATACTACAACATAATTAAATTAAAATATTTAAAAAGAAAGAATAAGCAAATATTAATAGTTAGCAGATTTTCTTTTTATAATAAGTTTAGAAATTTTACTTTTTAAATTTTAATTCATTTTAATGTTTTAGTAAATTATCAAAATTTACACTGACAAGTAACACATATCAAAGTTACTTGTCGAGTATCTTTAACATAAGATTTATTGGTCGATTGGAGTTTAGGCCCATATTTAGGCCCAATATAAATATATGGAAAGAAGAGACGGGCGATTCTATTTCTCTCGTTCTCTCTCTCTTTCTCTCTGCTTGCTTCCTCACGGACGCACCAGCTTCAATCGCTTTTCTCTGTAATCCATTCATCTACGCAATCTCTCTCTCTCTCTCACTCGGTAAAACTCCATCTTCTTACCTTTTAATATTTTGTGGTTTTAGATATTAGGAGAGATTGAAGTTTCCATTGATTTTTTTATCAGATTCGGATCGATTTCTCGTTCTCTGTTTTGGGATTCTGATTTTCTTAGAGTTGTGCTTAAAATTAATCCTTTTTTTTACTGCTAGTTTCATTCCTTCTTTCAATTACTGGGTTCTGTGGATTAGGTCTTTTTTGTCTATTTGTTTGGTGATAAATCCGAAACCCTTGATATTATTTTGTTGAAACGGCGCCCTAGTTATTTTAGACCAGATACGAGTTATTAGATGGTAAAGTATTGAAATTTTCTTTGAGAACGCATCAGGTTTTGTTTATATGAATCGATGTTTACTGGGTTTTAATAAAGTTTTGAGCTTTAGCTTTTTTTTTGTGACCATTGTCTAAGTAGAAAAACCCTAATTTCAGATCAGAACTTCCACCCCTGAGTTTGGGAGTTTTCCAATTAGGTTGCTAGATAATTTGATTACTCGTCAGCCCTTTTTTATATGATTTTCATAACTCATCAGCCCTATTCTTTTTTTTTTTTTTGATTTCTCAGATACAGATTTAAATGGGTAAGAAGAAGTCAGAAGAGAGTGCTGCTACTAGCACGAAGGTGAAACCAAGTGGGAAAGATGCTTCTAAAGATTCAAAAAAGGAGAAGTTATCAGTCTCGGCTATGCTTGCAGGCATGGATCAGAAAGATGATAAACCTAAGAAGGGCTCATCATCCAGAACCAAGGCTGCTCCTAAAGCTACTTCCTACACTGATGGCATAGATCTTCCTCCTTCTGATGAAGAAGACGAAGGGGATTCTGATGAGGAGCAGAGACTGAAGGATGAAAGGAGGAAGCAGAAGAGCGAACAAAGGCATCTTGATATTTCTGTTACTGATAAGGAACAAAAGAAACGAGAGATGAAAGAAAGATTAGCTCTCGAAGCTTTAGAGTTGGCAAAGAGGGAGGCCTTGAAGGATGATCATGATGCATTCACGGTTGTTATTGGAAGTAAGACCTCAGTGCTTGAAAGAGACGACACGGCAGATGCAAATGTTAAAGATATCACAATCGATTCTTTTTCTGTCTCTGCTCGAGGTAAAGAGCTTTTGAAGAATGCTTCTGTCAAGATATCACATGGTAAAAGGTATGGGTTGGTTGGGCCAAACGGTATGGGGAAGTCTACATTGTTAAAGCTTTTAGCGTGGAGGAAGATTCCAGTGCCGAAGAATATTGATGTTCTTCTTGTTGAGCAAGAGGTGGTAGGTGATGAAAACAGTGCTCTGAATGCAGTTGTTTCTGCCAATGAAGAGTTGGTTAAGCTACGGGAAGAGGTTGAAGCTCTGCAGAAGTCGTCTTCTGGAGCTGACGGAGAAAATGTTGATGGCGAGGATGATGACGATACTGGAGAAAAGCTTGCTGAATTGTATGATAGGCTGCAAATTTTGGGGTCAGATGCTGCTGAATCTCAGGCATCCAAAATTCTTGCGGGGTTAGGTTTCTCTAAAGATATGCAAGTGCGTCCAACTCAGTCCTTCAGTGGTGGCTGGAGGATGAGAATATCGTTAGCTAGAGCTCTGTTTGTGCAGCCTACTCTTTTGTTGTTGGATGAACCCACTAACCATCTTGACCTAAGAGCTGTTCTATGGTTAGAGGAATATTTGTGTCGCTGGAAGAAGACGCTAGTTGTTGTTTCACATGACCGGGACTTCCTCAACACAGTTTGCACAGATATAATACATCTCCATGACCTGGGTCTTCACTTCTATCGTGGTAGTTTTGATGCTTTTGAAAGCGGGTATGAGCAGCGTCGCAAGGAGGTGAATAAAAAATTTGATGTCTACGAGAAACAGATCAAGGCAGCTAAGAGGACTGGAAACCGAGCTCAACAGGAGAAGGTAAAGGACAGGGCCAAGTTTACTGCAGCAAAAGAAGCATCCAAGAGTAAGGGAAAGGGTAAGGCACAGGATGAAGAAGGCCCAGCAGCAGAAGCTCCAAGGAAATGGAGAGATTATAGTGTGGTGTTCCACTTCCCAGAACCAACCGAGCTCACTCCTCCTCTTCTGCAGTTAATTGAGGTTAGCTTCAGCTATCCCAACAGGCCAGATTTCAGGCTCTCGAATGTTGATGTAGGTATCGATATGGGGACAAGGGTTGCTATAGTTGGGCCTAACGGAGCAGGAAAGTCCACTCTATTGAATCTTCTTGCGGGAGATTTAGTTCCAACCGAGGGTGAAATGAGAAGAAGCCAGAAGCTGAGGATTGGAAGGTATTCACAGCATTTTATTGACCTGTTAACAATGGGGGAAACTCCGGTTCAGTATCTTCTTCGTCTTCATCCTGACCAAGAGGGGTTCAGCAAGCAAGAGGCAGTACGAGCGAAGCTAGGCAAGTTTGGGCTACCAAGTCACAATCACTTGTCTCCAATAGCGAAATTGTCTGGAGGACAAAAGGCTAGAGTTGTGTTCACTTCGATCTCAATGTCAAAGCCACACATATTACTTCTGGACGAGCCTACAAATCACTTAGACATGCAAAGTATAGATGCTTTGGCGGATGCACTAGATGAGTTCACAGGAGGAGTTGTGTTGGTGAGTCACGACTCGAGACTAATATCGCGTGTCTGTGCGGAAGAGGAGAATAGTCAAATCTGGGTTGTAGAAGACGGAACGGTGAATTTCTTCCCAGGTTCGTTTGACGAGTACAAAGAAGATCTCCAAAGAGAAATCAAAGCTGAGGTTGATGAGTGAAGTTTTGTTGTTGTTGGCTTCTAAGGTAACCATCTCAAACTCGTTTATGTTTTATAAGACACTCAAAAAAGTTTTGGACAATTTTATTTTTAGCCATTGTGTTCTTTCACTATATACATCGCCATCGGTCTCCCCATATTACATATCTGAGTGTAGTGTTATGTTTTGGGGAAGAAAACAGAAGACGTGTTTCATTCTTTTTCATCAGTGTGTTCTATTAGAGTCAATGGGTCATAATAAACATCAACGTTTCCTTTATTTTAGCTGTCTGAAATTTTGTTTAATTTCTCTCTTGTTTATTTTAGCCTCTCAATATTATCTCTCTTAAAACTGTTTTTAGTGTCTGTGGTGTGGTTGTTGATATTGGAGTTCATTGTCTTTGGGGCACATATTCGATTTTGGACTTCATTGTCTTTGGGGCACATATTCGATTTTGGACTGGAGAATATATGTGATTCATCTTTTGTTTCATTTCCTCTGTGGAAGTCTGGAACAATCACACACTTCTTTTTTCTGCAAACGTTTGTGATTAGAAGTTAGAACCGAGTGTCAACAACTTAGGCATGAGCCCCATGACCAAAATTAAACCGTAACCGTATTTCAGACCATAACCAGACTGTATCCTAACTGTAACCAAACCGTAACCGTATAAAATGGTTTAAAACCGTAACCGTTAACCGTAAATATATGGTTACATTATATTAACCATAACTGTTAATTAATCGTAACCATATTAAAATAGTTGGTTAATCGCATAGTTAAACTGTAATTTGTTAATCGTAACCGTTTCAAAAACATAATAAAATATACTAATAATTATTTATTTAATATGAATCATATGATATGAAGAAATATAAATACACTAAAAGTACATATTAATTATAAATAAGTAATATCAATAATATTACATCATCAAATAATATTAACCGTATCATATTATCAAATAACCGTAACCGTTTATAACTGTAATCGTTTCAATCAAAACCGTATTTAACTGTAACTGTTTATTAAATGATTATGGTTAAGGTTAAACAAAAATTCTAACTGTAACCGATAGTTAATTAACTGTAACATTGATAACCGTAACCGTGGTCATAAACAACTACAATCACACACAGTAGAAAAAAAAATAGAAGCGAGGCACAATCTACACTAATGGGCCTAAATATTAATTAGTCTTTATGAATGAGAGACGTCAAAAGTAAAGTCGATGATTAATGGTCAAAAGTCAACTAGTATTGTCTCTAGTTGAAGTCACATTATTATGGTATTTTTATTCAATTTAAATGAAAGAGAAAATGCATGCGATGATGATTATAAATCAAATTCATAAAAAAGGACTGGTTTCTTCTACAAGGATCAGAAGAAATCTTCAAAAATAAGAAAGAGGGTATGATCCTTAAAAATCATACCCTTATTATTACAAAAAAATAAAAATAATTAAAAAGTCTTTTTATTATTATTCATAAATTAATTAAGAAGCTATTTAAGGTTGGACAGCAGCAGCAGCAGCATCTCCACTGGTTTCTCCTTGAGTTTGCTTAGCACGATCATAACGAGACACCCATTTGGTTAACACATACTCAGCTCTCCTCCATGGTGGCATTGACAGCCCTTTCTTCTTCAGGCTCTTCTTTGCAGCATCAGACACAAATACCACAAGCTTCTTCAGCCTATCCACTTGTCCAACATAGACGTAAGGCAGTGTCTTGGATATCGACTTGTAAGTCATACTCCGTCGAGCTATTTCGAACTTGGACTGGAAGTCAATGTCGATCAAAACTCTTTGATCTCCAATCATAACATCCAAATACTCATATTCCCCTGTTTTACCACACAAATCAAGTGTTATTACCTTAACGATTTGCAACTTTGTCTTAAGAATGGATAAAATGAAGAAAACATACCAGCAGGCACAGGATACCATCTCGATTTCAATTTGTCCCAGCGAGATTTGCAAACTGCTGCATCATAGCCTAAAGCCACCAATTTATCAGCAACATCTCTCAACCTCGAGTCCTTACACTTAACTTCTTTCTCAACAAGCTCTGTTGCTTTAGTCTCCAGATCACTCTCGGCGACATTAGCACAAAGTAACAGACTCTACAAAAACATTGTCAAAAAAAAAAACTCTGTTTTAACATCAGATGTCAAAGATCAAACATGGGAAAGATATCATAAAATGAAATCATTCAAATACCTTGAGGCTTCGAAGGACACCGCTGGAAGAAGAAATCTCTTCGTCTTCGTCGGAGCTATCAGTGCCACTTCCACTAAAGCAGTTGCAGTGGTTACGACCAATGCAACGTGATTGTTTCTCACTGTCTGGATCCTCCATGTAGTTCTCAACCATCTTCCTCAAACAGACAGAGCCCGGTTCGAATTCTTCCGAGTTGCCTCTCGCAAGCGGTGAATCCACACCTGAGAAGCTCTTCAGACTGAACTGACGTTCAAAGAGTCGCTTCAGTCGAGATCTTGGCCCTTGTCTCATCGCAGGCGCCGGCTCTGCCTCCTTGGCTACACCGTTGACGTTGATAGGTCGGACTTTTGAACGGAAAGGCATTTTTTTTTTCTTGTTCTTTTCAAAATCGTTCAAAACGAAACCCTACGACGGAAAAAAATTATTACTCACCCTTACGTCCAAAAATGTCAGATAAATAAAAAGAGATCAATCGTTCTTCGCTTCCAACAAGAAAAAAAAAAGATGGAGGAGACACAAAACTCAAAAAGAAAAAATAAAAAATAATTAGTTGAGAAAATACAAATGTTTATGATTGATTCATTTAAAGGTTTCACGATGAAGGTTTGAGAGGCATAAAATTAGAGAAAGAAAACACAAACAAAATAAAGAGATAGAGGAGAAGAAAAAGGAAAAAGATCACTTGAATGGAGGGTTTATTTAGATACGGATTGAGACTCGACGACACGAAAACGTCCTGCTTTTAATGCCTTTTTTGATTTTGATTTTGATTTTGTTTTGGTTTTTTTTTTTTAATATATAAGGATGTGATTCACTATGTGGATGATGGATGATGCATAGGAGGTCAAAATCGTTTGTAAGGGGAAGAAGATGTTTTGCTAAATTCTTAGGGGAAGAAGAAAGCAATGTTTGATGCTTGTTATATAGGAAATGGGAAATAAAAGACCCTTATCTATTTACCATATTGGCAAATAAGCAAAAAGTTTGATGTAAACTTTGCTTTCTAAAGCAATTTAATGTGTCTGATGTTCATAGTGGAGATCATACCAGTTCCATCTGATGTTCCTGTTTGTTTTATTGATGGGTCTTGGCATGCGTCAGATTCACGAAGTGGACATGGTTGGATTGTGTCCTGTGGAGGGAGTTTGAGGCAATTAGGATTGAAGAGCTCGCGCAGAAGTCTTTCACCCCTTCATGCCGAATTGGAGACCCTTTTACGGGCAATGAAGTGCTTATTGGCGATTCCGTTGACAAGTATCCTCATTATGACAGATTGTTCAGACCTTCTTGCTATGACTTCAAACCCAGAGGCATGGCCTGCATTTGCGACAGAGCTGAAGGATTTTGTGTATTACAGGGACTTATTCTCTTCATTGATTATTAGATATATCCCTCGTAGTGATAATACCTCTGATCATCTTGCGAAATGTGCAAGAGGTCGTGGGTTTTGTTTTTCCCATGTGAGTTCTACGGTTCCTCACTGGCTTTCTCTAGAAGAGAGTTTTTAACCGTGAACTAGTAGATGGAGTTTAGACGACAAAAAAAAAAAAAAAAAAAAAAGCAATTTAATGTCCACACGGTAACATTACTATTCAATCTAAAGCAAAAAGTTTAATGTCAAGTTTACAGTTTTCAAATTTTCATGAGACACACACAACACAATCATATCTTCTTCTTTTTATTCAGAATTACTATTATTTAACATTGATATTAATAATTCTAGTCAAACAAATTACTCAGTAAGTTCTCTTATATCGTAAATGACAGACGTATTACCTAAAAACTAAACAAGAGAAAAGGTCACAATCTCAATGCATTTATGATGAAAATGAACATATATCACAAAGGCTATTACAAATCAACACGCGTCGATATTATCTTTTAAAATCATTAAAAAATTCAAAATAAATTTATTTGACTAAACAATTTATGCTAAGTTATAATTTATATGAAGTAATATATTTTTCTTTTACACTAAAATACTAATTTTATACATCAACATAAATGTTTTTGTCAAGAAAATTTGACTGAATTGTTGAGTCGCAGATACCAAAAATAAATAAATAAAAAAAAAGAAATAAAATGAATGATAAATCTCAAGCTATTTATGATGGAAACTAGTATAAATCACATAGAGCCCAACAACTAATTCATCACACAAAGAAAAAAGAAAAACTTAAAATTTCATCACAAGGCAAAATCATATAAAGGTATGTATAAATCTTCTCTTCCTAGATAGAGGCTTTTCTAACTCAGTTTTTAAAATAAAACGAGGATTTTAAAGTTTTATGAGAAACGGAGGGCTTTATAGCAAAAACGTTGAAACATTTTATGGCTCCAAAAGTAAAAAATTTAACCGGGAAAGCGTAGGTTCCCCCCCAAGATTTTAAAAAGATTTAAAAACTCCCACCAAACTTTTGATTTTAAAACTCCCATCCCATTCACTTTCAACCAGATTTCGTTTCTTTCGTCCTTTTTTTCTTCTTCTTCTTCTTTGCAATTCTCTCGTCGTCGTCGTCTCTCAGGTACTTTACTTCTCTCTCTTCCACAGATCTGTTTCTCACTCTCTTCAAGAAATTTTTGGGTGGGATTACCAATTCTGTTCTTCGATTTCGTCTTCTTTTTATGATTCTTTCGACAGATCTGGTAGATTTATTATGCGTAATACTCTTGTTTTGTGATTTTTTTTTTTTTTCTGAATTTTTTGGTTTGACTATGAATGGGGTCAGATCTAGAAGAAGAATAAGGAAACAGCGAGGATGGCAGGGAAAGGAGGAAAAGGACTCGTAGCTGCGAAGACGATGGCTGGTAACAAGGACAAAGACAAGGACAAGAAGAAACCCATCTCTCGCTCTGCTCGTGCTGGTATTCAGGTCTATTCCCTCTAACCCTAATTTTGACCTTCTTTGACTTTTTGATTCGATTCGTAATTTTGTCACTACGGTTCAGATCTTTAAAACTTCTAGGGTTTCTCAAATTTGTCTTGCTTTAGCTTAGTGTCATATGGTATGAGCAGTGAGCACAAAACCCATCATGATGTTGTTGTTGTTTTTTTGATAACATGTTCTCTGAAGCTAATTATGCACAAACACTGATGCTGTTTCTTTTGGTTTATTTCAGTTTCCAGTGGGTCGTATTCACAGGCAACTCAAGAACAGGGTTTCTGCACATGGGAGAGTTGGTGCCACCGCTGCTGTGTACACTGCTTCAATCCTTGAGTACCTGACTGCAGAGGTTCTTGAGTTGGCTGGAAACGCTAGCAAAGATCTGAAAGTGAAGAGGATTACTCCAAGGCATTTGCAGTTGGCTATCAGAGGAGATGAGGAGCTTGACACACTCATCAAAGGAACTATTGCTGGAGGAGGTGTGATCCCTCACATCCACAAGTCCCTCATCAACAAAACCAACAAAGAGTGATTTGTTTCTTCTTCAGTCACTAAGAGAGAGAGATATATTATTGTGATCTGCTAATTAGTAGCTTATGGTGTTTGTGTTTGTTTAGTCTTGGACTGCTTTTTCCTTATTTTTTTTCTCTTTTCTCTCTTCTTAGTTCTTTGACTAGTGTTGATCTCTTCTGGACATCCTCAGGTGTACATTAGTTAATTTGAACTTTTAGGTTTCTTTTCTTCAAGCAAATGCTGTCTTTGCATGCTCTTGTCATTTGCTTACTATGTTAAAAAAAAAAAAGTGAACTATTTCAGTGCTTAACAACTGCAGATATCATTTACTCGCATGCTCACTTAGGTATCTGGACTTAATAAGTACCACTTTAGTTATAAAAACTTGGTATCAAACATCATCAATCACATGTTGTTCCAAATTAGTGAAAGCTAGTGAAAACTTGGTTCCAAACATAAGTCAAAACTCAAAACCATTCAATTTCTAAACAGAGTTCATCATTCACTCACTCAGTAGTCAGTAGGTGCTTAGGCTTTGAGCACGTCAATTGCAAGCTTGAAGATGTCTTCCATTAGTGAAAGCTGGTGAACGATCTCTAGGTAATGTGGTTTCAAATGCCACAACGAATAATGCTACATCCTTCTTCCTTTCTACAGCGAGTTTGCTGACGTTATGTTGAAGTGCATAATCAGTCATCCACTCCTCTGTGTTCTTCATCTCATCCATCTCCTCATGCTTGAGTTCCACTGTTTCATTGCTCGGCTCTGCGGTGATTGGAAGGTAATTGGGTTCTCTTGGGTTGAATTCCCTCCAACTCTCAGTGCACTCTTCTGGGATGCAGGGTTTTCGCGCAAGGGTTAACAGAGTTTCCTCTGTTTTCGATACAAGTTCAATCCGCTCTTTCACTTTCTCTTCATCTACCTCCTTACAATCTTCAGATTTTTTGGAGTTCAGCTCCTCATCAAGAGCATTCCCTAGGATGATAATCATCATCGTACCAATGTTTTCATCACCTGATTCAATGCCTTCACCATTTCGTACGCTCACCATCTCTGTTCCGTTAGATTCTAAACCTTCAGCCTTTCCCAATTCCATGTCCTTATCCTCAGGCTCAAAATCGATTACTTGGATATCAACAACATCTCGAGTGCTTCCATTTTCTTTCTTCCCATCAACATAGATATCCACACAACCATCATCACCGCTCATCTTCACATTTGCATGGGACTTCATGGAACGTCTTCTTGCGGATATTAAGTTTTTAAGAGGTGGGAATTGGTCGTGAAGATGCGCGTTGAGTGAACAATACGTATAATGACAGACTTTCAAGTCATTAGGAGAAGCAAGCATCAGATCCTCTGTGAACTTTGAGTTTCTAAGAAACGAAGAACAAGTCGCTTGATCACAACAACGACCAATCCTACAACTTCTCTTAAAACTCAGAACCTTTTTCAAACTACTACTACTACTACTACTACTACTCTGTTTCTTAATTCCGGAGCTTGAAATATCAAGTTTCTTACCGGTCTGGCTCTTCTTGTCCGAACCAACTTGAACACCTTGTCGTCTCTGTCTCCTAGCCTCTGAACTACTCGTTCCCTTCATATAATTAGGTGACCAACTCTGTTTTTTATTTCCGGAGCACGAAATATCAAGTTTATTACCGCTCTGGCTATTCATGTCCGAACCAACTTGAACACCTTGGCTCTTTCTCTTAACCTCTGAACTAATCGTTCCCTTCATATAATTAGGTGACCCGCCTGTGACTTTAGCAACGATATGCTTCTCGGCCGGTGTCATTGGTTGAGGAAGCATACTAGGTCTACATCTCTTTATCATCTCCAGTCCAAGGCTCCTCTCTAACCGATCTTGAGCAGTCTTCCTTGATCTTTCCAAGGCAAACCTGTGAGATGCTCTCTTCTCTTCTATGTTTTTGAAGCTTTTTTTTCTTTCTTTTCTCCTAATACGTTTCCGGTTTTGGTCTATAAATTGAAAGATTTGCAATTTCATGCTTTTCCTTTATAGTCCACTTTCTGAATATTAATTATTGTTTCTAAATCAACATTTTTTTTCTTGTTCTCATATAATATAACGTCTCCGCTAAATGAGCATAATGTTTTTCTTTTTGTTTTCATAGAACTTTAATAGAAGCTAAACCAAACATAATCTGTTGTTATTTAAATCACTAGTTCAAATTAGAAAATACAATTCGGTGTTATTAAATATGATATTTGTAAATCATGATTCAGAGATTTTGAATTTTGGTGTTATTCAATTAAAAATATATATATACTTGATTACATTTGGTATTTACTGAAAACAAAAAAAAAAAAATCTTTGTATATTGAAGAATCACTTAAAATTAATGTTAATGAAGTTTATAGGTTAAAGTATCAGAAACAAAATTTTAGATATACACAAAAGTTTTAGGATCCGTGCACACACATAAAGTTTTATAAATGTTATCAAATATTTCCCTTAGAAAAAATAGATAAATGAAGTTTCTTAAATCATCGTACAACTCTCTCCTAAATAAACAGTAAAAGGGTTGGAGCCTAACAACAACGTCAGAGTTGGTGCATCTAAGGGAGATGGTCGGCCAAAGACGGGCTCATTGCTCACACACGTTCCTCTTTTTTTTTTTTTTCGCACTCACAATCCAAAAAAATTTCAAACTTTTAAAAATAATTCGTATTCAGTGACCTTTGTCGAGATTTCAATTTGAGTCTGTTATCACTAACCACATTCTTAAACAGCTCAAAGGATAAACAAACCTTTCGGTTTGGATCCGTACCAACAGAATGATAACTCTCGATGAAGTTGGAGAGTTCTTGTGATCTTTAAAGAAAATATCTTAAGATTAGGTAACTGTGGCGAAAGCATTTTGACAGTTGTAGATATGTCTTTTTCGCCACGCTTCAAACCTACAAATCTATCCAGAGAACAAGATTTAAAGTAAAATTAGAAGAGAGCTGTGATGCCCCAATGGTCTATACGAAATTTAAACCAGTGAGTAGGTAGGAAAACCAAACCTCCTTGAGGTTTTGATTATATTCTACATTTTTATTTTATCTAATTCCATTGGATTTTTTTTTTTAAATTGTATTATCTCACATAATTTATGTGTTTGCCTTGATCTTCTCGCTTGATCAATTAATTAGAGACGGTGCAATACAATGTTAAAAAGACAACTTAGAGGGCTGCTCGAGTGTGGAAAAACTAAATTACGAAACGATGTTGTAGAGCTGATCATCCTCGAGAGACTATCAGTGGAGTCTCTAGAGACTATCATCCTCCAAGTTTTTTCTCTGCAGTGTATTTAAGAAGGTCACGAGCAATGTATATGTGTATATGTTGATTTGAATTAACATAGAAATTTGCTAAACAGAAACAAACAAGTATGTTTTTTGCAATAATTCCAATTCAATTTGACTTTCTAAGTGATAAGTCATATTTAATTTTTAATTTTGTTTTTCGTTTGTTACTTAATATACTTAATAGCGATCGAGTACAATTACTTCATTTTCATGTGCCCTTAGTTTGGCCATTCCTTTTTTATTTGGCTTCCTGCAGGTTAAGCAGAGGAAGATGTCGTCAAGTTGGTGAGGTAGGTGGCTCGAGAAATTGAAATTAACACGTGATTAATATTTTACTCTTCAATTGTTTGTAAATGATGGTTAATTAGTGGACACGCAAATTCGTCTATTCGCGAACTAAACCACTAATTTTTTTTTTAAACGAAATACAAATTGTTGGTTTGATATATTTTTTTCTTTCATAAATATAATTAATTATTTATTTTTGACAATTTGCATTTATTGGGTTCGACCAAAGATTATTATTGGAATTTTGAATGGTTGCAACGACTAATGGGTTTTTGTTCCACCATGAACTCCAAACAATAACACAATGATCATCTATATATCGATTACCTATGGTTCCCAAAAATGTGACGACAATAATTTGACTTGACACGACTAGTAGTCTAGTACACAGCCACAACTAATAAAATAATATATACAAAACAAAAATATCAGTAATTCAGTTAATTAATAATAGCTCCAAAGAGAGCTATGTATGTCTCCACTAATATAATATATAACCTTATCTCTTTCATTATTGAATATAAAAAAGTACAATCAATAAAATTATTTGAACTCATATATATACATACACACACACTTAGTTCTGTGTTCCTTGAAGAGAAAATTATGGGATCCATGGCTCAGAAATCGGTTTTGATGTTATGCGGAGAGTTCATGGAAGCCTACGAGACCATAGTACCTCTCTATGTTCTTCAAGCGTTTGGCGTTAACGTCCACTGCGTTTCCCCTGGTCGCAAAACTGGCGACAAGTGCATCATGGCCGCTCATGATCTTCTCGGCCTCGAGGCATTTCTCTAATCCTTCACCTTTTCTTCATTTTGGTTTTGCCCTTCGAATCGCTCTTTGCTTGATTAGTAAAAAAGGGATACAAAAATATATTATGCAAATCTGTTCCCGAAAATATTACACTTGCTATTAGTAATTGGAATTTTTTTTTTTTTTTAAATCTTATCTTTTGTGGCAATCCCATAAGATCAATAACTTTCTGGTAAGATCTCCCACCAGATCGAGTAAGGGTATAGTAGACTACAAGTAATTCAAACTAGTACTTGAATCCTCACTACATTGGGTAAGAATCTGATCCGGCCATCCGGGTTTGGGGTATATATATTTAGGATACCTCTGATAATTGCATATTGAGTAAATATATTAAATAATATTTAGACGTTAAATTATCCAAATAGTGCATTATGAGAATTGGGTGGTCTTAACGCAAATTGCATGGCCTACTCAATAGTAAAATAGAAGAGTAAACAGTTTGTGTTTTTTACCCTGTGACAGATTTACACCGAGTTGGTGGTTGACCATCACACACTAAACGCGAATTTCGATGACGTCATCCCCGACCAATACGATGCCATCTACGTTCCCGGTGGACGTTTCACTGAACTTCTGAGCGCCGACGAGAAATGCGTGAGTCTTGTGGCTAGGTTCGCCGAACTCAAGAAGCTTATCTTCACGAGCTGCCACAGCCAGCTGTTCCTCGCGGCGGCGGGTCTGCTCACCGGTGGAATGAAGTGCACGGCGTTCGGAAGCATGAAGCCGTTGATCGAGCTCTCCGGCGGCGAGTGGTGGCAACAACCCGGAATCCAGACCCTTTTTGACATCACTGATTGTGTCAAGGACGGCAATTTCATGTCTACTATGGGGTGGCCTACTCTGGCTCACAGTCTCAGAGTTTTGCTCGAATCACTTGGCTCCAAGATTTCTAGCTCCAAGGAGAATCATCAGCCTTCTTTGCTTTTCTTGATTGGGGTAAGCTCTTAGACTTTTTAATGTTCTCTCTTTCATTTTTTTATTTTTTTTTACTTCAAAATAAATTATATGTGATATATCTTGGTATATATATGTAGGACTGTGTTGAAGACTACAGTATCAATGTACCATTTAAAGCGTTTCAAGCTTTAGGATGTAAAGTGGACGCAGTGACGCCAAACAAGAAGAGAGGTGAGAAATGTGCTACAATCGTTCACGACCTCGAGGAAGGACGGCAACTTCCTACCGAGAAGTTCGGCCACAACTTTTATGTGACCATTGGGTGGGATGATGTCTCCGTGGATGATTACGACTGCATTGTGGTACCCGGAGGAAGATCGCCAGAGCTGTTGGTGATGAACCCCAAGGCCGTCGAATTGGTCAGAAAGTTTGTTGAGAAAGACAAGTTTGTTGCGGCCATTGGAATGGGAAATTGGCTACTTGCCGCGACAGGTGCTCTTAAGGTACGTAATATAATTTCATGGCACCACTTTCCTTCGGCGAGATTAATTTTTTTTCCAATTATAACTAATCTAATTTCATTGTTGTATCATACTATTACATTGCACAGAAGAAAAGATGTGCAAGTAGTTATGGGACAAAGGTGGCTGTGAAGGTTGCTGGTGGTGAGATCGTGGAAACAGAACGGTGTGTGACTGACAACAAGCTAATCACAGCCGCAGAAACTTCCGATCTTCCTGCTTTTTTGTATGCGTTGTCGAGTGCACTTGGTCTTTCTGTTGCTTTCTAAATATGCCAATGGTGTTTTAACGCCTAATTAATGCCTAAAAATAAACATAAAGTTGTAACATAATGATGAGATGCACATCACTTTAATATGCATAATGCATGCAATTGACAATTTATGTTGTACCATGCTTGTATTTTCTAATTACTTCAATAAATCACTCCAAGATTATATACAAAGTTGATTAGCAAATAGCAAAACCTATCACCAAACAACAATTTTTTGCTACATAGTAAAATGTTAGTGGCTAATTAATTCTAAACAAACTAATTTTTGCTGTTATATATTCTAGTTTCACTAATGATATACTGTATGTCACTAAAATTCGTATTAGAAATAACAACATACTATAAAACAACAAATTGACGGATTAAATACGGAACTATTCATGGATCAAATGCTCAACAAGAATAAAATATAATGTTTTTTTGGTAGTTAAATTGTAGTGAAAAAAAAAAAATTACGTCACATTTTTTATAATTAATCACAGCATATATTTCCTTAATTTAAAAGTTATTGGAAATTAAATTACCGAATTAGTAATTTTGGTTACGGTTAAAAACTTTTGGCTCATTAAAAAAAAAGAAAGCGAAGGAGAATATTCCGTTCGTCGGCGGTCGTCTTTTCCCGCCCCCAAATCATACGATTAAAACCCTAGACTCTCGATTTCGTCACGATTTGCTTCAATCAACTTCACTACTCTGCTTCAATGGACTCTCACTCTTCCCATCTCAACGCGGCCAATCGTTCGCGCAGCTCTCAGACTCCTTCTCCTTCTCATTCGGCCTCCGCTTCAGTCTCTTCTTCTCTCCACAAACGCAAGCTCGCCGCAACCACGGCGGCGAATGCAGCCGCTTCTGAAGACCACGCTCCTCCTTCTACCTCTTTCCCTCCTTCCTCTTTCTCTGCCGATACTCGCGACGGTGCCTTGACTTCCAACGACGAACTCGAGAGCATCTCAGCTCGCGGCGTTGATACCGATTCAGACCCTGATGAGTCAGAGGATATCGTCGTGGACGATGATGAGGATGAATTTGTTCCCGATCAGGATCAGGACTCTTCCATGCGCACTTTCACGGCTGCTCGACTCGATTCCAATTCAGGAGTCAATGGTGGTTCGAGTCGCAACACTAAGCTGAAGACGGAGAGCTCCATTGTGAAGCTTGAGAGCTCTGATGTCGGAAAAGATGGTGGATCATCTGTGGTTGGGACTGGTGTGAGTGGAACCGTTGGAGGAAGCTCAATCTCAGGGCTTGTGCCCAAGGATGAGTCTGTTAAGGTACTGGCTGAGAATTTTCAGACTAGCGGGGCTTACATTGCGAGAGAAGAGGCTTTGAAGAGAGAGGTAGCTTATCACTGGATCATATCTATGCCAATTAATTAATTAGAGAATCACCATTGACACAAACTTGGTGATATCTTTCTTGTAGGAGCAAGCAGGACGACTCAAATTTGTTTGTTACTCAAACGATTGCATTGATGAGCATATGATGTGGTAAATTCCTAACCTCAATCGTTTCTCCTGTCAGAGAATTCTCAGCTTCTGAATCAGCTCTGAGTTTTTTGTTGTTTCTGAATAATTTGTTGAATGTTTTTCAGCTTGGTTGGGTTAAAGAACATCTTTGCAAGACAGTTGCCTAATATGCCCAAGGAGTACATTGTTCGTCTTCTGATGGACAGGTAAACATGCTAAACTAGAGTGAAATACCTAATGGTAAATTCTATATCAAACAATGGCTAATGGTAAGCATTCTAATATCTGTAACTTATGTTATTTTCTCAGGAAACATAAGTCTGTTATGGTTCTACGAGGAACTCTAGTTGTAGGTGGTATCACGTATCGTCCGTATCACAGGTAAGGTCTATTTCGCTAACTTGTCCCGGCTTTTTTACCCCAATGATATTCTACTTTTATTAACTTTCTTCAAAATGTATTGTTATACGCTTATACATCTAGTTTTTTTGCTCTTTACTTAAGACTGAAAGAAGGTAGTATAATGACTTGGTATCTTATATTATCATCAAGCACAGGTTTCTTATCAAATAAAATAATGTGTTAGTCTGATGTCATATATCTTGACATGCTTATTAACTCCACCTTTTTCCTGGGATCCAGTCAGAAGTTTGGGGAAATAGCATTTTGTGCAATCACAGCAGATGAACAAGTAAAAGGTTACGGTACCAGATTAATGAACCACTTGAAACAACATGCACGTGATGTTGATGGATTGACGCATTTTCTTACTTATGCGGACAACAATGCTGTTGGTTATTTTGTCAAGCAGGTTGGTGTGTTTCGCTGATTGTGCAGTTTTTTGCTCTATATTTAATCTGACAACAAATTTCAACCAACTGTTAGTACATATCAGTAAAGGAATTGAACTGTATTTTGCATTCCATGTTTTTATATATGCTATTGTAGCATTAAGCGTAAAAGTTGCCTGAATCGAGCCTGGATATGCCTCAATGTTTCACTTCAAAAAGTTCTGTTTCTACACTTACCAAATCTACTTTCTGGGATACTAACTGTAATTTTGATATTTTTATAGTCGTTGTATTAAGCTTATCTGTTATGTCTATTATCTTGTGCAGGGTTTTACTAAAGAGATTTACTTGGAGAAAGATGTATGGCATGGGTATGAAAACTATGCTCTTAAGTTCAAACTGCTCATTACCGTACTTAACTTGTGTGCTTTATATGTTTGTTGTCTGACTGAAATATTTGTGGGCTCAATCAAGCTCACAAACCTGAGTAAAAGCATTATATTTCCTAGCTGATCATATGCTACTAGAGAGATTTCCCAAATTTGGCTTATTATTCTCTTCTACACTCCCGCAAATAAAAAAAGCTTGGTATTTTTCCTAGGTTCATTAAAGATTATGATGGTGGCCTCCTAATGGAATGCAAAATTGATCCAAAGCTTCCATATACGGATCTGTCAAGCATGATACGCCAGCAACGAAAGGTAAGCCATTGAAATTATATTGTATATGGTAAAAAAAAAAATTCATGGGCCTTCAGGTTCAGCTATACCCAAAGTATCTGTAAATTTATACTCGAACTTTGTGGCTGATTCTGAAAGAATTCAAAAATAGAAGAAATACAACTCTAGGACTTGATTATTGACAGTTCCTCTTCTCTCTCGAGGAGAAATTAAGTAATGAAAGTTCCTGTCTTCCTCTATGAGACCAAGAATCAAGCTACCCTCCCAAAAGCTATCTGCTTAATCTTTATAGACTAAGAAAGCATGGCAACCTACCACTAAAAAAACCCACACAGCTTAAAAGTAATTACTAAACAACTAAACATTGGTTACATTACTGTCTAATTACTTTATAAAGACCTTTGGTGATTGGACCCTCGCGACCATTAAACGTATCAGATTCTGATCCCGTTGTACTTTTATTTTATCAGGCAATTGATGAAAGGATAAGAGAGTTATCAAACTGTCAGAATGTGTATCCAAAAATCGAGTTTCTAAAGGTAAGCATCAATGGTTTCGTGTGAATTTAATTACTATGCATGTCAGGGTGAAAACCCCATGTTTCCAGTAGATTTAATAACTAAGATGATTTTTGCAGAATGAAGCTGGAATTCCTAGAAAGATTATCAAAGTTGAGGAAATACGTGGCTTAAGTAAGTCATTATTCTACTCCCTGGTGTTAGTGCAGTTTGTTACTCAAAAAATAGATTTATCTCCCTCGAACATGTTCTAGTCATCTGAAAATTAAGCTTGTGCTAGTGGCTCCATGAGATCAAGTTAATATGCATGTGCTAAGATACTTGCATTGGTTAGCTAGCCTAGGGTTTTTCTGTAATACTTAGAGTGGCTTTAAACAAATCGATTCATCTCCCTTTAATTTTGTATAGTAAGAGCAGTTCCTTAATTGGCGTGTAAAAATGCAGGCTTTTTTTTTTTTTTTTAATCTGTAATAGTTTTGTCATGTTGTGTAATTATAGTTTGATTAATTCGGGAAGTATGGTAACATTATTGCAGGGGAAGCTGGTTGGACCCCAGATCAGTGGGGGCACACTCGTTTCAAATTATTCAACTGTTCTGCAGATATGGTGACAAATCAAAAACAGTTGAATGCACTTATGCGCGCACTTTTGAAGGTTGTGATAAGTTTCTACTTTCTTTCAGTGCATTGTTATTAAAATTATGATGCCCTCTTACATATTATGTTACTCTAGTTTGACAAGCTGTAGTTAATTGCAACAGACAATGCAAGACCATGCTGATGCTTGGCCTTTCAAAGAACCAGTTGATTCTCGCGATGTCCCTGATTACTATGACATCATTAAAGATCCCATTGGTAAGAAGATATATATATAGTTAATATATCCATATTCGCTATTTAGTATCCAGAATTTGTCCTCTTTAAGTAAAATGTATGAACACAGATCTGAAGGTAATTGCAAAGAGGGTAGAGTCGGAACAGTATTACGTGACACTCGATATGTTTGTTGCTGATGCGAGACGGATGTTTAACAATTGTAGAACTTACAACTCCCCTGATACCATTTATTACAAATGTGCAACCAGGTAAGACGTCTTTTCTTCCATCTCATCTCATCTCTTTTCTTGTTCGGGTAATAAAGATGTGTGATTATAGTTTTTTTTTTTTTTTTTTTTTTTTTTTTTTTTTTTTTTTTTTTGTCTTAAAAAGGTTGGAGACACACTTCCATAGCAAAGTACAAGCAGGTCTCCAGTCAGGTGCTAAATCTCAATAGAAGGTGGCAAAGTGAAAAAACAATTTCAAGTGAAAGGTGGATAATTGTATTGGCCAAGTGAAAAGAACAAATTCAAGTATATTGTTAAGTCCATGTATGATGTATATTAATTTGCATACGACTCTTTTAGGAATACAAATCTTCTCGCAAAGTTTCTTTTCATACTTCCAATCATTTGTCCTTTTTCTCTCCTTATCCACATATGATATCACAATTTGTTGCCTACCTAACATAATCAATCGTAGAATTCCATAATAAACCAGAGCTTTAATCAAAAACAACAATCCTATGTGGTTTACTTAATTCTACACTATAGTTCACACTGAATTTGTCCAAATCTAACATAAACTTTGCCAAAAATTGTGGCTTGCTAACTTTTGTTAAATTAAGGTCTACAACTCTGACATTTTCAACTTCGATTGCGTTAGAGACGATAGCGTTTTTACTACGGAACACAGGTGTGTATTCCTCCATTTATGTCCAATCATATGTAATATATTAAGAGTTTACACAGAATCATACAACAAGAAACATAAAATACAGACAAGAGTTATCTCAAAATCACAAAACCAATGACTCTTGTTATGGCTAATGCTTGTGATTCCAATGGGGTAGGGTTTCATACAGATTAGAATCAGGAGCAAATGGATTCTGCATGCCTTCACGATTTACCTGTTCCGGCAAGAAATTCGCCGTCTCTACTCTCTGATTTGGTGCTAAACCGGCATTGGTGGTGGTGCTTGGGACTGCTGATTTCAAAATGTGGTTAGAGTTTGGCGGGATTCTAGAGGGAGCGCTCGGAGTGTTGTTGAATGGTATCCCCATGTTTGGTCTTGCCCAATGCAAAGGGTTCACTCCCGTCACTCTTTTCACAGTTTCCTCTGCCATCTTAACCTGCACAAGTATTTATTGATGCGATACGATAAACTCAGTTAATAAATAAGAAGATTAGAGCATAATCTCGGGTGTTGTAAAATCTTAAAACTCTGGAGTACCACAACAAGAGTGGAACCTATATACCTTTGTTCTCAAAGTTTCGATATCAGCTCTTAAGATTCTGTTGTCAACAGCAGCTGCATCATACTTATGATTCATGTCACTGAGACGAGTAAGTAAAGTTGAATGCTCAGCTCTTAATTGGCCTACCTAGAAATGATAAAAACTTTTCCTATAAATTCCTGGAAGACAGCTGAAAACAAGAAAGAATCGAGAAATGTATAATGAACAACTAATTAAAGAAGGAACCTGTGTATCAAATTCATTCATTTGTTCTTGCTTTCTTCTCCTGGAGCGCCTAGCGGATTCTCGGTTTGAGAGCATCCTGTGTAATTACAAAATAATGAATCCTGGAGCCTGATTTGGTCTAAATGACTATTTCAGTTCTTGGTTTCTCTTTAAAGATAGCAGAAAATCTCAGCTGCAAACTGTTCCCACAAAACGTTCGAAGTCAAAAGTATATCTTAAGATTACAAAGATCAAGATCTGTACCTCCTAGCACGCTTCACATCAGTAGGATCTCCATTATCAGCATCTCCATCAAGATCATCGTCATCAGAATCATCTCGTGATGAAATACTGGTAGTTTGTCTGGCTGGAACATCTGGTTTCTTGTGCGTGCTTGTTGATGAAGAAAATTTAACAGATGAAGCACCAGGTGAGGTTTGTGCCACAGTGGAGCCTAGAACAGTGAAAAAAACACAATCCCATTATCAACCAACCGAAGAAAAACTCGTATCAAAGGTATATATCGCAAGTGAGTAATAAAGGAAGCTATTTAGTAGAATGCACTATGAAGTATGAGTGTCATAAGATAAGCATTCTCATCTAAACGCATACAAAAGCAGGAATCAATTTTGAGAGTCAAAAAAACAAAACAAAGCAACGATACGTAACCTTGAGCTTGCTTTTGATTGCTAGCTGAAGCACTCGAATCTTCCGGTTTCACAGTTCCGACCTACAAAAAAACAAATGAAATCAAATCAACACTGAACACATATAAGAAGAAATGGATCTAAGAGACGTACACGAAGAGCAACAGCAGCACAAGCAAGCTCGAGCTTGCTCTTAAGAATCGCGTGATACTGATTAGGATCAACACCACCACCAGCTGAAGAATCCAACGGATCAGACGAAGGAGCACGATTCCGATTCCCTTGATCATCCGAATGAAGGCGATGATGACTCTGCGGTTTCTGAATCTCGACAACGTCTTCGGTTTCGTCAACGGTTTCTTCCACTCTCGAAAGAGATTGAACCGGTGGAAGTGATCTCTCGGTTGCGTTTGTCGTGGCGCTCGAATCGGAACCGGACAACTCATTGAGAAGCCTGTGGAACGCCCACTCCGATTGGCTTCGAGTCATCCCGTCCGCCATGTTATGCGACGGTGCCGGAGCCGGGGCCGATCCCGGTGACGGCGCCGGAGGGGGAACAGGCCAGAAGGATTCGGTCAAATCATCGACAGAGAAGACGATGTGCATCGCTTACCCAATCGCCTCAGATTCCTTAATTTTTCTCTCTCTCTCTCTTTTAGTTTTTTTTTTTTGTCTTTTTTTCTCTCTTCTCTCTCTGTGTTGTCTTACGTGGAGCCGCTATTATTGATTAGAATACTTGACACGTTTCTGTATTGTATTGGATTAGTACTAACATATCTTTGACTGTTAATTTAAAATGGCAAAAAATAAAAAATAAAAAGGTATTCGTCAGAGAAGGTAAAAGTATTTTAACTTTTACTTATATGGTCTGACCAAGCAGTGGACGAGGATGAATTAAGATATTCACGACACACGATGCACTAGTTAAGCTTTTTAACCTAAGCAATGGACAAGGATGAGTTCATATGGGATATAGATAGAGAAGCAAATCTGCAAATGTGATATCATTTTATGGACAAGGATGAGTTCATATGGGATTTTTTCTACATTTATTTACGTTTGACTGTTTTACACTGCACAGAATTACCGTAGACAAAAAAAAAAAAATAGGAGGATGGGAAATGGTACAAGAGAAGACTAGTAGTTACAACTAGGCATGACCAACATCAAACCGTAACCGTATTTTGGACCGTAACCGGACTGTATCCAAACTGTAACCAGACCGTAACCATATAAAATGGTTAAAAACCGTAACCATTAACCGTAAATATGTGTTTAAATTATATTAACCATAACCGTTAATTAACCGTAACCGTATCAAAACTGTTTGGTTAACCGCATAGTTAAATCGTAATTTGTTAACCGTAACCGTTTTAAAAATGTAATAAAAAATACTAATAATTATTTATTTAATATGAATTATATGATATATAGAAATATGAGTACACTAAAAGAACATATTAACTGTAAATAAATAATATCAATTATATTATATCATCAAATAATATTAACTGTAGCATATTATCAAATAACCGTAACCGTATATAACCGTAACCGTTTCAACCGGAACCGTATTTAATTGTAACCGTTTAACTGTTTAATAAACGGTTATAGTTAAAGTTAAACAAAAATTTTAACCGTAACCGTGGTCATGCCTAGTTACAACAAGATATTCACGACACACTCGTAAGATTGGAGAAAGTGGGAGCCAAAAGAGGTTACACAAGAAGACTCTATGTCATCTCTAAGTCAAGCTAATAGGTAAAACAAGGTACTAGTTCTTCCTTGGAAATCCTGAGTAACTTGGTTATAATAATTCTCTTGAGTAAACATTGTGAATATTGGAATCTGTGTACTTTCTATACTAGCATAGTTCAATTAGCCGACAAAAAAGCATAGTTCAATTATCCTTCCTGATGCATCATGCATATGCCAAAGAAATTCTTATGAAGCTGATTAAAAAAAATGATGACCAATCCAATCTTATACATAGAGTACCACGTTTATGCAAATACGACTATTTGACAAAAGCAACAATATATATGAATTACTCACGCTTTAACAAACTCTTGGATCAGTCAATGCCATCCAATCCCTAGATACCATGGTGCTTCTTGAAGCTCGCTTTATATATCTCTGCAACAGACCTAGCAGTTTTAGCAACACCAGTTTTGATCTCGGATATCTTCGAATCCATGTACTCTTTATGTTTAGATACCCTATCAATAAGTGTAAAGAGTTGTGCAGCACATGCTTGGACTTCCTCTTCAGCCTTCTTCTCTGCTTCTTGCAAACTAAGCTCTGAAGCTTTCAAATACTCTGCAGCTTCTTTGTCCACCACTTCCAGATTCAAAGCCTCCGTTTTCACAATCTCTACCATTGTTTTTGCCTCCATGTCACATTTAGTGGTGAACTCTTGAGTTTCCTTCTCCACCAACCTCATCCTCTCTTCGAGTTCATTGATCTGCAGCTGAATTGACCCAAGAAGACTCTTTTTGGATTCGATCTTCGAAGCCATTTCAGACATCTGGTGTTGTAACGTGATCAATTCCTCCACCTTCTCCGCCGAGCTTCCTTTGATCCCATCGTACAACGAACACAGAGCTGGCTTCACAACAGATTTATAATCCACACCCATCACGTCAGCAGGTGTTTCCCCTCTCTCGTTCACAACAAACTGAATATCATCAAGCTTCAGTCTCCTAAGAGCTTGGTTACAATCAATGGCAAGTGTCTGAATCTGATGAAACTGATTCCTCATCTGTGAATTGAGTTCCCAAGCTTTATGATCCCAACCATCTCTAACAACTTCAGCCTCTGCAACATATCTCTCCACAGCTTGTAACTCTCTTCTCATCCTCTCAACATCTCTGGCGCTAAAGTTCTGAAGCTCAACAGACTTCTTCAGCTCTTTATTCTCTTGAGAGATTCGCTCTCTCTCTTCTTCCTTAGCTTTGAGCTCCTTATCCTTCTCCTCCACAGCTTTCTCCACCGCTTGGGTCCTATCAGTATACTCCACAACGATCGTTCGAAACTTATTCACATCTTTCTCAAGATCGGCTACAACTCTCTCCAGAGACTCTTTCTTCGACGGACCTCTCCTCAACGACTCAAGTTTCGCCTCTAATTCACCTTTGATATCGTCACAACCAGAGATCATTTCAACTATATTAGTCTTCTCCGCCTCCAATTTCCCCGAAAACTCATCATCTAAAGCATTCTCCAAATCATCCTCGCCGCGAATGTAGTGAAGATAGGTTTGATTCGCGTAGACACTCATGGAGTTAGCTTCGAGGACGGAGGTGGGATTTGATAGTCGATGTTGACGGCAACAAGCGTGCTCGACCAACCAGAAAACAACGGCGAGAATAGTAGGCTAATTGTGAGGCGTGTTGGGAGCTTTGAGGCTAGATTTAGTGATCTTATGAGGACAGTTATGAGATCTGAGGAAGAAGATGATATCCTCATCCCACTTGTTGGAATCGCAAGGGTAATCTAAGGCGGAGAGTAAGAATTTTAGGGTTTCGGTGATATCTTTGACAGAAGGAACAAGATTACCGCGGATAACGATCGGGAAGCATTGAGAAGAGAGGAAGGCGTTGATGACTCGAATCATTGAAGACTGATGAGATCTGTCATCGTTGCCTCGGCCGCCTAAACCGACCGATGAAGGACGGCTGCTAGCGAAACTGGCGTCGGAGTCTCTTGAGTTGAAGTGTTGACGATGTTGCTCGATCGACGGTGGTGGTGGCGGCGGCGCTCCGCCGAAACCCACCGTCTTTCTTCTCTTTACCGCCGCCGCTTCTCCGCCTCTCATCTCTTTTTTGCTTTTTTTTTTTTTTTTTGTTCAGAGAATCGATACTGACACTTAGGCCATCTTCATTGGGAGAACTGATTGGATGTTCTTAACCTTATTAAAATTGAGAATATAGGAAATAGTCATTAACAACATATGGTTGATTCTTGATATAGAACTGATTTTGGACCAGTTTTTGGGTGACGTGGTAACTCGTGAATGGATACAATTTTTTGCAAAAGAGAAAACATTTATTTGTTTGGAGGAAGTTTTGTTTGTTTTTTTATTTATATTTTAATGTTTTTTGTTTTATAAAAATTTGGTATTGTATTTTGAATTTTAGTATAAGTTTTGTAAGTTTGCAATTTAAATATTATTTTTTGAAGTTTTTAAAATAGTAATATGTTTGTTTGTTTATTTATTTATATCTTTAATGTTTTTTGTTTCATAAAAATTTGGTATTGTATTTTGAATTTTAGTATCAGTTTAGGGGGAGGTATTGTTTAGGATTTAGAAAGAATTTTAATGACTTTAAAAGTTATGTAAAATATGTTGTTATTCAATCAAGACTTTTAAAAACTCTTTAAAAATTTGGTGTTATTGGTTGTGGATTTGTAAAAAGTTATCTAAAATCTTGATAAATCTAGTGTTATTGGATTAAGAGTTTTATAAAGTCATTAAAAGTTTTATGTTATTCAAGTAAAACAAAAGAATCTTGGATTGTTAATGAATTCAAATTTTATGTTATTGGTTTAGGATTTTATATCATTTCCTTCATAACAAAAGTCATGAAAACTCTTTCATCAAATAGAAAGATTTTACAAGATTAGAAAAAACAAATCATCAAGATTTTAAAAAACTTCCTAAACAATCTCTTAGAATCCTTCATTTTTAATTTTCAATTTTCTATGATTCTAACAATCAGCAAGAACATAAAGTCATTAAAATTCTTTCTAAATCCTAAACCAATACCTCCCCCTTAGTAAGTTTGCAATTTAAATGTTATTTTTTAAAGTTTTAAAAATTATAATATGTTTTAGATTATTATATTATTAAATCTTATGATCTTAAACATTGTAATATGTTCTCTCCTTCAACAAAAGATCTAAACTAATGATCTTACGTTATGTTAATAATATTTTTACTCTAAAAACACCCAAATCAGTTATCCTAATGCAGATTCCCTTAGGGCTACGGACACTTGTGAACAAATCGATAAAGAGAAGAATATTTTCTTATTGATTCATCAAACACATTTACATGTTTATATGGAGAGGAGAGAATATCTACTTTCCTAAACAGATACAATCATATAATTACAATCAATTTATATTGAATAGAATAATGATATGGGATAATATCTCATTAATATATGAGATCATATCCCATTAACTAGGGACTGGGTCGTAAAATAATCAAATCTATAGCACCGTCCAGCGGGATTCAAAAAAATTCGAATTCTGGGAAACCTAATTTTGGGGAACCTAGTTTTTCAGGTTTACTCGAACCGGAATACCAAACCGGGTCGCAAGTTTATCTATTTAACCAAAATTGAAAATACTCATGAGTCAATGGTAGCGTATTTATTATTCTGTGTGGGTAATGTAGAAATTTTGAAACCGAGCACTGGTTTGTGGCTTGAGTCATACAGTAACTTAATCATACTTGAAATGTATGAAAGTAGATTGACAAATTGATTTATATAATCAGGAAAAACAAAAACAAAATCTTAAGATGTTGTCTGCAAATGGTGTTTTTGTCTTTTCAAAGAAGAGCAGATTTGAGAGACTTGGTGAGCTTCTGAAGCTCCTTAAGTCCTTCCGTTGGCGAATTTGCGTCCCCCAGTAGCTTCACCATTGCACTGCCTACGATCACTCCATCAGCTCCCCATTCAACTATCTGTTCACACAACAAAACCAATCATCAAAAAAGCAATAAATAATGAAGACAACATAAGAGAGGCCTTAGGAATCTTGTTAAGGTTTAGAGGACCTGTTTCACATGCTCAGGCTTTGATATTCCAAAACCAACAGCCACTGGCTTGTCTGTGGCCTGCATTGAATTACAAATGGCTAAACAACTTGAGCATTTCTACATCAATACAAGATAACTGAGAAACAATAGAAAAAAATACTGTTATTAGACCTCTTTGATATCCTTCAAGAGCGACTGAACCTTTCCGCTTACAGATGCTCGTGCACCAGTCACTCCAATTGAGCTCACCTGTTAAATTCAATAACAAGGGGCAATACATTCTCAGATTAAGAAAACACATGTGAACGTCTGCAAAGAGAAATATACACAGAGAGGGATCTTACTAGGTAAATAAATCCTTCTGATGCGTCAACAATTCGCTTCATTCGCTCTGTTGGCGTGGTTGGTGTAGTGAGTAAGACCTTGATTACAAACATTGAGCAAAGTTATGTTTTACTAAAAAGGCAAAGATACAGAAAGCCGAATAACAACATAGATAGAGGTAGATCCAGCAAAACACATGTATAGTCTCAGTGCCTACACTAAGCAATACTTCTACTGTTTCTGTCGAAGGAGTCTGGGAAATAGAATTTTCACAGACAAATGATAAGAAAAACACATGAGTCGCATATGCTTACCAGTTCAATGTCGTTGTTGAGGGCTTCTTTCCTCAGCATCTCAGTTTCCTCAAGAGGAACATCGGGAACCACAAGTCCCTGTACACCAACAGCTCGGATGCTGGACATGAACTTCCCCAATCCACGTTTAAGAATTGGGTTGTAATACGTGAACAACGAAATTGGACAAGATATTTGCGGAACAACCTGCACCAAGTCCAATAGTAAGATTACATATACACAATGGGATGACATATGACAGGGGACACAAAACCCATCTTTTTGCTTCAGAAACTAAAACTCACCTTGTCTAACATCTCAAGGATGTTATCAAGGTTAGTTCCCTTCTCCAACGACCTTGTTGCTGCAGCCTAATTGAATAGATAACAAAGGGAAATATAATCAAACAAAACTGAAAATTGCAGGCAATGGAAGCATACATAAAGTTTGCATTTCGATTGTTAGATTTTAAAACCTGAATAACAGGTCCATCAGCTAAAGGATCAGAGTAAGGAACACCCAATTCAATTATGTCAGAGCCACAAGCGTCAAGAACTTTCAATGCTTCAGCAGTAGTAGAGAGATCTGGATCACCAGCTGTGATGTACGGTATGAATGCTACCTTCACACATAAAAAAAAGTTATACAAAATCATAAATCAATAAACCACATATCCCCAACGAAGTGTTACAAGTCTATTATATCAGTATGACCTAGTTAGCTCAATGCTACTCACTCTGACAAAGTATTCATAAGCAACACATATGCGTACTAGTTTGGTTTTTGTGATTCAAGTTCGTGAGATAAACAAATTGGTTAACGATTCCAAAACCTTATCATATCCAAATCTAGTTGAAAGAAAATGAAAAGAGTGAGAGACTTTTTTACTTACTTTGCCTTGTTTTTTGAGCTGTGTGAAAGTATCAGCGAGACCGAGGGTAGGAGAAGAGGTGGAGAGAGAAGCCATGGGAGTCAATCTCTTGAAAGAAAGAGATGAATCAGGAGAAGAAGAAGAAGAAGAAGAATGGCGGAATCCGAATTGGGTTTTTGGGGATTGGAGGAAGAAGACGCCGGATTTGAAAGCAATCGCCATTGGAAGAGAGCTTGTGGATTCTTCAAATTGGGTTTGGTTGAAGAAGTGAGGATTTAACTTATTATATAAACTCTCTCTTGACCCACGATTCGTTTGGGATTAATACGGCAGAAAGTGTTAGGTGAAAGCCACCAGCCAAAGAGTGTGTCAAAGCGCCGTCACTTGCATTTTGGAGCCTATTTTGACTTGGTGATTTTTGTTCTTCCGTTTTTGGTTTATTTAAATCATTTTCCATTTTATACGACATGTGATTTTATTATTCTTAAAACTTGACTAAAATTATTCTCTTTTGAACAGTGAATTTGAACTTTCATCTTTTTTTTCATACATAATACCAGATTATAAATTTAACTTTTAAGATAAACAATTTTGTTAGTTCAACCGCTACCATCCGCAATTACAAACGTTTGTTAGAATAAGCGTTTGAAATCGCTCTAACAGGTAGATATGAGTGTAGTATCATCTTTGCCAATCACATCCATGCGCAAACATAACATTTACATATAAACATAATAACCAATCAACACCTTGTTCGACTCGTATTTTATATGTAAAAATACATGTATATACTTAAAATACCATACATATATAGTGAATTACTTTTATAACAAATCGTATACTAAAAAAAGGAAAAAACATTATTAATATATAAAGAAAATAAATAAATAAACAATACAGTATGTTATTATACAGTTTATTCCAAGTAATTGGAGAACAAAGATAAAGCATGTGAAGTTTGACAAGTGAGAAACAACAGACGTGATCCAACATAATCAAATGTACATAGAGTACAGTAAAAATGGAGATGGTAAATTTAAAATGTGATGAGTCAAATAGAGAGGATCATTACTGTATAATGGTACACACTTCTCTCTCCAACTTCCTTCTCTTCCCTGTATAAATTTCATCATCTCTTGTCTGCAATATATATAAAAAAATTACTTTCAGTTACAAATCTTTCATACTATCTTAATTCTCTCTGGAAAAAAAAAACTAAAAATTATAATCAAAAATCACCTCTTGGTATAATGAAGGTAAAGCCTGAATCCTCTTTGACGCATCAGCCAAGCGTTTCCGTGGCATATGGTTTTCATTAGCCGCATGGTTCTCAGAAACCTATCACAAATCAGGTGACCCCTCTTAAGATTCAAATCTTTCACAAACTGAGTGTGCTTTACTTCGCATTAAAATGAATCACAAAGAGTTTTTTGGTCATAATTTGTATAGAACCAAGACAGTAAACCAGATTAGATTGTCCACCTCCTACACATCACACAATGTGTCCAAGGGATTACCTGCTTTCTGATAGCTCCTGTCAGTAGGTCCTGGCATCCTGATGCATATACAAGTTCTAATTTTGGACACTGGAGCACCAAACTCTCCGGCTGCAAATTGCTGCATAAGTTCAAATTCAAGTCCTTGAGCTCTGGGCAGTTTAGGAACAAAGCCTGCATTAAAAGGTTGGAACTATGAGAAGATGGGATTAGGTAATAACTTGTTATGAGAGCATTGGTGAAGAATCTCACGTCTAAACTGGAGCAACCCCACAAACTGAGTTTCTTCAGCCGTTTATGTTTGATAAACATCTTCTGATTATAGCCTGATGTTTTATATGGACTCGGACTCTCTTCAATGATCGTATTATCTAAATTGGGGTCAGACACAGTCATGCCACAATCCATCAGCTCAAGAAGGGGCAATTGAGCAGTAGCAAATTGAATGCCACCTGAAAGAATATCCATTATAGAAGAAATGAGAAATCAGGATATAAGCTCAAATAAATTACGTTTTATATCATACATATGCAAGCCAAAGACCAAGAATTTACTTGATGTAACGTTGGGACAAAGAGCAACAAGTAATTTTGAGAGTGTATCAGGTAAGACATCGCAGATCATCCCAAGGCCAGTATCAGTAATGCTGGAACTAATACCAACAAAGAAAAAAAAATGTGTAAGCTCTTCATGTGAGTACAAAACTAAACACTAGAGATAGAGATAAGATATACTGAACAACAACACGACATACCCACTCAGATCGAGCAATTCAAGGTTAGTGTAACTTGAGGAAATGGCAGCTACTGATGCATCTGTGATATCTATTCCAAGAACTAGCGAGAGCATTCTCAACATCCTGGACAATAAGCAAACTGATATCAATCTCTAAAATGAATATACGAGACTTGAGTTCCAGAGAATGGTAAAAAAATTTAAATGTGTATAAGGTGGATTTTTTACAAACAAAACGAAGAGTAGAAACATAGATATTAAACAAACCTGAAATTCACAGCAGTAAGCGCAAGTACTACAGGATGTGAAAGCTTCAAAGAGGCTATATGAATGTTCTGCAATCTAGTACAAGTCCTTCCCAAACCATCAACCAGTGTTACAAGATCAGTTGAATCATCTTCTTGGCGAGAAAATTCCAGAGAAATTTCTGTAAGGTTTGGACAATTGAAGATCTGACCAAAAGAAGAACAATATATTTTACGTTTAGACACATACAAATTCACTATCTGCACTATGGAAAAGAAAAAAAATGGACAGTCAGTTACCATCTTTGAGAGAGAATGAAGATCCGAGAGCCAGAGAGTGGAGAGGCTTGATGAAGAAAGGGAAAATCCTCCTAAGTTGGAACATCCTTCCATCTTAAGGCTTGTAAGTCCACGTTTATTAGCAACAAAACGACCCAGCTCATCCCTATTCATACAACAAAACCATTGAACAATTCAAAGACAGATCCAGAGAAGAACAAACAATTAAATCTAAGTCCATCAAAACCATAAATCCCCGTCAGAAGCAAAATCTAAGATAATTCACATGCTAAATGACTGCTTACCCCAGATGAATGTACAGCAAACAGAACCAACAGTTTCTACAATCATGACACTGATCCCATAAAACTCAATGAAGCCTAATCTCAATATCTCAATCTCGCATAGCAACTCAAAAAATCTGGACTCGAACAAGACTAATTACCCAGTAATCCTATTGACAGCTGCACCCGAAGTAGAGATCTCCAAAACCTCCAGGTTAGGACAAGAAAATGCAATACAAGCCAGAGTTGTCGCGTCAAAATCACTGCAAAGCAGAACAAACAAAAAAAATCCAATCAGAAACATGGATCGTTACAATTAATTGCAATTAATCCAAGAATCACAAATTAATATTTTTATTGGTTTCTCAATCATCGATAATTATTCAGAGTTCATTAATCCTTCAACTTTAAACTCGATTTTTCAAATTCGTTAGAGATCTCTCAGATCTAAATAGATCTTACGAAAGAAGAATCAAATCAATCACCTCTCGATTTTAAGTGAGAGTCTAATAAGTCGAGGACACTTTTGTAATAAAGATCCGATGTATCCAATCTGAGCTCTCTCCGGAACTCTAATCCGAAGCTCCTCAGCCGCTTTCCACATCTTCCTCGATGTCTCTCTCCATCCTTTACAAACCCTAGCCGCCATCAGCAAACTCGAAGGCGGGAGCCGCTTAAGCACCTCCCATAAACCCACGGCATGAAACCTCCCTGGCTGAACGATATCCGTATCCAAATGCAGATCCAGATCCGTCGACGCGGCGTCCAGATCGGGCTCATCCAGTGAATTACTACGCGCATCGACGTCGTCGAAAGACAAAGCGCGGCGCAAGTGAGTGAATGACTGACGAGAAGACGGCGCCGCTGTTAAGGATAAGACGGTAGAACGGGAAGAAGAAGCGGCGGCGGAGATGCAGCTGGTCACCGGCTCGGTGGCGATCGGAGTAGTGGGAACATCAGATGGAGCAGGAGATAGAAGACAGACATGGCCTTTCTTAGGTTGACCACATCTACCGCAATTGTAACTACCTCGGTTTTTTCTAATGCGCTGAGATTCAAGCGCGGCTGAGATCGCGGCGGTTGCGGTGGCTGGAGAAATATGCGGCTGAGGTTGCATCGTTAGATTTGGGGGAGGGAGATAGAGAGAGAGAGAGAGAGAGAGAGAGAGAAGATGGAGTTTGGGGGGGGGGGGGGAGTGAGATTTGGGATTGGGAGTGGAGGGAGAGAGATGAAAAGAACAAAAAAAATAAAGAGGAGGGAAGCAACGGCGGGAGATAAAATGGTGTTTTCGCGCGACTGATTTCGAAAGACACCGAAGCAAAATTATATGTTAAAATTGTTGAAAATGAAAGACGTAGCCTCTCTCAGCTTTAATATACCAAAGGAGCGTGAGGTCTACTAGCTTTGTGAATTACAGTTTTACCCTTAGTTTTGGGAATATATGACGTGGTCTTTTTTTGTTGTTGTAGACGTTGGGATCCACTGTACTTACCAGTGCCTAAAATAAGTTGACTAATAATATTTTTTTGCTATTTTGTAAGGAAAAGATTCTTCCTATATATATAAAAAAGAGCAATTAGTAATAGTAAATTAGTAACTAGTTAAAGCAAACACAATGAATAAATATTAGTAGAGAATCTGGAAATCGTGTCGCGATAAGCTAATAAATTAAATTATGACATATTTGATTTATCTTTATTTTTTGGTTGGAACACATTTATTACAAAAGCTTTTCTTTGTTTATAATTTTTATTTATTTTAATGGCCATTCAACATTTTCTAAATCCTGTTTTATAGAATTAATTATTTTTTACTATTTTTTAATAGTTACTATTTAGTACAGATTTTTAACATTTTGGTAGGGATATTTTTTGTTGTAAATTATATCTCTAGCATATATATTTCCTTTCAAATATTTTCACTTCTAATTATAAATTTAAAATATATATTTTGGTATATATATATATATATAAAGTTGGTTTTCCTCTCTTTTCTTTCACCCACCTCATCACTTTTTATTTTCAATTTTAACAAATTAATCCACACCTCATCACTTTTTATTTTCAATTTTAACAAATTAATCCACACCTCATCATTATTTATTTTCAATTTTAACAAATTAATCCACATCATCAAAAGAATATAAAATCTAAAGTTAATGCATCAATTAATTCAATCATTGTTGTAATATTTTTTTTTTATTAAAAATAACAATTTACAATAATTTAAACTAAAATATAAACCAAAAACTAAATGAAAAAAAAAACTACAACTAAAAAAATATCAAAGTAAAATATAAATAGAGATTACATAAATATAAACTTAGATATTTCTATCATAACATAGAATAATTGTGTAAATATTTGTATAATACTAGAAATATATAAATATGAGAAAAATAAAGCTATCATATATTTAATGGAACAACAGTAGTTACTTTCAAGAGTTACAATTATTAGGACAAACAAAATAAGAACTTTTTAAAAAACAAACACAAAAATTTTAAGGATTTTAAATCAAGAGGTTATTCAATTTTTGGTGTTATATTATAAATTTATGTTACCGATTAAAACCATAAAAATTTGTTGCATATTATTTAGAAAATTCTAAATAATATAAATAATTGAAATAGTTTGAGTGATCTATGTTATTTATCGTTTTCAAAATTGAAAAATTGTGAAATTTGTTAAACAAAGATATATCAAAAAAAAAAGAGAAAATATTAATCAAGTGCTCAAAAAATTAAAACAATGTATATATTTAAGAGAAATGTATAAGATTACTTGAAGTAAAACATATTAAAGAAAACTTATTCTGAACATCACACACACCAAAAAAAACAAAATAGTGAAAAATACTAAGAAATTTTTTGAGAAAGCTATTTGTAATAACAACAATTCTAATAGTAATGGTAGATTGTAGAATTTTAATCGAGTGTATACCGGAAAAAAAAATCGTGAAAATATGTTAAAAGAAATAGATAAGATATATATCGCGTAATAAAATAAATTTAACAGCAATACAAATTTATATTTTTAGTATTGAATAATTATAATTATATTCAACAGTTCCTATTAATAATAAAAAAATTATAATCCAGCATAACATGCGGGTTATAAATCTAGTAAAAAAAATATTTTGGTTGTTTTGTAACTTGTTAATTGTTTGTTTTATACTTTAAAATAGATTAAACTGCAAACAGCTATCTACAATCGAACCATAAATGCAGTTTGGTGGGAGACTCTGAATTAGCCCTAGGGTCTGGGCATATTATCCGAACCCAAATCCTGAACCCCAACTCGACCCGAAGTAGGTGGTTCGGTTCGGGTTCGGGTTTTGTGTAAAATCCGATCGGGTTCAGTACCTCTAAGGTTCGGATAATATCCAAATCCGAAATAAGACCCAAACTAATCTGAATTAAATGTAAAATTGCATTTAGGGAGAATCAAACCCAGTACCTTGGGCATTTAAGGGTGCATATTAAACTATTTTGTCATCTTAATTTCTTTGTCCAAATGTGAAACGTTAAATATTTATATATATATATATGTGTTATGAACTTTATAAAAAGATTAAAAAAAACAAATTTTTTTTGTTCATGATTTGTTTGAGTTCGAGTAAACCCGAATAACCAGAATCCGAACGGGTAATACTCCAACCGATCCGAAAGTACAAAAAACCCGAATGGATTCTATATGCCTAAACCCGAAAACCCGAATACCTAGCGCTACTTTGAATAGTGACCGTGTTGAGTTTATTGATTTGTCAAAAGCTTATATCATTCGCAACGATGCTAACATGAAGTCTCACGTGGTGGCTTCAAAGATAAAAAGCTCAACACAGTACCCAAAAGAAAACTAACAAAGCAAAAGAAAACTCGATATTGTTCATATATCTATACAGCCGTTACGATGGCACAAGATTTCAAAGGTTCAGTTTTAGAGCTCTTTCGGGAAAAGTTACAACCTCTCTCGAGGAATTTGATCGTGTAGGTCAAACGATCAAAAGTATTGCAGGACGGCGGTCATATCTCCACGCGACATTAAAAACATTGTTCTCTGCCAAGAAAAAGCTTCTTCTTCACAGACACAATGTTCTCCTGCAAACATGCAAGTCAAAATATCAAGCACAGTTACGGAGGATTCTTCTAGTCTACCCTAATTTTCTGGGGCGGGCAGAACAGAATTGACATCCTAAGCATGGTGCGAGACTATGAGCTAATAATGCTTTGCATGTATTTTCTAGGATTAGAAATTAGGACCAGTGCACTGGAAACTAGTGAATACCTTATCAGGGAGCTCCAATGCCGTATATACAATCTTATTGCAACCTTCTCTACACCCCAGCAGCTGCTTTAGCTTCAGGACTTGCCTTTCCCTAAGATGAAATTGGAAAGACACATCTCAGTTCCAATCTTTTTTCCATGTCGCAAAACAACGAGAAATAACTAGATGGATAAGTTTGAATGTTCACAAACAAACCTCAGGAGAGTCTTTGCGGATTTTCCTGGTTGGAGTCCTCATAGTGACAAACTCCTCAGACGCTGTGGGGTGAACACCCACTGTAGTATCAAAGTCGGCCTTAGTTAAGCCAGCTTTTACTGCAACTCCAAATCCCTGCCAAATAAAGTTCAAATTCGATCATACATGTTTTCTATGTATACTTGTCAGATTGGATGAATCATGTTAACAGTCAAACCTGGATGATTTCTGGCGAATCTTCTCCACACATGTGAACACCGACAACTTTATTGGTGTTTGCACAGACAATGAGTTTCATGAACACCCGGTCGGGAAGTCCTGAAAGCGTAGCCTTTAATGGCCTAAAGTTTGATGTGTATACATCGACATCACCATATTGTTCTATGGCCTGCAAACACGTACCTAACATTTATAAGCAGTAACACACAAAAAAACCGTATTTTCGACAACTCATCCTACTTACCTGCTCTTCAGTTAGACCAACTGTTCCAATAGGTGGCTGGGAAAAAACGGCGCAGGGAACGGCTCTAGTTGATCATAAACACACAGAAAGGATAAAAGCCATCAGAGACAACAGTTACAAAAAGTTCTAGATTACTGAAAGAGCATGAAAAACCAAACAGAGAAAACTCGCATCAATCACCAAAACTACCAAAGGTCTAAACATCAAAGTAAAGATTGTTATGTTACCTGTAATCGGGCTTTGTTGGCTCATTTTGAAACAAAGTTTTAGCCAATGCACCTCCCTCCATCAAAGCAACTGGAGTCAAATTGATTCTGTCAGTGACATCCCCAACAGCCCAGATGGAAGGAACAGATGTCTGTGAATATTCGTCAACCTTACAAACAAAGTGGAAACATGGAGCACAGTTACACAATAAGTAAGCAGGTATAACAAGAGAACTGTGCATAATGCAATAATAGAAATACCTAGTGACAAGAAATAGGTAAAACATTGGATCATACCTCTATTGCTCCATTCTTCGCCATTTTTACGCCAACATTCTCCAACCCTAAGTTCTGTTATAGCAGCCAACATTACATCAATGATCAGTCATGTAGTAGCTTCCATTAAAGTCATAAATAAGGGGTAGCAGTGGTCAGTTTATCTTAGACAAAGTATTAAAGCAATGAATTTTGCTAACACTTTTCATTTTATAATGATCCTTCGCAAAGAAAAGTCATGTTATACCTTTGTGTTGGGCTTGCGACCAGTTGCAAACATTACATGTGAAAAGCCCTCAACAGTACCCTTGCTGGTCTTCAGAGACAACGAGCCATCACCAGATTTGATGATGGCTTCAGGGGATTCTTCAGTGTGAAACTCAATGCCTCTCAAAGACATCTGCTCTCCAACAAAATCCCTGACCTGGAACAAGACAATTAGAAAATAGCCACGAGAACAAAACGAAGGCAGCAAACAGTAATACTCATTTTTTACTCACGTCTTCATCAAATCCCCTCAGCACCTTCTTTTGCCTTATAAAAACATGAACTTCACTGTTAAGACCATTAAAGATACCAGCAAACTCCAAGGCTATGTAGCCACCACCAACTATTGCAATTTTCTTGGGCTTGGAAGGCAAATCAAGCGCAGCATCTGAATCTATGGCAAACTCTTTTCCTGGAATGTCAGGAATGAAAGGACGTCCACCAACTGCAATCAGAATATTCCTCGTAGTATAGATTTTCCCATCTACATCAACAGTGTGTGGGTCTATAACCTGCACACATATATAAACATATCATAAATCAATACATAGAATTTAAAACATATGAACTATATATATAAACTCCGAGCTTCAGCATACCTTCCCACGACCTTCAACCAACTTGACATTAGCTTTGCTCAGAATATTCTTATAAATACCAGTCAACCGCTGCAACTCAGCATTCTTGTTAGCAATCAATGTACTCCAGTCATGAGTAGGCTCAGTATCATACTTCCAACCAAATCCATGACTGTCTTCAAACTCGTGACTGTATTTGGATGCATACACAAGTAACTTCTTTGGAACACATCCTCTCAGTACACACCTGTAGAAAGAAAAAAACCAAAAACGAGTTCACTCAATTCGTTTTTGAATTTTTAAAATCTAACACAGCTGAGAATTACATCTCTCTCTACAACACAATCAAACCATATATATCAACCAAACCACAAGAAGAAAGAAATCTTACGTTCCTCCGACGCCACCAGCTGTATCAGAAGAGATGGTGGAGAAAGGGAGCTCGCAAACGGCGGCAGAAGCACCGAAGCTAGTGGCGAAGCGAGAGGCGCGGACGCCGCCGCTGCCGGCACCGATAGTGAAGAGATCAAAATCGTAGTGGCGGTCGGAGTCAGCTCCATTGTCGGAACTGGCACGAACAGAGAACCGGCGAGAGTGGTGGTAATACCGGTGGTTTGAGAGTACGGCGACACGGGGACGAAGGGAATAGAGAGAGGTTAGGGTTTTAGGGAGCGAGAGAAAGCTAGGTGATGGTAGATGATGAATAGCGATCGGGAGTTTTCTGCAGAGGATTTGAAGAGATGGTGAAGATGAGATTGTACTTGTTAGCTTCGGAGTCGAAGCCATCTCTCTCTCCACGATTCTTCCTCTTTTTTTTTTTTCTTTCTTTAAAGTTTGGGTGCGTGTACTGTATATGCTTATTTCGATAATTAAAAATTGCTTTAAACAATTTGTAACATGTTTTTTTGTGTGGTCATAAGGACTCTACCAAACTGACGATAACTCTCACCCATGAGTCCATGACACTGCTAAATTTTAGTCCAACCTCCCTTGGTTTTGGTATGCAATATATTAGACTCTAATATGGAGCAAACTAATATAAAGTTTATAATGGTACGAAGCTTTTAAGGAGTGGAATGAAAAATGCATATCAATAATGAATTTACAATGGTATGAGTTGTATGCTGAAATGCATAATAGTATGGAGATTTTTAGTATACATTGTTGCATACTGGTACGCAATAGTGAATGATAAATTAAATACGGACTAGTCCAATTTTAGTCCAGTCTGGAGCATACTATGCAACCATTCAAAGCCTTAGTAGTGACACTACTATAACACAGATACAACTTCAGGGGCAAGAATTTTTAACAATAACAACAAAGTGACTGTAAAATGGTTAAACGATGCAATGGGATAATGGTATAAAAGAAGGAGATACAACAATAGAGAGCATGTACTTTGGCTTTGATCTTTGTTGTCTTAATAAATAACTAGAATTGGACCCGTGCTAGAGCACGAATTGAAGTTTTTCTGTTTATTTTGTAATTTTTATTTAAATCACTATATGTGATTGTTTTATTTGTTTTAAAAATCTTTTTCTTTTGGGATGAAACACTATTCCATGAAATCATGTTCTAAATATGACTTATGAAATAATATATACTAGGATCGGATCCGCGCTACAGCGCGGAGAATAATTATTAATATATACTTGAGTTAGACATTATTTATGGCAGAAGTAGGAATATACGTAAAAACTATAAAATATTGCATTTATAAAAATTACATATTCAAAATGTATGTTTTAATGAAACAACCCGTAAATAACTGCATTTGTAAAAACTATAAAAGAATGCATTTATAAAATTTACACATTCACAATGCTTGTTTTGATGAACCAACTTGTAAATGATTGTATTTGTAAAATATTAATTTTAACCCGCTTTAACATATGATTGTGAATTTAGTACACCAACCAGCCTACTCTTTAAAAAGTCATTGACATTAAATGAGTAATATTTTATCATTGTTTGTATTTTATGTAGAAAAGTACGTAAAATAATATAAATATAAAATCATGAGTAAAAACTTTTGATAGTGAGAATAACTTAAACTAGGTTTGAACCCGCGGTACACCGCGGGACTAATTTTTAGTTATAGTATATTGGAAAATAATTTTTAATTTATTTAGTTTATATAGTTTACAACTTAAAATGTGCTTATTGTTTTGGTTGAATTTTGTTGGATAATATATGATTTTAAAATTCGTTTTGTTTGATAGGGTTATATAGAGTTATATGGTAGGGTAGTGCATTTTTGTTTGTTTGAGTAGAAACAAATTAAATCTTTTTAAATTTATCAAATCAAAATTAGTTGTTTAAAAGTAAGAAGAACTATGGTTACAAATTTATAATATATGATTAGTGATGGATTAATAGTGCAAACCCGCGACGCTAAACCCGTTTCAGAGCTGGTAAAAGATTTTATATCCATATATCATCTTTTTTTTTACATATTTATTTATATTATGATGTATTCCAATCCAACAAAACTGTGTAAAAGTTTAATCTTTGTTTTTTACTTTTAGTGCAAGCAACTTCAAATAAAAAAAAGAAGGATTGAAAACTTTCTTTTATACGTGAATATTCGGTATATTGCTCGAAACACAGAAATATTTGAAGTAGAGAAACCTAAATTTTATGTCCCTATGGTTTCCTACTCACACCATTTAAATTTCAATTTGATACAGCCCATTTAAAACCAGTTCTAAGGTTGAGAGTTTGGTACAGAAGAAAAAAAAAGTAAGGTGGAGACTGGAGAGTATTTTTTGCTTCTTCTTCTTCTTCCACTTCACCACGATGACCTGTTTCAATTTCTCTAGATTTTTAGTGTTTCTTCCATCACATTGGCTCAAGCTTTGATCTGAAAATCTTCTCACCATAAGTTCTCAAGCCACTTCGTATAAGTCTAGAGCAAGACAATGCATTCCAAAACAGGCTATTATAATCTGGGGACCATGTACGTCTATAGTATTCAAACAAAATCGATACAAATAGATTAATGTTAGTAATCGATACAAAGAGATGAATCTTTACCACTAAATCATGAGCTCCAAATTTTGAACGACTTCTGTAACTACCAAATTTGTATCCTCTCATCCGAATTAGTGAGGAAACAACCTTGTTAAAAGACTGTTTACAAACAAAACAAACAGTCATTAGTGTTGTACCAAAGAAATAAGTTAAGAAGCTACAATGGATTACGGTTAATACTCAAACAAAATTCTGCAAATACATTCACACTCAAACATGAACCATGATACTAAAACAATCAAATTCAATATTCTTTCTATATTAAAATGCATCAAGTAGTCAAGAGACTTACACCCAATGATCCAAACTGAACAATAAAAAGAAGAAAAAGAAGAAGTTATCAGAGAAGAAACATTTCTGGTCAACTATGATTACTTTAGAAACACAACACCGGCTGCAAATTCACACAAAAACAATAGTTAAGTAAGCAAACCATTCCATTTTCCCATTGTATGAAATTATGATTTGAGCATCTGATATAGAAATAGAAGAGGATTCTTTTTTAAACATCCTAGGAAGAAAAGTCGAACCTGATGTTGATAATCAATTCGTAAGAAGTCCCCATCAGTGCTCTTATCAACTATAACAAATCTGGTTGTATTGTCTTCCAAATAACTACTCAGCTCCTGAAAAGATAAAAGATGATATTTTGCAATTTGCATTTGACGTCACAGCTCTCATAGACTCTGCTTTCTAAATCCGAGCTCTTTTGCATTGCATTCAAGTTAGTTCCAACCAACAACAACCGCATTACATCATTCACTTGCAGACAACAATACACAAATCTCAAATTTTGAGGAACAGATCACAAAATATCAGGTTCTGATTTAGAAGTTTTATTAAGAGTTCTGGGCTCCCTCTTTGATCTGATGTTGATTCAAGATCGTGCGGCGCCGTCTCCTACCAAGCTGCCAAAATCTCAGATCATAGAATTACCAACTCATCAATAGATCCGACGACGAATCAATGAACCCAAAAACCTAGATTTCTCGACTTGTTGTCTTCTATTTGCTTTATCGTCACCGTAGTTGCTTTCTTCTTCCTCTACAACACCACCGACACTGCATCTCTTCTTTGTTTCCAGTCTCAATCAACTCAGTCTCTTCAAACTCTCTCTCTCTCTCTCGCCCTCAAATCAAGTGGAATTCGATTAATTCGTATCAATTATACTGAACCAAAAAAACTTACATATAACAGGTTATGAAAGAAAAAGAAAAAAAAAAGAAAAAGATTTACCTTCTAATCTACAAACCCAAAACGCCGCTTATCCATTATCTTCTCAAAAACTCTCACCCGCGATCTTCTTTTACATCAGGTGGAATTTGCACGCAACCACCACTTCAAACTCGTCACATGAAGAGGGAGAGATTCTCGAAAGAAGAAGTACAAAGAACAAAAAAAACTTACGAAAGGTGTTCTAGGTAGACGACGATCAAAAGGAGGAAAATATCAATTAGGTTATTCAAGTCTATGTCTTTGGATCCAATCAATAACGTCGGATCCTCAATCAAACGGGTCGAGAGCTTTGACGGGTTAACGCGCGGATCCCACCTCAATCGGGTCGTGGTAATCTTGGAAATTTTTAGTAATTTTTGATTTTGTACTTCTCTTCTATATATATAGAGATAAAGGCTAAGATGATTTAGTCCGACAATAGATAAATTGAATGAATTTTTGGAAAACAAAAAGGATAAACCTTCACAGTACAAATTCCGAATGATCTCTTGATAGTTGAAAAGCTTGATCGTATGTGAAGCCATTTTTTTGTGATCAAGTTCTTACGTTTAGGTTATTAAGAAATCAGAATGATGCAGAATATATTTATACTACAAATAAGTTGTTTGATACACAATCTTTCAAACAATCAATATTATAGCAAAATTAGTTTAGTTTTGGGAATATACTTCATATATTCTCTTAGACGATTAACATATCTGTAACTTATATATGATTTAATTATTCAAAAGATTTCGAATCCAAATTAGTAAATTTTATTTGTACGGAGTTCCTAAAATATCTAAACGAATTTTAGATTTCTTAAACTAACATTATTAGTTACCTAATATTTTCTATGTTATTAATGATCTCTATTTACGTAAACTAACTAATACAGAATATTCCTTAAAAGCTAACATTAATTTTTTCCTAATATTCCAAATTCGATTACGAATTATTAACTAGATTTTAACCCACGGTACACCGCGGGATTATGTATTTTTGTATATTTTATATAACTTACTAAAAAAACATTATGTTGGATCAGATCATCAAATATATGTTTTAAATTTTTTACAATAATATTAAGATATTTGTAATTTTATTTTCTTTATCTATTTGAAATTTTTTATTTTCATTTGAAATTTAATTAATCAAAATTCTTTTATTCTGGAATTTAATCTATCAAAATTATTTGTTGTGAAAGTAAACATCTGTTAATATGTATAATACTTTATAGTTAGTATAAAATTATTTAAATTTTATTCACCAATTTAAAATTAATTAGTTTTGTCTATGAGTATGATGGAGCGGGTTAGTGTTGGTTTTTAACTTCTTTCATATAAAATTAAGTTTTAAAATATTTTGTTTGTGTTTTTAGATCAACCCGCAAAAATATATAAGTGTACTAATATTAACCTAATTCCTATCTCATACGTATGATTATTTTTAGTCTAGGTTTGGACTCGTGGATAAAAAAAAATAGTTAGTTTTGTATTTGAGTATAATGGAGCAGGTTAGTGTTGGTTTTTAACTCTTTTCATATAAAATTAAGTTTTAAAATATTTTGTTTGTGCTTTTAAACCAACCCGCAAAAATATATAAGTTTACTAATATTAACCTAATTCCCATCACATTCTTATGATTATTTTTAGTTTAGGTTTGGACCAGTGGATAAATAAAATTTTCTATAAATTATTGTTGCTTTTTTAGTATTGTTATAGATATTACTCATATGACTAAATTTGATGTATTTACTATTTAAATTGTGCAACAGAATATATTTGTATTTGACATCATAACTCTATAAATGACACATGTTTTTTAGTCAAAAAACATATATCATTTTGTGGAGGTTAAAACAAAAAATATATATATATAGTATAATAAAATTATACATTATTAGTTTATTTTTATATTTTGTTCTACCCATTTTGACATCAATTGCTCTATCCATTTTAACATAGAAAACATTAAACAATTTATGTATAATGGAAAAAAATGTATAATGGAAAACATGTATAATGTCAAACCAATTATGGAAAATCGAAATTGAATAAGGTAAGATACTATAGTTTCTTTTTTCATTAAAACATTTTAAAACTTGTAATTAAAAAGGAAAATAGAAATTGATTTTGTTCAGATATTTAGGGAAATATATATTTCTATACTCGATTTTCCTAATTTTTTTTTTTGTATTAAATGTTTCAATTACAATGGCATATGATGTAAATATTGTCCAACTTCAAGCCTTCTTCTGAAAAATGCTGTGAAAATAATAATATAGATTGTGGATTTGATCCGTTAAAAATGGAGTATCCGATTACACATAATCTGAATCCCTTGATTTCGGGTTATTTTTTTTAATCGACCCGAGCCAAAAGTTGTTTTGTACTTCTCTTTTACTAATATAGAGATTTTGTAAGATCTAGTCTAGTAGATTTAGATTTTGACCTGTGGTACACTGCGTGTTAAGTTATTTATTAAAAAAGAAAAATTTTGTTTGTTAATTTAATTTGATTTGTTTAGTTTTTAAAATTATATATTGTATTTTGATTGTTAGTTCTATGACTTAACCCACAATACACCGTATATTAATTTTAGGATCAAATATGTAATATATATTTGTCAAAATCATCTTGACCGAGAAAGCCTCTACCAAACAACATTATTCCAAACTTAATTTTTAATCTGAGAAATCATTTTTAAAAAAAAATTAACCCATGCTCTAGCAAGAAATCATATTTCTTGAAGTTTTTTCAGTCTATTGTGACATATTATTGACCCGTGCTATAACAAATCAAATTAGAGTGTTTATAATTTAAATTTTTTGATCTATCATATATTTATAATATTCTTAAAATATCAAATTAAACTATTTTTAAATACTTCAAACTAAATTATTTAAAAAGTTTATTATAGTATATAAAAATTATACAATTCAACAAAAGAAATATATGAAATTGAATTTAAATATTCAAATTTTTACTCGCTATTCAGTCAAAATTTTAGTTGAATAAATATTTTTTTAAATAATAATATTATTAAAGCTTGAATATTTCATAGATTGAACAATTTATATTGGTTTAAATAATATGACTTTGAAGTATGACTTTATAATATGATTTTGATGCCTGATAAATCAAAGTTCATGACCATTTGTATTGAGAATCATTTTGGTCATTTTTTTATAGTATGACTTTGAATCTTTGCATATTTTTCTTAGGCAATGTGATTGAGACATTTTATATATTTTGGTATTCATCAATTGAGCAATATATTATTAAGCATTAATCAAGGATCAATCATCATCAATGATTACATCAATCACTAGCTAGTTCGTATCAACAATTCTTCAAGATCAATCATCATCAATGATTAAATCAATCACGTACTAGTTAGTATCTTTCAATTATGTAAATAGTATCATGTCATTACTTTCTTTACAATACTCTAGGAATGTCTATGTGTATATAAGTCGATCATTGTACTCAATAAGTATCATCAGTTTACACAAACATTTACATATATGTTCGTTTTAAAAAGTTTAAATTACATCACATGCTGAAAAAAAATCATAAATTTTATTAACTAAATATATTATATAATAATTTAAAATAATTTAAATTTAAAATCAAATAAAAATGAAAAAATAATCAAATATGCTTGTTTTAATTAGGTTGAAAGATTTCCTTATCTTTTAAATGTTACCTATAATTGATTTTATATGTTACCATAATTAACTAAATGCATATTATCCCTAATTACCAAAATCAAATTAACCTGTATATTATGATACACCTAAATCATGAATGTCATAAATCTATAACCAAAAAATCATATATATATCTATCATATAGTCTACAAAAAAACATAAATAACTAGTCCAACCTGAAGATGTATTGGTTTGTTGTTTTATGTGCGTGAAAAGTTTATAGAAGGTTTGAGAAGGCAATATTGAAGGAAGATTTGAGGATGAATTGAAGATGAAAACTACTATTTATTGGGTTGATTAAATTGGAGTTTTACAAGGAAAAAGAAAATAGCAAAAAGGAAAAAATCTTTTTCTTATGCAATTTGGAAATCTTCTCCTATGGTGATTAGGAAGTCTTGATAGATATATAAGGAGGTGTTGGGCACGTCCTAGAGAAGTAAGAGAGTTGAAAATCTGAAGTCTAGGCTCAGGGGGAGTTTAGCCCAAGGTTAGGTTATTTTGGTTTAAATATAGGCTTGGTGTTAGTCTAGTTAAGGGTAGAGATTTAGATTTCATGTTATAGAACGGAGCGGTGAATTAAGAGGGTTGTGCTTGATTTACGCGTTTGCGAATAGGTTGTATTTGCTTTTTTGTTCTAGTGGAATCGAAATCTGGACGTGGTCCCGGGGAGTAGGAAAAATCGAACCTCGTTAACAAAGTTTTTATGTTCTTTACTTTCTGCACTTTATTATTGCCTCATCCGTATTTACACGACCTCTGATTGCTATGACCCAAGGGAAGGAGACTTAAGTAGTTAAACTAGAGAGGATTTAACATTTGCCTCACACAAATTATTTTATAATTGGATGCATTTTGTGTTGCCTTCGTATTATTAGGAAAAAGTTGCCAAGTTTATATTTTTCGATCCAATGCATGAGCAAGATTTGATGTCTTTAGTGACTAGTGGTTTCCTTCCTGTTCTTCTGAAGAACTACTTTAATATATAGTATATTTCAAAACAGACCATGAAACAAATATTTCAACCCTTAACAGTACAAGAAACAGTTTGAACAAAAAAAAAAAAAAAAAAACAGTACAAGAAACAAAACAATATAAATCACTGATCAAAAAAAAAAAAAAAAAAATCTCTCAAAAAACAAAAGAGAACAAAGAGTCGAGCCATATGAAACTACGCCGTATCATTAGGCCTCAGCATATTAAACGACGCCGTATGCCAGGCCCCCTTGGCCACTTTGATTAAAAAAATAAACCCACTGCGAGTCTGTGAAACTCTCTTCTAGGCTTCGACTTGCGGATTTAGGGGAAGAGATGAATTCTGAAATCCATTGAGAGAGAGAGAGAAAGAGAGATTTCGCCCTCTAAAATTTTCCAATTCCCGCCAATTTCCTATTCTAGTTTATCCCCCAACCTTCTAGAAAACCCTAATTTTTGGCTAATTTCACTATCCGCTGCTTTCTCCGCAAAACCAACTCCGAGATCTCTTCTCCAAACCATGCCTTCGATACAAGCCCCACCGGGGAAGATCCTGCAACTCGAGATGGAGAATTTCAAATCTTACAAAGGTCATCAATTGGTTGGTCCTTTCAAGGATTTCACTGCTATCATTGGTCCTAACGGTGCCGGCAAATCTAACCTAATGGACGCTATTAGCTTCGTCCTTGGTGTTCGTACCGGTCAACTCCGTGGTTCTCAGCTTAAGGATCTTATCTACGCTTTTGATGATCGTGACAAGGAACAGAGAGGCCGTAGAGCTTTTGTTCGACTCGTTTACCAGATGGAAGATGGTGTAGAGCTTCGTTTCACTCGTACTATCACTAGCGCTGGTGGGAGTGAGTACCGTATCGATAATAGGGTTGTGAATCTGGATGAGTACAATGGGAAGCTGCGATCTCTAGGGATTCTTGTTAAGGCTCGTAATTTCTTGGTGTTTCAGGTCGGTTGAGAATTTTACACTTTCATTCTATTTTTGTTTTTGTTTCTATGAATGAGTCTTGGTAGTTCGATTTAATTTTGAATCTGAGTGTATTTAACTTCTGACATGTCAAAATGTAGGGTGATGTTGAATCTATTGCTTCCAAGAATCCAAAAGAACTCACTGGACTCCTCGAGGAGATTTCTGGGTCCGAGGAGCTTAAGAAAAAGTATGAAGAACTAGAAGAGAAGAAGGCCAGCGCTGAAGAAAAGGCAGCTCTTATATACCAGAAGAAGAAAACAATTGGGAATGAGAAGAAGCTGAAGAAAGCACAGAAGGAAGAAGCTGAGAAGCATCTTAGGCTGCAGGAAGAACTGGTATTTATGTGGATTTGCCTTTGTTCTCTAGCGGAGAAGCGCTTATTACTTATTTTGGTGAACTTTTTTTCTTTCTGTCTTTTTGTTAATCTGTCTTCACGCCATGCAGAAAGCTCTGAAGAGAGAACGCTTCCTATGGCAATTGTATAACATTGAGAATGATATAGAGAAGGCAACTGAGGATGTCGACTCGGAAAAGAGCAATCGTAAAGATGTCATGAGAGAGCTGGAAAAGTTTGAAAAAGAAGCAGGTAAGCGAAAGGTGGAACAAGCAAAGTACCTGAAAGAAATTGCTCAACGTGAGAAGAAAATTGCTGAGAGAAGCTCGAAGCTTGGAAAAATTGTGAGTATACCTTGGAAATCTGTGTTTAACTGATTCTATTTTTCCTCCCAATTATAGCATCTCCAGACATCTCTTACAATCTATTGTTTTGTTATCCTCTAGAATTTTACTAACTTCCTCACTCGAGTAACTTTTATCTGTACCTTTCCTGTAAGTAGCAACCTGAGCTTCTGAGGTTTAAAGAGGAGATAGCTCGCATAAAAGCAAAAATTGAGAGCAATCGAAAGGAGGTGGAGAAGAGGAAAAAAGAAAAAGGGAAGCATTCCAAAGAAATTGAACAGATGCAGCGTAGCATTAAGGAGCTGAATATGAAAATGGAAAGATTAAATGAGAAGAGACAAGATAGCAGCGGGAAACTCCCAATGCTCGACAGTCAACTGCAAGATTATTTTCGAATGTAAGTTTTAAGGATTTCTTTCTGTTCGTAGACAGAAGTATTGCCATTTCCCAACTTTCTTGAGGTTATAGATATTTAGTCTTCTTGCTTGAGTTTTTGCGGGGTAATGAATATTGCCATGCTTTTTTTTTCTTTTTAATGAAAGAATTGTTGAGTAGGAGTACTTATTCTATGCTTTGAAGAATAGTCTAAGCAAACAAATATATAAGAGTTTTGTTTGACATAACGACATATATCTGGTTGTTTACAGGCGCTATTATTGGTGCTTTGTTGTAACTTTTGTAATATGCATCTTCTTCTAAGTTCACCATCTACAATGCATATTCAACCTCTTGAATCCGTATGAATCCCTTGTTTTTTGATCGATTTATCTTCATGTTTATCAATGTGGTTTGTCTCAGAAAAGAAGAAGCTGGGATGAAAACCATTAAGCTAAAAGATGAGTACGAGGTTCTAGATAGGCAGCATCATACTGATCTCGAAGCATTGAAAAATCTGGAAGAAAATTACCAGCAACTAATAAATAGAAAGACTGATCTTGATGAACAAATTAAGGGATTTATATCCAGGCAAACAAATATTGAAGAATCTTCTTCAGAATATAAGAATGAAACAACTAGTCTGAAAAAGGAGTTACGTGCATTGCAAGAGAAGCATCGAGATGCCAGGTTAGTATATGACCTCTACTGATCTACTCACTAGATTGTCTAGCATTGGATGGTTTACTTGCGTTTTTATGATATCCTTTAAATGCTACACATTGCTGCAAGTTTTTTTGAACCATCTCCCTTGAGATTTTCTTGCGGTTGCTTCATCTTTTGAACTATGGCTGGAGAGATATTGGTGATTCATTTATCAAGAGCACATTCTTTTCAGTCTTCTCTATTCAGATTATAAACCCCTTCTTGAGCAGGGAGAATACATTTTGTATATCCTGATACTCAAATTCAGAATCTTCCGCTGTACAGATTTCATGGCTAAAGGCTGTGGACAAAGCTTCATTTTTGCTTTTGGTGCAACAGACCAGACTGAACCTTTTCTTTATTCTTGTTAGTTTCTAACCTGCTTATATGATGAACAGGAATGCCTCTGAAAACTTGAAGACGAGAATCGAGGAAGTAGAAAACCAGTTAAGTGATTTAACAGCTGAAAGGTATGAAAATGAGAGAGATAGTCGGCTAACACAAGCTGTTGAGTCTCTCAAGCGTCTTTTTCAAGGAGTTCATGGTCGGATGACTGATCTTTGTCGGCCAAATCGGAAGAAGTATAACCTTGCTGTCACTGTTGCTATGGGAAGATTTATGGATGCAGTAGTTGTAGAAGATGAAAACACGGGAAAAGATTGCATCAAGGTACTTATATTATGTATTTGGTGTTCTAATCCTATGCAAGTTGTGAACTCATAATTCGTAATTTCTATCTCTTCTCTGCTGACTATTATAGTTTCAGTACAGGTGAGTACGATATTTACCATATTACTACTCTCTGGCCTATGCCAACTAATTAATGCTACTTTAAACACTACCACCACTTAATGATTATCAATTCATATTATTTAGGTATGTAACATATATGCTGTAATCATCTCCATGCAGACTTCATTCCATATAATTAAAAGTTGACACTTTCGAAGCTTTTTCTACCTTGCTTTTACGCAATATGAAGTAAATGTTTAAGACGATTATGGGATGAAAATGAGTTTTTTTTTTTTTTTTTTTAATTTTTGTAGTACTTGAAAGAGCAAAGGCTTCCTCCTATGACATTTATTCCTCTTCAGTCAGTACGTGTCAAGCCAGTGTTTGAAAGATTGAGAAATTTGGGTGGCACTGCAAAGCTGGTCTTCGATGTTATCCAATATCCTTTGCAAATAAGTGAAGTGATATGACTTTGGCATACTCAAGGTTGCCATTTCTCATTTTTTGGATTCATATCATTGCGTGCATAGTTGGTGGTAGCTTGAGATTATTTTAATATATTAAACCAAGAATTGAGAAGTATAGGAAGGTATATGTGAGCAGTTTTCTAAATTATGTATTTTGTTCCTTAACTACCCTACGTTCGATCCTGAATTGGAGAAGGCGGTCCTTTTTGCTGTTGGAAATACTCTAGTCTGCGACGAACTTGAAGAAGCCAAGGCTCTTAGCTGGACCGGAGAGAGATTTAAAGGTATGTTCCTGTTTCCGTGTTTAGGTGTAATTTACTCATATACTTGCACTAAAGTTGGCTTTACTTCTTACATATCCTGATTTCTATTATTTTTAGTTGTGACTGTTGATGGTATATTACTCACAAAGTCGGGAACAATGACTGGTGGTACCAGTGGTGGAATGGAAGCAAAGTCTAATAAATGGGATGATAAGAAAATTGAAGGTTAATTTTCACCAGCTGGTTTAAAGCCTCTTTAACTTCTGATGTAGTGTCTTAGAGCGAATATTCGTTTTTGCAGGATTGAAGAAAAAGAAAGAAGATTATGAACTACAGTTGGAAAATATTGGATCTATTCGAGAAATGCAGATGAAGGAGTCTGAAATATCTGGAAAAATAAGTGGACTTGAAAAAAAGATTCAGTATGCTGAAATTGAGAAGGTAACAACGAATTAATCTTTTCCAAGATGAGTAGTCTCATATACCTTACTTGCTGTTTTCAAGGGAATCCTGTTAGGGATAAGAATGCCATATAGTAGCACACATTTTATCTTTCCTTCTGCTAGGAGGAGCTGACACTATTCAGAAAATACTAACTGGTGATTTTATTTAACAGAAAAGCATCAAAGACAAACTTCCACAGCTTGAGCAAGAGAAGCAGAATATTACTAAAGAAATTGAACGCGTAGATCCTGAACTCGCTAAGGCAATTTTCTATCTTTTCTGATATTTTGTAGAGTTAAACCCTGATGACAATATGACTGAATGCCATTGGTATCTATTGTAGGCTAAAACTCAGGTCGATAAAAGAATAACAGAAATGAAGAAGTTGGAGAAAAGAATCAATGAGATTGTTGACCGTATCTATAAGGATTTTAGCCAGTCGGTTGGGGTTGAAAACATACGTGAATATGAAGAAACTCAGCTCAAGAATGCTAAAATGGAGGCTGAAGAAAGGCTGGATTTGAGTAACCAGCTTGCTAAATTAAAATACCAGTATGTCTCTTCTACTCTGTTTTTCTGTTTACATATCAGATCTAGTTAAACTTCACATATAGAGTGTTAGTCTCTTTCGATTTATTTTTCCCATGTCTGTGCTATCATAAAGCTCTGATTCTGAAGTCAACTTGTCATTCCTGTTTCTTGTAATAATAAACACGATGTCTGTAAGGGTCAGTATCCTGTTGCCTGTAAAACCTGTGTTAGAAAACTCTGCTACCTGCTAACTGGTTGGCTGAGTTGAAATACTATTGAATGGAGCTTGAGTTTGTATGATCAGAGTAAAGTGGTAATTTAGTTGGTTCATGAGAATCACTTTTTCGAATTCCAGAGTGGAATATGAGCAAAACCGAGATGTGGGTTCACGAATTCGAAAGCTAGAGTCTTCTATCAGTTCTTTGGAAACTGATTTGGAAGGTATACAGAAGACGATGTCTGAACGTAAGGAGACAGCAGAAAAAATTACTAATGAAATCAACAATTGGAAGAAGGAAATGGGAGGTATGTGATTCTATATTTACATTAAATCTTATGGCCTTTTTAGTCCTATGCTTTTCTTGAAACTCTGTCATTTTGAGTTGTCAATTTGAGGATTTCATTCGTTACAGACATTAACATGATCCAGTAAAAGTACATTGTCTGTATCTGACCTGAGTTTGCTTCGGCAATTTTCATCTGTTGGCCTTATGTTGGGGCCCTGTTACTCGATTGATGTTTTCAAAGATGATTTTTTCCGTTTCTTTTTAGCGGTCATATGTATTTTCATGCGTTTTTCCAACCAATTGCCTGTTTGCATTACATAATCCTAAATATTTGTTTGTTGATTGCTATGTCTAAGGTTTGAACAAATTTTGGGATATACTTGATTGGCTCGACATCTTGCTTAAATGTATGGATACACTACATCTTAATCTAATTCAGAAAGAAAGCTATCATATTGAGATAAATATTCGAGGCTGATAGATGGTTGGTGGGATGAGTCAGTATGATTGATCTCTTGCCCTGTTACTCTCTTTCTTTGCTTTTGCTTGTATAAGCATAAGTTACAGAACCATATAATTTGATTATCACCTTATCTGTCTACTGTTCTTTGCCGAGCAAAAAGCCTGCACTGGTTTCTTCTTTCTTAAAGATGTGACTATCTATTGCTTCTGTTTGCAGAGTGCAAACAAAAGTCGGAGGAGTATGAGAAGGAAATCCTGGATTGGAAAAAGCAGGCTTCTCAAGCGACAACAAGCATAACCAAGCTCAATCGTCAAATACATTCGAAGGTACAATGAAAATTCATTAAATCCTTTCCTAAAGATATGTTATGTCTGAGTATGTATACACTAAAGCTTCCATATGATATCAGGAAACACAAATTGAGCAGCTGATCTCGCAGAAACAGGAAATAATTGAGAACTGTGAGCTCGAACATATTACTCTTCCTGTTTTGTCAGATGCTATGGAGGAAGATGACTCAGATGGGCCACAGTTTGACTTTACTGAGTTGGATAGAGCTTATCTCCAAGAACGGAAACCATCTGCTCGTGAAAAAGTAGAGGCGGAATTCAGGCAGAAAATAGAATCTAAAACAGCAGAGATTGAAAGAACGGCTCCAAACTTGAGAGCACTTGACCAGTATGAGGCTATACAAGAGAAAGAAAAACAAGTTAGCCAGGAGTTTGAAGCGGCCAGGAAAGAGGAGAAGCAAGTAGCGGATGCCTATAATACTGTTAAGCAGAAGAGGTAACTCAAAATATATCTTGTAAAATGATCTTTAGAGCGTCGAAGAAAATTGTTACCAAATATCGACGACTACATGATGGATACAAAACCGGACAAGTAAAAGTCTGAAGATTCAAGACTTCAAGTTCTGTGGAAATTACCTGACACAGTTTGGATACAATGCACATAAATGTGCACACACATGCACATGTGCAAAGAACACTTCAGTTTTTGCAAATAAATTCATATATTCCATTATAGCTTCTTCTGCTCACTTCAAATTGTTGTGCAGGTATGAGCTATTTATGGAAGCTTTCAACCACATTGCTAGCAACATTGACAAGATCTATAAGCAACTAACCAAGAGTAATACGCATCCACTGGGTGGGACTGCTTATCTAAACCTAGAAAATGAGGATGATCCGTTTCTACATGGTATAAAGTATACTACAATGCCCCCAACAAAGCGATTTCGCGACATGGAACAGCTCTCTGGAGGAGAGAAAACAGTTGCGGCCTTGGCGTTGCTCTTCTCCATCCATAGGTATCCTCAACGACCTAGATTTTGTAGGTTCATATTGATTTAGTTTCACTCTTTGAATTTGGACTAGCAGACGGTGATGAAATTTGTTATTTGTGTCTGGAATGATCAGATTTGTTGAATCCTTAGCAACAAACTTTGATTTGGTTTTCCTGGGACTGACATCGTTTTGGGTTTTCTGTTCCTAGTAAAATACCCATATTGAAAGTAGCTTTCCTTTTCTTTATGATCTGAGATTTGGCCTACGATCGTCTAAATACAGTAGCTGTTTTGCAAAGGAAGTTAGCTGTGGTCGGTTGTTTTAAGGTATTGATGGTGTTGTTTTCCTTTCCATATTTCAGCTATAGGCCTTCACCGTTCTTCATACTTGATGAAGTGGATGCTGCGCTTGATAATTTAAACGTGGCAAAAGTTGCTAAATTCATTCGTAGCAAGTCATGCCAAGCAGGACGTGACAATCAGGATGCAGAGGATGGGAATGGCTTCCAAAGCATTGTAATATCTCTGAAGGACAGCTTCTATGACAAGGCGGAAGCTCTGGTTGGAGTTTACAGAGACACCGAGAGGAGGTGAGGATTTCCATATCAATAATATTCTTTTACATGCGCCTATCTTTTCTATTGGTAACTATACCAAAAATTTTGGGTTAATAACTGAGAACTACTTTGGTGCAGTTGCTCGAGTACAATGTCATTTGACCTTAGGAGCTACCAAGAATCGTGAATTGGGAAGGTTTAGGGTTTAGGTAAGTATAATGAACCCTAACTTTTGTATATAGCAACTTAGCAAGTACTGAATGGTGTTGTGATTTTCTAGGTTTTTTAATTGATAGGTACTATTCACAGTGGTATGGTGATTTATTTGCGGTTTGATGCGGCATAGGACCATATAAGATCTCACACTGCAGAAAAATGTTGAACTTTTCTGTAATGTGATATAAGGAAACTCTTGATCTTAGTTGAATCTGGTTGACGTCGTATTTATAGGATTATGAACAAAAATTGGAGACATATGTTTATTTCACAAGTAGAAGAAAGAAAGTAAAACAAAATTATTTAATACGGACTAAGAAATCAAAATCATCAAAAGCCATTCCTGTCGTCCTACTGAAAAAGAAACAATCTATAAATCAGGACACACAGCAATGAATCCTGTTGGGGCTGTGTAACATAGGCAAAGGCTTGAAATTGAAAAGGTTTGACCTTCTCAGACTTGATAATTAAAACTCGTAATCATATATGTATTAGCGGATAAGAACCAACCAAGTTTCAGAATTTGTCCTTAATTGATGATTTATGTCTTAATTTAAAACTAATTAAAAAAAAGGATGGATACGTGTCAGAAGCCTAGGAGTGACATCACTTGCGTCTTCCTTTTTCCATTGTCTTCTTTCGTAATCATTAAAGAGTATTCTCAAATTTCAAAAAAAGAAAAGAAAATTAAATAAAGAAAACGAAGCGGAGGGAGGAGGAGGAAGCAGAGCAGAGAGAAAAAAAACAGAGAAGAGAGACTCATCAATCATTTCATTCTTTAGTTCTTCTTCTTCTTCCTTGGTTCAAAATCTATCCTTACAGCTACGGAGAGAGAGAGAGAGAGAGAGAGAGAAGATTCGATTAATTCGAAGCAGAAAAGCAAAAAAAATTGAATGGCGGCAAGAGCCAATAACAAATACACCTCAATCAACTTCAACCACATCCTCCACAAAGATCCTCCTTCTTCTTCATCTTCTCCTTATTCTTCCAACTCCTCCCCCGCTTCTTATTCCTCCGTCGCTCGTTCCAATGGCCGTATGCTCGTCCTCACCAAACCTTCTCCCAAACCTCTCAGATCTCCCTCCCCTGTCACCACCACCATTACCACGCCTTCTCTCTCTCCAGCTCCGATGATTTCAGATCAAGCCGTCTCTGATCCAGATCCGAATCAGATCTCTCTTCGTCCCTTAGGTCATACCGGACCTGGCTCCTCCCTTTCATTTCCTGTTCGGACTCCTGAGAAAGTCCTGGATGTGCCTCCTCCTGCTCCGCTGATGTCCATGTCCCCGAAACCTAATAAGTTCGTGCCTCCCCATCTTAGGCCAGGCTTTGTTCGCAAGGATGAGAAACCTCGACTCGACTCCAATCCCAATCTGAACCAGGAACAGCCTCGACAGGGATATTTCGGTTATGGACAGACCGGACGGCCCAAATCGGGCGGGTATGAGAGGATCCGAACCGATCCGAGATCCACCGGAAACCGACCCGGCACCTCCGGATGGTATGTATGTTCATCCCTCTCGTTAATCGTAATAGTCCTTAGCGTAATTCAATAGAGATACTAGAGTGTCTCTAGGGATCTTAGCTCTGCCTCTATCCAACGATCTTGAGATTAGATTAATTCTACGATTTTTGATAGTTTTTGCCTTTCATAACTGATATGATGAACTAAATTGGAAAAAGAAAATTGTCATGAGAGACCTTACTAGTTTTATTAGATTTGTGTATTGGTCTAAAGGTGTGTGCTTTATTAAGCCATAGATCTTGGAATCACACACATATGTTCTCTGTTCTGTCTTTTTGTTTCGGTAAAACTGTAACTAGAATTGATGATTTTTTTTTTTTTTTTTTTTTTTGTGTGTGTGTGTGTAGATGAGCTTTGCTGGGTTTGATGTCCAGTTTACTCACTCGATGATGGAGATGACTTAGTTAACCAGACAAACAGTCACTTTTCATTTCTCACTTCTTTTGATCAAAACCAGAGACTATCAAAGACCACCCCCGAAAAAAGATTCAGTAGATTTGTACAAGTTGTTGGTTTTTGGGATCAGGGTGATTGATACTAATGACACGATAACACTTGTCTCACTTATGTTTCATAAAAAACTTTACTGTGTTTATGTACGTACCCTGTAATTCTGTTTTAGCACGTGTTTGTCTAGGTTTTTAATCTATAGATTCTTCTTCTATACAGATTAAAAAGGAAATAATCAACCGAGTCAACGATTTACCATTCATAACTTTTTTAAACTGCTTGTGAAATCAATTAAGATATCGTTGTATAAAATGCCGTTGGGTCTTTTCTTTAGGGTCTTTCTTTTTCCCTTTGTTGAGAACTTAGGCTGAGACGAGACGGGCTCAAACAAGCAGACACAGTACAAACTAATGCTCCAGCAGCAAGAAGGCATCTTGTGATTGGACTACCCGAACAAGTGTCTCCTCCAGTTGCTAGGCGTGTCCAGAGCCATTTTTGTTTAGATACAAATTTCATCTAGTACAGGGGACGATGCGCACTGGGGGATTTGCTAAGAAAAAATTATAAAATTTTCTGCGATTCTAGTTTGTGAATAGCCAAGAGAAACGCCATGTCCTTTGAGATGTCTCCCAGGATTAGCATCAAGTTCGTTAGATCATGGAGATATGCACAGCGAGTCAAGTCCTGCAAAATCCAATTACGTCTCCGGTCTGTCTGTCCTGAAACCATATATATAAACCAGAGAAAAAGAGATACTTTGAATAATGGAATGAAATCAAGAATCCTCCATGAATTATTAGAAGTTTCAGGTATTCTCACCTGTGGGTATTTCAAGGAGATGGATCCTATTATATTTATCACGCATATGATGGAACGACGGTCTATTTACCCACGAGAACTATTGTATCGAGCCAGATAGAGCCCGTTCTTTACCCTCGGTCTATTTGTCCCTCAAAAAAAAGTTTGAAACCATTTTCCCCCCGAAGACAAAGTTCGAAATCTATATCTCCCCAATTGTGGATTATATCGGTTTAACGTCTAAACCCGAGACCAACCCAGATATGTTCCGAAAATAAACCAATTGTTGAACTAGTTTGATAAACCAACCCGACCCATTTATCATAAACCCATAATCCCCAAATAAAACTTAAAATCGATTTTCGTGGTTCATAATCAATTCCTTTTATTGAGTTTGGTTCTTCTTCGTGAGATTACTTCTTCTTTCATTTACGAACTTGAGTATCACAATGAGGCGGATCTTTGGAACAAACGGAGGTGGTGGTGGTGGTGGTTGTTGAAGAAGCAGCGGCAAAGGCGGAGGAAGGAGGAGGTGGGATCGATTTCTGCGATGGCGGTGGAGGATCTGCTATGTTCTCCGTCGAATCACCTAATGAAGAAAATGACCGTTTCGGCGATGGTTTAGGGACTCTCGGAACCCTAGATCTGACAATTGAGAGTGACGTTGACTCGGTGAGTTCGTCCGAGTTACAATTCCGAGGATAATTCTCGATCTCGTCTTTCCAATAAATGTCATCGTCGTCGTCGCTGAATGAAGAATCGCTTTTGATGTTCTCTTGGCTCTGAATCGGGTCGGGTATGTTCCTCATCGACATGAGCCGTTTTAAACTTCTAATTAGATTCGACTTCACCGACACATCCATTAAACCCTGAAACCTCTGCGAATTCGAGAGCGCGTGGTCGTCACTCTCCGACGAAGCTCAACCATCTCCGCCTCCGTTTCCGAAGCTCAACCATCTCCGCCTCTGTTTCCTTCTCTCTCCTCTCGCTATAGGGTCGAAATCAGGTTAAGTTTGGTCAAAATTGGGTTTAGTTTGGTTTAATCTAGGTTTAGTTTTCTTCTAATCGGTTAAGTTAATAGTAAACCGATATAATCCATGATTATGGGTTAATTGATGTAGAAGAATAAAACTGGGGAGATATAGATTTCAAACTTTGTATTCGGGGAGAAAATGGTTTCGAACTTTTTTTTGAGGGATAAATAGACTGAGGGTAAAGAACGGACTCTATCTGACTCGATACGATAATTCTCGTGGGAAATAGACCGTCGTCCCCGCATATGATCCCTGTCACCAGAGGCGTAGAATGTGACCATTCCAAAATTTAGACTAAAGAGTTATTTTATTGAAACCGGATCAGAATTGAATCTAAAACCGAAAACCGAACTTTGGTTTTGGTAAGTAGTATTTGAATTTTGCAACTCAATTATAGAAATTTGCTTTTAAATTTCCACCGATCACTCAAAATCAATGATCACGAAAACGAAATAACCCGTTAATTTACATAATTACCCCTCCGTCTCCATTAATACACACACACACACACTGCTTTTATTAGTTTTGAGATCTCTCTCCCCTCAGCACAAAGCAATCACACAAATCATTCCAAAATCAAAAAGCTCCCTCTCTCACAGATGGGATCTCTCCCACCGCCATCTTTAGATTTCTCACCAATCGATCACAATCCCCTCAAAAATGGCGGATCCAGCCACCACCATCATCAACAAGAGATCTCCCGCGATAATCTCCTCAACCTCTTCACATCTCAGCAAGATCTTCTCAATCACTTCTTCAAACATCTCGATCTCTCCCAAACCCTAGATTTCTCACGCATTCTCCTCTCCACCTCCGGCACCGTCTTCTTCACCGGCGTCGGCAAATCCGCTTTCGTCGCCAACAAGGTTTCCCAGACGCTCGTCTCTCTCAGCTTCCGTTCCTCTTTCCTCTCCCCTCTCGACGCCCTTCACGGCGACATTGGCGCTCTTTCCCCTCGCGATGTTCTCGTCTTCTTCAGCAAATCCGGCGCCACAGAGGAGCTTCTCCGTCTTGTCCCTTGCGCTAGAGCTAAAGGAGCCTTTCTTGTCTCTCTTACCTCTGTTTCTGGGAATCCTCTCGCTGCTGTTTGTGATATGAATGTGCATTTGCCTCTTCAGAGAGAATTGTGTCCTTTTAATCTCGCTCCGGTCACCTCTACGGCGATCCAGATGGTGTTTGGTGATACCATCGCCGTTGCTCTCATGGCCGCTAGAAATCTTTCCAAGGAGGAGTATGCGTCGAATCATCCCGCCGGTAGGATCGGCAAGAGCTTAATCTTCAAGGTCTGCTCTCGAAATTTCTCACCATTTAGAGTTTTTGATTCTGCTATATAGATAAGCTTCAAGAACATGTAGGTTTGGTTTACATACAACAATGAAGGGATGAATAAGAAGAATCTATTGGGATGTGTTTGTTGTAGGTGAAAGATGTAATGAAAAAGCAAGAAGAGCTTCCTGTGTGTAAAGAAGGAGACTTGATCATGGATCAATTAGTGGAGCTGACAAGCAAAGGATGTGGTTGTTTGCTTGTGGTTGATGAACATCGTCGTTTGATCGGTACATTCACAGATGGAGATCTTCGCCGGACTCTCAAGGCAAGTGGAGAAGCAATCTTTAAACTCAGTGTTGGAGAAATGTGCAACAGGTGAGGAAGAAACCACTCTGTTTTTTTTTTGTAGATCTTATTAACATTTTGGTGATTGATTTTGAATCATTTGTGTGAAAACAGGAAGCCTAGAACAATTGGACCAGAAACAATGGCAGTTGAAGCTATGAAGAAAATGGAGTCACCGCCATCGCCTGTTCAGTTTCTTCCTGTGATCAATGAAGACAACACCTTGATTGGAATTGTAACATTGCATGGTTTAGTTTCAGCTGGTCTCTGAAACACGAAGGTGCCTCTGTATCACGTTTAAATAGTTGATTCTTTTAATATTTGGTTTATTTCGATATTCACAGCCAGTGAATTCTATTGTGTCTAGTAGTACTTCATCATGTATTGTCCATCATTTACTCAAAAGATATGTATAGAGTATAAGAAAAATACTTGTATCTTTGTCCTATTTTACCTCATTATTACACTTGCTTTCATATATGCAACATCTTTCCTATTGTCTCACTGCGCATAGCACCATTTTGATTGGACCATTTATAGAAAAAAAAAATGCAGTTTTTGGTTTTGATTGAACAAAGATTGGCTGAAGAAACTGAAACAATCCAGTGTTTGTTTATAACCACTATATATATTACACAATTTTGCTCAGTGTTACTGGTGGATGTTTTTATTAACATGTCTTCTTTAGTTCAGTGGGGACAATGGCAAACACAGTTATATCATATTGAACACCAGAGAGCGGTTCTAAAAAAATCTGAAATCCAAACCAATACAAGTATGTAAAAGAATCAGATCCTATTGCATTTAACGATCAGTAATAAGTTAACATAAGGAACAACTTGAGTTGCTAGTGAGAAGAAATCTGAAGAAAGAAAGAAAGAGAGGTAGAGAGATAACAAAGATACAAGTATTAAAAAAATTAACAATGTCTTGTAGAATCTCTATGCACTTGGCACCGTGTTGTTACTGTTGTTGTTGTTGGTGCTGCTGACTTCATCATTTTGCTCGTTCTCACCGGACATTTCCTCGAGAGACTTTCCTTTAGATTCAGGAACCAATAGTGTAAAGACCATCCCCAAAAGATTAACCACACCCAAAACAATGAGCGAGTTCTTGACTCCAATGCCTGGAGGATATCCATGTTCTGTCTTGTTCTTGTCAGGACTTTGTGCTAAGTACAAGAACCCAAACGCACCAACCATTGCTCCTAACTTTCCAGAGGCCGCGGAAATTCCATGGCAGGTTGATCTAAACCTAGCCGGGAAGATCTCAGCTGGCACCACGAAAGTTGTTGCATTGGGTCCAAAGTTTGCGAAGAAGAATGTTAAAGAGTACATTGCCACAAACCCGATTCTGTTCTCCTTGTGAGTCCAATGGTCGTAAGGAATGGCCAGAGCAAACATAAAGATGGTCATGAAGAAGAAACCCATCATCTGTATCGCGAATCTACCAATCACGTCGATGAAGGCCACGGTGAACCAGTAACCGGGTACCGTACTGCACAAGGCGATTAGGGTTTGTGCACGTGCGATCTTGAAAACCTCTTGAATCGCATTCATGGTCTGTGCCGGAGGGATCCATCCGATCGCACTGAAAATATCTTTCTGGAAAAGGTTCTGACTGTAGAAGGCAATGTCGAGTAGGAACCATGTACTTGTGGTTCCGAGCAAGTGAAGGCCATGGCGTTTCATGAACTCCTTAGAGAACAAGCCAAATGAATTGGACTTATCTTCACTTTTCTGCTGCTCTGCTTCGATCTCCACTTGCAAAACCTTAGACATGTTGGAAGCAGCTAGTTTCGCGTCCTTAGCTACAAGAGCCGTGTACCGTGCGGTCTCAGGCATCTTCGACCTCGAATAATACGTCATTGCTGCTGGCAAAGCACCCACCATCAGAATGATCCGCCACACGTAATCTGCCTGAGGAACCGTGGATGCCAAGGCATCTACTTGATATGCTGGAGATGGAAACTTAGCCTCGAAAGCCGCAGACACGATGATGGCAAAAATCCCCCCGGTCAAGATTCCAAACCCTTGCATAGCGAAGACCGCGGCTATGAACGCACCGCGGGTCTTTTTATTGGCGTACTCCGACATAATCGTGGCGGATAATGGATAATCACCACCAATGCCGAAACCGAGCCAGAACCGGAAGAAACAGAGCGTGGTCATCACTGTTTTCGGGGTACTCCCAAAGGATAGACCCGAGGCGATGGAGCAAAGGACCATAACCATGAGGGTCATGCCGTAAACTTTTTTCCTCCCGAGTTTGTCACCAAGCCAGCCGAAGAAGAGCTGGCCCGCTAGTGTACCACAAAAGGCGACTCCGTTCACCGCTGCGGAGACGTTGGGAGGCAGCGTTCCTGGCTTCACTGAGCCGTCCACGTGGTAGTAAATGCGACCAAGAAGCTTAGTGACGAGGGAGATACAAAAAAGATCGTAAGCGTCGGTGAAGAATCCCATACCGGCGATGATAATCGCCGTGAAATGGTACCATTGCGTTTTGGCGACGTCGAGTGCATTAAGCACGTTTAGCTGATCTCCTGCCATTGCTCTCTTTCTCTTCTTTCTCTGCGTTAATTTTGATGAGAAAATACAATCAGTATTAACATTTTATCTATAAGCATTAAAAAAAGGTTTTAAGAATTCGCTACAACTGTTATAATGTTATAACTATGGTGGAACAAAGACTAACAATTTCAAGATTTTCTAACCAAAATAAATAATAATTTCAAATTCATCAAAATTTAATGTCATTTTCGCTCAAGTATTTTGCACAGGTTGACTTGTAACGTGTGGAACTGAAAAGGTGACACGAAGTAAGATGGTGACGCACACCGACAAGAATTTAATCATTCCATGGTATTCAACAATCAACATACAAGACAAACCAAGCTCAACGACAAAGTTTTTAAAAAAAACTTTCAGAAAACATTACGGAACTCTTTTTATTTTGTGATTTGTATTTGCACGAAAGGCGGAAAAAAATGATCAAAAAAAAAAAAATAGAAATGGTTAGAAGAAATAAAGTTTCAATCTCAAAACTTCCATGCACACAACGGCGGACCTAGGAAGAAAGAGGGTGGGTCACCTGACCTGGGTAAACTAATAAAACAGTATTGCACACACACACACCAAAATAAATCACAAATTTTCGTCTGTCAAAACATTTGATGATCAACTATTATTAAAACTGTATGAATCGCTTACGAAAGTATTATAGACAATATACACAAATGCATGCTACATACACACACACACACACACGAAAGTAATGTGTTTTATCAACAAGTTTGTAAAGTTGTTGAATATCTATCTAATAAGAGGTTGTGGTGTCCATAAAATTAAAAAACAAGAACCAAACCCTTGCATAACCTCACTTCTCCATTCAAACAACAACAAATCATAAAAGTAAAATAGTCTCATAATAAACACAAACATAATAATGAAAGAAGGAAGAAACTTACAGAAAGAGTCTTTTATTTTGCTTAATTACTTTCTCTCGCAAAACAATCTTCTCTATCTTATGTGGGATTGTCTTTAGAGAAAGAACAAGAAAAGAAGAGAAGAATATTAATCTGTGGTTTGATGTTTTCTTTCTTGCAGAAAGTTGTAAAAGAGGAAAGAAGAAGACAGAAGAAATGGGTTGTGAAATGAAAGAGAGGCAGCGTCGGGAACGGCCTACTTATACGTGATCATATTTTTTCCTTTCTGTTTTTGCTTTGACATATTCTTGTGGTATATTCTTCTGACAACGACGTCGTTTCTTTCTCCTTTGACTACTTCTTTCTTTCTCCACCTTATTTTTTTACTTGTTTTAGGACACACACACTATTTGGTTCTGTTTTGCGGTTAATTTTTATTTGTGGAAATTGTTAAGACTTACACGGTTTTTAAAAAGTCGTTTTAAGTAATTAATTTCCGAATATTCTTAGGGAAAAATAATAATATTCGGACACATTAGCTGTTAATTTCAATTTTGGTAATTGATCCTAAATTAGTGCTGAATTTGTAAGAGAATACAAACTTTTAACAGTCGCAAGATATTTATTGTGGTCATAAATAGTAGAATATTGGAAGAAAAAAATTTGATTCTTTTTATTTAGTCTTGTTCCCTTTTCATACATTGTATCTGTATATAAGTATAAACATAACAATAATACATTGTAAGAATAAAATTATCATGAAAGTTAAAAATGGGAATTAAAAAAAAAAAACATACTAGAATCGGTTTAGGAGTAAAGAGAGAAAGGAAATAGCGGGAACCAACGTTTAGAACCGGTTTGAGTGACGTGGCAAATCTTACACCTTCGTCTTCTTCTTCTTTTTATTTTTTTTTTCTCGTCTTCTTCTTCTTCTTCACTTAAAAGGCGGAACTAGAAACCCTAGATAGAGATTCATACTAGCCGTTACTATCTCTCTCGGACACCTTCACACTTCCCTTTAATCTCTCTGCAATGAGCTCGTCTGGAATCGATTCAAAGAAGCCAGCTATGGTCTCGGGGTCTTCGAATCCGGAGTCACTGTTCTCTACCAAGACTCCTAACAAAATCGTTAAAAGACAGATCTTTTCTTCGACCCCAAAACCTGAATTGGTTATCAAATTGCCCGAAAGGTGAGATTTTTTACACTCTTCTTTAAATTTGGACCCTTTGATTTTTTTCAATTTTTATTGATTTTTTTTTTTTGTTGTTGTTGTTGAACAGATTCGAGATTCTGGAGGTGTTGTTCAATGGGTTGGACACTGCAATTAGATTGCTTAAATTAAAGGGTTCTTCGACTACATTTGCTAATTTATGTCCCAAGATTGAGTATCTCACTAATCGGTAAAGCTATTGACTTTTTTTACTTAGCTATTGAGGGTTTAAAGGATTGAACTTTTTGATGCATCTGACCAAATCTAATGTGTAAATGTGTTGTTTGATTGTATTATGTTGTTTGGTCAATGTGGGTGTACAGGATCTTCTCGTATGATCATTTGGCTCAGATGAAGCATATTTATCCAGAAGCCATTGAACTAAAGAGAGTTTTGAAGTATGTTGAAGCCACTTGTTGTATGAAACCTAGTCTTCACATTAGCTTGAACACCGACGCAGTTGTGCTTGACAGTACTGTTTGTGGAACTAAATACATGGAACTTAGGAAAGTGTTTCACTCAAAGCTTGTAGATTTTTACAAAGCTCATCCTAAGGTACAGAATAGGTTTCTCTGCTCTATCATTTTAGTTGTAGCTTTTTGAGAAAGGCTTGCTTTTTATATCTGATTTGATTCTGTATCTTTTGTTATCTGTATTCAGGATGATATTCCGAAAGAACTGCTTCCTGAACCCTTCAATTCCCCCATAAGGGATAGTTATTTAGATACAGTGAGCGAAGACTTGGGAGCACGTAAACTTGAAGTTGGAGGTTTTGATGTTCATATGGAGGAGATGGAGCAAGAAGAACAAACTGTCAACGATAAAGTGATTCAAGATTCGACTTTATCGGATGGCACTAAGGAGGAATGCTTATTATCACACATAGAGTCAAGAATAGTTGAAACCTCAGTCAAAGATTTATCCACTCCCTCCAAAGACTTGTCCACACCAATCCGGGTCATGAGTGCTACACCGACGTTGCAGCTATCTAAAAGATGTATTGAGTTTACTCCAGATGGTGGTGTTGATGGTAACTCTGTTAGATCAACAAATGGTTTGGCTAGGGGTACATCTCGCAGTCTGAATTTTGATACTTTTGAGGAAGATGCAATTGTAAAGGATGACATCGGTAACAAAGCCGATGATGCCTCTGATGAAGATGATAGCCTTCTTCAGCCAGTAAAAGGTCCATCTCGCAGTCTGAATTTTGATACTCTTGAGGATGACACAATTGTGACAGATGGCATCAGTAAAGGAATCAACTTTGAAGCTGGTGATGTTGCTGATGAAGATGGTCTTCCGCAGTCAGTAAGTGATGCTTTTCCTTGCTACCATTTTGCTCTCAGTTGCTAGCCGTGTTGAAACAGTCATCCTTACTTACCATTGTGTGTGTGTCTTACAGATGGAAGAGAGGCCAAAGACTGAATCCGAGAAGGACAATTTGCTACAGCTTGTTAATTTGATTCATAAATTGTTTCACTCAACAAATCGAACTGTCATCACGAAGGAGGAGCTTCTTCACAAGATTATTGCAAACCAAATCCAAATAACCGATAGAAGTAAGGACAGTTAATATCATGTGTTTGATGATGTCCCTGTCTCTTCTCTCTTCACAGGCTCACAGTTTCTTTCTTGTTTGACATTTCCAGGGGAAGTGGAGGAACAATTAAGTTTGATGTTGCAAATAGTTCCGGATTGGATCACTGAAACAAAAGCATCTTCTGAGTATGTTCTTGTTCGGTGAGTATCATGTTCTACCAACAAATAACTATGATCTTTTTGCTTCTTGAGGCACTAATATATTTGTACTTCTTTTGCTTTTTGCAGCATCAATAAAATCTGGGCTGCCGAAACAGTACGTGCAAAACTTGAAGAAGCAACTTCACAGGACATTTCAATTGTCTGCTGAAAAACCCATAAAACTGAATGTTTTTGCGTTATCTCACTCTCTTAACTCACGTATCATTATTCGTCGCAAAATAGCTTCTGTCGTAGTTGATTCAACCAATAAACTTGTAATATTCTATTTAAACATAATAACATGTTTGATTATGAATATAAGGAGACGAAACTTCATCTAATGATGAGCAGAAACGAAACAACATATTCAAGTCTAAGAGTTTGGAAATCTTGGTAGATTTGTGGTAAAGCTGAAGCACTTTAAAAGTAGTTAATTGTGGAAAGAAAGAGAAACAAACCACCCCATGGAACACACTACACTGGAAAAATTGATAAGAGTTGGCTCTATAATTATACCCCTTTACAATGGAAAAATAAAGTAGCTTAAGAAAGAATCTTAGATAGTGGTTGTTCTTTTCTTTATTACTACTCTTTAGAAAGGATTTGTTCTTTGCAATGATAATTTAAAGTTGTTGACATTATCCAAAAAGGAAAAGATTATATTAGTCTTGAATGTGTTAAATGATTAGATTATAGTGTTTAGTTCAAAGACGTTATTCTTCTACAACCTACAGTCACACTATATACACAAAAGAAACTATTGAGATTTTCTCATGTGAACCCTCCTTTAAGAGCTTTGCTTGCTCTCTGAATCGCTCTTGTGACTCTCCATATCTCATGCTCAATTACTCCCTCTGGTGCGTCTATCGCAATCGCATCTGCTATTCCTGGGAAAAATCCCAGCTTGCTCTCTGGTTCAGCTGCCGGTCCATATACCTATGCATAAACATACAAACAAGGTCACATGAAGTTTGAAACAATTGGTGATATCTGATTGAAAAGAAGTTAATGTTTTAAAGTTTACTCACAAGATGCTTGAACCATTCCTTCCCTTTGATCCCTTCTGCATCCAAAAACCCTCTTTCGACAAGCATCAACCTGTCATTTAGCTCCCTTCTCTTCGCCGCTGCTGCAACATCATCTTTGCTATATGATTTCTCCTTTAATTTCTGCACACCGGAACATGTATAGGTGAGACAAAGAAGAGAACGATTAAGGTTATACGTTGATTAGTAACCCCATTAGAAACCTTTGCTTCATCTGCGACTTCTTTGGCAACCAAAGAGAACTCTTGTATCGCCATGCTTAAGGGATCAACAGAAACTTTCCCTTTTAATAGCTTGCTCAATGTATCTCTATGTGCCTGAACCATTACACAAAACACAAACTCAGTTTCCTTATATCTTACGTATTAAGGGAGTAAGTAATAAAGTACGTACCTGTAATTCTTGTGCATAAGAGGTGTAGTCGAATGGTATGAGTGGCTCATCAGCCAAGAGAATTCCTATAAGTCCCCATATTCCAGACACTGACAAACATAGAAAGCAAAGAAGTGAGTTAATTCGCTTCATAGCATCCATAAACAAAAACAGAACAAAAAGACTAAAAACTAATTGTAGATCGAAAGAGAGAAGTAAAAGGTTTACTAGCAACATGGCGGTGAAACAATGGATCTGCATTATGGATCATCCAATCATAGGAGTCAAATGCCGTGTGATAGACAGGATAATCTGAAAATAGGATAAACAAACATACATTATTGGTATTACATGCATTAGAACATCACATTCTGATATATTTTCCAAGACGTAAGGAATCAAGTTCTGATTTTTACCTGCTCCATAGTACATGTCTATAGATGGTATCCCGGCATGATGAAGAAAACCGGAAAAATCAGAATCTACTCGACTTAGCCTCTGTATCTGCAGTCCATCAAAACATTAAATTACATTACAAAGACAAACGTAAAATCTGAAATGAAAAAACTTGTTTGAGCTCTTTCAAAGGATAGTCCACTCACAATGTTAATCTGAGACTTAAATGTCTCTTCCACTGTCAAGCCTACTGCATCAGGATCCTGTACCTGACCACACAAAGATGAATGAATATTAGAGAGACTTAAAGACATTTCTGAACGAAATAAACCAAGAACGTTTTCACAATGCTTGAGAATGCTTTCTTTGTTTAGTAATATTACCAGCTTCAAGGCTTCTACAAGAAGACCATCTAATTGAGGAGATGCACCAGCAAAAAAACCAGAGCCTTGGACCGCACAATCTACATTAAGATAAGCCACAGCACTTGCACCTAAGTTAAGAACATTTTCTTCAACCCATTCAGTTGATCCAATCTATAAAACAAAACAAAAAAAAGAGACACAAGTGGTTTAAGTAAAACCATCAAATAGATTCAGCTTTTACTAAGTTACTGATGAGTGACTAACCATTCCGAATTCTTCTGCATCCCAACTACAAAGGAGAATGGTCCTACGTGGTCTCCAACCAGATTTAAGCAAAAGAGCGAACCGTCGGCTAATGTCAAGTAAAGCAGAAGTTCCACTGTTTGGATCAACAGCTCCATATGTCCATGCGTCTCTATGGTTCCCAAGTATCACATACCGATCAGCTTCTTCACTCCCTCTTATTGTAACCACAACATTGTGAATTATCTTCATTTTCATCTCCCCCTAAAGTTTTTTAAAAAAAAAACTTCAAATTGAGCTCAAAAATCACATTTTTCAACTACAACTAAATCCCAAAAAAAAAACAAATTCAGAATGATTGAGCCTACAGTTATAGTTCTCAGTTTCAGGTCTAATTTTGGACAAAAACGTTATAAAAGGAAACTAAAATCACATAATTAAGGAATATAACGGAAAATTCCAAAAGTCAAAACCAAGAAAAACATAACGGAAATACGAAATTTTCAGTTAAACCTGAAACGTCATGTTAACAACGGTCCGACCAGGTCCAACCCGTTGACCCGATCCAACCCGACCAGAATTCCGCCACTCCACCGGAGCTCTAGCACCGCCCAGAGAAGCCAAAACGATCTCAGCGTTACGTAGAGACAAAGGCAAAGATAGAATCTTTGGGAACCTCCGAGTGACCAAATCATCATCCAAGCTAAGCTTTTCTCCTCCGACGACTCCTGGCCAACCGGGACTAACCGGATCTCCGATTCCTCTCATAACCGTACCTCTCTCAATACCGCCGAACCCACCACCGTCGTTCTCGGCGTATATTAGCACTCCAAGCGCACCTTTAGTCTCTGCTATCTTCACAATCCCTCCTCTTCCCAAGTTTTCACCTTTCCTCACTAAAACCACACACCCTTTAACGCTCACTCCGATCGAGTCAAGCGCACGGTAGTCTCTCTCCTCGCCGTGGTTCACGAACACCACGTTACCCTGGGCCGAACCAGATGGAGAGTAAGCATGGTAAGGCCTAACGACCGGAGAGGAGGAGGAAGAATCTCCGGGAACGTCGTTTAAGTCAAACTCCATCGTCGTCGTGTTGCTAAAACGGGCCGTGACGGAGATGTGCGTAGGATAAGACAAGAGAGCTTCGTAATCGGCGACATGAGCGTCAAGTCCGAGGCTTTGGAAGTGGTTTAGGACGTAGTGGAGAGTGTCTAAAGAGGGTTTGGTTCCGGCGAGGTGGGGGTGACGTGTCAATTCGCGGAGGTAAGAGGAGATGGTGGCGTTGGAAGCAGAGGAGAGGAAGAGGCGGCGGAGACGGAGGTCATTATGTGGATTTCGAGAAAAGAGAGAAGGAGGAGTAGCGTTAGGGTGATGGAGAGTGTAGAAAGTGGCAACGAAAAGGATAATGATGAAGAGGAAAGCACAGAGAGGTGGTGGTTGATGTCGGAAAGGGAATATAGAGATTCCGGCGACGGTGGGTCTGGTGGTGAGAGGCTGTGACATTGCAGAGAGAGAGAGAGAGAGAGAGAGAGAGAGAGAGAGAGGGTTATAATAGTAAGTATAGTGGGGGCTGAGCTAGTAAGTAGTAGTAGTAGTAGTATCTTTGTATTTATTATTAGTATGAATCATCGTCATCTCTTTCTTTTTGTCTTTTCGTCTTTATGAGTATGTTTATCTTCGGTAGTCAAAAACTCTGTTATTAATCTTATTTTTTGTGCAAGAAATTGAATTTTGGATAATGGGTGTTATAAATAAATGACTGATTGAAAGATCAGAGCTTTTTAAACAAATCGAATTTAAAAAATGAAGGGCATGATCCCTACTTTTATTCCACTAGATTACTTTAGCTTTAGAGAGTCGTGGCGACCCAGTCGAATGATGAAAAGCTGCAATTTCTTGCGAGAGAACCAAACAAAAAACTGAAAAAGTATGTTTTTGTTTTGCTTTTTTTTTTAATAGTGGTGAGAGTGTAATACTACTACTTTTTTTTTTTCTTTTTCTTTGTTGAAGTATCAGTTTCAGTATTTTTTATAGTACTCAACAACTAGACATGATATATTGGGTCAATATTTGACATATTCCATATAACATTAGCATATTATATTACTCGTCATATAAAGTATATTCCATTGTGATAATCATATGATTTTCCGCAAATTGTTCTATTGTCTTTGTCATTAATTAATTTAAGTGTAGGCAACCAACTCCCAAGGACAAGAAAAGGCACGAGATTGAGAACGCTGTTGTTGGAAACTGAAGAAGTGGTTTTAGAACGTAGTATGGTGTTGTCTAGGCCTAGGCATTCGGATACATGTTCGGGTTCGAATCGGGTACTTCAGATTTTCGGTTTTTGGGTTTAGAAATATAAGACCTGTTCAGGTATTTCTAGATTTCGGGTTCGGTTCGGGTATTTTTCGGATTCGGATTCAGATTACCTGAAGTTCACAAAACTCAAAATTTTAGTATTTAATTTAGTGTAAATTATTCAATAATACACATTAATTATATCTGAAAATTGAGAATATTTTTACCCAAATTTACTAATAAACAGTTTAAATACTTTAAATTATCTAAAAAATCTAAAACTTGAATATTTTGAACACTTATATTATTAAAATTATAAATATTACTTATATATTACTATTATATATTAATAATATGGATATATTCGGATACCCGTTCGTATTTGGATCGGATCTTTGGATCTGGATATTTTGTCCAGGCATAGTGTTGTCCAAAAAACAAAAAATAACGTAGTCCGCTAAATTTTGATCACTTGTCCAGCAAAAACAGGAGGTTTGGCATTTGCTCCAAGTAAATTGTAATTGAAAAAAAAAACTTTAAAAAAATGTAAAAAGAAACTACTACAATTAACTATAACTAAAAATTGTAATTGAAAACAACATGAGATATTACTACTACAAACTATTTGAGCAAATGATGAGCACGACATCATAAAACTGATAACCATGAAAAGCTTTTGTCTTTATGCATTTGATTTATTTGGTCGGACCTATTGTCTTTATGCATTTATACATACTAGTATATTATATAACACACTCCGAATTAACTAGGGGAAATAAATTCTCTATAGGAAAATGGAATTACCTCTTAACTTTTCTGTATTCAGGTTCGATTTTTTTGTTTGTTTATCAATTTAACATAGACGTAATGTGTAGACTATAAATAATTTGATGGACAAAAAAAAAAGTGGTTTGTCAGGTTCATTCCTAGTCTATCTTATGATTTCTATCATACGTTTGATGGAATAATAGAAACTTTAGCAAGACTATCTAAGTGCTAAAGCTTCAAACAAGCTTCAAACAAGCCATATAAAACGATTTTTCTCTTTTTAAATATAATTTAACATTTATTCAAAAAAAAAATTAGATCACTATGTTGTAAATATTTTTACTAGGAATGAAAAGATGAATGTGCTTCTTCTAAAAGAGTGGGAATTGATCGCATGATTGGGGTATAATAAATTTTAGAAATTTGACAGCACTATCGTGGGATGGGAGGACAAAATCTAAGTGGATCCTTCAACGTATCTTCTTTGTACTACACAACCTTCATAAAAGATACTAATCCAAGTCATCCATTCATTCAGACAATTTATTTTAGGGACATTGGAAATGTTGGGTTTAGGTACAATATAGCCTACTTTAAATCTGGTAGACAACAAAAAAAAAAAAAACTGGTAGTCTGATACACAACAAAGATAATATACTCCTACTATCTTAAATTTGTTTACCCACAATCACTAACATGCACCACATTTAGTTATGTTGTCATGCATCAAAGAGTAGCAGAAAGAGCACACACGACTTCATAAGAGTTAGGGACTGTAAGCACAACCTCCCGCCACTCGACCTTCCCCCAAATATCTCCACTGTTGCGTCTTTCAAGCGCAATCACAGCACACCAAATCTTCTTGTCTTCACTGTAACTAAAAGTCATATTATTGTTCCAAACAACCACCATCTTTCCACCATGACTCGCCAAACGAACATAACCACTACACTTAGACAGTCCTTTCAAACCGTTCGAAGGTTTCCAATTTCTTTGTTTAGAGTCGTACCATATCATTCCAGAGAGAGCATGATAACAATATAGTATGTTATCTATCACGCAATATGAATCCTCTACCCATCCTCCTTTCAAAACGCCCATATCTAAAGCTTTCCATCTATCTTCCTTTGGCTTGTAAGCCACACCCCAATCCCTATACATATAGATCTCATCGTCAATCACCGCACTCTTCCATACATGTCGTCCACATCTCTCCCTCAGAGTGTTAAATTTAGTCTCCCAAGTTTGGGTTTTTGGATCGAAAACCTCCATCCAATTGGAGGCATCGTAGTCATCAGAGCCTCCTGCTACATATATCTTGTCATCAAGGACATTAGCAACTGACCAATACCGTTCCACCTGCATACTTGGACCCTCGAGCCACCTATGAGACCGGCAGTCCAAGATCGAGACTTTAGACAAGGGCACTTTGAAGGTGGATCCACCAATGTTGTAGATATTAGAACCAACGACCACGAAGGTCGTCGAGTGCGGAGGAGGAGAATTGGGGATCGGGAGTGCAGCCAAAACATACCCACTTGACTTCTTCTTGCTAAGGGTTTGATCAGGATTGCGGCAGAGAGTGAACCAACGTGTGTTAGGGCCAGGAGAGATTTGAAAGCACATATAAAGAACACTCTCGGTGCGTCCTAAGAATGATCGGGTCTCGTAAAGCTCCGGTGAAGAAAGAATTGAGCGAAACCTCTTGGATACTAAGGAGAGAATTGGGTAGTACAATCTCGAGATGCGTGCGAAGCAGTTCAATAGCAAATCATCAGGGAGTGAAAACAATGAGGGAACGGAGGGTTTCTTCGTCGACATCATCTTCTTTTCTCGGCAACAACACTGAACAACCGATGAAACTTGGACTCAAAGGAAAATTGATAGATTTAAGGGTTTTGACTTTGACCACATTTTGTATTATTGGGCCAAACAATATATTAAAGCCCAACAGATTAAAAAAAAACGATCTGATCATAAAAAAGAGAGTAGTGAATCTTTTCTTAATAAGTGATCATTGTCAATTGTCATTGTCACCAACAACACAGCATAAGCTAATTATCAAAGATTAACAAGTGAAATGATGTTTTATTGCACACATAAAAATCATATAACAAAACCCACAATCACTTAAATTACTCACCAATCTTTTTAGCATCATACGGTAGCAACAAGAGCTGACACGAATGCATAAGAGAAAGGGACAGTAAGCACAACATCAAGCCACTCCACTTCTCCCCACATCTCTTCAAAGTTGTGTCTTTCAAGGTTAATCACCGCACACCAAATCTCTTTGTCTTCACTGGAAGGTACATATTTGTCCCACAAAAACGCCATCTTCCCACCATAATTCGCCAATTTGACATAACCAGAATTAGCATACATTGGCAGCAGCAACTCATCCAAACCTTGCAAACGTAACCAATATCTTATCCTAGAGTCGTACCATCTTATACCGTGTGAATCACTATAACAAAATAATATGTCATCAATCACACAATCAGGGTTCTCTAACCATCCTAATTCCAAACAAACCTCTGCTAACGGTTTCCATCTATCTTCCTTTGGCTTGTAAGCCACACCCCAAGTCCCATACATGTAGATTTCTTCGTCGAGCACCGCGCTCCTCCATACAAGACTTCCACATCTCTCCGTGAGAGGGCTCAACACATGCTCCCAAGTTTGTGTTTTTGGATCGAAGACTTCCATCCAGTTTGAGGAATTGTAGTCTTGACACCCTCCTGCTACGTATATCTTTTCATCAAGAACGTTCACCACCGACCAATACCGTTCCACCTGCATACTCGGACCCTCTCGCCACGTGTGAGACCGACAATCCAAGATCGATACTTTAGACAAGGGCACATTGTAAATGGATCCGCCAATGTTATAGATGTTAGAACCAACGGCCACTAGATTCGACGAGCGCACAGGAGGGTAATTGGGAGTTTGGAGTGTAGCGAAAACATACCCACTTGACTTCTCGTTCTTGTTAAGGGTTTGATCAGGTTTGCGGCAGAGAGTGAACCAACGTGTGTTAGGGCCATGAATCCCATCATAGTACTCAAAGCACACATAGAGACAAATCTCAGAGTGGCCTAAAAGGGATCGAATCTTGTAAAGCTCCGGTGAAGTAATGAGTGAACGGAACCTCTTGGATACTAAGGAGAGAGTTGGGTAGTACAATCTTGAAACGCGTGCGAAGCAGCTCAGTAGCAAATCATCGGGAAGTGATGGGTTAGGAGGTGGTTGCGGTGTGGATAAGAGCAGCGGAAGAGATGGTTGCTCCGTAGACATCATCTTGTTCTCGGTGGAAGACATTAAAAGAGCTTGGTTTCGTCTACTACAGTTTGCTACAGATAACAAATGCAGAGGAGAGAATTTTATATTGATTTAGGGATTGTGACGTTGATCACAAGAGTCCGTTTTACTATTAACGCGGGATAATATAGTCCACAAAACTGTAAGAGGACTAATTCAGAATTGTAAAACAGAATCTTTTCATTGACTCATATAATGTCGTCTAATGTGGTGAGATAATTGACAAGAGATTTTTTCATTGGCCATAGTAAGGAATTTCATTTTCAGTATCCTTTGTATTTAAGTTTTCCCATATAATTTTTGCTTATTATTTAGTATTGTGGCCTTTAAAGAAAATGATAACGTGTATCTACATTTTACAGTTACAACTTACAACCAACTTTATTTAATTTCTGCCAAAATTACAGAGTGACACAAAATCCATGTGAGTCAAAATCCAAAACCAATGAAAACTATTTCTTACCTAATTGACAAATGTCATACCTACCTTATTTATGTCAAAAGTTTTTTTTTTTTTTTTTGTTTCTTTTCTAAACAAAAAGAAAAATACGTTGAATACATATCTACAACTTATGTATGCATGTATGTTGAAGAAAATGAACCGAAGGAATCATCCAATCTCCAAAGATAAAAAAAATTTCAAAACATAATCAAAACTTTTTAGACTTTTTAGTACTTCCGGTGGGTGAATCAGTAGAGTTGGTAAGCATTTTGAATCTTAATCATGAACCAAAACTTGTTAAGGTAGGCTTTCTAATTTCTATCTATATGCCCATATGATTAGTTTTTGAAACTTTGGATTTGTTCTATTTAATACTATTATTAATTTAGCTTTTGCTTTTTCACCCAAAAAAAGGGGAAATTTATATCATATAATAATAATATACATATAGCTCTGTGTGGGCACATAGTCCAAGAACTTTTGATATACGCTCCGATAAAGGAGGGAGATAGAGAGATGAGATGAGAGGAAGATGAAGAATCAAACATAGAAGAGACAAACAAAAAACATTCTTATCCTTCTTAATTCTCTCTTCTTTGATAGGAGGAACATCTTTTGGATTATCCTTCCTCTCCCCTCCGGTTAATCCCGCCGTTTCTTACATTTTCCTCTGTTTTTTTTCCCGGGAAACAGAAGGAAAATTTTCATCTTTTTCTTTTTCCGGGAAGGATTTGTGAATTAGGTAGCTGCCCTTATCTTTAAAGTCTTGTTTTGAGGTATAAAGATTATATTTTTTCTTGAAAATATACCTTCTTTTGGGTCTTGTGAATCATATCCTTCTCTGTTTTTGCTATGCTGAAACTTTGTTTTAATGGCAATGTTGTTTATTTGGGTCTTTAAATCCAGGTTTCGTGGCTTCATTGTTGTGGTTAATTCAATTGGAGGATGAAACAAATGTTACTGCTTTTGTTAGGTTCTTAAAGCTAGGGTTTTTGGGAACGTGCTTATATCTGTCTGTGTGTATCTGCATTTTGAGATTTGGGGTTTTGGGGTATTAACTCATGGATTCAGAATTGAGATTTGCTTCGAAAGATGTGGTGAAATGCTGTGATTATTCTCTTGGGGCATCATCTTCTTCAGATCCTTGGACTAGAACGGTGAAAAGAAAGTTCAACGAGTTCAAAGAAGGGAACATGTTGTTGTTACGAGGTTCTTCTGATTCTTCTTCGAACGCTAAGATACTAGTTGAGAATGAATGTGCAGCTTTGCTTGAGGTTCTTTCTAGCCAAAGGAAAACAGTTAAAGATCTTCATTTAGAGCTTGAAGAGGAGAGAAACGCTGCTGCATCAGCGGCTAATGAGACAATGTCTATGATACTGAGGCTGCAGAGAGAAAAGGCTGAGATACAGATGGAAGCTCGGCAATTCAAAATGTTTGCTGAGGAGAAAATGACACATGACCGAGAAAAGCTCACGGTTTTGGAGAATTTGTTGTATGAGAAAGAGCAAGCTATCGAGGCCTTGACTTATGAGGTCGAAGCATACAAGCATAAATTGCTGAGCTATGGGGTTTCTGAGGCAGAGATGCATGAACAGATACTTGGTTTTGGCAGAGACTCTAGTACGGTTGGTTTTGATGTTTACCCTTGTGAGTATACTTCTTTGAAATGTACTGTATATGAGAACCTGAGCGGACCAGATGGTAATGTTGAGATTGAAGAAAAGGTGATTGTTGGTCAGTCTCCAAGATGGCCATATTATGATCCAAATTCGCCTTTAGGAACTGCAAAAGATATTAAGGGGATATCTTTTGCAGACTCTCCTATGTCTAGTAGTAGTGACAGAGTTTATACTATCGACTCAATTCACGTGGGAGTTTCTGAAGTTAAGATTGACGACGAGCCTAATAAGATGAGTAAGGGAAAGTTAAATGGTGATCATTGGAATTCTCCGAGATACCAAGAACCGTTCACAGCTCAGCAAGGAGTTAACGAGCCTGATATCGAGAAACTTTACACAAGGCTTCAAGCACTTGAAGCAGACAGGGAATCACTGAGACAGATCATTGTATCTATGAGGACAGACAAAGCTCAATTGGTGTTGCTGAAAGAAATCGCACAGCAATTAACAAAGGAAGCCGGCACAACAAACAGGCGAAACCCGGTTAGCAAAATGCCATCTTTTAAAGGATTCACTGTAGTAACGGTCTTCAAGGTACATAATCATATAATAATGTCTCCGATCTAACTCTCTCTCATGTTGCATGTTGCGTTTTGAAACTCTGAGTACGCCTGAAGTTTACTCTCTGTTGTTCTTGCGTTTCAGTGGATTTTGTCTTTTGTTTCTTGGAAAAGAAAAGCCAGGCGAAACAAGTAAGCATATTTACGAAAGAAAGACATGCTTTTTGTTGGTTCACTGTTTCCTGCTATTGCTTTCTGATGAATTTAATTAATATTGCATTGCTGCAGTTATGTGTATATGTTGTCAGCAAATAATATGGGGATGCTTATGATGCTAGGCGAAGGATCTGGAACAAGGAGATGGAGATGTTTAACAAGTTCACATGTCTAGATTTTTCCATTTTTATTTCTTTGGAGTAGTTAGTGCAACATATAAATGTACATTGCTCTGTAGTCTGTACTCCAATCAAAATATGTTCAGAATCTGGTTTGAAATTATTAATCCCATGATCATAACAGTAACAGGGTTTGACACAATAATGTCACTATTCGATACATTAAAAAATTAAGAAGGTTCAAACCAACGTCTTGTTGTGCATTGCCAACAAAAGTGTTTCTGAATATGTTCAGCCATATTACCAATAACATTACCATTGGGTTGATAATTTGAAGTTGACGACATTCACTCATACATATAGTGATGAAAACCAGAAAAATACAAAGGATTCAAAGCAAATACAGATCACGAGGGAGACAGCGAAACTGTGTAAGACTTGTTGCAATACTTCAAGCTCTTAAGATAGCCTGATTGAAGCTGAGGACATATCACCGCTCCAGGAATGCCAGGCGCATCCTCGTTTGTTTCTCCTGTGCCTTCTCTGACTCGAGACTCAGGGTCAGTCTTTTCGGGGACTTGTGGTAGACCAATGTTTAAGTTAACAGAGGTTGGCTCAGTCGCAAAGCTGAATTAAAACTCACAGAATGTTAGCATTTCCTAAAAAAGACTGAAATGTTTTTTTGGTTCGGAAGAAAAGAATAGGGATTTCGCATCAACGAACCTGGCGTCAAAGTTTTGTCCATTAGCACCCACATGTGCACAAATATTGCTAATAATCCAAGGCGGAAGATATTCGCCTTTAATCTCAACACAGTAACTTGTAGGTTCTGTTCTTACGTTCTCTGTGCACTTGATCTGGAAATCAAAGAACAAATATTCTCCGTGTTATCATATCGAATAAAGATGTCACAACAAGAGAACCACAGATTACAGAGTAAACCATCAAATGTGTGTTTAAACCTCGGGAGAAGACAGTGCAGCATTTTGAAATGGCACTGGTGAATATAATACAGGAACGTCTGCAGTGGGAAGAAATCCAAAAGAAGACCTACACATGATTGACAGATAACAGTTATAATCATTATCAAAATTAGTTAACAAGATGTACATGAGCACAATATGTAATTTATTTCCCAAAAGACATGTTCATTCGAACCTATAATTTAACAAAAGATCATACAATCCATGTACGCTCTCATTTCCGACAAAAGCCAAGAACGATTCTGGAGTATTATCTATGTTAGAGACAGAACGCAAACGACGAACCTGCATCCATTACAAGGATCAGAAAAATACGCCAATAATCTCGCATATAAGTAGGTGCTTCACATGGTTCCTAAGAGTGAGAAATACATGTAGATAGAAATATATTTCCTAAATAGATAACTAAATGCGCACAAACCTGGCCAAGGTTATGATTCTCTATCTCTGAGAGTTCAGCAAGATCTTCTTCAGTTGTCTCGTCCATTTTAGTTTTGCAAAGAGGCATGGAGTAGCAGATGTCCTGTGGAAAACATAGTCAAAGCAAACTTAGTAAAGCACGGATGACCACGTCTTTAAATGTTAGCACAAGGTTTGTATAGCATATGAGCAAAATATAATTGATAATGTAATAGTTCTCTCATGATGTCTCAAGGAATGGAAAACACAAACAATCTACGTAAACTAAATAAGGCAAAAGGCTTAATAACACTGGGGGAACATATCTTACAAGATCTTTAAGCATGGCTCTCAATCTTCTAGTCGACTGGGTGATATAGCCATTGCATGAGCGTTTGACACCCCCTGACTCACAGCTTCCAGTGAACATTGCCACAAACTGAGACGTACAGACTACATGCCAAATAATGCACAATTAAGTTTAGTTTCATTTCAAGAGTTTGGCATACGTGCCATTGACTTTAAAAGAGATGGAACATGACAAAGAAGCTGTGCACTAATTAAGTTCACATTTGAATAGCAACAAAGGTTGAGTTGACTTTTATGCACCTTCGCCAAGACAAAAATGGTAAAGCAAGGTTTAAACCAAGTTCTTCTAAACGAAAGTGTTAATGATTAACAAAACATAGATGGATCTGTCTGCTGAAAAAAATTCCACCTACATGCATACAGTATGCAAGCACAACAAGTTTGCAGAGTCATTGAAGTCTTCTTCATTAACCCAGGGCGTTATACCAAAAGAAAAATCGCATCCAAATCAGACAAACATAAGATGGAATTACCATAGAATATTTTGCAGATATTCTTCCGAAACATAAAGTAAAGATTTCGAAAAGCATCCTCCCATGCCAATTTTCGTTTTTGTAGGAAATCAACTTCACCTGAAATAGCAAAATGCGGATCTCTTTATATAATTAAGAAGGAAGATGACTGACAAGAAGGTATAGCTCAAGAACTTTCATTAACAAACCTCTGTCTGATCCAGATGCTAACAATGCAGATATTATAAAAGGTGGCAAGGAGGACTGAGGATAAATCCACGAGTTTAGCGACGTAGAATTTAACACCTGTGTAATCACATCTGCTCCAGAACTACTGCTACCTTGATTTACCACATTACACGACGGCAACTTCAGCTGTGGCATACCATTGTAGGTACTACCCATGATTGATCTATGTAACCTGGAACAACATTAGAATAGAAAATAATAGATTGCGTCAAACTTCGGATGCAAAAGAAAACACTAGGTCAACATGATTTAATAAGAAAAAGAAGAGAAAGTAAAGGGAATACTTCTGTGTGATCACAAACCATATTTTCATATAGCATCATCAATAAGTGGTATGTGTTAAACTAATATGAGATGTCAAGGAGAAATCACTCAGAATCAACTACAACCAACATATGATTATGTTCTTATTACAAAAATGTACAGGAATATAGCTATACTTACCAATTTAACGGAGAAGAGGAAACAAGTCGAGTATATGTCTTCATGGAAAGGTCCAGAGGAATCTTTCGCCCATGAACTTGGAATTCGGACATGAATTTTTCGCTTAATGAAGCAGTATCAGATTCCCCAGTTATGTCGGCAGGATGAACCGGCAATGGTTCACAAGTTGCAAGTCCTTTCAATGCTTTATTCTGATGAAAGATGATATCAGTTCCAACAGGACCACGATACATAACCAACTGACAAAATCAAAGACTACCGAGTGAAACATACCATATCAATATCTGGGAAGCAGGATACTTCGTCACCCCTGGTTGAAAGTTCCGTGACACTGCGAAATATGCTTTGGCTACATCTCTCAGTTGTCTGACGAGCGTCAGCCTTACTATCATCAGAAAATTCAGTAGAAGCAGTATTCTCCTCACTGCCAAGACATCAAAACATTAACATAACTTAAAGCAGAGAAAAAAGTCAGCTAACTCCAGATAGAAATTGTCGAGGGGTTTTACCGAATAAGTTGTCTTTTGTTGGCAGCAACATTAGAGAGTAAAGAAACATTGATTAGGCTGCTGGATTGCTTCACACCATTTTCCTGCGGTAAATACAAATAAACTATTAAAAAAAGATGACAACTAAACTACAATTTTGTTTTAGAAAATCAAAGGAATCAAGAATTAGAATCAGAGAAGTTGTGAACCTTAGAGTTTTCTTTGCCAGAGAGCATCCACGGCCTAGCCTTTTTGACAGGATATAGTTCATCCATACGCATCTCTATGTATTTTGGATTCTTCGAAAGCTCTTGTTTCTTGAGCCCATTTTCTCTCTCAGTACTACAGCCAAGATAATCAAGTAAGAAGAAATAAAAGTGCAAAAACTTGAAGACATGATGATATGTACCTTTTGCAAGGGCGCAATGCATCAAAGGCTTCTTTAGCTTGGTCCACAAACGCAGTCCGCTTCAATTGTTCTCCCTGTTCATTTGAGTAAGGAAATCATTCAAAGATAACTTCCAAAAACTCGAGGAGGAAAACGTTGCACAATGAAGAGAAAGAAACAAACTTACTCTCAGTTCAGAGGGTGTCTTCCTCTTAGGCTTCGGCGCAGCTTTGGACCCTCCACTCATCTGAAGAGAAGTACCAAAAGCACCAGGAGCAACCACTTTCGCCATTTCCAAATGGATACTACTGTTCGCTTGATCCCCAAATTTAACCCTACTCAAAATACCAAATCTGAGGCACAATCCGGAATCTCATTATCCCACTCTAATTTCCTTAACCAGCAAAATCTATTTCAAAATTACAAAATCAAATCCGGTTCAAAATCATGGAGTTATCCATAGGAACCCTAATTCTCAAACACCATTGAACCCTAGAAACTGGTCAATAAGTACCGGTGAAGAACTTAAAAAGGCGAAAAATCGAAAAATTACAAACATAAATCAAATCGAAGATAAGAGCATACTCACCACGCTCCGATGGTTAATCTCTTAGCGATGCAGACATAGAAACCCAGCGGCGTAAAGCGATAGCGAAATCGATGTCGCCGATTAACGAGGTCGTCGTGGTGTGAATCTCCACGGCGAAGCAGAGCTAGGGTTTTTTTTTTTAGTTGTCTGCCGTGATTAATTTTTAAGGGGAAATAAAACAAAACAAAAAATGGTGAAAGTGAGATTGGAGGGAAGATGAAAGAGCGTTTCAAAAACATTTGGTCCAAAACATTTTGGGGTTCCCTCTCCCTCTCAAACCATGGATTAGTTTTGGATTTTCCGGTTTATAAAACATTCGGTTTGGTTTTGGTCTAGAATCCAGATTATAGACATTATACCGGAATCGTGAAAATGGGATCGGTTTATTTCTCACACAGAGAAGGCCTCCAATTTTTACGCTTCAACAACACTTGGGGTTATGTGTAAGGCCATCTGCATCGACATCCACAGAACAGTTTGGGTGTTCTTAGCCCATTAAAATCAAAAATATATGGAACAATGGCCATAGAACATGTTTTTGGGTCTTTAATTAGAACAGATTTTAGCCCAGTTCTATTACGCCGTGGCAGTCCGTGAATGGTTGAGATTTTTTGCAAAGGAGAATTTTTTTTCATTTCTCCTTCTGTTCGAGATCGCATCTAGGTTTTCTTCTTTCTCTCCAAAACGACGAAAGCTTCGTGGTCACCATCTTCTCCGACTAAGGTTTGTATTCTGGCCATTAAAACACCAAAATCGAGAGCTCATCCATGTAGAAATCGATCTGTACATTGCTTTTTCGACCAATCCGTTAAAATTCTCTTCTTTTGTCAATTCATATGTTCGGCGATTTGAAGGCGAAGTCGAAATCCACTACTTGAGCCTTAGTCTCCTCGTCTCCTTTGTCTCGCAAATCTCATCTCCGACGATATAGACAAGGTAGTCCTGTCGTTTCCTCTGTCAGTTATTGTTTCATCGATTTAGGGTATTGATATTTGTGAATTAGGTTTGGGTTTAGTAACATGGTATAGGGTTTCGTCTCATCTGTCAATTAAAGGTTTTGATTAATCAATATAGGATTTTAGTGAGCTTCCAGGATGTATGACTGAATTCTGAGTGTCATATGTTGTATTTGAAATCAACCTTAACACTAATGAACATTAATCGATTTTGCTTTGTTTCTGAGGCTTGTAGGTGAGGTTAACCAGAGCAAATTAAATCGGATAACCATCAACAAACCTGCATTTACTCGAAACTAAAAGGTAATTCACACTCACTATATGTAATGCAAGGTTGGTTTCCTGATTTGAGTGGTGTTGTGGTTTGTGTAGTAGTGTATAAGTGGTTATTCACAGATTTTATGTGATTGTAGTGGCTTGTTAAGTGTTGTTTGATTGTGTAATGAGTTTCTCAGAATTGTTTTGTGATGGTCTCGGATGTTTGATTGGTTTATGTCTTGTATAATATGTTTGAGTTGTTGTGATTTTAGTGTCACTTAGTTTTGCTTTTTATGTCTCAGTATCTAACATGTTATCATCTGATCATGTTCTCGTATAAGTGGTTATTCACGGATAAGTTTTGATTGTAGTTTTGCTTTTTATGTTTGAGTTGTCTTAAAACTTTAAAAACTGATATCTATGAAAGCTTTGAAACTTTTAAAACTTTTAAAACTGAATAATATGAATGCTTTAACAAAACTAGTTGAGTTCAATGCATTAACAAAACCAAACTTTTTGGTTTACATATAAAAAACACTCAGTGACCTTTATTTACTTCTGATTTGACTGAAGTATGTAATGGTTATTTAGAATTAAAAGTCTCTAACAACACCAAACTTTGGATTTAATGATCTTCTTAACTTCTCTATATTACATCCGAGCCAAATACTCAATCTCTCATATCTTTTACTTCTCTTCTATCATTTATCTTATTTGCTTCTTTCTTAACCAATCTCTAAGAACTTTCCAATAATATCTCTGTCGAAGCTTCTTCCTTGTTTAAATCTGATTGCTATGGAATCAAACAATACTCCTAACAGTCAGTCTCAATCCTACTTTAGCCTTCTTAACTTCTCATATGACAGCTTTGCTCCCAATGTAAACATTGGTTCCTCTCAAATCCCGGCTTTTAGTTCACAAACTAGTTCACAACCGAGTCAACCTCCTAGTCAATCAGAAGAGACAACAGAACAGCGTAGGGAGAGAAGGATATGGTCCACACAAGATGACTTAGTCCTAATAAGCGGCTGGTTAAACACATTGAAGGATGCAATTGTTGGGAATGGCCAAAGGACAGGGTCTTTTTGGATCCGTATAGGAGACTATTATGCATCAAGTAGCCATGTACTTGGTGGTGCTGAGCCTAGGCGGATTGACCATTGTAGACAAAGATGGCAAAAAATCAGTAAGGAAGTGAGCAGGTTCTGTGGAGCTTTTGCAGAGGCAGAGGGTGAGAAAGCTAGTGGCATGAATGATTTAGATATTCTGCAGAATGCTCACCAAATCTACACTAAGCTGTACAAGAAGAAGTTTTGTTTGGAGTATGCTTGGAATGTGCTATGCTATGAACAAAAATGGGTAAATCTGGAGGCTATGAACCCCACTCCAAAGACAACCAACTCTAACAAAAGAAAAGCTGATGATGTTGCACCATCTACAGGTTCTATCGTTGGTGAGCACGAGAGCAGGCCTCCTGGCATAAAGGCAATGAAAAAATTAAGGAACAAAGGTAAAGAGAAGGTTGCACCATCTGCAGAGTTTAGTCACATGTGGGAGATAAAACAGAAGGATTTGGAGCGCATGAAAGAACTCCAAAAGATGTCCATTCTTGACACTCTCATTGCCAAGAAAGAAACTCTAGACGAAGATGAAAAAGCTCTAAAGAAGAAGCTAATGGCTAAACTATTTTAACTTAGAAGAAATAGTAGAAGATATGTCCGTTGTAGTTTATGTTTGTTTTAACTATGTTTGTCTTATGTTTTTAATGTGTTTATGAATCAGATATGTGGCATTGTTCAACTTGTTCTCTTATGTTTTTAATGAATCTCAGATGTTTGGTTACGAAATCTTTCTTTTGTTTTTGCATTAGACTTTGCATTCTGATTTATCACCTGTTTCATAAGCGTTAGTTTCAGGTTGAATAAACTTGTTTTTGTTTTCATTGTTATATATTAGTTGGAAACTTATGTATGTGTTTTCGGTTTCAGGTTGAAGAAGACATGGGACTTGACTCTATATACGACTATGGAATAAACAGCCCATTAGACTATAGTTCCGAAGAGGAGGCTTAGACCTGTTACTATCCTCCGCAACCATCAACTGAGATTAGATTCACAAGTCTGTGGAGCCGTGAAGCTGAACCACTTCCTGATAATGAGACACAACTGATCCAGCTCAAGGACCATCAAAACCATTCAGATCAGAGGTTGGTGAACCTGGAGAGGCTTGTTACTGAGGCACGAGAGAAGAAACCATTGTTTCAAATGGCCCCTTAATTGGTAGTTGTTGTTTGCTTCGGTATGATGGTTATGGTAGTGGTACTTATCATGATTACTAAGTACACTAGTAGTGAACCTTTTGGATTGGCTAATGTATGATTGTAGTGAACTCGTGATCGGCTAATGTATGATTGTAGGCTTTTTGGTATTTGGATTGTAGTTTTAAAGAGAGTCACATGAATTTGTTTTGTTTGTTAGGATTTTAGTTTGGGTGTCAAAAATTGACAGAGTCACAGGTCTTTGTTTGTAAGGAAGACCAAAGTTCACATGTGTTTGTCCGAAAATGAACTTGATGTATCACAAGAGTTATGTACCCTCTATATATATGAGAAGAGCACAAGATTTTATTTCATCAAAATCAAACATTTCCTTCTCTCACCAAAAACATACAATCAAAGTTCTCATTGCAAGTTTATTTTCTTGTTTTATTTTCTCTTGTTCATCTTATGGCATCTTCTTCCAACAATTTTCACTACCATTGTGATCCGAATAATGATAGTTTTAACCAATTTTTTCAAGAGCAATTTAATAATCAATTTGAAGCTGCTGAAGAGGAAATTCCGGCCGAAAGGAATAAACGTACATATATCGATAGAAAACGGGAAGAAGGGTACGAACGTTTGTGGAACGATTATTTTACTGATAATCTGACTTACACGGAGAGGCAATTTCGCAGACGGTTTCGAATGAACAAGTCATTGTTCTTGCGTATTGTGAATCGTCTCAGTGAAGAAGTTCCATATTTTAAACCAAAAAATGATGCAACCTTCCGGAATGGTTTAACACCGCTACAACAATGTACTGCAACAATTAGACTATTAGCGTATGGGACTGGGTCGGACTCGGTTGACGAATATATACGTCTTGCTGAATCGACTGCTCGTAAATGTTTGGAACATTTTGTCGTCGGCATAGTTGACTTGTTTGGCACTGAATACCTACGCCGACCCACACCAGAGGATCTTCAACGACTACTCTTTTATGGAGAACAACAGGGTTTTCCCGAGATGGTTGGAAGCATCGACTGTATGCATTGGAATTGGAAAAATTGCCCAACCGCTTGGAAAGGAATGTATTCACGAGGCACCAGTAAACCGACAATTGTTTTGGAGGTGGTAGCTTCACAAGATCTCTGGATATGGCACGCATTTTTTGGAGCTCTAGGTACTTGTAACGATTTAAATGTTCTTGATCAGTTACCAGTATTTAATGACATTATTTATGGTCGAGCTCCCGAAGTTACGTACTATGTCAACGGAAGTGAGTATAATTTGGCATACTATCTGACGGATGGTATTTACCCCGAATGGGTGACATTTGTTAAATCCATCCCACAACCACAACACCCGAAATATCGTTTGTTTGCAGAACGTCAAGAAGGTGCACGAAAAGATGTTGAACGTGCATTTAGAGTCCTGCAATCTAGATTCACCATGATTAAAAATTCATCTCTTTTATGGGCGAAGGGTAAAATTGCATATATTATGAGAGCATGTCTCATACTCCATAATATGATTGTCGAAGATGAACGAAATTCATACACACTCTATGACGAACAAGAATTCCAACAAGAAGATGGAACCGGATCCTCTGTGGATTTTACGTTTTCAGTAAATATGGCTTCAAATCTAGAGGGTTTAGGTGATGGTCATACAAGAATTCATGATAGACAAGCACATCACAAATTAAAGGCTGATTTGATTGAGAATATATGGAATAAATTTGGACATTAAACTATGTATTAATTAAATAAAATGTTTGTATGCTTTAATTAAGTAATATGTTTGTTTCGTTTTTTTTTTATCTTTAATGTTTTTTTGTTTCATAAAAATTTGGTATTGTATTTTGAATTTTAGTATAATTTTTTTTTAGTTTGCAATTTAAGTGTTAATTTTTAAAGTTTTTAAAATTGTAATATGTTTAAGATTATTATATTATTAAATCTTATGATCTTAAACATGTTCTCCCAATAACCAACTTCTTAACAAAAGATCTAAACTAATGATCTTACATTATTTTTATAATATTTTTACTTTAAGAACACCCAAAAATATTCCCCAATACAGATACCTTAACATACATAGCCATCTGGCTATGCCTATACAAGCACCAATCTTAAAAGAGGGCCTTTGTGCAAAAGACACCTTTGCCAATGAAACAGTCTTCCTAGCTACCTTCTCCTGGTGAATCCTCACCCCGGACATAAGCCTTTCGTTTCACACCATTGGTTTTAATATCAGAATCAGCTTCATCATTAGCATATATAATCAGAATTATTGGGATTTTCTTTCACTTGGGGCTTCATGAGTAATGGCGTATTCCTCTCTCATTGTATGTTTTTGATCTGATGTTTTCTTTATTATGTGTTTTATTAGTCTCCTCATTAAGGAAATCAACTCTCTAGTCATCTATATTAACATTTTTGAAGTACATTTTGTGTTATGTCATTTTACTTTTGTTTGTTTAAAAAATTATTTACAACATTAACCCATAAAATTTTTCCAAAACTAACATTACTACAGATTTTGTTTCCTAAATATTTTATATTTCATTCCAACTAAATAAATAACAGTAATCAATATGGAAATAGAAACTATCATATATTTAACCACGCATTCTGTTGTGTTTTGAAGATTTTCTATATCTGAATCATTTGCAAACAAAGAAAACAACAATTTGATTCCCATTTTGTTTTCCAAAATCTATGAGATTTGATTATTAACGTAAGAAAAACTACGATTGACATTTATTTAAATATTATAATTAACATATACAAACTTAATAAAAAATTTAATTATTACGAATATATAAAATTAAAAAGTTTAAAATACTATATCATGTGATTATATAGTAGATGAGTTATGAATATGACATGTTTGAATTAATAAAATATTATTAAATTTGTGTTAACACGGGTTAAATCCTCATTTAATTATTTATCAACACTACTAATATTAGAATATTTGACATAAAATCAAGTTAATTTAACAAATATTGTGTAAAATAATTAAATCATTAGGAAAATGTGACTTAATCACAACATATAAATGACTTATTATGTATTTAGATCCCTTATTTTTTGTTATAATAACTAAAAATCAAAATAGAATCTCAAACACTAAACAAAAAAAAACTAAATATAACAAACAAATGGTCATGAAGTGTATTGCGGGTTAAAAAATAATATAAATATTTATCCGCACAACAACTGGAAAATATAGTTATTTCTCTATTTACAAAACATCAAATATTTAACAAATAGATACAATATAAATATAAATTATAATAAAAATTATATACCCGCAGTATACCGCGGGTTAAAATATAGTATCTACATATATATACAAGTCTCTCTTACTTATTTATATTTTTATTTCTCTGTCATTGTATGTTCTTGATCTGATGTTTTCTTTAGGAAAAAAGATGGCTAGCTACACGAAGTATAAGAGAAAACATGGTTACACATACCAAGTATACTATTATATCTTCAACTACACAAAGTATATGTATCACATGACCACATGCATGAACTATATGACGTTATGTGGTCAACACCACAAACATACAATCCGATACACCGGTCGACTGACTCCAGCGAAGACCAGCGTTGACTAAAAAAATATATTCTAAATTATTTTTTTCTTTTAAAAAAATTATATTAAATCATTAATGATTTTTCATGATTAAAAACATATTCAATTCAATATCTTAATATTTTTATATATCTCTAATTTATTCATTCTTATAATTAGTTAATTTTTATTTTTAAAGCTAAACTAATAGTTAAATAAAAATTATTGATAATTAATTTCAAGATGTAATATAAAGGTATTTGCAAAAATACTCTTATTCTATACATTTTTGTAAACATACCCTCAAATCAAATATAGTGTTTTGCTAAAATCAAATTTTTTTTGTATGTTTATCTTTTATATATTTGAAGTAAATATTGTGAATATATTTTGTTGTTGTTTACATGTTATTAAGAGTATGTAAATTTTATAGTAAAAGTATCTAAAATTTTAGACAACATTTACCATACAAACTTTAGAGTAAAGAGTCATATATATACTCAATCTTTTGCATATTATTTTTCTAATGAAAGTAGTTGAATTTGATTTACTGATTTTGTAGTATTTAAATAATCTAATTATCAAATATATATATATATCTTGAAAATAATTATTAATGATTTTTATTTAATCATTAATTTAGCTTTAAAAATAAAAACTAACTAATTATAAGAATGAATACATTAGAGATATATCAAAATATTTAGATATTAAATTGAATATGTTCTTAATCATGAAAAACCAAAAATGTTTATATATAATATTTCTTATTTTTGATTTTAATTAGAAAAAAAATTTTAATGCATTTTTTTGGTCAACGCCGGAGTCAACATCGGACTTTGCCGGAGTCAGTTGACCGGTGTACCGGATTCTATGTCTATGGTGTTGACTTCATAACGTCATATAGTTCATACATATGATCATGTAATACATATAATTCGTGTAGTTGAGGATGCAATAATATACTTAGTATATGTGACCATGTTTTCTCGCGTATTTCATGTAGCTAGCCATCTTTTTTCATTTTGTTTATTATGTGTTTTATTAGTCTCTTGATTAAGGAAATAAACTGTCTAGTCATACCTACATACAAGTCTCTCTTATAAATTTGAGTTAGTACCCAAATAAAAGAAAAGAAACATCGTTGGTAGATTAATGTCATCTCATCATGTCCGTTACTCCTTTTGTTCATATTTAAGAAGAAATTAAGTGATTTTGATATGAGATAAAATAAATAAGTAAAAAACTCTATCAGCTTAGCTTCAATGAATAAATTATTAAATGTGGCGAATTAAAAATAAAATAAAATACATGTCTCTAGTGAAAAATAGAGGTTGGTGAGATGGAGAGAATGAATAACTTTTTTGGGCCGAGTCAATTGATCAACAAGAGCTTGTAGCCTGTCAATGTATGGCCTTCTTCTGTATGCTATCTCCTCCAACAGTTCCTATATAACAGTCAAAAAAGCAAATCTTTATAATATCAGTTTAATAGATTTTCCGACACACCAAGATTGCAACATCTTGCATGTAAAAAAAATATTAATTAACATATAAGCACCAAGATCCAACTACATTATTACAGAGACACGTGCTACAACGAGTGATCACGTGCCAAAGCTGGGCCTAGCTAGCTGAGGGTGGATCCATGTGATACCACATCATGGGCACATGAGGCCATGACTGACATCGACCTCATAACGTGACCAACTTGTATATGCATGTGTGCGTATGTCTCATCAGATTTTACTTTGTGCATATATACAGTGTAATAATATTGACTGATAGACAGAAGTTAAGATAATCAAGAATTAGACCACTATATGTGGAAAAGGCACATGTTAGATTATGCTAAATTAAGAATCGTTTCTCCCAATTGTATTAATGTAATTATTAGAATCAATCTAATGATGTTAACTGGATACGTGTGTGGTTTTTCCAAATGATGGTTGCAAATTGCAATAGTACTTAATTACATAGCAAACTATGTCGTCACTTGCAATATCTTCTTAGGGAATGATGTTAGAGACGACTGATGATAAGCAATACTGAACTAAAACATGTCATTAATTATAAGGTTTAGAAATAGAATGACAATGACCTGATATGGGAGGAGTAGAATAAGAAAGGGGTTTTGAGAAGGAAGGTGGTGGAAATCCGATAGCTTGAGATTGATGATAAGGATAGACAGTGTAGAGAGGCACCATTGGACTTGCCCCAACCATAACTCTCCCTCCACCATACATATGATGTTGGTAATATTGCGGTTGCGGTTGTGGTTGCATTTGTGCATAGTGTCCGTTCATATAGGTTCCTCCAACGTATCCAACTTTCTGTTCATTAATTCCACACAAAAAACAAAAAAAAGTTTCGTAAGTGAAAACTCATAGTTTCAACCATATCTTTATTTTTATTTTTACTTTTTAATTAAGAAATCAGAAGACTTACTTGGTTGAAGGTCGTCATGTTCGGGGCGACGTAGGTGGAAGGGTACCTTTATTTAATATCAACACCAGACATATCAAACACCTTATTAACTCATGACGTACATCTTGAAGAAGATTAAACCTTAGAAAATAATTTACCCATAGTAAGGAACGGCTTGATGATGTTGTTGTTGTTGAAGTTGATGTTGGTGGTGTGTGAATCCGGCCGGGTAGTACCATTGAGCTTGATTCCCTACATGTGGTGGCGTGGCCCTGTTCCCATTTTTTTGTCCTTCATATGTCAAAAACATCATTGATGATAAAGTTATTTTCAAAATTTTGATGGTTCTAAAAAGTTTGAATATTTATGGCAAAGTAGACTTTCGGTTCGATTCACATCAAGATTTAATCCTTGGAAATGTCTCCTATCTATGGGAGTGTCAATGAATAGACCTGCCTAGATAGAGCTCTTAGCATTAGATCATATACATGATTAAAGCACACGATTCACACCCATATGTATGCAATAATTAACGGTTCACTTCACAATTTTTGCTTAGTAAATTTCCTAGATGAGACATTATGTGGCCAATATTTATGTGTAAATAACTTTTTTTTGTATTTTAAAAACTTTAGATGGACCTTGTTGTTGAGGAGAAGCCATGGTAGGGGATTTACGAAGGCGACCACCACCGAGGGAGGCGAGATTGCAGTTGGCACGGCGGCCATTGATGACCGGAGTCGAGTCTTCGCAAGCTCTCTTTGCAGCTTCCGCATCTTTGAAAGTCACCTATATAACGAAAAAGTAATTAAAGACAAAATGAGAAAGGAACAAAGAAAAAAAAAAAAGAAAGAAGGAAAATAAAAGAGAGAAAAGAACTGACAAAGCCATAGCCCTTGGAACGGCGAGTGAGTTTGTCGGAGATGATAACTGCCTCCAAGATGTCACCATACTTGATGAAATGATCATACATTGCTTCTTTGTGAGTATCCCAAGCCAATCCTCCTACGAACACTTTGGTCAGCTTCGTGTCTCCGGAACATCCGTTCACGTTGTTGCTCGTCGTCATTGGATCGTGTGTTGTGTTGTGTGTGTGAGAAAGAGAGAGACAAGAAAGATAGAGAGAGAAGGAGAGTGAATTCAATTATATAAAAAATCAGGGAATAAAATACAGTAATAAATAAAGAATTTGTTTAAAATAAAGAGTGGCAGATTGGTGGACAGGTAAGTCTTAACGTGATCACTACACCGTTCAATATGTCTCTATTCACTTCTATATCTCTTGATACGATAGGGAATACAAATCCCCCCGCAAACGAAAAACTCATAATAACACTGCCACGGCCGGATGGACCATGCATACGTTTCAGCAATGTTGTTGATTAAACTAGTCCTAGCCATGTTAAACCGGTGCTTTGGACGGCAAAATCTATTAAAAGTATATACACTTCATTGTTTTTTTTTTACAAAATATGTTGTGGTGCAATGATAAGATCAGCTTGATTGGCTTCCCAAAATGTAACTTTTGTTATTGTTTTACATTTATGTTTATAATTGAACCCCAAAGTCACCAAAAATAAACCGATTTCAGTTTACATTTATGTTTATAATTAGAGTAAACTGATTTCAGTTTTTCTTTATCCGACCTCTAAATCTGAAATCTTAACATAAATCAAATCGATTTACATAACATAATCTAGTTATTTTTTTTCAAATTCATCATAAATCTATTATCAGAATTGTCGAATTTGATTCGAAGATATTTCAGTCAACTGTTTATGAGCGTTATAAAAGATGTGACTTGCCTTGAATGGATGACTTAGATTTTTAAGAGTTTGACTATCTTGAAAGATAATTTACATAGCCATCGAGATTAATACCAAGTGTTTTTAAAAACCCCGTACAAAATCAAGTGAAGTCACCCAAGTGTTTTCATCTTAGTTAGAGATTTTATTTTATAACGATTATTGGATAAAGCTTACAACATGCATGAGATCTCTCTTTCTCTCTTAATATGTGTATTCTCTCCATCTTAGAACGGGAACCAGACTTGGAACGTAAACAAAGTTAAAAAAACAAGGGTTACGTTTACGGTTTACCTTTTACCTTTACCTCTAAATTAAAGGGTTGTCCCGTCTCAACTTGTATTTTGATCCCACCCTGGCCAATTTCGTAAAAGCTGGTACAAGCATAATCCTCTCCCACAACTTTATCCCACCATAACACGATAGAATCGGTCTTGTGGATAAAGAATGAGGGTACATTTATGGGTACGTATTCGAAGAAATGGTGATTTACGATGGGGAGATCAGGGAGAGCCACATTAAAATACTTACTCCATGAGACAACCCCATCAGTCACCTTGTTTGTGAGCCACACCTCCATCTCTCTTGTTTCGTCTCCAACGCATTGACGAAACAAAGAAAGCCTATCTCCTCTGAAACATGAGATGGCTACTGTATCAATAATCACAAGTCCGGTAGTAGCACCTAGCCTCACCTCAAAGGGATGTAAAAATATTTTATATTCTATGTGGACTATGTGTCTTACGGTTTAATAATAAAGTTCAATTTTATATTTAACATTGTGGATTCTAATATTAAAGACGACACCGTGATGAATGGGTTTCAATTAATGTATTAGAGTTTGGGTGTATTGATAACCCTCTTCCCTTCTCTTAATTATATTATATAAGTAATATATATACATGTATATGTTATGTCTATGCATTATTAAAGGGTGCTATTACGAACCAGTACATTTAAGAGGTGCTATTACGAACCAGTACAATTAAGGGGTGCTGTTACGAACCAGTACAATTAAGGGGTGCTTTGACGAACCAGTACATCTCTTCAAATGTGACTGTATATACATGTATATATATATGTGTGGCTTTTGAATCATTACGACAACAGTTGAATTCTCATAACGTGAGAAACACTACCAAACACACACCAAAAAAAAGAGATTATTGATCTTCTTCGTCAAAGATCAAGTGAAGGCAATAAGGAGCAAAGAAAGAGAAAATCAATTACTGAAGACTTGGATCCATCATCAAGTATAGAAAAAGCAATGGATCAAGGTTAGTGTATCTTCTTCTCTAAGAAAGTGTTTATGGTTAAATTATATCAAATCTAGATGATTTTTGGGATGTGTAGATTTCATGAATATTGAAATCTAAATTTTAGTTTGATATCAGAGCAAACTAGATTTGTTTAATTCACGGTTAGTCAAACGTACACCATTTGTTTGATCGAGTGTTTAAGTTTTCATGTGTTCTGGTTCTCTGTTTTGCATTCATAAAGGTTCGAGTGCTTAACGTACGGAATAAATGATTTTTTTACTGTCGGTTATTGCATATGTGTGAAAAGTCACGATTAGAGTTTATTAAATATATATGCAGTATACAATTCAAGGCTTTTAGAATTTGGAATATGAGTCATCTGGGATTGTTTGAATTAATAAATAATTGTTAGATTCTTCCAATAGTGAATCGTAGTTGATGTCACACATAGTTAGATTAATTTGATTAGTCGTACGGTTGGGCATGAATGATGTTCTGCATGATTAGAATCTGGGTCACAATTGATAATTATGCGTACGGTCATTGCATCAATTATATCTTTTGATCTGTGGTAGTGTTAAATGGTAACTGATGATGGCTTTCATTATGTCGAAAGAAAACCACCATTAGCGCTACCGTAAAGTTCTGATCAATAATTATTACCTGTTAGAATTATTGTTTGATTTACTTCCGCTGCAAAACTTTATAAGTTTAGGTTTATAATCAGGGAATTGTGTTATGTAATGTTAACACAATATAAAATAATTTATACCCATTAAATAACTAAATATTTTAGTGTTTATATAACTTGTTAGTGATTAAAGTGGCCTTGTTATATTACATATAGACTGTTAAACTTTTTTTTTTTTTAAAAATTATTAATTTATCATGAATAAAGAGATGCTAAAAAAATGACATAAAAGTTTTTGATTGACCAATTATTTTGTTATCTATTTTCTTGAAGAATATGCAAAGGTGGATCACTTAATATAGTTAATAATCTGAAAAGAATTAAACATTTCAATATAGTCAATAATATGTATACCCAAAGTAACAAATTTATTTGATTAATATGTGATTTGATTAATTATAAAATTATAAATTTAGCATCGCTAAAAGTGTTTATGTTTAAATATTGCCTAAAGATTATTTAAATTCATGCATTAAATTTAAGTTAGGCCTTAAGAGTCTGTGTAAAAGTGTCAAAGCACTAATAGGGAAGCATGTTTGGAGCTTCTTCAAACTTGTATGCATCTGCTAACTTTGTCGTAAATACATGCATTAAATACAAGTTTGAAAAAGCTCCAAATATGTATGCATCTGCTAACACTGTCGTAAAGTTCAATGGGCTGAATTACGGTGACTAATCAGACCAGATCTGGTTTGCATTGGGTATTATGGTTTTGGACTCTGCAATACTAACAGATGAGGAACCTCCAACCATTACAGGAGATAGCTCCGAAACTGAAAAGTCTCGTTATGAGATTTGGGAGTGATCTAACAGGCTGAGTTTGAACTCATGAGAATGACGATGGCAGAAAGTGTTAAGCCATCTATGCCTAAAACAGAGAAAGCAAGGGAATTCATAGAGAAAATTAAGGAGTGTTCACAATCTGATTTGGCTGACAAGTCGATTGTAGGAAGTCTCATGAATGAGCTTACTACGAAAAAGTTTGACTGGTCTCAGCCAATTCATGATCATGTGACCCACATGTCTAACTTGGCAGCAGGGTTGTCAACCTTGGGAATGGAAGTTCATGGGAATTTCTTGGTCCAATTCATTATGAACTCTCTACCTTTTGAGTTTAGCCAATTTCAGGTGAATTACAACACCATTAAAGATAAATGAGACTTTAAGGAGTTAAAGACTATGTTGGTTCAAAAGGAAAGGAGAATTAAAAAAATGAAAGATCATGTTGTCAATCTTGTGGGCTATGGTAATGCTAGCAATAATAAAGGAAAACCAAGTAGGAAGAACAAGATGAAGGATAAAGCTTTCATGAAAGGCCCTGAAAGTCAAATCCAGAAGGAAAGAAAGTGTTTCTTTTGCAAGAAAATGGGACACTTCAAGAAAGACTGTCCGAAAAGAAAGGCTTGGTTCGAAAATAAAGGTACGCAACATATTTATGTTTGTTCTAAATTGAATCATGTCGAAGTGCCTAAAAATACTTGGTGGTTAGATACTGGTGCTACTACTCATGTGTCTCATATTAAACATGGATTCAGTTCGATTCAACCAATAAGAGGACCTGAACAATTCTTGTTCATGGGAAACTGAATGAAGGCACAAATTGAAGGCATTGAGACTTATACGTTGATCATGGACACTGGATGTCATATAGACCTTGAAGGGTGTCTCTATGTACCTGAGTGTGCTAGAAATCTTGTTTCCGTTAGTAGGTTGGCCAATTTAGTTTTTGTTTTTAAGATTGGACACGGTGTTTTCTCATTGTACCGAAATGATTACCTTAATGGAAGTGGTACTTTGTTTGATTCACTTTATCGTTTCAATCTTGATATAAAGTTTTTTGAATCTTTGTTTAATGTTGAAAGTCAAGGCATTAAGCGTAGTGCATCGAATGAAAGTTCAACTTTCTTGTGGCATCAAAGACTAGGTCACATTTCCAAGGAAATAATTATGAGGTTGGTAAAGATTGAAATTCTTCCTTACTTGGATTTTAGTGATCTAGATGTGTGCATAGACTGCATGAAAGGAAAGCAGACTAAACACATTACAAAGAAACCAGCCACAAGAAGTACTCAAGTTCTTGAGTTAATTCACACTGATATATGTGGTCCGTTTGATGCTCCATTTTGGAGCGGTGAAAAATACTTTATCACCTTTATTGATGATTACTCACGTTATGGTTATACTTATCTTCTGCATAAAAAATCTCAGTCTGTGAATATCCTAGAGATATTCATTAATGAGGTGGAAAGGCAATTAGATAGAAAAGTAAAAGTAGTGAGATCTGATAGAGGTGGTGAGTTTTATGGAAAATTCACAGAAAATGGACAATGTCCTGGTCCATTTGCAAAGCTACTTGAGAGTAGAGGCATTTGTGCACAGTATAGAATGCCTGGTACTCCTCAGCAGAATGGTGTAGCTGAGAGGCGAAATCGTACTTTAATGGAAATGGTTAGGAGCATGATAAGTAATAGTTCTTTACCCCTTTCGTTGTGGACATATGCATTAAAGAATGCAACGTATGTCTTAAACCGAGTTCCTAGTAAGGCAGTTCCTAATACTCCTTTTGAACTGTGGACGGGAAGGAAACCAAGCTTAAGACATTTACGTGTTTGGGGATGTCCAGCAGAAGTAAAGCCATATAATCCACATGAAAAGAAACTTGATTCGAGGACTGTCAATGGCTTCTTTATTGGCTATCCGGAAAAATCAAAGGGGTATGTATTTTACTGTCCTAAGCATAGTACAAGAATAGTTGAAACGGGAAATGCTAGGTTCATTGAAAATGGTCAAACTAGTGGGAGTGGTGAACCAAGAAAGGTGGACATTCAAGAAGTTCAGGTTGAAATTTCTTCACCTGTTGTCACACCTAAGGTTGTTGTTCTTATTGTTTCAGTACAGTCAAATGAGGCAATAGAACAACATGATGATGTACCAATCCCAATGGATGAAGGGACAATTAATGAACTTGTCGCTATTCATGAAGAAAATGGTGTACCACAAGAACCATTAAGGCGATCTGGAAGGAACCGTAGATCTGCCATTTCAAATGACTATGTGGTTTATGCTGTTGAAGGTGAATGTGACTTAAGCATTGACGAAGACCCGAACACATTCCGGAAAGCCATGGAAAGTGACAATTCTGAAAAATGGTCTATTGCCGTGAATGAAAAAAATAAAATCTATGGGTGATAATAATGTTTGGGACTTAGTAGAGTTGCCAAATGGTTTCAAAACCGTTGGTTCTAAATGGGTCGTTAAGACTAAACGCGACTCGAAAGGTAACATTGAAAGAAACAAGGCGCCAAAAGTTTCACCCAAAAAGATGGAATTGACTATAAAGAGAGCTTCTATCCAGTTTCAAAGAAGGATTCTCTTAGAATTGTTTTGGCTTTGGTGGCTCATTATGATCTGGAGCTTCACCAAATGGATGTGAAAACCGCCTTTCTTAATGGAGAGCTTGAGGAAGAAATATATATGGATCAACCTGAAGGGTTTGTGGCCACAGGAAATGAACATCTGGTGTGTAAGCTGAAAAAGTCAATATATGGACTTAAACAAGCTTCCAGACAATGGTATTTGAAGTTTAATGATACCATTACGGCATATGGGTTTGTAGAGGTTATCATTGACCGATGCATCTACATAAAGATCAGTGGGAGCAAGTTTGTAATTTTAGTCTTATATGTTGATGATATTTTGCTTGCTGCGAATGATATGGGTATGCTACATGATATAAAGAAATATCTATCTAAGAACTTTGAAATGAAAGATATGGGTGAGGAATCTTATGTGATCGGAATAGAAATAATTCGAGATAGATCACAAGAATTGCTAAGTTTGTCTCAGAAAGGATATATCAATAAGGTCTTAGAGAGACATAGAATGAGTGAATGCTCTGCTGGTATAATTCTAATTCAGAAAGGGGACAAATTCAGTAAAATGCAATGTCCAAGAAATGAATTAGAACGTAAAGAAATGGAAAAAATTCCTTATGCATCAGTGGTTGGGAGTTTGAACTATGTTCAGACATGTACTTGACCCACTACAAGGAAAAAGTGTTATAGCAACGATATTTTTGCAATGATCGTAGTCGTTAAGAATTTGTAATATTTTTTGCTATATATTTGCAATGATGAATGCACGTAACAATTTTATTACAAATTTATTGCAAAATAGCAACAAAACTGTCTGTTGCATTTTTTCATTACAAATTAGCAACATTATTGCAATATACAAAAATGTTTTGCAAATTTTGCAAGAAATATTCAACAGTTGTGAGTTATGGCTATTTTGCAAGAAAATTTTAGTAAAATATGTTGCAAGATATGTGACACATTTATTACTATATTTACAACAATTTATAACTTTTTGCAACATTTTTTCTATTAAATTATCTTAATATATATCATCTTTTTAACTCAATTATTAGTTAAAATATATATTATATCTATTATATTTCTAATGTTTTGTAAATTTATTAACGTCTGATATATGTTTTTTTATATAAAATATATGATAATGTTCATCATGACTTCCATCTTTTATTAGTTGGATCATGTTTTACATTGAAAAATAGAAGAAAATTAAATAAATAACCAAATAGAAACTTGGAAAAATACAAAAGCTAATAAAGCATGGGTAAATAAATCATCAACATATCCAACACCAAAGCTTTTCCAGTTTTCTTGTTCAGATCAAACTCTTATAATTTATCTTGTTCATCATATGACTTGTTTAAATCAAATTTGTGGGAAACGTCTAATTTATCATGTAAACATCCCTTGACTATTCACCTTTTTCAAAACATCCCTTGGTTCTTTATGTTTTCTCTTGCTTCATTTTGGTTTAGAAAAATGGATAGAAAAAACAAAAGAAATCGTTGGATTGTTTTATAGAGTAGTTTGTTTTGATACAAAACTAAAATCTAGGGAGATCCTTGTATGATATGATGGAAATATCAAAAGAAAGATCTCCATATCATAGCAATATTTGTCCTCCCCGCCACCTGTTTGCCACTTGCTTTTTTTTTTTTTTTTTCAACTCAAAATGAAAATAGTTTGGATAACTACCCAACTCCCATATGTACGTTCAATAAACAATTTTCAGCTTGTTACCTCCTTTTTTCAATAATACTTGAAAGATTTGGGTAAATCCACTATTATTCAGTATCAAATATTTTATTTTATTCTCTACTTATATATAGTTAAAATGACGTAGTTTATCAAATACAACACATTAACACTCACAGCTTCTTCTCCAAAGTAAACACACTTCTCCATTAATCCATTATATTTTTGGTATAATATTTTATTAGCTATTAGCTTTTGTTGTGAAATAGTCTAACATCTCATTAATTAACTAGATAGATGCTTTTTGTGGTAGAAACTAGTTCGATTTTGTTTTTATATCATATATCCAAAAAAAATTATTTTTGCCCCAGCGATTTTTTTTTGAGGTATAGTTCTGTGTTTCCCTTTCACATAATTAGCTTTTAGTTTGTTTAACTGTTGTTTTTGTTCTGTATGTGTAAATTTTCATTCATTTTTTTTGTCTCACAAACACTTTTTGTCATATATTATAGATTGTGAAGGCAACAAACGGTCGTGTATTTGGAGTAGGAGCTCTGCTCAGTGATCTCTCAGTCAATGGTGGAAAATAATGAGGCTCGGAGATTTATAAAGAGAATGCAGATTAAGAGAGAGGCTCAACAAGCTTGAGGGGTTAGAGAAAATGTTTGATATGTTGTTTTCCCGTCCATCCTCTACTGGTGTGAACAACTATGTTTCTTCGATGTTTTAGTTATTAGTTTTTATTCTGAACTTGGTTCTTGTTTATGGTTAGTTCTTTTTCTATCATTTTTTATTTTTTCATTTTTGGAATATATCAATATTTGATTACTTAATAAAGTTAGTTATTTCTTTCACTATTTTTTTTTATCCATAATATATATTAATAGAAGAAAGTATTAAATAAACAATTTTAATTTTAATAAATCATGTGCCAAACAAAAATATATAAAAATATTGTGACTCAAAAATATAGAAAAATATTTGTAACATTTTTTGTTTTATATTTTATGTAGCATTTATTTACGACAATATATAGTTGCATTAGAACGTCGTTATTACACCACTCATTTTCTGCATAAATATTATTGCATTAATACAACACATATAGCAATATATTACTTCGTTACAAATTTGTAATAATATTTTCTACACTTTTGATGTGGCAATAATTTGTAACAAATGAAAGTTGCAAACATATGTTACAATTATACGACAAGTTTACTGCAAAAGTAATGTTGCATTAATACGACAATTTAGCGCTCATATAGCAACAATAGAAAAAGTGTTTCAAATTTATTGCATTTTCAAAATATGGAATTATTACAACAAAATATGGAATTATTGCAACAAATTTTAGTGTAGCAATAACACTATTTTCTTGTAGTGACCAGATATCAGTTTTGCTATTGGTATGTTGGGTCGATATCAAAGTAATCCCGGAATGGACCACTGGAAGGCTGCAAAGAAGGTTCTCAGATACTTGCAAGACACCAAAGAGTTCATGCTTACATATAGGAGATCTGATGACCTCGAGGTCATTGAATATTCAGATTCAGACTATGCCGGATGCGTTGATAGTAGGAAATCGACCTTTGGATATTTGTTCTTGTTAGCTGGAGGAGCAATATCGTGGAAAAGTGGAAAGCAGTCTGTCATTGCTTCTTCCACTATGGAGGCCGAATTTGTGGCATGCTTTGAGGCCACAGTTCATTCATTGTGGATGCGGAACTTTATCTCAGAGCTTCGGATTGTCGACAACATAGAAAAGCCGCTGAGAATTTACTGTGATAATTCTGCAGCTGTCTTCTTTTCAAAGAATGACAAGTACTCAAAAGGTGCTAAACACATGGAGATAAAGTACTTGTCTGTCAAAGAAGAAGTGCGGAAACGTAGAGTGTCTTTTGAGCATATTAGGACGGATATGATGGTTGCAGATCCGCTAACTAAGGGATTACCACCCAATGTGTTCATTGGCCATGTAGAGCGTATGGGTGTTATAGATAAGACCTTGCTGTTTTGATTATAGTATGCTTATTATGTATGAGACACTATGAATTCACTTAAAGTTATGTTTGTTTTTATTAGACATGTTATCATTAAAGTATGTGTACACATTTATCGTTTATAGATAACATAACTGTTTTGAGAATTAAGGTTTTTCTCAATATGAA